>NC_051853.1:21672859-22297859 GCF_905115235.1 Hermetia illucens
CAAATGGTATATAGGTTTTGGGGCCTGCGAGGTAGAAAAATGGCTGGAAATTGGCGAAATCTTTTGAAAAACTTTAAACGCTCGTATCTCCCTTAATATTGAGAATTTCGCGAAAAGGAGCTTAATTCGTGATCACTTGTGTAGAGGAGAGTTAGACCTTTCAAATGGTATATAGGTTGGGGGGCCTAGGAGGTGGAAAAAATGGCTGGAAATTGGCGGAACCTTTTGAAAAACTTTAAACGCTCGTATCTCCCTTAATATTGAGAATTTCGCGAAAAGGAGCTTAATTCGTGATCACTTGTATAGAGGAGAGTTAGACCTTTCAAACGGTATATTGGTTGGGGGGCCTAGGAGGTGGAAAAATGGCTGGAAATTGGCGAAATTTTTTCAAAAACTTTAAACGCTCGTATCTCCCTTAATATTGAGAATTTCGCGAAAAGGAGCTTAATTCGTGATCACTTGTATAGACGAGAGTTAGACGTTTCGAATGGTATATAGGTTGGGGGGTCTCGGAGGCGGAGAAATGGCTGGAAATTGGCGGAATCTTTTGAAAAACTTTAAACGCTCGTATCTCCCTTAATATTGAGAATTTCGCAAAAAGGAGCTTAATTCGTGATCACTTGTGTAGAGGAGAGTTAGACCTTTCAAATGGTATATAGGTTTGGGGCCTGCGAGGTAGAAAAATGGCTGGAAATTGGCGAAATCTTTTGAAAAACTTTAAACGCTCGTATCTCCCTTAATATTGAGAATTTCGCGAAAAGGAGCTTAATTCGTGATCACTTGTGTAGAGGAGAGTTAGACCTTTCAAATGGTATATTGGTTGGGGGGCCTAGGAGGTGGAAAAATGGCTGGAAATTGGCGGAATTTTTTCAAAAACTTTAAACGCTCGTATCTCCCTTAATATTGAGAATTTCGCGAAAAGGAGCTTAATTCGTGATCACTTGTGTAGAGGAGAGTTAGACCTTTCAAATGGTATATAGGTTTTGGGGCCTGCGAGGTAGAAAAATGGCTGGAAATTGGCGAAATCTTTTGAAAAACTTTAAACGCTCGTATCTCCCTTAATATTGAGAATTTCGCGAAAAGGAGCTTAATTCGTGATCACTTGTGTAGAGGAGAGTTAGACCTTTGAAATGGTATATAGGTTGGGGGGCCTGGGAGGTGGAAAAATGGCTGGAAATTGGCGAAATCTTTTGAAAAACTTTAAACGCTCGTATCTCCCTTAATATTGAGAATTTCGCGAAAAGGAGCTTAATTCGTGATCACTTGTGTAGAGGAGAGTTAGACCTTTGAAATGGTATATAGGTTGGGGGGCCTGGGAGGTGGAAAAATGGCTGGAAATTGGCGAAATCTTTTGAAAAACTTTAAACGCTCGTATCTCCCTTAATATTGAGAATTTCGCGAAAAGGAGCTTAATTCGTGATCACTTGTATAGAGGAGAGTTAGGCCTTTCAAATTGTATATAGGTTGGGGGGTCTGGGAGGCGGAAAAATGGTTGGAAATTGGCGGAATCTTTTGAAAAACTTTAAACGCTCGTATCTCCCTTAATATTGAGAATTTCGCGAAAAGGAGCTTAATTCGTGATCACTTGTGTAGAGGAGAGTTAGACCTTTCAAATGGTATATAGGTTGGGGGGCCTAGGAGGTGGAAAAATTTCTGGAAATTGGCGGAATCTTTTGAAAAACTTTAAGCGCTCGTATCTCCCTTAATATTGAGAATTTCGCGAAAAGGAGCTTAATTCGTGATCACTTGTATAGAGGAGAGTTAGACCTTTCGAATGGTATATAGGTTGGGGGGTCTGGGAGGCGGAAAAATGGCTGGAAATTGGCGGAATCTTTTGAAAAACTTTAAACGCTCGTATCTCCCTTAATATTGAGAATTTCGCGAAAAGGAGCTTAATTCGTGATCACTTGTATAGAGGAGAGTTAGACGTTTCGAATGGTATATAGGTTGGGGGTCTGGGAGGCGGAAAAATGGCTGGAAATTGGCGGAATTTTTTCAAAAACTTTAAACGCTCGTATCTCCCTTACTATTGAGAATTTCGCGAAAAGGAGCTTAATTCGTGATCACTTGTATAGAGGAGAGTTAGACGTTTCGAATGGTATATAGGTTGGGGGGTCTCGGAGGCGGAGAAATGGCTGGAAATTGGCGGAATCTTTTGAAAAACTTTAAACGCTTGTATCTCCCTTAATATTGAGAATTTCGCAAAAAGGAGCTTAATTCGTGATCACTTGTGTAGAGGAGAGTTAGACCTTTCAAATGGTATATAGGTTTTGGGGCCTGCGAGGTAGAAAAATGGCTGGAAATTGGCGGAATCTTTTGAAAAACTTTAAACGCTCGTATCTCCCTTAATATTGAGAATTTCGCGAAAAGGAGCTTAATTCGTGATCACTTGTGTAGAGGAGAGTTAGACCTTTCAAATGGTATATAGGTTGGGGGGCCTAGGAGGTGGAAAAATGGCTGGAAATTGGCGGAACCTTTTGAAAAACTTTAAACGCTCGTATCTCCCTTAATATTGAGAATTTCGCGAAAAGGAGCTTAATTCGTGATCACTTGTATAGAGGAGAGTTAGACCTTTCAAACGGTATATTGGTTGGGGGGCCTAGGAGGTGGAAAAATGGCTGGAAATTGGCGAAATTTTTTCAAAAACTTTAAACGCTCGTATCTCCCTTAATATTGAGAATTTCGCGAAAAGGAGCTTAATTCGTGATCACTTGTATAGAGGAGAGTTAGACGTTTCGAATGGTATATAGGTTGGGGGGTCTCGGAGGCGGAGAAATGGCCGGAAATTGGCGGAATCTTTTGAAAAACTTTAAACGCTCGTATCTCCCTTAATATTGAGAATTTCGCAAAAAGGAGCTTAATTCGTGATCACTTGTGTAGAGGAGAGTTAGACCTTTCAAATGGTATATAGGTTTTGGGGCCTGCGAGGTAGAAAAATGGCTGGAAATTGGCGAAATCTTTTGAAAAACTTTAAACGCTCGTATCTCCCTTAATATTGAGAATTTCGCGAAAAGGAGCTTAATTCGTGATCACTTGTGTAGAGGAGAGTTAGACCTTTCAAATGGTATATTGGTTGGGGGGCCTAGGAGGTGGAAAAATGGCTGGAAATTGGCGGAATTTTTTCAAAAACTTTAAACGCTCGTATCTCCCTTAATATTGAGAATTTCGCGAAAAGGAGCTTAATTCGTGATCACTTGTATAGAGGAGAGTTAGACGTTTCGAATGGTATATAGGTTGGGGGGTCTCGGAGGCGGAGAAATGGCTGGAAATTGGCGGAATCTTTTGAAAAACTTTAAACGCTCGTATCTCCCTTAATATTGAGAATTTCGCAAAAAGGAGCTTAATTCGTGATCACTTGTGTAGAGGAGAGTTAGACCTTTCAAATGGTATATAGGTTTTGGGGCCTGCGAGGTAGAAAAATGGCTGGAAATTGGCGAAATCTTTTGAAAAACTTTAAACGCTCGTATCTCCCTTAATATTGAGAATTTCGCGAAAAGGAGCTTAATTCGTGACCACTTGTGTAGAGGAGAGTTAGACGTTTCGAATGGTATATAGGTAGGGGATTCTGGGAGGCCGAAAAATGGCCAGAAAATGCTGGAATCTTCTGAAAAACTTGAAACGCTCGTATCTCCCTTAATATTGAGAATTTCGCGAAAAGGAGCTTAATTCGTGATCACTTGTATAGAGGAGCGTTAGACGTTTCGAATGGTATATAGGTTGGGGGGCCTAGGAGGTGGAAAAATGGCTGGAAATTGGCGGAATCTTTTGAAAAACTTGAATCGCTCGTATCTCCCTTAATATTGAGAATTTCGGGAAAAGGAGCTTAGTTCGTTATCAGTTGTATAGAGGAGAGTTAGACCTTTGAAATGGTATATAGGTTGGGGGGCCTGGGAGGTGGAAAAATGGCTGGAAATTGGCGGAATCTTTTGAAAAACTTTAAACGCTCGTATCTCCCTTAATATTGAGAATTTCGCGAAAAGGAGCTTAATTCGTGATCAGTTGTGTAGAGGAGAGTTAGACGTTTCGAATGGTATATAGGTTGGGGGGTCTGGGAGGCGGAAAAATGGCTGGAAATTGGCGGAATCTTTTGAAAAACTTGAATCGCTCGTATCTCCCTTAATATTGAGAATTTCGCGAAAAGGAGCTTAGTTCGTTATCAGTTGTATAGAGGAGAGTTAGACCTTTGAAATGGTATATAGGTTGGGGGGCCTGGGAGGTGGAAAAATGGCTGGAAATTGGCGGAATCTTTTGAAAAACTTTAAACGCTCGTATCTCCCTTAATATTGAGAATTTTGCGAAAAGGAGCTTAATTCGTGATCACTTGCATAGAGGAGAGTTAGACGTTTCGAATGGTATATAGGTTGGGGGGTCTGGGAGACGGCAAAATGACCGGAAAATGGCGGAATCTTTTGAAAAACTTTAAACGCTCGTATCTCCCTTAATATTGAGAATTTCGCGAAAAGGAGCTTAATTCGTGATCACTTGTATAGAGAAGAGTTAGACCGGGTTTCGGGGGCTCGATATTGACTTTTCAAACGTTATCAGTTTTGGAGACATGGTCATTCCGTTTATGAAGAGGGTCATTGCTCGTTACCATAAATTCGAGCCTTTCGCAAATTGACACTTGTGCACTCGGCATCCTCAGTAAATAATCCTTAAAATGTAAGAATCTTGTTTACATCATAATTACTCCAAATGAATCAAGTAATAATGGCTAGAGTATCGCTTACCGTGGCATCTAAATGATCCTCTACTTTAATCACTCTACATCTTATTAGCATTTACTGGCTACATCACAAAAGAAAAAGATCGCAGCCATCATTACAGTTCATACGAAATCATATATCAAGCAGATAGCCATCTTGCACCTCATTATATTTTATGGTCGAAATGTTTATAATTCAAAAGGACTCTTGTCTTCTTAAGACTTATTCGCTTGACATCGTACGTTGTAATGTTGGCATTTCGCGCATATTTCGCGCCCAACAGGCACTTTGAAGCATTCTACATTCGCTCTTGATCTGCTAGATGTATCTTTTTCCTACTTTTGTTGTTGTTTGGCATTGTAACTTGGGTACGTACCTTTCCTGATATTTGAATTAAGCTAAGTTGGTGGCTGATTTTCCTTGGACTTGGTAATTAGAAATCCAATATATAGTCCTCATTGCCCCATTTTAAATCAATGCCGGTACCTACGAGACTGACAAGTATCTTAACTCGAAGGCGCAATTATCTAAACTTGCTCATTGGATGAGTCTCAAGTTTATACTTGTACTCATAGCCCGGAATTGAGGTACTAATTATAATAGTTATCCATCAGTTATCCAGGAAAATACTCACTGAACAGATTCAACTGTCCAAATGTCACCAAATTTAAGGGTTAAAAATCGTTTTAGCAGTGATTCCTCCGTGGGTGCAACAAAATCACAGGAAAATTGACGCCGTGCCAATCGTTTTGAGCGCTGCAGCCTCACCAGAGCATCTCATTCTTATGCCAAACCAGTGACGCTAAAATTGAATAAAATGTTGCTGGTGCTTTTTACCTTAGTTATCCAGTTGCACTTTGCACCCGAAAAATGAATACCAAATCAGTAACACTTTGAAGTATGCACTTTGGCAGTATTGCTCGCGCTACAAAGGAGGGAAGCAACACAAAAAGATTGAACCGATTTGTAGTTTCAGCTCATATTGAAAGCAGACCTTGATCTGAATATATTCCGCATATAAGATCTTCTGGCAGCAACAGATTGGATGAGACAATCAGAAAAGATATCGGGGTAGAAATAATAGAGAGAATGAAGAAGCGTGGGGTCTTCAGCCCCAGCTCCAGACGTGATGTCTCGTGGAGCGCCCTCAAATGTTCAGATTCAAGGTCTCCGAGATCGAATCGTTTCGGCATGAATATAAAGAACGCAATTTGTTTGAGTTACGGCGCTTGAAAGCACACTTTAAGGGTCCATTGTGTTCCAGGCTTGGACTCGGAGCAGTAACGAAATTGCAACATGGCTTTGGTATGCTTTGCAACAAGCGAGACGACAATGCAACAACGTTTTTACTAAAATGTCCACACATACTAATTGTACAGTTTGTTCAAATTTATTTGCATTGTTTTCCTTACTTCTTGAAAAAATGTCCAATCTTTTACATTATGCATATTTAAATGATGCTGATGGCGGTTTTTAGATAAAAGCTATTGTGCCTGTGGAATATTAAAAATATTGTGGTTGCGTTGAGCATTATTTGTGCTTAATGATTATTCGAGAGAGCAAAACGAGAACTTTTTGTAAATATTCAATACCCTTTCTGGGCAGGACAATTACGAAATCCATATCCTTGAAAGTTGACACCCATAATACAATCATGAACTCTCCCGCCTTGCGGAGCCTTCAAAACAAGGAATTCCTCTCACCAACGGGAGAGGTAAGAAGGAAGGGAACTGTCAGTTCAAGGAACCCCCTGCTATACGGCTCCTTCACCGATCGAGCTTTATCTTCTTAGCAACGAGAAAGACCCGAACGTAATCCGCAACACGGCTCCAGCCGTCAGCACTCCTCAGCATCTCCTCGACAATGTTGTCTGGAGAGAGATCCCCTCTGTTTAAATAGAGCTGCTGACAAAACCCTACCAACCTTCCACAAGAAACAAAAGTATGATAGGCGTCGTCCATAACTCCATTGCAAAACACACAATTCGGAGATCGCGCTTTTCCGAACTTGTGCAGGTAGGACTGAAAACCTCCATGCCTACTTAAGAACTGGGTAAGGAAATAGTCAATCTCAACATGCTTCTGATTCAGCCACGCACCTAAGTTGCCGATGAGCCGCGCAGTCCATCTCCCTCTAGTTCCATTTTGCCAAGAGATTTGCCACTCGTCTAGGGTGCGGTGCCGTTCTTCACGAGGAACCACTTCCCTTAGCTCATATGGTTTGACGCTCCGTAGCAAGAAGGGTCACGGGGATCACTCCCGCGATCACCATCACGGCCGGTTCAGCGACAGTGAGGTACGTAGACGCCACCCGCAAAGCTCCCCGTCTCTGTATTTGCGCGAGACGCTTACGACATACCTCCTTACCAAGAGTATCAGCCCATACATCTGCGTCGTAGAGCAGGACAGGCTAGGTTGAACTCATCAGGACACATCCCTTGTTAGACGTATGACCCCTATTATATGCCATTAGCCTACTTAACGCCGAAACTCCAGCTGCAGCCTTGCTCGCTGCTGCTTTGATTTACTCAAAAAAGCTTATTTTTGAGTCAAGGGTCACCCCGAGGTACTTGACCGCTAGTTTTGATTATCAGTTTTGATTATAACTGACCAGGCGCGACTTTTCTGGCATGTCGAGTTTAAGTAGACTATCATAGGTGGTGTTACAGAGGGCCGGCGCTAGGATGGATCCCTGTGCTACCCCCAACGCGACTTCCATCCTCCTCTGGCGCTCTAGCGTTTCATAGAGCAGGCAGTGATTCCTCATATAAAGTAGTTCCTAGTGTGCCTAGAATGTCTTTCCATCTTACGGAATTAAAGGCGTTTTTGACGTCAAGCGTTACGAGGAGCGGCCATGTGCCTCAGTTCGCCGGACGGTATCCACGTCTTGTATGACAGCATCAACTGTGAATCGCCTTGCTCGAAAACTGAACTGCCGTGGAAATAAATCTCCGTCAGCGCGTATCGCCATAACGAGTCTACTTTTGATGAGCTTTTCGAGCACTTTTCCAGCAGTGCCAAGCATACATAGTGGGCGGTATGAAGACGGCAATTCGGGGTCGCCTTTCCCTTTGTTGATCTGCGTAAGCCTCGCCACCTTCCAACGAGCAGGGAAAAGTCTACTTCTGATGAGCTTTTCGAGCACTTTTCCAGCAGTGTCAAGCATACATGGTGGGTGGTATGAAGACGGCAATTCGGCGACGCCTTCCCATTGATGATCAGCGTAAACTTCTCCACCTTCGACCTCTTTCAGGCAAATGTTGAATGCGCCGAGCAGTATGTTTGGCCGATGTTGGAATACCAGTTTGTATACCTCTGCTGGAATACCATCGGGTCCTGACGTCTTTTTGCTTTTCATAGAGAGGACTGCCTGTTTTATAAAGAAAAATGGACAGTCCTCCGCGCTCTCCCAACCGACGTCATCATCCCGAGGTGCACAGGGAATAGTGCCCGTACAATGCGGCCCATCTGTTCAGCCTGAAGTGAACAGGGTTTCCGCACAGCCCCGATTTTTCGGGTTACCAGTTTGTAACCGAGTCCCTACGGGTCCCAATCACCTCGCCGACCAGATTTTCCCAGCAGCGAGCTTTGGTCCGCCATTTTGACTCATGCCTCCTCCCTTGCTGCTAAGACGTTGTGTTAAGCGACGGAGCCTGTGACACTCCTTCGAGAGCTCTGCAATTTCCACCGTCCACCAATACATAGATGGTTTCCCACGTCTCGATGACCTTCTGGGCATCTGGAGGCTTCGCAGGCCATCGTCATCAGTGCATAACTCAACTATCAGATGCAGCGCCACCACCCTCAGGAGTACCCTCCAGCGCGGCCTCATCTGTCCAAGAGTTTCGGCAAACCTCTCGGTGTATATTGTCGCAAGGTTCCATGCACAGAAAGAGCGCCCGGGTGGTGCACACCAAGAATTTGTGTCCACCACTTCGAAAGTAATGTATTGATGGTCGGTTGCCGAGGAGTCTTCCAGAACTCGCCACCCGTCCATCAGAGACACCAATGACTCCGCTGCGAAAGTTACATTCGGAATGCTTCCTTCGCAGCCCGGGTACCGGAACTTTGGGGTGGATCCGATGTTTAGAACCACCAGCCCTGTTCTCGCTGCCATTTCGAGAATTCGTTTCCCTCTGGAGTCTGTGTGAGGCATGCTCGATTCAAATGCCCTGGCATTGAAATCCCCCCGACCAGGATCCGCCCATCTAAGCTTAAGATAGCGTTCTTCAAAGCATCAAGCTTGCGTCGAAAGTCCGGCATCGTCTCATTTCACGTAAGATAGACACACCTCAACACCGAATCCGGACAAAGCCGTCTCCTCGGCCTTGGGTAAGAACCCTAAGAAGGATGCCGTCCCGTAATCCTATGGCAGCGGTACTTAATAAGTCAGGGTGCGATGAAAATGGGTCCTTATTTCGATACTACTCATTGATGAGCACTAAATCAGCTTTGGTCTCCGCAGCGAACTGCGCTAGCAACTCGTGAGCGGCTACACTCCGGTGCATATTGATTTGCATGATGCGAATCATGTTGACCGCGTCCTAGCCCTTTCCAATTCTGCTCTGAAGACCGGACACCGCCCCGAGCGTAGCCTTCTGATATATACAAAGGGAATGGAGGCGGGCGAAAGTGATCTTTATTCCGAAAGCAAGTAAGAAGGATCCTTTTCACCATAAATCTTCAAACATCTTCCGAATTCAAAACGGTAGAAAAGCCATAGGCAACTATATTAGAACTATCGTTCTTATGCGTTCTTATCACGTAGTACCCTACATCAGTGTCAACACCTTACCGGGCAACAGACGGTCAACCGAAACCGCCCTGTATCAACTGAAGAGAGTACTACGGGATGCCATAGAAATAAAGGAAACAGCACTTTCTGCGTCTTTGGACATAAAAGGAGCGTTTGATAACACATTGCACACAGATATACAAGACACCCTGATCCGTAAGGGAGTGGGAAACACTTTGGACTTCTGGATGGGCAGAATGTTTGAGAGTAGGCAAATAGAAGTACTTGTTGTTGGTATTGTCAGTAACAATAGTCAACGTTGACAAGGTAGGATACTATCACCGCTTATGTGGAGTGTAGTAGTTGATAAACTCCACAGCAGGGAAAAATGGACTGGCCTGCACGAATGTGAATGGGCAATGAGGACATACCCAACCGCATTTCTGGAGGTCCTTCTGAAATTAGCTAGCCTCCATCTTTACATAGAGATGCAGGCAAGCATTATGAAAAGAACGACCCGAGAGCCACAAACTGTCTTTATCCAGATCGAGGCTACGGCACGAGATCTTAAGCTGCACATTAAGGCAAGTCGAAATATATGGAGGCAACGTCAGCACCAAAAGCCAACCAACCAACAACATCCAATCGCACTGGTCAAACGAGACGAATAAAGATAGGAGACTATAACTTTGAGTCCGTTGATAACTTCTCCTATCTAGGGTCGAAAATTACAACCGATAACAGCTACGACGAAGAAATCCGCGAAAGGCAGCCAACAGAGCCTATTTTTCACCATAGAGTCAAAGCTCTTCCTGTACAAAACAATAATTTTACCAGTCGACATATATTCCTCGGGGACTTGGATTCTTAGCAAGAAAAATTGAGAACTCTTGGCTGCGCTCCAGAGAAGAATAATCCGAAGAATTTTTCGCCCCCTACATGGCAATATTCAGGATGGCTGAGAGTATCATTGAAGCGGGGAGCTGCTTAAATCGAAGGAAGTTTGATATTTTTTCCAGGCGGTATCCCGAGTTACTGATACCAAGAGATAACATGACAACGAGGTTTCATTTTGATAAGAAGTTTAAAACACGTTGGAGTAACAAGGCAAACTGGGAGAGCGTGGCTGGGAAATATGACTTAAACCAGCAACTGATTACTTGGTACAGTGACGGATGCCTCACAGCAGAGGGAGCGGGTGGCGGTGTCATTGGGCCAAGGAAAATGTACTTCGAGCCAATGAGCAGGTACACTAGCATATTCCAGGCGGAAATATACGCCATAGACAGATGCGCCTCCTTTAATTTCCAAAGGAACTGCTGGGGACAGAACATAGCTATTCTCACCGATAGCCAAGCAGCGATCAAGGCACTTAGGTCCAACCAGGTGAATTCTAAACTGGTATGGAAATACCTTGAGAGACTGGATACTCTGAGTTCCAGGTTATGCTGGGTTGGAAGGCAACGCGGCAGCGGATGAACTAGCCAAGAAGGGAGCAGGGGCGCCTTTACACGGGCCAGAAACCTTCTGTGGAATCGGAACCGGTTTCATGGCTATAACACTAAGAAATGAAGAGGAACGGTTGAGGGAACTATACTGGGCGGGCCTACCAGGAATGAAGTAGTCCAGGGTGCTTATTGGGGGATACGAACCCATGCCCACAAAGGATTGCTTAAACCTCAGCAAACCTCAGAATCATAGTGGGAATTCTCACTGGTCACTGTCGGCTAAACTATCACCTAGCGAAGCTAGGGATATCTACGGACACTGCCTGTAGGTTTTGTGCGGAGTGTGATGAAACCTCTATACACTTTCTGGGACAGGGTCCGGCACTTGCGCAAAGTAGGTCGAGGCATCTGGGAGAACACTTAATACCAGATGCAAAGTTGAAAGATTTGGAAGTAGGGAATATACTCAAGTTCCTGACGGTCATAGGCTTGCTTGAGATACTATGATTAATAGGTACACTATAACGAGTAAAAGGGACACAATAGTTCTTTAAGGACGCCTTATTGCCTTGTCTCACTCTTTGCGAAAGAGGTTAGACTTTCGGGATTTTTGAATAATTAGAATAGCGACTACGAGAAAGGGTTCCAGTGAAGTTCACATCTATTTGGAGAATCAGACCATATCCGAATATTACGAAGGCTTCACCATTTTATCGCCGAGAGGGTGGTCTTTACCTTCAAAGAGGCCATGGTTTGAAATGATCCATTGAGTCATAAGAAAATAAGGTTAGTTATTACAGAATCTCAAACATTTTATTTAACGTGACTCATTTTTATAGTAACTTTTCTTTATAAAGATTATAACGAGCATCTTAACACGTAATCTAGTGTATGAATAGATACTTATTTATATTTATACATTACCGAGAGGGTAGGTAAAACCACGCTTGGTCCATTCTGCTTCGCCTTTATTTGCTTATCATAGTTTTTCTATGATCGAACAATAATGAAATGAAAACCCGCACCAAACGCGCTCAGTCCCATTCCAAGGGTCTTCGGAAACATCCCAATTCTCCCTGAATGCACATGCATATCATTCCTTTTTTGGTGGACACAGCATTTTCCTTGTGAACAATAAATTAAATTTAAAACCTACAACAGCCGGTATTTCCCCGTCGGCAACCGTATCCTGCGAAGAAATCTTTCAATTGAGTTGCACTTTGCACAGGTGTTAAGCAAATATGTGCTCGTATGTTGGTCTTGGGGTTCTAATCGAAGCTCTTCATCTCTCACGGTATAATTTAATTCTTTCTTTGATTGTGCAAGCCTACATTGGAATCAGGCGAGCTGTAAACTGTTTACAGCACAAAGGCCTTCCTTGTGGAAGCTCCATTCTGAGGACTATATAAACCAAATATAACGTGGGGGAGACTCACGATTTTTTGCAATATCGATTTTTGCTGCCTTTTATTGCATGGTTTCCTTCCAACCTTGCAGTGTTGACTGCAAAGATACGTTTTAGGAATTCAGTGCGGAATTAACTATAATTTTGGTTATAGTTGAAGAAAGTCCCAAATAAGCTCCTATCTCAGATTTCACCTAAATTTCAATCCGAAGCAAGGTATCCCCTTACGAGTTAGTGCTTGGAAATCTTAGTTTGGAGTGATTTGCACTGAAGGAAGCTAAAATTAGGTTTCGTCATCCGGTATCTATCTTATTGCTGGAGTATTACCGGTAACACTCCCTAAGAGTAGTGAATCTGCTTAGTGCATGCATAGCTCTAGTGCATGAAAATAGTTACTTCTGCACTGCAAGAAACCCTTTTCGTCTTAAGTTGGTAATAAAACGAATTGGAATTAATCGATGTGGCGATAACTACTTGGCTATAAATTATGCAATTAGGGAGGCACGATTCCGTTTTCTGTCAATGCTAATGCTGAACACGCTAAAGAATTTTTATTGCAGTTTACACAAGCATAGCATTCGCGTTTGCTTCGCTTACCGTTTAAATATGGTAATACCTGAAGTGGTAATTAGTTTGCACACTTAATTTAATTTTGACTGGAGTAGAAGTGCACGTACTATTTCAAATTTATATGAATTTCCAGTTGAATTATCAGATGAGGAGAATGTCGTATGTTCATAATTGCATCAAATTTAATTTTGCTGCTGTTTTGCCCCTCTGAATTGGGGATATCCTTCTAAACCGAGAGTTTTGAACCACTTTCAAAATTCTATCTATTAACGGTGATATCAGTTTTAAGATTTTTCAAAAGATTTCAAAATATTGAAGAGGGAAAGATCACAGTATCTGATCTCGATATTCTACTTCGATCAGGTTGGGTCTTAACTAAGCTTTTTTCGTTTCTCACCACCATTGTCAACTTCCGCCGGACGTTGTAACTTGTCACCAAGGTTTTAGGCACTCTATGTTGACCAATTTTCAAAATTAAGTTTCTTTTTCTTTTATACACTATGAAAACTTGTTTTAAAACTAGATTTTAACAATATCACGCTATGAATGCAACAAAAAGTGGTCCAAAGTGCCGGAAACCCACCAACGATACCCTTTTCATCCGATAACGCAATTAACAATGACTTCGAATCCCAGCAACAAATGCCTGCGGTAGCCAGCGAGCTCGATGAGATCGAATCTAAGTATGATGTGGCAGAATAACTACTGCTGACGGAAACTATCAGCAAACTTAGGGACACCGTGAAATCCCCGGAACCAAGCCAGCAGAAGTACTAACTGACCTCCCTCCACTGCGCGAGCCACGTCAAGTATTGACTTCGTCATCCCGTCCAACGCGGGAGGAGCCAGTAAATGAGTCAAAGCAGAAAAGATATGCCTTGAGGTCGTCAACGAGAAGCAACAAGAAGCTTCGGTCGGCGGAGACAGTTAATTGTTGAAAATGTAAGTTCTCCCCAATTTCCACGGATTAGTGCCTCCTCTGCTTCTAGTGCCTTAAAGCCTAAAAAGGAGACAATTTCCTCCATTCCGGCAGATAATATTAATGTTCCGCTAAAGGACAATGATCTAAAGGTGACCCCAAAAACACTATGGGTGATAGAACCCTCATTTTTGGGGAGTCCCCACGAAATCATGGCAAAAATTTGTTCGCTCATTAAAGGGCAAGGGCTTAGTGCCACCACAAGGAGGTCAAACCAGTGGAGGAAGCGCAGTGTTAAAACTGCCAAAACATCCGGATATATCGTCCAAAATTGACTAATAGTGCACAAATTTGTTAAAGGCACCAGAAGTCATCCAGGTGGGGAATGCTCAAGACCCACGATGGAAGTACCGTATGTCTGCAACTGTGGCACGACTGGGCAGCCTGCAAGCTATTGTAGGTGTCACGCTTAAAAGAAATGATAGCTTCAGTCAAGCAAACCGTGGCTCAATTTTCACAGAGTTTGACCAGTCTAGGCGTGCCATATGCGCAAGTTGCTAATAAATTTCTTCCCAAAGCAGTGAATTAAGCGAAAGCCAGGCATCCAAGCAGGGGTTTCCCGAAATTAGTTAAAGCTGTCGTTGAAATTAAACCTATGCCCATGGAGTTAAATATTGTCATCTTAAAATCCGCGCTTCTAATTTCGCACGCCACCTGCCACCGCTAAATTGCTAATCGACATTCTGAAAGCAGATTTCCACTGCATTTCGGGGACTCACCTTAAAAGCAGGCGAAACGTAAATTTCACCGAATATAATATCATTCGGAACGACAACAATCCACGCGCTGCCCTCTCGGTCCGAAAAGACTATTTTTGTGAGGAAGTCACCACCGGAAGCCTTCAAACTTCTTCCGCCGTGACGGCAGTTAAAACTACCGATGGCAGACGAATCCTGGTAGTCTCCGTCTATATCAAATGTAATTCAAAAAATGAGCAACTGGGCGATGACTTGGAAGTCTTTGGTAATCTCCGGTGGAATTCAAAATACCTTTTCCTCGGTGGCGATTTTAACTCGAGGCATACCTCCTGGGACGACATAGCAGTGAATATAAATGGGAAAATCGTGCTAAAATAGATCCAGCAGCCTTTTTCGCCCAGCAATATTGAGATGGGCGGTCAAAGGGTAGTATAGGTCCCAGGGCGAAAAACGGGACAAATTGTATCAGCTTGTCCTCCAAGTTGGGGGTTGGGTAGGACTAACAACCCGACGCGGGAAACTAAAGTTTCCAAGCTACAGAAGGAGACTCGGACAGGATGGATTTTAAAACGAGAAATCCGGCAACATTAAGAGTATATTCGCTGAAGCGATCCGCGCTGGCGGGGACTTATCCCATAAGCAGTTTGGGTTCAGAATAGGGCATGGCATGGAAGCGTCACATGCTCGGTATATCTGTTGGGACAGCTGCGATGCTTTTTCTATGGCCATTCCAACAAACTCGGTGTTCCACTGCAATACCTCAAGAAATGTATCCTCCTCAAGTGCTCTTGCTGATCAACCTGTTTCTGGTCCCTTATCAATAGTATCATAATATACATCGCCTGGTAGTCGCTGTGCATGTATTCTTCGCTAACATGCCAGTGTAGATGCTTGACAAGCAAATCACTTACAAAAGAAAGATCTACAACGATCCTAGTTCTCTGCCCAGTGAGGTACACAATTCTATGTCGGATTTAAGGGCGGGGGTAATTTTTTTTTCATCAAATATAGTCACGTGGGCTATCAAATGAAAGGTCTTGGTTAGTACTGTCCAAAACCTATTAATTTTGATATTTTTTGGAAAGGGGGGAGTGCGGAGGTCGAAAGAGATCATTTCTTTAACGGACCTCTTCTCAGAAACTACTTAACCGAAAAATCTGAAAAAATCAGAAGGCTCCTACTATGTGGTGCCTAGGCTCGCAAATGCCTTCATGCCAATATCTGTTTAAATAAAGTATAGTACTATATTTTTCAGTAGTTGGCTGAGAAACCCCCCTTTAAGTTCATTCTAGCACCACGAAATTTGCAACAATTTACAACAATGTAATAACATGGAGCATGATCTTACCAAGTTTGATGCAAATCGCACTATTACTAACGTTTGTTATAACAGGTCAAAGTTGTCGCTTCTTTGCAAATTAAATACTGAATGTGGATATTTCCACATAATATATGCATATATTACGTGCTAGGTACTAATGGGACAAATGCACACTTAAATGTCTTTATAAAAGATATACACAAAACCTTTCATACCTGCAGCGTCCAGCTTCTGATTTCCCGACTTGTTTTAATTTATTACATTTTAAGTGGATAATCGTTACCTCTGAAGTCGTGGTTGTAATGAATAATTAAGATGATGCCCCCAGTTTTTAATTTGAGGATTTTTTCTTCCTAATCCTTCATAACTTGCGCGGAAATCACACTGATAAGGGGCATCCTCCATTTTTACGGCCCGAAGTTGCCGAGGAATTGTGGGAAACCCAAAGGCATGCTTGATTGAAGGTGCATCGGGTTTAAAGGCACTGAAATTTTTTAAATGGCAGCTGAGGTCTTCAGTCTCTCAAAAGGACTCCCACATTCCTGAGCGTGGCTAGCATAGAGGCGCGTGAGCGTTGGAGTGTTTTATTTTCATTGAAAAGGATTGGCTAACAAATATACTTCAGACTCTAGAATGACATAAAATGGAAATTTCCAGATTTAACAAGTAATTTAATTTTGTTATGGGAAAGCTTGGATCTAAATAATAATTTCCAGTTTTTCCAATTACTATTACTATTTTAAAAAATGTTGGATATGTATATAATGAAACTCATTAATATCTTAAACGCTACTAGTAGTTTTAAATTGATATTATTGGGGTTTTTCTTACTGCAGATTTTCGAACAACGTTATTCCAAATAGATACATTTTCGAATAAATAGATAATAATAATTAATGCTAGAAAAGAAAAAGACAATGAAATAGTGAATATTTCTTGCTTTCCCACTTAAATAAGAATGAAATAGTCAAATGAAGAACATTCAGATAAATATCTTCCTCTCCATCTTTTTGAATTACTACTGTAGAAAATCGAGCATTTTGTATCTCTGGAGCAATTTAACCTTATGATATGACTACTTTGCCCAACATACGAAAATGATAAATGAATATGGATAAATATTCTAAATATGGGTTAATAGTTTATTTTCTTTTAATTTTGTATGCTACATTACATTTGAAATACGATCTGCCAGTTGAAAAGAAACCGACAAAAAATTTGGAATATTTCTTTAGTATGATCTTAGCCAATTAATTAAGATTTTTTGGAATACATCTTACCATGCCATCTTGCATAAACGTAAAATATTTCATTTAGTTGTATCTTGGACCGTCATAAATCTCGACAAATTCTCAGAAATGAGTTGTTATAATTTTTGCCTGCGATTCGAATCTGCTCTAAAAATCTAGTTATTCCTTGTTTTGTTGATTTTTATTTCAGAAAAAAAAAGTAAGTTAGGACAATCGAGATATAACCCCGTAATGTGTTGCTGGTACAACTCATTTGTCTGTTGTAAATATTCGAACTTGATGGGTTGTAATTAATATTGAGTGCGGTTGAACTGTTTTTGTAGCGATGAAATAAGATGTCAATTAATGGAATGATCAAGATCAACTTCATAAGTCATAAACATATATAAGTGTAATTTCAAGGTGTGAATGTGACACCTGGCGAAAGTAAGATAAGGAAACGTGAGATTAGGTTAATTTATTTATTTCTTCTATTATTTTTGATTTTCTTTACTATTCAGATCTCATTTTCATTTATGTACGCATGTGTGAATGCAACGGTGCGATAACCGAGGTGGTAGAGCGTCAGCTTCTCGGCCTCGTTATTATCAAAAGTTTATGTCGTGGTTCGTCATGGGTGTTTGCACTCGCCTTTATGCTATCCTGCGCCTTCTGAGCATACATCGAAATTTCATAAAAGAATTCACCGATCGCTTTGTTGAATATAACCTATGTATTAATCTGAACCGATATTAATACATAATACGCAGTATCCCTGGTTTCTCGGCATTCGCATAATTTCGTTTTCTTGGTAGGGGCAGCGTTCCAAAAAACTCTAGAAGAAGTCTTTTAACATTTCAACAACGATCATTAACCTTTTTTGTTGTTTTTAAGGTTTTTTGTAAAACGAAACCTTATTAAAATGGATTCGCTGTCTGTCTGGCTGTCAGTCTGTCAGACGCCCTTCTTTCCAAAACTGCTCAACCGATCTGACCGAAATTTAGTGGACAGATGGGAACTATGAAATCCCACGCATACAGCGGGTGGAGTTTAAAGGGTGGCTCCCCGTACATGCAAAGGGGGGATTTAAATTTTTTTTTCACCGGATATATTCGTGTGGGGTACCAAAGGAAAGGTCTCAGTTAGTACTTGACTGTCATTAGTTTTGACATGGGTTGTAAAATGCGCTAGTAAAGAGTCACTTAAAGTGAGGCAGGACTCATTTTCGGAAACTTACCAACCCAAAAATCCGAAAAAAATCAGGGTCGTGTGCTTGAATGAAATCTAGGCCTCACAATATATTCCGATATTTGCTCAAATGAACTTACTAATAGTATATTACCAACTTTTAGAAATTGATTAAAAAACCCACTTAGGTCATATAGGAGAATATGGGAATAGTTTTGCAACAACATTGAGGACAATATCTTCCAAACATCTGTCAAATTTCATTGAAATCCAGCCATTAGCGCCAAAGTTATAGCAGTTCAAACATAGCAATTTCGCAAGAATTTACTGCTTTTAAAGCCATGCAAATAAGATGCTGACGTCATAATTAACGAGAATAATTGACATTCGAACTCCAAGTGTGAACCGGGTGAGGTTGACTATTATCAATACAGTACTTTCCATCAAGTGATTGTTTTTAAATCGCTCTTTAGAAAAAGGGCAATGGAATTTTAACTATGTACACCCGGAACTGTCAAGCACTCATCGCGGAGGAACTAGTAAATGAACTCTGTAAGTTCATCAAGGAGGGACGGAATATCCACCAAAATATCACGGCTCTAATACATTGCATTTAATTTTCCAATATTAGGGCGGTTGAGGAGAAAAACACCCAAGCGTCATGTGGCAAAAACACGCGGTAAACGCAGGTGACGCCTCCATAAGATAGATGAAAACGAGGGCAAATGAAATAGGGACTGAATAAGCGAACCCCTTGGTGCCCAGCAAGCGGAAAAGAAGAAAAAGGCCTTTTCTTCAAGGAAACTGCACCGCGCAAGTTCCGGGTAGCTCTTCGACTATGGCCCCAACTTTGACAACAGGGGAAGAATCTACAGCTCGTAAACACGGAAAATAGACAAAGGTGGGCGGTAAAAAGCAACACAAGGAAAAAAAGGAAATCCGTCCCGAAGTAATCAATATTTTTTATTTATTTATTTCAGTCGAATCAGGCAGGTGGGATCAAATGCTGAAGTTAAACAAATTCAGCGATAAAACAGCGAATAGTTTCCGCGGCCAGGTGAAGAAGGTGCTAGGTGAGCAACCTGAAGTAAAAGCTCGAAATCAACAGATAGCAATCGAGTGCAACGATCTAGACGAAGTTACGTCACGAGAGTATATCTGTTCTGCGCTAAGGGAACAATTCAACCTTAGCGGAATAGAAAAAAAAAACGCGATAAGGAGAATGAAGAAGGCGTATGGAGTTACACAGACCGCTATCATAGGCTTCGCGGTTGAATCAGGGATTAAACTGATTACCGCGGGAAAGGTAAAAATAGGTTGTTGTGTGCCCACTTAGGGGCAAGTATCTCTCAAAAGATGCTTCAGATGCTTCGATTTCGGCCACTTTTCAGCAGCATGTACTAGTGAGCACAATAGGTCGAGAAGGTGCAGGAAGTGTGGCGACGAGGGCCATCTTATCAAAGACTGCCCTGGAGATCTGTGATGCATGTTATGCAATGGGAAAAAGGGGGTAGACGGTCGGCACGTTGCAGGTGGTGGCAGACGGCTGGCATATAGGAAGGAGCTGAATCGTAGAGCTGAGCTTGATACAAATTGACTTCTACCACTATGGGGCAGTTCAAGACTTTCCGTCGCAAACGGCAAAAATCAATGTCGTCCATATATATAACTGTTACGCTCCTCCTAGTATGACATTAACCCAATATCAGGAGATCGTAGACAGCTTGGTGTTGGACGCCAGAGACCAAAGCATCAAAATCATTGCCAGCGATTTCAACGCGTGGACCTTAGACTGGGGAAGTCGAGTGACGAACACCAGGGGCCAAATCCAGCTGGAAACCTTCGCTAAGCTGGACATCACAGCTAGGTTGCCCACTGGAGCTTACGTGGAAGAACTTTCCTAGCGTCTTTAGAACGAGGTCATGGCCCAAAAGGAACAGAACTGAAAAAAGTGAACCAGCTTTGTCAGCGGGTACCTGAGACATGCGAGTCTACAATGCCATGACGGAAGTTTCACCACAGTAGGAAACCAAACTATTGGTGGCTCCAAGAAATCGCGCTATTGAGAGCATCCTGTCTGCGAGCGAGGAGGCTTTGACAAAGGGCAAGAGGGAAGCCAGAACATCGACAGCCGAAGAACGAATACCGCGATCTTTGAAGTGGCCTTAAGAAGGCTATACGGGAAAGTAGGGAATTGCTACAAGCAGGTGTGCCTCAAGGTAAATACAAAGCCGTGGGGCGCTGCGTGCAAGATTATAATGAACAAGATTCGTGGACAAGAATCATCTCAAGTGGCGTGCCTGCAAATCTTATTCAAAATAATCGCAATCCTTTTCCCCCAACAGGAAGAAAGTGGACCTCAACCAACGATGCCACAGGACGTCTTCACAATCCTCGGGGAGACCGGGAATTACGAGAGATTTATAGATGGATCGGGGATACTAAGGCTCCGGGATTGGATGGGATTCCAAACAAAGCCCTGAAGTTGGCAGCTAAAATCAAGCCAGCATGGTTGAAAAGTACATTTAAATCGTGCATGGCATAAGGAGTGTTTCCCGCAATGGAAAAGGCAGAGATTGGTTCTACGATCGAAGCCCCAAATACCCCCTGGCGCACCGTATTCATATCGCCCTATCTGTCTTTTAGACACAATGGGGAAGATGTAAGAGATGGTGATGTACATCAGGATGCTTCTGTTCGTTGAGCTAGCAGTCTATCGGAGCGGCAATATGGGTTTCGTAGAGCACGGTCCAATTTCGATGCAATAGCAGCGGTCGTGGACCTAACTCTGGAGGCATTGGCCGCTGGTAAGTGCTGTGCGGTAGTGACGCTGAATGTCAAGAATGCCTTTAACTCAGCCAACTGGGGTTGGATTAAGGGCAGCCTGCCTAAACAGGGTGTCCCAGATTATTTAGCTCGGCTAATTCAGAGTTACCTCTTGCGAAGGTTTCTTTGGTACGAGACAGACGACACGGGCTGAAGGAATATATATTATGATAGCAGGTGTTCCCCTAGGCTCCGTACTGGGGCCCCTGCTGTGGAACATAATGTATGACGCATTGCTCGTCTTTCGCGTGATAAAAGAGGCAATATTGATTGGTTTTGCCGACGACCTGGTAGTAATAGTAGTTATGGAATACCCCCAGCAGGTTGAACTATATGCAAGTCAAACCATCTATACCATCAAAGCATGCCGGAAGATAAAACAGAAAAAACAATGCTGTCAAAATCTGGATTGATAATCACGAGGTCGTTTCAAAATCTATCAGTAAATGCCTGGGGGTAATGATCGATGCACAGTTGAGCTTCGAGGGGTACTTGGATAATGCGCCCGAATAGGCAGCAAAGGCGAGCTCATCTCTAGCAAGGATGATGCCTAATATTGAAGGGCCAAACCTAGTCCCCGGCTGCTTATCACAAGGGTGGTGAAATCCATTCTGCTACACGTGGCTCCTGTCCGGATGTGCTCACTGGATAACACCGTGAACTAGGGAAGGGTAAGTTCAGTATACCGGTCAATGCCGCTGACGGTGTACAGTGCATATAAGGCAGTATTTGCAGGAGCAGTGTGTGCCATCGCGGAAATGATTCACTTGGATATTCTAACGAATGAGGCACACCGTCTTCACCAGAGAAAGAGGGCGAATCCGGCCGAAGTGACTGCGGGCTTCCGGAAAGTCACTAGAAATAAGCTGTACAGCAGAGGACAGCAAGTGTGGGATAATTCCGAAAAAGGGCGCTGGACCCATACACTGACACCGTGTGTTGAGCGATGAATCAAGAGAAAACATGGAGAATTGAATTACCACCTAAAACGGTTCCTTACGAGACACGGTAGATGCAGAAAGTACCGGATTGGATGGGTCCCAGACTGTCCTGAATGCCGCTATATCCGAGGACCCGGAGCATGTTATGTTCCATTGTGCGAGATACGCGAATGAAAGTGGAAGGTTAAACGATGCCCTTAAATCAGTTATCGGACTCGACGATTTCGTGGAGAAGCTGCTGAGGCTGGAAAGAAATTGGAGTGTGATAAACGCAACAGTAACTGCGTTAAAAGAAAACCTATACGAATCGGATCGATCACGGCAAGTATGACAGACACGTGGCTTAGTTGTGCTGGTGTAAACCAGAGCCCTGCTCGCGGTGGTTCTACGTGGATATGGAAGGAGAAATAGGGGTGGTTATAGTGGGTAAGAATCCCACATACTGCTGCAACCTTGCCCAGCAGCGTCTTTTTAAGGTTTCCATCTCCACCCATTAAAAAAGCAAAGGTAGCGAATGAGATCATTAGCTACGTGGCAAGTAGCATGGTACTCGGGGAAGAATAGCGGCTGGATACAGAGGCTCATACCAAGCATGAGTATGCTGACTACGTGAAACCACGGTGAGACGAGTTACGATTTGATTTAGTATTCAACCAGACACCGTGGGTACAGGAAGTACCTCCACAGGTTCGGTTTCGGGGAATCGTCTCATTGCGTTAGGTAGGAAATGCCACCGAAAACGTAGAACATATATTTTTTACCTACCCATGATTTGAAAGCCCGAGGGAAAGCCTTAAAACTGACCTAAATACACATGTAGTCTGGTAAGGTATGCACATGGTGTAATCGAATACAGTTGAGTGAAGGCGTAGAAGGAAGGCTACCGAAATTAATACCATGCAAAGCGGTAACAGCTCATGTAGAGTAGACAGTTAAAAGCTGAACAGCCCCACAAAGCGCTGCCAGAACGATGGTTCCACTGGGAGAGCGTGGAAAAAAAATGGGTGGTTTTAGTCGGTAAAAGTCCGGTATGCACATCCTTGATTTGAGATGCGTATCTATGATAGATTTGGCCCAGTCATAAAAAGGACGGACAGACAGGCAGACAATGATTCAATCAGCCAAACCTTGGAAAGCAGGCGATATTAAAATGAACTGAATGGACAAAATTAAGGCTACTAGTATATGGAAAATTGATTGTCAAAGGAAACTAATGAAGGTTGATCTTCTCCTCCATCATCGTCAATTTTCAAAGTTGAAAAATATTGACATTCAAATGAAAATTCAGTTTTTATAATTGGCGCCCAATGTGGGCTAGTATCTTTCGAAGCCTCACTCAACTTGTTTTGCTATTCTCATATCTTATCCCGAAAGCTCAATATCCAGCGTAAAATAATAGCACAATGGACAAACTCAAAAAGCGTTCTGATTACCATAATTGGACAATTCAAACTGGCAGCGTGCATTTTGTGTAGCAGAAACAATTGTGGTCGCTTATTAACCGGCTCAGTAATAAGTTGGTAGTTTTTGCGATCTTGACGATAGTGCGGCACGCATGGTTCGTATCCAATATGTCACTGCGTACAGCTTCCGAGATGCCGTTTAGTCACATAATTGCAAAACTAAACGAGCTTGGTCACAAAGGTTTCTGCACATTAAACAATACATCACAGCAGATCACAATCTTGGGGCATATTTTTTCATTCAGCCAAGAAAGCCAAGAAAGTAAATTTACTTTTGCACTAACGACTCTCGTTTCACTTTAGGCCTCGTCTTGGATTATAACTTTGTATTCCGTGGCTTACTGGAGTCGGAGTAATGGCATCGTCAGAATCATCACAGCAGCGGAGCTCTTGCGCACTTTCTTGAAAAGGAATTGAGGAAATTAATTAGCTTCGGTGAGGAGCATCTGGGGCTGAAAAGCAGTGAAACTGCTGCAAAGAATCTTAAACCTAGATATGTAGTACCAAATGACTGAAGATTACTATTTCGTATGAATATCTTAAGCAACACGAAGCAGTACTATAGATTCAATACCAAAATCATAGTGTAACCATTCAATCTGATTGAACATCCAGCGCGAGTCCTTACAGAATTTATCCAATTTTTATGGCCAAGAGGACTATCTATTTATGAACTTGAAACCGCTAGTGGTACACACTTAAAATCAAGGATATTATTGTTGTGATCAAGACAAAATCTAAAGCGACATAAAATATTTTCGTAGTGAAAAAGCAAAAGGCGGACGTCGCGTTGTCTCATCGCGTATCGCTCTGGCCCATAATTGGTAGAGTTACCTTTTGGCATTCCAATGCATACCATGGTTGGTGTCAAATTTTTTAAGGTCTCAATTGGTCTGTCCTCCGACCGGTGTAAAAGAAACGAATTCCTGAAGAAATATTGCGGTCACAGATTCCCATCAACTTGCGGCATTTTCCATTTGATTCACGTTTAGCCTTTTAGGCAACTCAGTTAGCCAGTGTGATAGCGTTGATTACCACAGTCGAGGTGCAAATACACTTGTTATAGGGGAAGTTGTGGAGCAAAGTTTCCTTTTAAAACAAGGAATAGTTTTGCTATTTTTGGGTTCTGTCGAGTTCCTAAAATAATAGAGCATGTATGGAAACTATGCCGTATTTCCAGCCTTCTCTGGAACTTTCCGAGAGGCCTGCACGCTTCCAAAGATATCCGCAGACTTTAATATTGAAGTGTCAGTTGATGGTTAAAGATGCTCAAAATGACCATGTACATTGACTGTGGTTAATTACAAGGGCATAGTTACTCCAAAAACGGCCGAAGTGAAATTTTGACGAGAAAAAGGAAAACAAATTGCTTTGATACGGTGCAATAACTCGAGACCCGGGTGCTGCGCTCCATCCGAAGGACCTTTTGCTTCAAGGGCCAACTATGTAGATGCAGCCCCGGGGCTCCGTCCCTACCTCTTCATCTCTTGGCTATAATATGTAGGGGTACCACTTTAAAAAGATTTTCAGACTGATTTTTTTTTAATTTAGGGGTGGAGATATAATAATATAAAAAAAAAATTATCATCATCAACGGCGCAATAACCGGTATCCGGTCTAGGCCTGTCTTAATAAGGAACTCCAAACATTCCGATTTTGCGGCGAGATCCACCAATTCGATATCCCTAAAAGCTGTCTGGCATCCTGACCTACGCCATCGCTCCGTCTTAGGCAAGGTCTGCCTCGTCTTCTTTTTCTACCATAGATATTGCACTTATAGACTTCCGGGCTGGATCATCCTCATCCATACGGATTAAGCGACCCGCCCACCGCAACCTGTTGAGCCGGATTTTATCCACGACTTGACGGTCATGGTATCGCTCATAGATTTAGTCGTTATGTAGGATACAGAATCGTCCATCCTCATGTAGGGGGCCAAAAATTCTTCGGAGGATTCTTCTCTCGAACACGGCCAAGAGTTCGCAATTTTTCTAGCTAAGAACCCAAGTCTCAGAGAAATACATGAGGACTGGCATGATCATAATCTTCATTGATGTGCAGCTCAAGATCTCGCACCAATTTCCGCCTGCTCGATCTGGATGAAGGCAGTTTGTACGTCTCGGTTGGTTGTTCCCATGATGATGATATCGTCAGCATAGGCCAGTAGTAGCCAACTAAAATATTATAATTAGTGAAAAATTCCACAGAAAGAAACTGACAGTAATAAAGAAAGCGAAGCTTTTTTCTGCCTCAACCCCGGCTGGGAAAGGAGGAGGGATGGATAGCTTCAGTTAAAGTTCACCTCAGCTTCTCACGAATAACTCGCTGAGGGAGTAAAAGAGAGACGAAGACGGCTACGATTTTGTACCAGGGGAGAGGCAACTCATCAGACGCTGCTTCACCTCTGCCCTCGGAGCAGCTTGACCGAAGCTGGTCGCAGATGTTATACGCTCAATTTTATGATTCACAAAACACGGCAAGGGTGCGAATCATATTCAACGTAAATCCTCCCACAGTTCGAACCAAAGCTTGGCCGGATCTAAGCACCTTTCTTGGGAATTGGGGAGTCCTAAGTCCGCATCCACTTGATGTCAGACAGGATCAAATGGAGAGCAGCTTGCTCTCATTCTTTATGGTCCATGGACTCCTCTTTTTGAGTTTAACACCCAAAGTTCAAACAGTAAAAGAGGGACGATGTCGGCTACGGTGCTAAGCTGTTTCCAGGGCAGAGTGGAGGCAGCGTCTGATGAGTTGGTACGAAATCGTAGCTATCTTGGTCCCTCTTTTACTATTTGAAACTTGCGTGTTAAACTCAAAAAGATTGTCCGTGGACCATAAAGAGTAGAAGCAAGTTGCTCTCCATTTGGTCCGGTCCGGCATCAAATGGATGCGGACTTAGGACTCCCCAATTCCTCAAATAAAGTCACTGAGGGAACTATAACATACCAGACAATTAGGACAAAATAATAAACAAAGGAAAACATTGAATGTCCAGTATAGATAACCAATGGGAGTCGCCTAACTTGGTGACTAGGTCTGACACCCGTGATGAACAGCACTTAACAGCAATTAACCTCTTTATCATCTGCATCTTTGCTCTGTTCATTCTCCTTGAGTTGAGATTCCAAAAAAAAAGACTTTTATGTTGCGTACGACAATTGGAGGGGTGACTGCATGCACAGTGCTGTCACATCAAGGACTATCTCAAAGTCTTCATCGAGAGAAAGCAGACTGGGTTACGTTCTGAATTTTCCTGCGCTGACCACATCAAGACTCTTTTAGAGGAGTACGCGAAGTTTAGATCTCCATTTCACCTGCTCTTCAGGGATTTCAGAAAGCTTTAGATAGCGTGAACAGGGAGGGTAGCAGAAATGCTTCACTTAGGAGCAGCAACTCCGTCTGAATTAGGTTCACTTGTGTATTTGAGCGTAGTTGTGGTTGTCAGACCCCACAGCCAATGTCTTTGAGTGACAGAAGTGCGTTAGGATGGTATGGTACATTTCCGTGCTGAGGGAGTCAGCACGTATTTCGGAACCGTGAGAGAGGACGGAGTGAACCGCCCTCACCAGCAAGCGACGTCCGCTAGATAAGGGGCGCATGACGGAAAATCATAAACATTCTAGCCGCAGCCTTGTTTGTGGTGTTACGAATCTGATCGGAGAAGCTCATTTTAGTGTCTGTCATGATGGCTTCACCAATCTGAATAGGAACTGAACACAACGACTTCTGTTCCTCTAGAACTAAGGAGAATCTATGCTCAGCCATCCATGTGCTTACTCACCGCATCGCTATTCCCAGTGTGCACTGAGCTTGCTCAACCGTGCGTGGTCTAACCAGTGCCGCAGCATCGGGCATCTAGAATCGTAGAAGGCTATCGTATAAGGTGTTCCGAAGGTCGGACAAAGGATTGATCCCCGAGCTGTTCTCGATGTCACCTTATTTCGGCGCTGTCCTTCTCGGGTCTCGCAGAGTAGGGCACAGTCCATTAATAGTCCTGGAGTGAAAACGATTCTCCAAAGAATCAAGCATGTGGCACCACCTCGCAGAATTGAAGGCGTTTATTACGTCTACGGTAACAAGGAGCACCACTTGCCGACAGTGGCGACTGTGCCTTACCCGGTTCTACTGCTTGGACCACCTCCTCAATTGCATCAATTGTATTTCGCCGATGTTCTAAAACCATAATATGTTGGTAAGTAGTCTCCCGCAGGAGGAATTGCGTCAGTCAGTCGTAACTTGATGAGCTTCTCAAGCAGCTTCCCTGCTGTGTCCAACATATTGAGCGGCCGATATGCTGACGACGTTTATTTGTCGCCTCTGCCCTTACTTATCAGCGCAAGTGTCGCAACCTTCCAGCGGGAGGGAAAACAAACGCTGTCAAATGTTGAATACACCGAGTAGCAACTCCGGCTTGTATTTTTATAAGAGTTTCAACACTTCACAGAGAATACCGTCCTGTGCTGGTACTTTTTTGTCCTACATGGACAGAATCGCCTCCTCTAGTTCCTTTGCAGTGAAGAGTGGGTATTCCTTAGTACTCACTTTTTCATCAATAGTGTCAGTTGAGATGAGATGAGGTGGATAGGAAAAAGGGTTTCTAGGATTTCTACCATCGTCACTGCTTTCATAGACTACGGTAACAAATGCGTACCACGTTTTTTAGAAATCAGCTTGTACCCGAGGCTCCATGGCCCTCTGTTTACATCGTTGATTAACTTCTGCCAGCAGCGTGCCTTCTGTCTTTTGATTCCATGTCGGAGTTCTTTTTCCCACTTTTTTACTTTGCGGATCTAAGCGTTACTTCGCCTTGGCATCTTGCGCGCTGAACAATCTGCCGAAGTCTGAAGCAGTTCCTTCGCAGGCTTGTAATTTCAGCCGTTCAGCAGTACACGGACAATTCCCCGGACGAGCCAATGCATTACAAGCTGCGGTAATAAGGCTCATTATTATTTATTTTTGAGAGAGCTTCGACAAATTTTGGAACATCCCGATTTTCCCGATGTTCGGCTCGGTAGGTATTTGCCAAAAGGCAGAACATTGAGAAGAGCCATATTACACTTCGAAGGAAATGTACTGATGATCACTGGTCGTGAAATCTTCCAGTACCTTCTATTGTCAGACCGCTGACACTAAGGATTCCGTAGCAGAAGTTATGTCAGGGATAAGGCCCTTGGAACCAGGGCGTCGGAATGTCAGTGCTGCCGGTTTTAAAGACAATGAGTCCTGTCCTAGTGGCCATCTACAAAATCTGTGTGTCTCGAGAACCTGGTTGAGGCATGCCCCATTCCAGGGCTCACACGTTAAAGCCTCCTTCGACTAGATTCTCCTTTTCCATGTTTCCAATCCTCTAATCTTCGAGGTGACGCGCGGTGAAGCTCCAACCACATCTTCTTTCTGCAGACGGTCCTGGCTAAGGACACAGCACTTTGCCAAATCGCAAGTCTTCGCTTTGTGCTACGTGGCGTTGTAGCAAATTTCAATGGGGCAACTACCTAAATAAATAAATAGAGCCGCCTTCCCCATTCTCCCCTACCATGTTAAAATAAATGCATAACAATGTCTTTTATAATTTGTTTTTTGGACACAAGACTTTGAATTATTGTCCACCTGAAGATAAATTCTCTTTCCAGTTGTTAGTATAAAATTGCAAAGAAAAATTTGTTAAACAAAATCCACTTGGGTCGAAAAATGGCAAATCGGGCACTTTCCTACTGATCCATGGATGACCATTATCAAATCCACCTTGCATGCTCTTCTGCTTGTTTACTCGGCTCCGCCATTGTTGGGGTTTTATTGTGTGTAAATTATCCATGTCTTGTCTTTTGTTGTTGAGCTGTTGTTTTGGGTGATTTCAGAAATTATAAATTGCGAACGGCAGCATTTTGATGAAAAGATGCGACCGACTTCTTCGGAGGAGAACCTTTCGCAGTGGAATTATATTCCAAACAAAAACGTGATATTTTGTATGTTTAATCTGTCAGATAAATAAAATAAAGTTTGACGGATTTGATTTATGAATGCCATCCACACAAAGTTATTTTAATGCTAGCATTAGGTTATGGCTACCATTTTTTTGTGTTGCAAAGTGGTGTGGTTGAATTGCACCTGAATTTTTGAGACAGGTCTAATATGTTCACTCGGAGGGCGATTGGTATTATGGTATCCTTTTTTATGTGAATACATATATGTATATGTCAGCGTACACATTATAGAAACTGAAGAGGCCCACGATATTGCTTAAGGTTTAACTATTTTGGATAAAGGGGCCCTTATCCCTCTGTCTTTGGACCCAAATATTTTGACAGAATTCATGAATTAGACTAAAAGTTTGAAATTCCATTTAAATTTTCATCCTTGTGTCCTGCCGCAGGAATTCTCAGATGTCGTTAATTTTAAGTCATTATAGCAGATTTTTAGTTCCGTGGATTGTTCATTTTTTCAAATAGCCAACAAAGCTGATGACCCTCAATTTTGTCGGGGCATCATGATCTTGTGTGTGGTGTGGGAGAAGCTACAGCTTCTGAGCACTCAGGCCGTGTTGGCCCATTGTACACGCCACCCCCATCTAACAGAATATTCCGAATTCGTTAACGTATCGCAGGATTTCCGATAGTGGATGTCATGCTACCCGTCCAGAGCATGGAGAGCATCGGCACCAAAGGTCTGATGCCCGACGCGTCCATAGGCGGGGCATTCACATAGAAAATGCTCCGTGGATTCCGCTTCCTCGTTACAGAAGGGACACGTATCATCTTGAATAATTCCTATTCTGAACATATGCCTAACTATTGGATTATGGCCTGTCAGAATGCCCACAATACCCCGGCAAGTTCTCGTGCTTGTCGACAGGATAAATTTTGTGGTACACATGTTCGGTTCTGATTGGAAAAGTTTGGCGTGTCGAGCAACATTTCGGTTCTGCCACCTGTCATTGTGGGAAGCTTGTTCCTAATTTTTGAAGACAGACTTAGCCAATGCTACTGATAGTTCAATTGCTGGTTCCGGTCCCGGCATGGGGGAGATTGACCCCTCTTTCGCTAAAGCATCCGATATGTCCGTTTTTCTCTAAGCGACAGTGACCAGGTACCCAGAGCAGTTCCGCCGTATTGAAGCGATTGAACGATTTTCGAGGTGATCAAAGAACCACTCAACGCTTTCAATGCAGCTTGGCTATCACTGCAGATTGCGATGCGCCTGCCCTTCAATCGCTCGTTAATCAACCAGTTTGCTGCCCTTAGGATCACGTAAACTTCGGCTTGAAAACCCGTTGCATATTGTTCCAAAGGAAAAGCCCACTTCCCGTTTTTATTCAAGAGGTAGACTCGGGCTCCAGAACCCTGTTCTGTTTTTGAGTCATCGGTTTAGAAGACTTCCATATATCCCGTCACGCATTCCCCTGGGACTTCCCAGTTCTTTCCACGCTTCAGGGTAACTTTATATATTCTACCAAACAGATATATAGGGACACGAAAATCGAAAGGCATTGCAAGAACTGGATTTAATACTCCCAGTAACTCTTCCATTGCATTCATTGCAGTGCTTTGAATAAATATATCCAGGGGCTACAAATTGAATAATGCATTTAGAAATGTGCCGGGTGTGGTGCTCATGGCAACAGTGATACCCAAAAACCCTTTTGTTTCACCTTGACCCACCACACTACGGATGCATAAGGGAACATCTTCCTAGTGATAGCAATGTATATCCACATTACCACATGAGGCCTAAATCCCCATGCCGAGGCAAAGATCCGTCTGCACAGCCCATAAGCTGGGAGAGCTCGTTTCATCTTTATCTCTACATGTTTGTCCCAAAAAAGTTTTTTATCTAAGGCAAAGTCCATCCAGTTTTCTCCTTTTTGTGAATAATACCATTGTGGTTTCATTTGGATTAACTGAAAGACCATATCTGAGGCAAGGACAGTATGAAAGCTCTCACCTTTTCATTGGTAACGACTGCTTTCCTAGTGTTTCAGTTCCCCTTGCAGCACTTGCGTGTTGAAGGGGTTGCAAGAACGGTCAACTCGCCCCCTGCCACTTATCTCACCCGTTCACCCCGATGGTGTACTTCCAGAAGGGACTATACTGATTCCAGTCTGGAGCTCGTGAAAGTACCGTCGTGTTTACTAAGAGAGTCCAACTTGGCCGACTCTGCACATCCTTGAAGTCTATTCACAGTACGCTCTAAAGGACTCTCGTTTCGAACACCTAACGAGCTTCTTACTTTCGCAAACACGGTTCAGAAGTCGCGTGGTTAATTTCCTGAGTTTTTGCAGTTCTTATTTTCACCAAGGAACCGTTTTACCCCTTTGGCCTCAGGAAATAAGACAAGCCTCTTCCTCACCTCCCTCTTCCTCTTCACTCTAAAAGTGTGCAGTTCAGAGTTACCAACTCATCTTTCAGCGCGAGACGTGTCCTTAATTGCCTAGGGAACTGTACTTTATTGCCAACAAGTTCATTGAACTTTATCCAATCCGTTTTCCTAACCTTGGGATCGGAGATTAGAAGTAAATCTCGAGCTCCGCGAAGGGTACGTCAAAAATGTCCGCACTACGTGTGTTATGGCACGAGGCGATATGGAAAATAATATCCGAGTTGGCGGAGCAGTCCATCAGACAATTGCAGAGTTTGAAAAGAGTACACATATCAAGGAAGATACTTCGTTGCTGCAGGGAGGGGAGATTGAGGGTGCGGAGTCGTGACAGATAATCAACCCGTGGAAGGTTCTTTTTGTAAAAGAGGGTCCGGGTGAATTTGCGTTGTACAATTTCAATACCGCGACAGTCAGGAATGCGGAAGGGGGGCCAGACTACACATCTATATTCAAGGATGTTTTTGACAAGGGAATTGAAGAGTGTTAAGGAGGGCTGAATTGAGGTAAAGTTGGAGGAGGAACGTAGGATAAAACCACACATTTTTGAAACTCTATTGATGATTTTAGCGAAGTGGGAATGGAAATGAAGTTTGTCGTCGAATATTACACCCAGGTCTTTGAAGAAAGTCAGTAGTGAAAGGGGCTGTCCATTGGGAGAATAGGAAAAGGATGCTGGGGAGGGTTTAAGTGAATAGCACATCCAGTGGCATTTGTTGACATTCAATCTTAACTTGTTGACCGAACACCAACGGACTAAATTATCAAGGTTGGACTGTAAGAGAGCACAGTCCAAAGGAGACGAAAAAGAGGCAAACAATTTAAGGTCGTCTGCGTAAAGCAAATACGGGCAGGTGAGGATGGAGGCGAGGTCATTGATAAAGGAGTAAGAGTAGGTGGCCAAGTATAGAGCCTTGGGAAACACCAGAGGAAGGAGAGAAGGAACGAGATGAGTAACCATGAAAAGAAACTGCAGGAACGGTATGAGAGATAGGAGGAAAGCCAGGAGATGACTGAGAGAGGGAAGTCTAGTAATGAAAGTTTCGAGAGGAGATTGTTATGGTCAACGGTATCAAAGGCTTTGCAGAAATTGGTATAAATAGCATGCACCTCCTGTCATGAGTTCAAGCATTTAGCAACAATATCGGTAAAGACCAGAAGGTTTGAAGCCGTAGATCTACGTTTCACGAAACCATGCTGCTCTTTGACAATGAGGTGACCGAAGTGCGCGGTTAACCAGTCGTTGACGTATCTTTCGAGGATTTTGGAGCAGGAAGAGAGAAGAGAAATGGGGCGGTATTTCACAGCAAGAGAAGGGTCTCCGCTCTTGAGGGTAGGGATGATAAGGGCCTCTTTGTTTCATTTACACTTTTGTTGCAGTTTATACTCAGGGGGAGGGAAATGTGTTTTCTACAGCTAAGGAGGAAGAGATTAGGAAGCGCATCGGGACCAGGTCCAACATTAGGGACAGAATTACCAATGAGGAAATCAACGAAGGAAAGCGTAAAGAGAGGAATGGTCAGAGATTCGGAGCAGTCCGCAGCTATGAGAGGTGTAGAGGGTGGAGGGATCGAAGGAGAAAACTCTTAAGAGAAGTAGGTGCAGAGAATTGTTGTGGGGAGTTGGCAGTGGAGTCAGCGAAACTGATAGAAGACGGGAGAGTGGGTTTTAAGTTACCGCGGGCAAGGGCGACTTCGACGCTCAATAAGTATCTTTTACGCGCTTTTCTGACCATTGACTTCACAGTAGAGCGTATAGCCTTAAAGTGAGCAAGGTCGGCGTCTAAGAAGCCCGAAACTTCTGCCGCAGTGTATGTTTCAAGCGAATGTTAATAAGAATTTCCATTGTAAACCAAGTTGGGACATAACAGGAGAGGAGATCGAACAAAATTGGCTTTGCGAAAGTTGAACTTAGTGGATTTACGCTGGGTTTTGGGTTTTGAACGAGGGAGCTTTGCTTCAAATTCAACCGCGGGGTGATGAGCGTCAGTTTTGACATACGGGGGATGTACAAGAGAATAAAGAGAGCTGGCGCTCGGGGAGGTTAGGAAGGAAGAGATCAATAGTGCGGCCGAAAGAGTTTTTGGTGGTATTGAAATTCAGAACAGAGTAAGTGTTCATAAAGGAAAAAAGTAGAAGGGAAGAATGGGAGAGGTTGTTGGAAAGAATTGGAAGGCTAGGATGATTAGGCAAGTGGAGTATGGGGAGGTTAAAATCTTCGCAAAGGAAGAAAGGGAGGGAAGGGAATCGGATAGTAAGGAGTTCAGACAAACCGTCAAACAATTCTTCATACAGGTGAGATGGGCAAGCACAGGGGACATATACACAAGATACAATGAACGGGGGGAAGTTGGGCGGGGAGACACAATCAAAAGGAAAGCCAGAGGAGGAGTAAACGAATTGCGCGGGGAGTGTATCTTTTATTACAATTAGGACCCCACCGCCGTTGGACTTACGAGATGCATCCCGATTCTTGTTAGAGCGGAAAGTGGAGTACCCTTCGGGGAGCTCGGAGTATAATGTGGCATCGTCCAGGAAGGTTTCGGAGATACAGATGGCATGTTGTTGCTGAGCCAGCGCGGATAAATTTAAGGCCCCCAGCTTGATTCTTAAACCCCTAACGTTCTGATGAAAGAGACGGTTCTCCTGAAATTTACCCGCGAATTAGGGCGCTCATGAATACACCTTCAGGCCAGGAGGAAGGGTTGCCGAGGACGTCAACTTCGTGTGGAAAAGTAGGAGGAGGAGGAGAAAGTAGACCAACTTTGCTCTGTATATACTCCAGAACATCGTCCGTAGAAGTTGCGAACGCAAGCCTGAAGGTAAAAAGCTGTTTAGGTGGGCACGCCACCTTTAGCTTGGGGCCACTGGCAAGGGTGGATGAAGTGCCAGGATATGATTTACATTGTAATACCTGTTTGTTTGTATGGTATGCTGTATGGATTTAATACTTTTAATGTGTTGTTTGGGTAATGTTGCGTCAAACATGTCTAGCCGGAAGCCCAGGTGAATATTCAAAGTTTGGCGCTGATGATAATAGATTTAAGGTTTTAAATTAGATTGGATAGCTCTTTGAAAGGGAGTGGATGAAGAACTCGTTGGTCTTTCTACCAGGATTCCCTTAATCACTGAGTGGTTTTTGACGACGTTGGTTATAATTAAGATGATAATTGTCGAGAAGCGATTGGGAAATATTTATATGTCGGAAATCGTTGAGAAGTTCTACTAAAACGGTTGCTGGAATTCTTTGGCTAACCTGCCTGTTTTGTTACCTTCACTTGACAAGTTGGCGGGTTTAGATGGAGTTGCCGCCGGCTATTTCGCGTTGATGGTTTCGCTGGAACTTTTGAATAGGACGTTTGCTAGACAATTCCTGGTTATTGTTGTTGATATCGATTGGCGTTGGAATTTCTGAAGTTCTGCTTAATCGTTGCATTAAGAAAGGCGAGGATGGCTTGGGGGTCCCGGATTAGGTCCTTAAACGGCTGGACGGCTACATTTAGGTGAATAAAATTTCAAAACGCCCACTACGTTAGCAGAAAGGCGCTTGATGGTATTTCCCAGAAACTTTTAGGCGTCAACAATTCACTTCCGCAATTTATAAGGCTCTGCGTCCTTAATCTTACTAGATTTTTTTTGTGAGAATCTCGAATGTAACTCCTACTTTCAGTTTAATTAATACAATCAATGCACCAGCATATTTCGTCTTTCGCATATAGCGACTCTTGACAATCCTTTTTTCAGCGAACTTTAAATCATTTTTAGCGTATTAACAGTTTTTATGCAAGAATGTAGGCACCAGGTGTACTCCTAATTAATTTCCAGTTTTTTTGGATAGATGGCGTTCTATGTTTTATGTCGCTGTTAGTCACACATACCTGTCATTTTATTTAGTTGTTGTCCGGTGTCTAAACTGCGTTGACGTTTCCCCAAAAAGTTTCTCCAGCAAGTTTTTACGGCGTACGTAACGAATTTCGAGCATATGCGCCATGCATTGCTTTTCATGTTCAATCAAGGAAAAAAAGTGTCCGAGAGCCACTGTGCACTTGTGGAAGTTTATGGCGATCGTGCATTAACACTTCGAACATGTGAAACGTGGTTTCGACAATTCAAAAATGGAGATTTCGAGCTGAACGACGCCGCACGTTGCGGCAAGCGAAAAGCGTTTGATGACGCCGAATTGCAAGCATTATTGGATGAGGATAGTACGCAAATGCAACAACAGCCTGCAGATACGTTGGAAGTTTAACAGCAAGCAATTTCGAAATGTCTGCGAGCCATGGGAAAAATTCAGAAATGTGGAAAATTGGTGCCGCATGAACTGACCCAGAGACAAATGGAGAATCGAAAAGTGAGGTGTGAAATGCTGTTTCAACGGTACAAAAGAAAGTCTTTTCTCCATCGAATTGTTATGGGCGACGAAAAGTGGATTGTCTTGGAAAACCCTAAACGCAACAAATCGTGAGTGAGTCCAGGTGAAGCATCGACATCGACGGCACGACCAAATCGTTTCGGTCGGAAGGTCATGCTGTGTGTGGTGGGACCAGACCGGTGTGATCTACTTTGAACTGCTCACACCTAGTGAAACTGTGAACGCCGTTCGCTACAGGCAACAAATGAAAGATTTAAGCCGAGCGATTGTGGAGAACCCACCAGAATATCGAGAAAGACAGAAGAAGGTGATTTTGCTGCACGACAATGCACCATCGTATAAGTCGAAAGTCGTTCGCGACACGCTGGAAAAACTCAAGTGGGAGGTGCTTAACCATGCGGCTTACTCACCAGACCTGGCTCCATCGGATTACCACCTCTTTGCTTCATTGGGTCACGCACTTTCTCAGAAGCACTTCGACTCCACCGAAAATTTACGAAAATGGCTCACTGGATGGGTCAACTCCAAAGACAGTCAATTCTACTGGCGTGGTATTCACAAATTACCAGAAAGGTGGAAGAAATGTGTAGAAAGCGATGAAAAAAATTTCGAATAAAATAACTATTACGGTTCCCTTGGAATTATGTGTTTTATTCACAAAAAAAAACCCGGAAATTAATTAGGAGTACACCTAGTACATAGGTATATTCTATCCGTGATCGTAGGAGAACTCCAGTCTGCATGACATCAAATACATCTTTGTAATAGATACATTCCTAATAAATTTCTTGGGGCATTTTTCATTGGTGATTAGATATAATCGATTCCCAATCAACACTCACTCACGAATCAACAAAATCTACTCATAGTTTAGAGCATATTGGACTTATACCGTCGGCAGACCAGTGATTTACCACGTTCGCTATAAAAACAATAACACAAGAATGGTTGGTTGGCTGCTCGGCCGATTGGTACCGATAACCACTCTGCTAAAGTACCACACTAAAACACTTCTGCTTGCACAAAAGCCCAAGCATTGCTAACAAAATTATATCCTCATCCTGAAAATTACCCCCTACCTTATGCAATAATAAATAGCGCCTTAACTCGCCAAATTACGGTTATTTAAATAAACAGCCCACGATTTTATCTCTTTCTCAGCTCAACCTAAGAATTTCGAAATAGAGTGGAATGGTTAGGCTCAGTGGTGCGGATGCTCCCTCTATTTGCGGACTAGGTCCTCAGGTCACTGACAATTCTGGAAAAGATATTGTTGGGCAGTTTTCGTCCCAACTTAAATCGTGAAGTCAATATCAATTTGGAATTGAATCTTTTGTGATTCCGAACTGGTGGGCTCTTAATTATGAGGTGTCGCTTCAAGTACTTTGTATGTGGTCTTTACTATTCAGAAAACCCTTTAGGAATGGTAATTGTTGCGAAGACCGCAGCTATGCCATAAGACCAAAATATCACGCTTTTGCTCCCCTGGATAGTTAGAGTTATGGATCCACCAAACACATCACCAGTTGGGAAAATTGTGCAGAAGTAAGTTGGTAATGGATACCATAACCTGAAATCTCATTTGAGTACATGAGCAGAGTTCAGTGCAGCGTTGGAGTGATCGGCGAGTTTTGATGGAAGGACGTCTCCTTAATTTTCGAATTGACTTCACACAAATTGCACTAAATAGAGACGATGCAATCCCTCGTTTCGCGGTTACTCTTTCAACGGAAACATCTTTCAGATTGTGATAATCTGCAAGGCTTTGTGGTCTGCTCATGACCCTTCTTTGTATGTACACGGTACCCTACAAGAAGCACTTCTGATGGCTGATATGTTGTGCTCCTTTGGATGGCCAGTCGAAATGATGGACTGAAAAAAGGAATAACACGAAAATCTCATGTGCATCAAATTATAGCAGCATTTTGTTTGATTTTGTGCTGTAATTTGCCCATAATTGTACGCCGACGGGTAGAATTTGTAACTAAACTGCAAATTAGCAGCCAATTCAACAGCCGATTAATAACTATAATTAGACTTAACCATGTTTTGCAGATTCTGCTGGCAATTTCACAGGTATCGTGGTCGCAATTTGTTGAAAGAGTTTATGTGCACATAAATACAATGGCTGCGCTATTAGATGAAATTTAACACCTGAAGCAGATTCGACCAGAAGATTACGTGAATCTAGATGTCAGGCGTTTGGAAAGGAACCAACTTCGGATGAAAATCATTGAAGTGTGCACATTCTGGTAAATGTTCAACTCGAATTTTATGTCACGTGAAAATGAGGTCCATTTGATGAAGCAAAATTGCGTGGTGTTCGGCTTTTTAGGAGTTGCCTCACCTTGTGTTACGACTTCTTAAGAAGTTCTAATGCTTTCCAGCTATTTTACCCCATTTAATTTTAAAACATTCATTCCTCGGATTTGCTGAGAACAGACGCTTTGCTTACTTTGAAGCGTGGTATCTCCATTGCCAGTTTCGTTTTCTATCACTTCCTTTACTGGCGAAAAAGGGGGAAAATGTAATTGATTCATGTCTGAATCCAGGCTTTGCTTTATAGGTAGAGTTAGTAGAACTTCCCTTTCTTTGGCTAAACAATTTTTTATTGAAATTGAAAACCTGAGAAGTAAAATTCAGCCAGAAGGGACTAAAGAGGTAAACGCTACCAGGAAAACAGGCCTTACTTCTCCTTTGGAATGGGAGAAATGGTGGAACAAAAATTCCTGCAATTAATTAAGACAACGGAGGAAGTAGGTTTTTCCGTTAAAAAGCAAAAGCTAACTCCCGCAGTTGAGATGCAAAACCTTAATTATTTCACTGTTGGAGGCGGAAGACCCAAAACAAACCTTAGGTGGAAAACAACCCCCAAATGGCGTTGAAAAAATGAGACCGTTTGTGATGATACTTATTGAGGAGAGCGAAATGGCACTCAAACAAAGGAGCTTCAACCAAAGCCAAAACCGCGCTTCCACTTGAAAAGAGGGAAATGTTATAAACTTAAAGATCTAGGCCATCTAAGGATGCTCCACAAAGATCCAGATAGAAATAAGCCACACTACTATACTTCATACATGAACTATGGATTGTTGGTGGGAAAATTAGGGGCTTAAACTTCCGACATGCTGACTACCTGTATGCCAATGAAAGTGATAGACCCTACTCCAGCTTGGTGGTTTCAAAAGACCTCCAAGCTATCTTGGTTAACGACCTATGTGACGACGACAGCACAAGGATCAAACTGACCATAAAAAGCCAACAGGGAGATAAGGAGATTCAATGGTGCTCTACTTATTTCACTTATGACGGAGACGAAGTTCCCAGTGAAACATTCATCAGAGCTAACCAATATGCCAAAAATATAAGCATGGGAATAATAGCAGGATTTGATGTTAATGCCCACCATATATGCGGGGGAAGGTCCAACATCAACGTGAGAGGATCGAAACTACTGGAGTATTTAGTAGAAATCGAATTGCAGATTCTCAATTTAGGTAATGAACCCACTCTCTTCAACGTAGTCAGTTAAGAGGTCATCGACATCACGGTGTCGGTGAGTGGAAAGTATTAAACGATATCACGCTCTCGAATCACAGGTACATTGATTTCGTAATGGGTATGGATCCACCTCCTCGCACTTCATTTCGGAATCCACGTAAGACAGATTGAGCGACGTACAAAACAGAACTGAACGCCCAAGTTACGATCCCTGGAAGACGCATCAAACCCATTGCTGAAATTGAGAAAACAACCCAGATGACCACAACCAGCATAACAGAAGCTTTCGAAGGGAGCTGTCCACTCATTATACCTAAGAAGGATAAAACACCATGGTGGAACTCGGATTTGGTGAAACAGTGGAGAACGACAAGGGTGCTCCTCAATGCTTGAAACCGTGTAAGTGGATTTCGAGAAAGCCATGGGGAGCACCTGAAGGTGGTAAACGGCGTCATTTCATCGTCTACATGCCGCCTGTTTATGTTCGAAAAAAATACGAGAATACGGTTCCGTATAGACACAGGTACCTTCCAGATCTTCAGCACTGCTCTCTTCGCGATTCTACAACTGACCTCACCCGCCAAGGAGAGATGGCAGAATGTAAAATCCCGACCACCACAACACATTATTGGGGGAACCCCTTATCATGACATCCTACATGAGTTTCCGAAAATAACTCGTCCGGAAGGAACTGGAAAAATGGCGTGTCGCCCAATTAAGCATCATACATATAGTCATAACGTTAGGACCATTAGTAGCTTTAAAACTCTCGACGATGTCATCCACTTAAGCACTGTGTTCCAAAATTTGAAACAATATGGAGTAGTTGTGAATTGAAGCAAATGCACTCTTGGTCAGGGAAGACGTCCTTTGTCAATCAAGGTCAAAGCGATCCAATCACACCCGCAACTAGCCAACGTGAGCAGCTTAGAACATGTTAAATTATTCAAGAAGGTTCATACCCAGAGCAGCAGCAGTACCAGCATCACTCAAGGAGATTTTTCACGGTAAAATTAAAGGAAACTCACCAATCAATAAGACCAGGGAATCTACCGCAGCTTTGAAGCTCCCAAATCCGTACTGGAGCAGGCGACGCTGCTTGCACATCCAAAATTTGACCCACCGTTGGCGATTCATCTACGATTCATTTGACTTCCCGATTGGATCAGTCCTCCAACAGGGGATTCATTGTTGCTGGCAACCACAGGAAAAAGTTCGAACCAATACCGAGCGTACGACAGAGAATATTATGGTTGAGGCAATGGAGTTCACATCTTAATTCAATCACTAGGACTCCCATGCGAATTTTTCGACTCACAGTCCAACAACGAGCACCTATACATGTCTAATTTCGCCAACGAATTGAGACAATGTTTCCAAACGTTGTCTACAGTCAATGGGAGTCAACATGACAGCACAAGAACCATCATCTTCAACAACAAGCCAAGTCTTCATCCCTAATGATGGTCCCAAGAAAATATTCCAACATCTGTACCGGGGCCCATATCGGTTAATCCGTAGAACCAATAAGTTCTTTAAAGTTGAATTAAGGCGACGTACCATTACAATATCCATCTATCAGCTCAAGCCTGCTTACGCGATTGCCGACGATATCGAACAGAGCCCAACCCACTGCCGAGAGAGACATCCTAAAAAGTCATTCAAGTTTATGTTCAACAGCAAGTCAACGAATTCTTGCAGACGGGTTACTACACGGCCAGATGGGTGGGGTAGGCGAATGCATTTACGCATAGGGTGCGGGACTCCCGCAACTGTACGTCGTAGGATTACCAACTAAACACCTCCCCATCGTCAGAGAGCTAACCTCGAACCGTTTGTCACATTACTTCGGGTTAGTCCCCGAACTTTCCCGCCTTGCGGAGCCTTCAAATCAGGGAATTCCTTCCACCAACGAAAGGAGACGGGAGAAAGGGAATTGTCAGTTCAAGGAATCTCCCGCCATCCGGCTCCTCCACCGATCGAGCCCCATCTTCTTTGATACGAGAAGGATTCAAACGCAATAGGCAACAAGGCTCCATCTGTCGGCGCCCCGAGGCATCTCCTCGACAATGTTGTCTGGTGAGAGATTCACAGTGTTCAAATAGAGCAGCTGACAAATTCCATCCCAGCTTCGTCCATAACTCCATTGCAAAATACACAATCCGGAAATTGTGCCTTTCGAATATTGTGCAGGTTAGACTGAAAACCTCCACGCCTACCTAAGAACTGTGTGAGAAAATTGTCAGTCTCACCATGCTTCCGGCGGCGGACCTAAGTTGCCGATGAGCCGCGCAGTCTATCTGCCTCTTTCACCAAGAGAGTTGCCACTCGTCTAGGGTGCGTCGACGTTCTTCACCTCCACCTCCCTTAGTTCTTCTCCCTTTCGCTTCACGCTCCTTAGCAAGAAAAGCAACGGGGTCATTCCTGCGATCAACATCATGACCTGTTCAGAGACAGTGCGGTACACAGACGTCACCCGTATAGCCATATACCATATACCTCCTTGCCAAGAGCACTGTAGAGCAAGCACGATTGACTACGTTGAACTCATGACTGCAAGACGTAGGATCCCCAATATTTACCATATTTGCCATTAGCCTGCTTAACCCCGAGTCTACTTTGCGCCTGTTCAACAGTGCTTCCAGCAACAAGCGCCACGTCATTTGCATAACCGACCAAGCGCGATTCTTTTGGCGTGTGGAGCTTAAGTAGACTATCATAGGTAGCGTTCCAGAGGACCCGTCCTAGGATTAATCGCTGCGCTACCCCGACATATCCTCCTCCTCTGCCTCCCTGGCGTTTCATAGAGCAGGGAGCGGTTTCTCTGATAGTCCCTCATTATCCATAAGAGAAAGCTCGACACGTGCAAAGTATTGTATAGAGTGCCTAGAATGTCTTTCCACGAATTGCATAGCGGTATCAACTGTGGATCTTCCTGCTCGAAAACCGAACTGCAATGGAGATAAATCTCCGGCAGCGCGTATCGCTTCAGCAAATCTATTTTAGATGGGCTTTTCGAGCACTTTTCCAGCAGTGTCAAGCACATAAAATGGGCGGTATAAAGATGGCAACTCAGGGTCGCCTTTTCTTTTGCTGATCAGCGCAAGCCTCGCCATCTTCCAACGAGAAGGAAAAATGCCTTCTTTCAGGCAAGCGTTGTATACGTCGAGCATTGGGTCTGGCCGATGATGGAATACCAGTTTGCATACCTCTGCTGGAACACTATCGGGTCCGGGGCTTTCTTGCTTTTCTAGAGAGGACTGCCTGTTTCAATTCTTTTACAGAGAAAAGTGGGCAGTTAATGGCGCTCTCCACGCCGATGTCTTTATTTCGTACGAAACACGTAGCGAATAGTGCTCGTACAATGCAGTCCATTTGCTCGGCCTTAAGTGAACAGGGTTTCCACCGTGTGTTTGAAATCGAGTCCCAACGGGTCACCTCGACGACCAGATCCTCCCAGCAGCAAGCTTCGCTCCTGTTTATTGAGCTGCATAGTCTCCTTTTGGTTGCATGCCTCCTGCCGGTCGTTCAGACGTTGTGTAAAAGGGCAGAGCCTGTGACGCTTCTTCCGGAACTCTGCCATTTCCATCGTCCACCAATACATAGGAGATTTGCCACGTCCCGATGCTCTGCTACGTATGAGCCGTCGTTATCAGGCTCATAGCTGAATTTACGACAGTGTCGGCTTCAGCGCCACCACTCCCAGGAGTACCCTCCAACGCGGCCCCATCTGTTTCACGTTATGCGTGGATCCGGTGTTTAGAACTAACAGTTCTGTTCTGGCCGCCATTTCCAGAATTCGTTTCCCTGTGGAGTCTGAGTGAGGCATGCCCCGTTCAAGTGCTCTGCATTGAAGTCTCCATCTACCAGAATCCACCCACCCGTGCCCAAGATGGCGTCCTCCAAAGCATCATGCCTGCGTCGAAAGTCCGGCGTCGTCTCATTCGACGTAAGACAGACACTGAAAAATATTATCCCTTAACACCGAACCCAGACAAAGCTGTCCCCTCGGCCTTGAGTAAGAACTCTAAGGAGGGTGTTGCCATATGGCAGCGGTACCCGATATGTCACGGTGCCATAAAAAATGGGTCCTTGTTTCGGTACTGCTCACTGATGAGCGCTAAATCAGCTTTGGTCTCCCCAGCGAACTGCGCTAGCAACTCGTGAGCGGCTGCGTCCTAGCTCTTTCCGATTCTGCTCTAAAGACTAGACACCCAAGCGAGCGTGCAGTGTGCCCAATGTCCTCATCAGACGCGCCACGGTTCCTACATAGGACGCAGCTTTTTTTTCATTGCAGGTGTTCGCTTTATGGCCCGACTAGTCGCATTTACGGCATGTTGCCTTTTTGTCAGGTCACCGACTGGTTGCAGAGGTGTGCCCATAATTCAAACATCTGTAACATTTGGTTAGAACGGATTCGTATCCTACACACTACCAACCAATTCTGTTCGGAAGCTTCCTCGCATATTGCTCGGTAAATTCCACCACGGCGAGTTTTTGGCCTCGCGAGTTCGCAGAGGTGATACCAATCCGGACATTCGCGTTTGATGGCCTCTTCTACCTCGTTCTTTTTTGTGAGGCAATCAGGGCCTCAGATTTCCAGAAAAAGACGTGGGTTGCAGACTTGGTTGGTTCATAGAACGTAGCTTTATTTGTTGTCCTTGGGCCTAGTTCGACTAGGACTCCAGGAGCTTGCACTGTGCCTGCCAATTGGAGGCTACTACCTAGGACACAGGTATTATGCTAGCTAGGGGGCAGAACTACTTGCTCGGGCACCTCTGGAATGCCACTCCCCGTATTGTAAACGATCCGTTAAGAATCGTTGACCACCCTGAAATATGTACGGGATGTGCAGAGAGTGATGCCCGTACAATACAGTCCATCTATACCGCATTACGCGAATAGAGTTTTCCCAAAGCGCTGATTTTTCAGATTACCAGTTTCTAACCTGATCCCTTTTCAACTCGGCTTGGTCCTGAAAACAGCGGGCTTTGTTCTTTTCAATCAAGCTGCAAAGTCTGCTTTGATCGAGTTGTACTTTATCATTCGCAGCTCGTCCTTTAACGCCGTACATCATTACATAGAAGGTTTATCACTTCGTCGCCGTTATCAGATTCAAGACTCTTACTAGTATAAAGGATGAACTATATATATATATTCGTACCCCTTACTTTTGGGGGAGTTGACGGTTCTTGCAACCCCTTCAACACGCAAGCGTTGCAAGGGGAACTGGAACACTGCGAAAGCGGTTGTTACCCATGAAAAGTGGAGAGCTACCATACTGTCCTTTGAACATTTCAAAGCACCTGGCATGGATGGCATCTATCCGGCAATGCTAAAGGAGGGTATGGAGTATTTAGAGCGACCTCTAAGAAATATTTTTCGAGGATGTCTTGCTCTGGGCTACGTGCCTTCTTCTTGGCAACAGGTTAAGGTAGTTTTCATACCGAAACCTGGGAAAGATGACTATTCTAATCCAAAGAACTTCAGACAGATCAGCTTGACTTCATTCTTGCTGAAAGGTTTGGAGAGACTGGTGGAGCGTCACATTCGTCGAAACGCACTTAGGTCACACCCACTTAGTGAAAACCAACATGCTTACCAACGTGGAAAGTCCTGTGAGTCTGCTCTTCATTCTTGGGTCACAAAGATAGAGGATGCAACTTTGAATGGTGAGTACGCGATGGGGGTGTTCGTGGACATTGAAGAGGCTTTTGACTGTGCGCCTTTTCAAAAACTTTGTGATGCCGCCAGAACGCATGGTGTTGATGATGCTTTAATTAAGTGGATCCATGCTATGCTAACGCAAAGATTGTTGTGCGCTGAGGTAGGGGTCGATCGCTACCTGACTACAGAAGCGACGAAGGGCTGCCCCCCAAGGAGGTGTGCTTTCGCCGCTTCTGTGGAGTATGCTGATCGACTCACTGCTATGCGAACTGCAAAATTTGCCAATACACGCTCAAGCTTATGCTGATGACGTGGCTGTACTTGCTGTTGATCGGGATCTTGGAACGGTGTGTAGGAATTTACAGCGTGCCGTTGATTTGATAGACAGCTGGTGCGTTAGACATGGTTTGTCAGTTAATCCTAATAAAACCACAATGGTTTTATTCAGAAAAAGGAGAAAACTGGATGGACTTTGTCTCCCTGAGATGAGGGGTACTACCCTTCAACTCTCCGAAGAAGTGAAATATCTGGGGGTCACTCTAGATAAAAAACTTCTTTGGAACAAACATGTAGAGGTAAAGATGAAACGAGCTCTCACAGTTTATGGGCTGTGCAGACGGACCTTTGCCTCGACATGGGGACTCAGGCCTCATGTGGTAATGTGGATACACGTTGCCATCATTAGGCCGATGTTCGTATATGCATCCGTAGTGTGGTGGGTTAAGGTGAGACAAAAAGGTTTTCACCGTAAACTAGACGCACTGCAAAGAACTGTTTGTCTGGGTATCACTGGTGCCATGAGCACGACATCCGGCGCAGCTCTGAATGCACTACTCAATTTGCAGCCCCTGGATATATTTATTCAAAGCACTGCAATGAGAGCAGCTCATAGGCTAATTCGATTAGATCAATGGGAAAACAACGGATGTGGGGGCACAGAGCATTGGAAGAGTTACTGGGAGGACTAAATCCAATTCTTACAATGCCTTCCGATTCTCGTGTCCCCATACATCTGTTTGGTAGAAGATATGTAGTTACCCTAAAGCGTAGAGAGGACTGGGAAGACCCAGAGGAATGCGTAGCGGGATATACGGAAGTCTTCTACACCGATGGCTTAAAAACAGAAGAGGGTTCTGGAGCCGGAGTCTACCTCTCGAATAAAAACGAGAAGTGGGCTTTTCCTTTGGGACAATATGCAACGGTTTTTCAAGCCGAAGTTTATGCGATCCTAATGGTGGCAAACTGGGTGATTGACGAGCGGTTGAAGGGCAGGCGCATCGCAATCTGCAGTGACAGTCAAGCTGCACTGAGGGCATTGAGCAGTCCTTTGATCACCTCGAAAATCGTTCAGGAATGCACAAACCGTTTGAACTCTATGTCTAGATTCAATACGATGGAACTACTCTGGGTACCTGGTCACTGTGGCATAGAGGGGAATGAAATCTCGGACGCTTTAGCGAAAGAGGGGTCAATCTCCCCTATGCCGGGACCGGAGCCAGCAATTGGGGTATCAGTAGCATTGGCTAAATCTGTTTTCAAAAACTGGGAACAAGTTTCCCATAACGACAGGTGGCAGAGCTTAAATGCTGCTCGACACACCAAACTTTTCCTGCCAGAACCCAACATACGTACCGCAAAGTTTATCCTGTCGAAAAGCAGGAGGACTTGCAGGTGTATTGTGGGCATTCTGACAGGCCATAATTCACTAGCTGGGCATATGTTCAGAATAAGAATTACCGAAGATGATACGTGTCCCTCCTGTAATGAGGAAGCGGAATGCACGGAGCATTTCCTATGTGAATGCCCCGCCTATGGACGCATCAGGCATCAGATCTTTGGTGCCGATGTCCTCCAATTGCGACGGGTAGCATCACATCCACTAACGGAAATCCTGCGATACGTTAACGAATCCGGAATATTCCGTTAGACGGGGGAGGCGAGTACAATGGGCCAACACGGCCTGAGTGCTCAGAAGCTGTAGCTTCACCCCCACCATACACACACACACACACCTGGGACGCAGGTATTATGCCAGCTAGGGATTGGAAACTACTTGCTCGAGCACCTCGGGGATGCTACTCCCCGTATCGTAAATGATCCGTTAAGAATCATTGACCACTCTGAAATATGTACGGGATGTGCAGAGAATGATGCCCGTACAATACAGTCCATCTATTCCACATTAAGCGAATAGGGTTTTCGCAAAGCCCCGAATTTTCAGGTTACCAGTTTCTAATTTGATCCCTTTTCAACTCGGCTAGGTCCTGTCAGAGGTGGGCTTTGCTCTTTTTAATCGAGCTGCAAAGTCTGCTTTGACTGATTTGTACTCTATCATTCGCAGCTCGGCTTCTTACGCCGTTTACCACTTCGTCGTCGTCATCATATTCAAGACTCTTAATAATATTAAGGACGAACTAGACCAATTTCTACCAGAATGAATGTGAAAACTAGCATATTCTTACCCCCTAATTTCAGAATATTTTGGCGTTTTCGGTCCATGGTGTGGCACTTCGTTGATGTTTAGACCAACAACAAAGCCAAGTGTCAGTTTTGTCCAGGGCAGAGGTAACTCCTTAGGTTCTGCCTCAACCTCTGCCATGAGAGGAGTGTTATCAAAGGTGGCTGATCGTTCTCTCATGAACATTTTTGAATACAACATGGGTGCGAAATGTATTTAGGGCAAACAGGTAGGGGAAATTTTCTCCCAAGTTCGTCCGATGTGTCATCAGTGGACGCAGGATTAAGACCCTTCAATCCTTAAACAAATATGTATGAAATAAGGTTTCTGTTGATATGTAATCATATTTTAAACTCATTGCATAAAGCCTATTTTAGTCAGGCACATTTAACGGAAAGCTAACAATAAAGCGTACTGTATGTGACTCCGCAACAGTAACCATCTCAAAGTGCAAGGAACTCCTGTCTTTAAACTATGAACAATGGTTTGAATTACTATTACGAAAGCTAATGACTCCAATTTTCCATAATCACTAGAAAGTGCCTTCCAAAAGTAATGGTAATAATGGAAACTTTGAATTCTACTTGTTGTGGGAAGTTCCTTTCGAAATGTTTGTTTTCAGCCAATTATCCGAGTTAATGATTAATTCTCCACATTGAAATTGATTACATGAGACAAACAGAATATCTCGAACAAATTACGTAAAAATTACAGTGCTAATACAATGGAAGATATTAATTCGAAATTCATCAAACATAGTTCCTCCAGTGCCATCAAAAACACAACAACGGCCGAATTTAAGTCATCTTTTCACCAAATAAAACATGGAACCATTCAAGCTGGAATTAGCCATGCAAAACCTGACCGAAAAAATTGAAATGAGAAACATGAAAAATTTTCATGGCATCGAATACGAAAATATATCTTTTTAAAATGTCGGTTATGCCAGTGGTTAGTCATTAAAATTGGTAGTCGGGAGGATAAAAACACGAAGCAGCCAGCAGCCAGACATGCAGTTCAAGATCGTAAATGGCTAGTTACGAGAGGTTATAAGAGGGTTGAGGAATTATAAATGGCTTTTTAATGATCCGCTCTTCATCCAATTTTCGGTATCTAATAAAACCACTAATTCCGCTTAAATAATATTTCAGCCTATCATTAGTGAGTATCCCATTTCCAAAGTCATCAGCTACACGCGATCTAGAAAAGGGCCCTTTTTGGGGCTATAAAAGTCTATAATTAGTGCAGATTTCAGTCCCGGCTAAATGCCGGTTGATTAATTTCCACTCAGATTGGTTCTGACGGTTTCAGTTTGATTTATAGTATGCTGGCCAAAAGATACTGGTTCCAACTCTTCAGGTGGTTGATTCGTTAATTATATAAAGAAAACTAGGGTAATACCCGTATCTTCGATTAGATCTTAATTTGATGTAGATCTAATATACTTTTTTAACTCTGAACCTGGTTATATGCATACCATTCCTTGCACTGGCAAAAAACCCCACTAATTAATAAACGTAGAGTAGAAGCAGGAAAAGAATGAAGGAAGGATACGTACCCGGAGATGTACATTCCCTCATGCCTCTCCAATTCAAAACATTTTGGCTACAATCCAACTTTTATCTGTTCCAGCAAGGACCCGATTATTTTCATTAATAAATTGCACTGCGTCATAGTTTGTTCTGTTTTGCATAATTTGATGCACATTGTGACTTGGCAGGAATATTGGAGCCCTGACTTTGGGGAGCGACGGATGGCATGGACCATTTAAACTGAAACGGAAAAATAACAAATAATTTTCCGGAACATCAAATAAACTTGGCATTAAATAAATTCAGTGATTTATGATTCACCTCTACCACCAACTACCATAGGGTAGTAAATAATTAATTGATTGTGATCGAAATAAAGGCTTTATTTCTGTTAAATATTTATTAATAACGTGAAAATTAGGAATTTAATGGCATCAAAAAATGTGATTGGAATATGCCAGTTAATCCCAATTGAAATCTACTTTGACAAAAGGCAAAACGTAGGCTGACAAATTGGGTCGAAAAAGGACTAATAAGCGACAGAACAAAGCGTAACATGCATTCAGAGAGAACTCCTAATTGACCCAAATTACCTAAGGACTTAAATATAATAGGAAAACTCCTCCGAATCAGGTAGCGTTACGAACTCTCTCATCAGTTTGATAATGCTGCTGCCATGGTTGCAACACAATCCTATACAAATGCAGTCCCTTCTTGGAATAAGATACTCGGAAAAAGAAATTTGACAGCAATAGATACGAAGACTTCGTTTTCCCTAAGTTCCCCCATCAACTGAAGAGCTTGGGAGAATTCGCTTGAGTTGTTGACCGATTTGCTCTCAAACTGTTTTCCCATATTCTGGAATTTCTTTACGGACCATTTGATGCGTTCCTGATATTTTTGCGGAAATGATTTCCTTATTTTCTGTTGAGGATACAGAGAGTCCTGAGTCCAGACCCGTGCGAAACCGTCAGTCAACTTAACCCTCAAAAAGGGTGGTCCGTGTGTTGGAGGCGCTGGCCGCAGCGGCTGATAAGGTGCATGAGGTGCACGCGCGTCTCACGACAGCGGCCGTCTAGCAGCCTTCAGAAGAAATAGGCGAGCTGAAGCGCGAAATCGCCGCTCTTGCGGCCTGCATGGCGGAAATGTGGGCGTCGCTGAACGTTCAGGGTTTGAGCAGCAGGTGGCGAGCTCGCTCGCGGTCTAACGCCCGAAAAGAGCATTCGGGTAGCAGCTCGTCAGAACAGCCCCACCAGTCAGAACCGAAGCATTTGTTGGTACCATCGTAGATTCGTCGAAAAAGCTACCAGATGTACGCTCCAGTGTAAATTTGAGCCTACCTCAAAAAACTGGGCCCGCGGGGGGTCCTGGCGACGATCAAACAGAACGCAGCGCCACGTCGCCTAACAATTTATAACCCTCTCAGCAGGTGCAGTTATCTTCTTGATACTGGTGCGAAGTTTTCGGTACTTCCCGTACCCCGGCACCACCGGCTATTTCCACAATCTATGAAACTTGCGGCGGAAAATTCCTCGCGTATTAAAACATACGGTTGCAGGTGAGTGGACGTGAATCTTTGCTTGTGTAGGACTTTCTCGTGGCGATTCATCCTGGCGGATGTCAGCTTCCCCGTTTTAGGCGCGACCAGCCTTAATTCGTCAGGCAGAATCTTATCTCACCCCAACAACAATCTTTCCGTACTTTTGGAGGACATTACCGACATTACCGGCGCTTGTGTTCGGGCAATCCTCCAAAAGTTCAGCCAGATTGCTACCGAATGTAGTCTCTCTAAAACAGTGAAGCACAATCTGCAGCACCACATTAACACCACTGGTTCCTCTATCTTTTCAAAGGTGCATCCTCTACCACCCCAGAAGCTGGTTGTTGCACGGAAAGAATTTGAACAACTTATGCAACAGGGTATCTGCGGACCTTCAGACAGCTGTTGGTCTTCCCCACTCCATATGATCCCTAATCCAAATGGCGAATGGTGCCTCTGTGGGGATTATAGAAGGCTAAACGCACAGACTGTTCCTGACCGGTTTCCCATTCCACTCATCCACGACTTTGTGCATCATCTCGCAAACTGCCGCATATTTTCGACCTTTGATTTAACCAAGGCGTATCACCAAACCCCTGTAGCTCCAGAAGACATTCCAAAGATGGCAATATGTTATGCACACCCTTTGGACTATTCGAGTTCACGCGGATGACTTTCGGGTTGTGCAATGCGGCGCAAATCTTTCAAAGGTTCACTAGGTCTGTTTCGTGTATTTGGAGGATGTTTTGGTCGCTTCTTCCTCAGAGTCTGAACATTTAGTCCATCCCGAGTGTATTTTTCTACGTCTCCTTCAGGCGGGTTTAGTACTAAACGTTGATAAATGCAAGTTTCTCTAAACAAAGGTGAGATTCCTCGGCCACTTCATTTCCCCTGACGGGATACAGCCCGACCCAGTCAAAGTGCAAGCAATTACAAGCTTTCCTCGTCCGAAAACTGTGAAGGATTTTCGAAGGTTCTTGGGTACGCTAAACTTCTATCGTCGTTTACTGCTCAAGGCTGTGAGGCTGTCCATTTTGAACGCGTACTTGTCTGGCTCCAAAACAAAAGACACACAAGAGATTGTATGGTCTGAAGAGGCAGTCCGCATGTTTGACAAATCCCGACAACAACTCGCTGATGCTCTTGGCTTTTTGTGCACAATATCCACTCCTAGCCGTTGTTGTTAATGCCTCTGATACCGCAGTAGGTGCTGCTCTTCACCAAAAGATGAATCAAGTCTGGAAGCCGTTGAGTTTTTCTCTAAACAGTTGAACTCCGCTCAATGGAACTACAGCACCTACGATCGAGAATTGCTCGTCGCATACCTGAGCATTAAATACATCAGTTTCTCCCTAGAGGGCAGGCCGTTCATAGTGTTCACGGACCATAAGCCTCTCACGTATGCTTTAAAACAAAAACCCGACAAAGCGTCCCCTCGTGAGCTTCGACGCCTGAGCTTTATAAGCCAGTTCACGTCCGGCATACAGCACGTGTCCGGCAAGGACAACATAGTTGCTGACATTTTGTGACGTGTCTCCGCGGTAAACATCCCCGTCTCACTCGACTTCTTGGCTATCGCCAAGGCGCATTGCTCGCTTTGGGGTTCCTACAGTGATCATCACTGACCAGGGAATGCAATTTGAATCCACCTTCTTTTCGGAGTTAGGCAAACTCCTGGGATTCAAACGCCAGCGCACTACTGCATACCACCCGCTAGAGCATTGGCACCGGACGCTGAAATCCGCCATTATGAACCGCGGCGATCAGTCCTGGACTCAAGTCTCGCCTCTCGTCCTACTTGGCCTCCGAACAACCCGCCGAGAGGAATTTGTTGACAGCTAGCGGAGCTGGTATACGGAGAGAACCCAAGGCTCCCAAGTGATCCGACAATAGATCGGACTTCACAGACTCTGGACTGCTGCGTCTGCTGAGAGACAACCTCAATCATCATCATCATCAACGGTGCAAAAACCGGTACCCGGTCTAGGCCTGCCTTAATAAGGAACTCCAGACATTCTGCTTTTGCGCCGAGGTCCACCAATTCGATGTCCCTAAAAGCTGTCTGGCGTCCTGACCTACGCCATCGCTCCATCTTAGGCAGGGTCTGCCTCGTCTTCTTTTTCTACCATAGATACTGCCCTTATAGACTTTCCGAGCTGGATCAACCTCATCCATGCGGATTAAGTGGCCCGCCCACCGTAACCTATTGAGCCGGATTTTATCCACAACTTGACGGTCGTGGTATCGCTCATAGATTTGGTCGTTATATAGGCTACGGAATCGTCCATCCTCATGTAGGGGGCCAAAAATTCTTCGGAGGATTCTTCTCTCGAACGCGGCCAAGAGTTCGCAATTTTTCTTGCTAAGAACCCAAGTTTCCGAGGAATACATGAGGACTGCCAAGATCATAGTCTTGTACAGTAAGAGCTTTGATGTGCAGCCCAAGATCTCGTGCCGATTATCGCCTGGTCAATCTGGATTAAGGCAGTTTGCACGTCTCGGGTCGTTCTTCCCATGATGTCGATATCGTCAGCATAGGCCAGTAGTTGGGTGGACTTAGAGAGGATCGTACCTCTTGCATTTACCTCCGCATGAAGTTTATAATGTCGGTTATTAGTGGAAGGGTCAATGACCTCCTTGACACCAATAGTATTCTGTCTGAGGAACAAAAGGGCTGGCCAGTTGGATCAAGCGGTTGCAAAGAGCAACGCATTATCGACTGGGTAGTTGTAGGACAAGCAACTAGAGGCCAAAGAAACCTCTTTAGTTGCGATATCGATCACGCCAAGGCTTTTGACAGCGTCCCGCATACCTGGCTAATCAATGTCCTACGTCTGTATCGCATTTATCCCAAACTAATAAAGCTTTGGCGACAGTTGTGGAAGGGTGGCGTACCATCTCATCACTGCTTTCATCTGAGCGTGTCAATACCTCAGAACCCATCCGTATAGGGAGGGACATCTTCTAGGAGGATTTGTTGAGTCCACTTTGGTTTTATTTGGCACTGAAACCACTTTCATGGCTACTAGAGGGCTGCTTTTGCTTGCTAGAGGGCATGGTTTTGCAATAAAGTAAGTTCGAGGGGACATACTGATTTAGATGACATCTGGCTGTATGCTGATAATGACGACCACCTTAGAAGTCTGTCGCGAATAGTAGACATGTTTAGCCATGATAATTGGATCGAATTTAATTGGACAAGTGTCGAATCCAAGGCATCCGTAGATGGGACAATAGAATAGGTGCAGTGACGCATTCGGGAGCGGAGCGATATAATTGATGTCGGCAATCATTATATCCTTACCAGAAAGAAATTCAATAATTTTAAAATTATAGTATTGTAAGAACATAACGGAGAATACTAAAATTTCAGGTTTTTTCGAAGGGGTAGTACATATAAAGGCAAATCCTTAAAAAATCAAGGTTCAAATCACTACTAATGAGTTTATCGTTGATTAATAACTTAATTAACTTGAAAAGCTTGTATTTAATTTCCGCACATAAATTATTCAGATTAGGCTATTAGCAATCTTTTTCTTTAAATCTTTTTAATCAGCCTTCCCAATTAGTAGCTACGAATTATACTTATTTTTTTCAGAAATGAAGAATTGGATGAGAGAAAAAGATTAGTTCAATTCTAGCTTAAGCTGTTGAGATGGTGAGGAGCCATTTATAATTTATTTCGATATCGGAATGAGGCAACAACAGGTAAGATGAATGTAATACCCAATAATCGTTTAGAATAGATAATCACACTCTGAGTTGTTGGATTTCTAAAGGTGCTAGGGCGGTATTAAATGGTTGTGGTATCGTTGGAATTTCAATAACTATTTCTGTATTTTCCTGGAATTCAGTATTGGATTTAGAAAGACACTGAGATATTTTCTCAAGTATTTCCATATTTGTTTCGAATGATATGCTTATGACTTGTTAGACCTTAACTTTGAAACTAGACCTTCAAAATTTATTGCTTCATTTGTTTTTGGAGGCATTGACCGTCACTTTTGCCATGTATTATGAAACATATAATTCATTTAAATATTTTTTTTCAATAATTACATTCTCTAATGACTTTACACCCACTTTAAATATGTTAAATCTCTGGCAACTACATAGATGAGTGGCTTCTATGGCATCACAGTCCGATTCCTTGCCCTCCCAAATTCTCGTCCCCACTCTTTTCAGTGGAGCGCCCACTGTCCACTCTCATGGGCTATAAATTCTCCTGAAGACCCAACGATCGAGGCATTGATTTTCTGCTCTCCGGCCTGGTTCAATGTCCACCTCTCGCTGCCGTAATTAGGATAGATCAAAAGGAGGCTTTATATATTATGAATTTTATTTTTCTTCTTAAAATCCACTATCTCGGTTCACTCTCTGTTTGTCTATCTGTTGTTTTTTTGAGGAGGGCGAAATATTTTAAAAAACACTGGCGTGGATATGCCAGCCAGTGGGAGTTAGCTCATTTTAGCTTAAACTCCTTTCCTCTATACGCGGCGTTCATCGGAGCGCTTTCCTTATCTCCTCTGTGTTAGAGAATAGCTTCGGTTCGTCCAGGACTCCATTGAAGTTTGCCCAAATAAATGGGGGCGTCCAGTTTAAACCTGTATAAGTGCTGGCGATCTCCTCCATGCCCAGTGTGAAACTGGGGATGATTATATTGTAGTTAATCTTACCATGCTGTCCCTTAACCACTCCTTGATTGCAAGGATCAGCCTGTATGTCAGTCGACCCTTTTCCGTGGGTTCCCCACCCTTTTGCCATTTTTTTACAGATCTCCCTCTTTCGCAGTTCTGCGTTCGCGATAAAAGAGAAATGGGCTTCACATTGTATATGGTCGTCATTTCATTTCTCAAGATACCATCATTGATACCGCTAAGAGTGCCCTCTAGTAGACTACACTCAGTTTCTGAGCGCGGAATGAAATCTGTAATGCGTTTCAAAAACTTGGTCTGTATAGAGCAGAATCGATCACTATCCTGGCAATAAGTAGCCTACAATATATCGCGGCTTTCCCTTCTTAAGTATCATCCTTACGACTTCGTGTTCGTGTATCTGTCATCACTTCCGAGAATTTGATGGCCGGTTTGAAAGTGATGGCATGATGTCCTCTAGCCACGCCTTATCTTTGGTGATTGATTAGCATAGTGGTAACCAGTTCTATCTCGTTGACGTACCCCAACACCATAATTTCTTCCCGAATTGGAAGTACATCATTGTATATAATGTTCCTCAGTAGTAAGCTGAGCACGGGGTCCTGCGGAACCCCGGTGGAGACAACGTACTCCTAAGGTCCATTATCAAACCAGAGCCTTTGTTCTTACAAGTGGCTATCGACAATGACAGCGATATAAGTGTGAATATCCAACTTCGCCAGTGGTTTTTTTATTAGGTTCCAATTGGCCGAGTTGAGTGCAATTCTCACGCTTAGGGTCACCACAACGCAATATCTGCTGAAACTACCCTTTCCTTGAATTTCAACTTAAGCCAAGCCAGTTTGGTTTTACGGAACCCATATTGTTGATTTCAAAGGTCTCCTTGGCTCTCAACGACTGGGAGCAATCTATTTTAGATTATTCATTCTAGTATTTCTAGTATTTCGAGCGCAATGCTGACCACATTGCCTCCTAGTGTACCGTTACGGTCTTGAATGAAGTGCTCTAACACACTTCAAGGCCCTGATCCAATATGGATTGTTGCGCCAACGATTATTATTATTATTCTAGTATTTCGCCCATAGTGTCCAGAACGCATATGGGTCTGCAGGAGGATCATTCCCCTAAAGATTTAGCCTCCAAGCAGAACTCCTTAAAATACTCCCTCCTGTTCCGCTGGATTGTCAGATCCACAACCGGGGCAGACTGCCCTTTCCGGGCGGAACTATATCCAACTGCCCAAAAGCTTCCAACAGGCCGCGCCCTAATGCATTTGCTTCTCTGATACCTTACTTAAGGGCCCAAGCGTTGATGTCACCTTCGCACTTCGTCCACTCGAAATCCAGCAATGTCATACTTGGTGATACCTAGCAACTGTACCTATATACATAATTTTCATCCACACAAAGCCACTGGCCGCCTGATTGTGTGATTTGACGACCTCGTGTCTACTTTGCTTCACCAGTCCAATTTTTGACTCATATATTCCCGTCAAGATTTTTGTAAAGCTTGATTATAATGTCGCTTGTGCAAGCACATCCTGTGTGAACCAGGCTTGATTGAGGTCAATTTGAATTAACCTCATTTCCTCATTAACACCCTTCTAAATTCCGTGTATTTGCCATTTCCCGCAATATGTTTGCTACCCCACCCCTCATTTCCTTTGCACAATAAGCTTTCAAAGTTCCTTGGTAATATGTCTTTCCTCCCCATATCTTCTGTATCGATCAGATTAATCAGCTCTCCCAGTGCATGCCTCCGTGATGTCACCTCATCGGGATCCTTACACTGTATGTTTTTGGGCGCGCACTGCGGCATTCTTTCGAAGTGAAATTTTAGCTTGAACGCGAAAGTCATTAGCATCACGTTGGATTTTTCCGTTCGGAAATGAGATCCTGTTGTTTTAAGTCGGGATCAGCTTTTTTTTTTAAAAAAAATCCGTTTAAAGCCTTTAATTAAAGTTTTGCAACCTTTTCCGTTTTCCCTCGTTTTCCTCTTCATGGCTAAGCGGGAAATGAAGTTAGCTTCGGCGATAGTATGCCAAGGTTTTGGAAGAGGTATGTAGACAATATCTGGGCTACCATCAAGAAAAACGATGTGGAGAAAACGCTAGGTTTCATCAGTAGACTGTTCCCCAGTATCAAGTTCTCCCTAGATATGGAAAAGAAAAGTCAATTACCTTTCTTGGACCTGCTTTTGAGGAGGAAGCAGAAGAAATTAGGCCAGGATAATCTGTTGGAAACCAAAAGTCACTAAACGAGTTATCCCCATGCATTTCCAGCCAAGTTCATTAGCGCAAAGTCTCCTTTGTCAACAACATGATCCACCAGGAGCGGATTCTTCCCATCTCCTCAGAAGGAGTGATGAGAGCGACGAAGCTTATTTTTAAGTCGACGGACTGAATGGAAACACCGACCAAATGATCAGCTGCTTGTTCAGTAAACGAAAGAGGACGCTAAACGGCAAACGCTGACCAATCGGACTCTAGATCGACAGCGCATACGGAGAATGGCTTTAGAATTCAAAGGAATTTCTTTTTCATTGAAACGAAAACTGGGAATACGTGGTTTTGACGTCGTCTTCAGCACCCAATAATCAACTCAAAACCCTTCTAAGATCGACCGCAGATCACATGGCACAGAAAAGTATGCATCGGATAAACCAAAAGGAACGGGAAAACACGTCCTGCAGAACACCTGAAGGAAGCAGAGTTGGCGGAAAGGGTGCAATGATTTCCGGAGCGAACGTAAAGTTTGCTGGGTAAGCTTGCCTTTAGGCACACGTGGTTCTCGTCGTTTGAGCTTTCCTCCTCATTATTTCCTTCACCAGCCCCTTTTGTACTTTTACATATGTGGAGAGCACTGAAAACCAGTTCTTCTTCAACCTCAGCATTTCCAAAACTACACTCTCCGGGCTCAAGTTCCTTCGCAGGGTTTGATTCAGGTTCCTTCCCCACAACGCGAACCTTGGGTCGTGAAACATCACATGTTCTGGCATACCGCTGCATACAGAATAATAAGAAACAGAATAATTAATACTTGGTTCTAAAAGCGCTGCAAACCTTCATAACCATGAGCCGGTAAACCAAACTAACCTGCTTCCGTGTTGAGAGTTCGCAAGCACCTCCGCAACACACAGATTAGATTACAATGAATCGCACCACTCCGGCTGGAAACAGTCTTCTACAGTGTTTCGGCATATATGCATTCGGCAATATTCTTGCAAGTGTGTGAGGGGAGCTGCCTTTTGACATGCAGACTTTCGGTGTTCCCTAAAGCTCACTTTGGTGTCAATTATAATTGAGAGCCAACTTAGAGACGACCATGTGTACATCAATTTCCATCTTCACGGTGTTTTCTTCAGCATTGAGCTTTTTGAGTAGATTCGTGCAACAACCGCCTCTGAGCAAATTCACATTTTTTATTTCGTCGGTAACTTTGGTTCATTACCTGTTTTCGTTCCCTTGGGTTTCACTTTGCTAACCAGATTTCCATCCCTATGCTTCATCTTTTACGATTGTTGGCATAGGCGCAGATCTCAGAGTTGACAAACTTCTCCTAAATTTTTTTCTTGGGCTTGGAATGCTGTTGATGTCATTTTTGATCTCCAGCGATTTGTTTTTAATTGGTCTTTCTCGGGTTTACTATTGATGTTCTGGTATGTCTTGGTGTGTTTAGATGCCACAGCAGGTAAGTTGTCTACCACCGAAGCACCGCGGTCAAGGGATATCGGCGACCGGGAAGCCGCGTGGTTACTTCACCAGTACTGGAGCTTCAAACCTTTACACTGTAAGTTTGCTCTTTCTCATCTTTCATGGCAATTATGTATTCTGGGTATCCTTCACATGGCCATTTCGGTCCACCCACCGGAGATGAACAAACATTTACCCATAAGAGGGCTGAACAGATAGTGAACATATTTACAAGGAATGTCTGCGAACAGGGGTCACGCCTCACAAGTCCTTTTGTCAGTTTGCCAAACACAATTTTGACTGTAAGGGAGATTACCTGTATATGAAATAGCTATGTGGGGTATCAAATGAAGGGTGTCAGTTAGGAATTAGTTAGTTCATCAGTCGCAAAATGCAGGGTCACTTACTTTAAGGGGCCATTTTCAACAGTCTCTAACGATCAAGTCACTGAGCCTGATGGACTTCCCTCCTGGAGCTAATCTAAATGGGAGGATTGTCAGCAGAGGAAGTAGCTATGTTTGGAAAGAAGAGAGAGCAAGAAAGCGCGAAGCGGTGGTTGTGAGCAGAATGCTACACGTCAGAGTTGAAAATTTGTGATGCGGTAATACCAAATCTCTACTCATCACATGTATCGAAGTTAAATTTCTAGAGCCAACCCTAAATCCACAACGATTTGGTAAATCAACCTGAAAAGCCTTCTAGATATTTTACTAAGCACGACGGACACGAATATTGACTCGAGTCATATTTACATAGCTCATATTACTGTGCACTTGGGGTAATAGCCTTAACCCCAGTTCCCCCGCATTTGTGTACGTACACGGTAAAACGATATGAAAACTGATAATTGAGATATCGCACATGAAAAATTACTTTCGTGATAGATAAATCAATTTTCAACTAGAAACCTAAACTCTGATATAATGAGCACAAATTGATGCTAGCTTTTGTGCTGTGGGTTCACCATCAAGCTGGTTGCCGATGTAGCTGGGAGCAGAATACCATGGGTCCATGTTGTTTCTTCTAAAGTACAATATGCCACCGATGATTAATTATCTCGTCATTATAAATTTAAGAAAATACAATGAAGAAAATGTATGTTTGGCTTTATTTATTCGTAGCCATACAAAATTATGGGTTTGCTAGGACTTAAATAGAAGCCAATTTATATCTTGTTGATTTCCCGTCCCGGATCGCTTAATTTCGTTAAGATCATTTCAGGCAAAAGCTCGAACCACAAAGTTAGAATGGATTTGTTGGCTTATATTGGCAGGAATTGAGCAGCTTTTTATGAAATCAGCTTCAATTTTTTTGAATAAACGACCACTAATTAATTATAATATTGTTAGGGTACATGGTCTTTATTTGTATTGAATCGATGAATATAAATAGCAAACAATTTACATTTTATAATAGCGCATGCCATTCAGATCATAAAGCGAAAATTTCTGATTTATTATTTCATTAAGGTTGGCTTATATTGGTTAGAAAGGCTAAAGTGCAATTGTTTAGTAATTTCAGGCTATGGAAAATTTCATTTCAGAATTGTATCTTAAATCTTAATATTCTACAAAAGTAAATTAAGAATTAAATTCGGAAAAAATGAGTATACTTCACAATGCATATACTACATTGTATAGCATAGGCACCAATTTTCCCTTCTCCTGAGGCATGATTGCCCCATAAAGAATGCTAGACAAGAAAAAGAAAGCAAGAAAAAGAATCTTCTACTCTCGAATTTAAATTTTCAAGTGCAGAAAAAAAGCAGAGTTTGGGCGTTCATTTTTTTCCCTACACCAAATGAAACAACCATGGCTTGGGTTTTTTTCAAATCTTGTTTCATCCCTTATCCAGTGGTGAAAGTTTATAATAAAACATTGAACAAAATTCTGAATTTGAAATGGAATATCTTGAATTTGAAATGAAAAGACTCATAAATCGGTTCAGATAGCTCTGACATTAGTTTAAAAAGCTTTAGAATTAGTTTGGAAAACTCTGAAAAAATTCTGAAGGTTGCTGTCAATTTCGAAGACTTCCCGGACTCCGTGTTCTTCCTTTGGCGGATATGCATTGTTCAATATCCCTTCCTAGCCCTCAACGGACTGTTATGATCCAACCCAGTAAAATCAATGTTTAATGTCCTGTATTTTGGTTACTATTTATTTAATTTAACGGACAACAAACAGAATAAACTCCAATTAATTATTGTCCTCAGGAGGAGGAGAAAGCAAAAACCTTATCCTGCGTTTAAAACTACTTAAAATAGAAGAAGTTAAAAGGGCCAAGCTGTTCTGCGTTGTAATTTCGGCAATGCCTAGGAATCGAGGAGTGAAAGTAAACTTCGAGCTCTGCGAAGGGCACGTTGAAAAAGTCTGCGCTACGTGTATTATAAGACGCAGGACGGCAGGTGATGTCGTCAGTGGCGGAGCAGTCCATCAGACCCGAGGAAAGTTTAAAAAATGTACATAGATCCAGAAAGGATCGACGCTGTCGTAGGAAAGGAAGGTTCAGAAAGCGGAGGCGGGAGGGGTAGTCCACACGAGGGAAGGTTTTCTTAAAGAAGAGGCAACGGATGAAATTACGTTGCACATTTTCAAGGGCAAGACAATTACAGTTACGGGAGGGTGACCAGATCACGGAGCAATACTCGAGGGTAATCCTCACGAGGGAATTGAAGAGAGCTAAGGAGGGTTGGATGGAGTCAAAATCAGAGGAGGAGCGAAGTATAAAGTCTGACAATTTTGCTGCTCGATTGATGACATCGAGGCAATGGGTGTGAAAGCGGAGCTTATTGTCGAAAGTGACTCCGAGGTCTTGAGTGGAAATTAAGCAGAATAAGGAATGCCCGTTAAGAGAGTAGGAGAAAGAAGTGGGTGAGGATTTTAGGGAGTTGCAAATAGAGTGACACTTTCTGACGTTTAGCGCTAAATCATTAGCCGAGCACCAACGAACCAGAGTGTCCAGATTAGATTGAAGGGAAACACAGTCCATAGGCGACGATATAGCGGAAAACAACTTAAGGTCGTCTGCATAGAGCAAACAGGGACAAGTAAGGAGGGGAGGAGGGTCGTTAATAAAAAATAAAAATAACAAGGGATCCAGAATAGATCCCCGTGGAACGCCAGAGGAGGGGGAGAAGGAGCGGATCGGTTGGGAAGGTAAGAGGCACGCCATAAAACAAGTGGTATGGGAACGTTTAGAAATGAGAGTTTGGATAGAAGTATCTTACGATTTACAGTGTCGAAGGCTTCAGTGAAGTCAGTGTAAATGGTATGCACTTCTTGCTGTGAATTTAGACATTTGGCGATAAAGTTGGTAAAGCAGGTTGGAAGCAGTGGACCTACGTTTAACGAAGCCGTGCTGCTCTTTCACTATATGCTAGTCAAAGTGGGCGAAAAACTAGTCGCTGACATATCTTTCCAGGATTTTTAAGCAGGAGGAGAGGAAGGAAATAGGACGGTAATTCTCGGCAAGCGTACGATCGCCACTTTTATGTATGGGGATGATGAGAGCCTCTTTCCACAAGCCGGGAAAATGATTCTCTTCGAGGCTTTTGTTGAAAATAAGAGATAGGGGAAGGGAGATGGACTTACCAGTTTTGAGCAAAAAGAGGTTTGGAAGGCCATCGTAGCCAGATCCGACATTGGCATCTAGTTTTCCAATGAGGTACTCGACAAGGATAAGAAGGGAATGGTAGGCGATGCGGGCAGGCTACATCCACTATCGGGAGGGATTCGGAGGAAGAAGGGGGAACATAGACTCACGAAAAATAGCAACAGAGCAAATCACAAGATTATTGTGGGGAGTTACCTGAAAAGCCAGAAAATTGAATGGACGGAGGGGATAACTGGGCAGGACAGCGGGAGTTGCGAATGTGGGACCAGAAAGGTTTGAGGTTTCCGCGCTTTAGTGAGTGTTTCATACTGGTCAAATATTCGTTTCTGGATTTACGTATTAAGGATTTGACCGAGGAACGTAGAGATTTGAAAAAAACTAAGTCAGCATCGCTTCTAGAAGACAGGAACTTCTTCCTCGCAGTCTGTTTTTGACGTAGTTTTTTGTGAATTTCAGGGGTGAACCAGACGGGGTAAGAGCGTAAGCACTTAGGAGAGGAGGGAACGTAACAAGGAAGAAGATAAGATAAAATGTAATAGAAAGTGTTGAGTGCACTTAGGAGAGGAGGGAACGTAACAAGGAAGAAGATCAGATAAAATGCAATAGAAAGTGTTGAGTGCTGTCACACGTAAATGACGAGAGGAGGACTCAATTCAGACCTTCGAAGTTCGCCTTACGAAAGTTGATCTTGTTAGGCTTGCAAGCGACAGAAGAGTGGAGTCGGGATATCTGAACATCGAACTCGAGAACAGGATGATGGGCGTCAGGGGCAACGTAAGACGGAGCATGAAGGAATTGGGAAAGACAACGCACAGGAAGGTTAGAGAGGACAATATCAAGAGTTCGATTTAAATGGTTTCTAGAAAGGTTAAACTGGATGGCGCCACAGGTGTACATGAAAGTGGATAGTGGAAAGGAAGGGTGGGTCGAGTTATTAGGGAAGGAGGGACGGCCAGGAGTAATGGGCCAGGAGAGCATAGGAAGATTGAAGTCCTCCGCCAGTTGTCTTGCCAAGCGCAGTCTCTGTCACAACGAAAGACAGAGTAACCTTCGAGGAGCTCAGAATCTAAAATCCTGTCAACCAGCCAAGTTTCAGAAGTGCAGATAACATGATGTTGGAATGCTAAGGCAGACAGTTTGAAATCCGACAGCTTGGTCCTTAGACCCCTTACATTTTGATAAAAGAGTGTATAGTTGTCAGAATCATTCAAGTTCGGCGAGGCAGGCGGGCGGGCCGAAAATTTTCACGAAGCTGAGTTCTCTGATAACGCTTGACATCGAAGTCGTGGGGATCAGCAGAGCCATCCTTCGTCAGCTTCACACATGAAAGGGGTGACAAAGTTGAGTTGGTTTTGTTTCTGATATAGGTCACGCTAGCCTTGACACGAACAGCTGTTTCGGCGGCGAGGCGACATTCAATTGGTGTTCAATTCAATTCAACGTTATTTGATGGCTCACCACTTATCTCGTTATGGTATCTATCAATCAACTCCACTATTTTTTTTTTGAAACAATGATCAGCTTTTGCAAAATTTGTCAATCTTCATTTTCCCAGACAGATAAATCATCCATCCTCAAATTGCAGGTTCCGCAGTTGTATTTCGATTATCGCTTAAAACTTCCCTCCAAATAGGCTCTCTTTAAACGCAGTCTTTAGATGTCAGTCTAGATGTAATTCCTAATCGTATCGTATAAACCGTCCTCAGAGCGAATGATTGTTCATAAAATACTTGCATCAGTATATAACATGAAAATCTTCTTCGGAACTGGGTATGCCAGAATCGGTGCCCCGGAAGTAAATGTCTTCTATTGTAACGATGATTCCCCTTGCTACATACCTCTCGAATATTTACGACCTTTTTGGCTCATATGGACTACTAGTTACGTCTACGAAGTCAGGTAGAAATCGTTGGCCAATTTTTTACTGTCACAATTTTTCATACATCAAACAATACGATTTTCGCCATATTTTTTCTTTGTTTTAGGTTCGACCATGGTATCTTAAATGGGCAGTCCAACAGGCATCATTAGAAATTGCCACTATCCAACGAACCAACCAACGCTAAAAGCAATATAGTCTCAACCGTATCTGTTGATTTCCGCTGACCACTTGACAGGTACAAAGTGTAAAACCATTTGCTGCTGAATGGTGTCTCCAAAGTTTTATCGAGTTAATACTGTGAGTAACTATCCCTTATCGGCCGATCCTTTAGCTTCCTTCTCGCTTGAGAACGGACCTAAGGTTAAAGAAGAATCTATTGTGGTATCCATTCTGGGTAATTAGCAGTTTTTCTACATCAGCGCATATTTTAATCTGTCTCACTTCGCGATATTTTTTCCTCTGCTCCTTGTTCCTCTCTGATAACCTTCTCTCTTATCTCTCCGCTCCCTTTTTACGTTTTTACGTTTTACTGTATTAAAATCGGTTCAATGTCTGTCCGCTTATTTTTTTTTTTGAAGAGATGGAAAACCTCAAAAACATTAGCTTGGAATCGCCAGCGTGTGAAATTTCTACCCACTAAAATCACCCCCCCCCCCCGCGCTTATTTTATGGCCGCATTCCACCATATGTTTAGCCGCCATAGATTTTGCAGGTTTTCCAGAGTACTTGATAGCCAACTCTGCCTCCTTCGTATGTTCCCTAAATCTGGTAGTCAACGCAGAGAGGGGATCTGATGCTGGAACTAAGTAGATCCATCGACAAGTCGATAATTTCCGCGGAAAGGTGGAAAAGGTACTAGGAGAGGAAGCTGAGGTAAAAGCTCGGAAGCTCACTTCACGGGAGGACATCTGTGCTGCGCTAAAGCAACAGTTCAGCCTTAGCGATATAGACCAGAGTGCCATAAAACGGATGAAGATGGCATATGGCGGCACACTGACCGCTATTAGTAGTTTGTTGGCGGAATCAGCTATTAAGTTGATTACCGTGGGCAAGGTAAGAATAGGTTGGGTCGTGTGCAGGCTCAGGGGGAAAATATCTCTAAATAGATGCTTCAGATGCCTCGATTTCGGCCATTTTGCGGCGGTTGACTGGTATATCGGAGCTTTCGAGGAGGAGACATTCCTGGCGGCATTGGAGGGAGCCCATGATTCGGATGGAACAGCGGTGGAAAGGGTCTCCCAGCTATCTCAGCGTGTAACCGAAGCATGAGACGCTACGATGTCACGACGACGTTTGCACCACGGCAAGAGGCCAAACTACAGGTGGAACAAGGAGATCGCTGCCTTGAGATCCTCTTCTCTCCGAGCGAGGAGACTTTCCCACAGGACAAGGGGAAGGCCGGAGCACCAGGAGCGTGGGGGGGGGGGGAGTACAGGGATCTGCGAAGCAACCTTAAGAAGGCCATACGGAGAAGCAAGCGGGAATGCTACTAGAAGCTCTGCATGGAGGCTAATACGAATCCGTGGGGTACAGCCTACCAAGTTGTAATGAACAAGATCTGCGGTGAAAAAACACCCCAGGTGACATGCTCACGGCTTTTGTTGCAAATAATTACAACTCTTTTCCCGCAGCAGGAGCAGGATGAAAGTGAACCCCAACTGGCAGTTCAGCAGGACGTCTTCTCAATCCCTGGTTTTACCGAAGAGGAACTTCGGGAAATCTGCGGACGTACTGCGGATAGCAAGGCTCTGGGATTGGACGGAATTCCGAACAAGGCTCTGAAGGTGGCGGTCAAGGTCAGACCAAAGTGTTCGCAAGCACATTCGAATCGTGCATGGCGGAAGGAGTATTTCCCACCCAGTGGAAGAGGTAGAAGCTGGTGTTGCCACCGAAGTCCCAAAAACCACCCCCTATTCCCTATTCATATCGCCCTATTTGTCTCTTAGACACCATGGGGAAGATGTTGGAGAGGGTGATATACAAAAGGCTGCTCCCGTTCATCGAGCTTGCGGATGGTCTTTCAGAGCGGCAATATGGGTTTCGGCGAGCCTGTTCTACGGTCGATGCAGTAGCAAAGGTCGTGGAATTGGCTCGAAATGCAATGGCCATGGGCAAATGTTGTGCTCTGGTGACGCTGGACGTCAAAAATGCCTTTAACTCAGCCAACTGGGGCTGGATTAAAGGTGCTTTGGCCAAACTGGGTGTTCCTAGCTACTTGGATCGGCTAATCGAGAGTTACCTTTCGGACAGACTTCTCTGCTACGAGACGGACGACGGGCCCAAGGAGAACATTGTGACAGCAGGTGCGCCTCAAGGTTCTGTATTGGGACCACTGCTGTGGAACATAATGTACGCTGGAGTGCTTGACTTATGCGTGCCGGAGGAGGCAACGGTGATTGGTTTTGTGGACGACCTGGTGGTAGTTGCAATTACAAAGCATCCCGAGGATGTGGAGCTTTATGCAAATGAAGCCATTCATACCATCAAGTCATGGTTACGAATGGCCAAGCTAGACCTGGTGGACGAAAAGACGAAATGCGGCCCTCATTACCAACCGCAGGAAGAACAACACGGTTAATATCCGGGTTGGTAATCATGAGGTTGTCTAAAAATCAATTGTCAAATACCCGGGGCTGATGAGCGACGCCAAGCTGAGGGGGGGACACTTGAAGTATGCGCGAGGAAAGGCAACAAATGCTAGCTCTTCCCTTGCAAGCATGTTGCCTAACGTGGGAGGGCCGAAGTATAGTCGCAGGCTACTCATCGCGGGATTGGTGAAGTCTATCCTGCTATACGCGGCCTCTGTCTGGGCGGAAACATTGAACCAGAATGTAAACCGGAGGAAGGTAAGTTCGGCATACCGGCCAATTGCGCTAAGGGTGTGCAGCGCATTTAGGACAGCGTCAGCGGAGGCAGTGTGTGTCATCGCGGAAATGATCCCTATAGATCTTCTAGCGAGCGAGGCACACTGGCTTTACGAAAAACGGAAGGCAAATCCAGCCAGGGTGAACGCGGATTTCCGAAAAGCCATCAGGAGAGAATTGTGTGGCAAGTGGCAACAACGGTGGGATGATTCCGTCAAGGCCGGTGGACCCATACATTGATCTCGTGTATCGAGAAATGGATCGACCGAGAGCACGCAGAATTGAATTACCACCTGACACAGTTCCTTACGGGACACGGTGGCTGTAGGAAGTACTTGCATCGCTTCGAGTTGGACGAGTCTCCCAACTGTCCTGAATGCGGTACTACACTCGAGCACCCGGAGTACGTTATGTTCCATTGTCCCATATTTCTGCAGCAGAAAAGTATGTTGAACAGCGTCTTGGGGGCGGACATCGAGCCCTCCATCCTGGTGGAAGAGATGCTGAAGTCGGGGGAAAGTTGGATGGCGGTAAATGAGGCAGCAGCCGTGGTGCAGACAAAACTCCTGGAGTTGGATCGAGCTCGGAAGGCGGCGCGAAGTAATACTTCACGGTGGTTCGACGGGGAGGGACGGAAAAGTGGGGGTGGCGAATCCCACTCACTGCTGGAACCTGGCGCAGCAGCGTCTTTCTAAGATTTCCACCTCCATTAATAAAAAAAAGATACTTCTGTATCTTTGATTATTGCCACTGCTGCGAATTTCAAAGTGGTTTTTGTTAAAATACGTAGAAAAATATATTTTTTTAGCGCATTCTGGCTTAAACCCATTTATATCACTTCCACGAAAGGGTTTTTTATAATTTGAAGGCTTTTCTTTCAAATTGATTATGTTTTCCGATAATTTTGATAATGGCCAAAAGGTACTCAATTGGAGAAGTGCTTGCTGTTAGGAAGCATTAATTGCGAGTTTCCATGAGAAAGAAAATATGAATCCACTGATTTTAAAAAACTCAATGAATCTAAATTTTTTATACTATTTCTCACAGTTCAACATTCATAATTCCTAAACACTAAACCGTTAATCTTGCTAAACTTCTGAGACCTTCAATTGCATGAGAAAAAGACAATTCAATTAGATTCAATTATCTCATTTCATCATAAAACGAACTACTTGAAACCGTAGCCGTAGATTTGGGACTGAAATCATCTCAAAATGATTATTTAAAGTTGAGGCCAATCGCCTGGCAAATTAAACGGGACATAATTGGAGAGTTTTCAAACACACCGACCTCCGTCAGTCAATTGCACAAGCTCACCGTCCATTTAACTCAATTTTGCCCCCATTGTGTACCAGATTGGTTGCAATCGACCGTTGCATTAACTTTATTGCTGAACCATAATAATTATCGAAAACTGAAAGCCAAACAGCAGTTTTACAAGAATCCACCAGTTATCGGTAGGGTTTGACCGCCGGTTAGAGGTTAACAATGGATGGTGGAAGTCTTTTTACATACATTTGAGGGAACTATCATTGTCTGGATATTGTAAGGTCATGATTGCAAGGGCCAGCATCAAATGCATTTCAGGACCTGGACATACGCGATATACCACCTCTATAGCTACAGATGTAGGGTATGTTCTGCAAATTTTAATTTCAACTTCCATGTGTCAATTTCTTGGTTAGATCTGCATCAAATGAGGTTTACTCAATTGTATCTATCTTGCCCTCTAATGTGATCTCCATTCTATCTAAAGTAAAACCTTGCGGTTCTGCGCTCAGTGCAAAAAGTCAATTATTCTCGAACAACCATTACATGTTTTGAAACCCTCACCGCCGTAAGACCAGCTCAGCACCTCGGTTAAGCTGTTACTATAATTGCTGCACAGCGCTTGATTCTTTATCATGATATATTTGCATTTTCATTGATGAAAAGTGGAAAAGATAATTATAATATTAACATGCTGTTTGGAGTCGTTGCATGCAATCATTTCTGCAAGGTGTCTTAAGTAATGTATATAAGAATGAATGATATAATAATTTAATTTTTTTGAAGTGTTACTTGGTGGCGAACACATTTGATTAATGCATTTTCGATGAATGCAACGAATAAGTAGATAGAAATGAAAAGCATATGTATCTCCAATAGTAGCTCCTTCAAACTGATTGTTCCTAAATCTACCCTCTACCACCACTTTGAACTGGTTTGGTAATTTGGAGTACTTCATAGCTACGCTGTCCAAAACTATGGATATTGGAAGTGTAAGAAATCAGAACTCCAAATCTACCCTCGACTATCAGCAATTAACTTACTACCGAAAGAAAAGTAGATCAACTTCCCACTGCAGCAACATCACCCAAATATTATAGTAATCGGACGAAGAGAGGAAATTAAAGGCTAAATCCAGCCTGCCATATGCTTTCCTCTGGTGATATGGACGCAAATGGTCTAATATAGACAAGTGAAAAGTTAGGCTGAAAGTGACACTGTCAATAAAGGCGAAACACATTGGGAATGAGAGCATAGGCGTCCACGATTTCGAATGTGCCAAATTCACATGAAATATTAAAGTTTCACTCTCTGTAACTTTGTTATTAATAGCAGGATTTCCTTCAAACTTCCCGAAGTTATGCCTTATGTTGTCCCTTATACCACTGTCATTTTAAACCCTCACTCCCCTACTTTTCGTAGCAAATATGGGACTAGTTTCGAAAAGTACTAATTGAGCCCTTTCATTTGATACCCTACATGGGCATATTTGGTTTTTGATTATGCGCAGTATGAAGATGTCCACTATCATTAGACCAGTTTCTAACTGAGAATGGTGGATATCGTAGGTATTTACATCGTTTGGGACATAACAATTCTCCCTTCTGTCCTGAGTGTATAAATGAATTCGAGGATCCGGAATACATACTCTTCGTATGTCCGAAATTTGCTAATAAGTGGGAACAGCTTCAACTTCCCTTGACAAGACCCTTACAATTGGAGACAATCATTTCACAAGTGCACGAATCCTAACAATTGTGGAATGCAGTTAGTGGCTTCATAAGCTATATTCAGGGGGAGCTTCGAAAGTTAGAGCGCTTACGAAAAAGCGGCATGGAGGGAACAATTCTCATCGTAGTAGTAAACCGGTGGGGCTTTAACCCGCCTCACTATGTAATGTCTCTAGATAGTTCCTTGGGGCATAGCGGGCGAAGAGTGTGGAGTGGTTTTAGTGGGTTAAAGTCCCACACCGTGGCTTTCGATGATGTCCACCTTTATAAAAAAGACAGGCAGACCGATAAACAGACAGACATCGAATCGATTCTAATTGTTACACACAAAACCTTAAAAAGAGAATGCATTTACTAATACGTAATATTCTCCCCTTTTCTTCTATGTCAAAATTTCTTACCTTTTGCAATATACTTCTCCCAATTTTCTTTTTCCCTGCATCGACATTCATTTGCATTAATCATTTAAAATTTTAAAAATCTATCATTTCATTTATCAAAACCTACCACCTGTTACCTTTTCCTAATTAACTCACTTATATGTTCATATTCAAATTGTCAATTTGTGCATAAGAACAATGTGCAAATATTGTAAGACCGGTCAAAAGGGAACATTGATCTTGCATTTATATCATACTTGAGCGGTTCATATCATTCCAAATGCAGGCCTAACGGTTGATCTGGTTGAAGCGAATGAAATTGCATTTTGCGTGGGAATTAACAGGACCGGTTGATCAATAGATAGTAGAACAGTTGGATCGGGAGTTGAGCTTAGAGCGGCAGAGACTTTACGGTGAAATATATTGTTCATACACAAGATTTTCAGAAACTATTGATTGGCATTGTCAGTGGCTACCTTTTCTCTAAAACTTCCTCAAAGAAATCGAGTGCTGGTTATGGTGTTATTTCAGAAATCCTTCTGGAAACGAACTAATTTGGTTTGAGCGTAAAATTTTCACGAATAGTTTCAGTTCAAGGTTGTTCTTTGTTGAAGAAAACATTGGAGCGTGTTTTCAGTTTTAAAGAATTCACAAAAAGTTCCTTTCAATCGACTGTACAGCAAAAGAAGAAAATCTGATGGGCACACTTCGTTCTTGCGAGGAAAATCAAATTTGTGGGAAATTAGCCAGCGTGGGAGTTTCGGACGAGTGACCTCAATTTGACGTTTTGCTCTGAAACTTTCTTGTTTGTTGTTACTTACGCGGCCGCAACCAACGGATGGATACATGTATTTTTCTCCAGCAGGGGTATTGCTGCCGCGCGAACGTCATACATGTTTAACCCGGAAAGGAGGATTTTGTCTTCTCAGCATCTTGATATTTAGACGCTCTCTGTTGTTTTGAGTGCGCCGAAGTTCCGAACTAAAAATTGTTTATCCTGTATCCCGCCAACACGCTTGACTCAATGTTGACTTCATTCTTCGCTTCGTATGTTAAAGATGGGAATCTGCCGTAAGTAGAAATTGTAGGTGGTCAGCACCAGATTCCCTTGATTAATCAACCACTATTATTCTGGGAGGAGTTACCATCACGGCATATATTTGTTGCTGCCTGTGAATGTGTTCTATTGCGACAGAATGAAGGGCTTCGGACTTTGCTAACTCAAAAAATAAGTTCCCACAATTGTGCTGTATTTTCGCTCCTGCCATCTCTTTTAATTAACTCCTACCCCCCGTATTTATGTACTTCAATCTTTCACGCTCATGAAAATTACTAATTTTAGCGCCCGGACCGATTTATCGATTTTATGATTAGCTTCAAATAAATGAATGTTCCTCAATAGAACCAAGAAATCCCCAAAGAAACTGCCTCCTCAGCTGGCCAATATTCCGCGAAGGCGACCCAAAGCGTGGAAAAGGAAAACCTCTCGTCAGCTTATCACCTTAGGATTCCACTGAGCAACGGCGAATCTGCAGCACTACAAACGCCCCAGTCAGCTGAAAATAATATCACTGGAAGAGCCACTTTCGCCATTGTCCAATTCAGGTTAATAAGGCTCCTGAACGTAGACTTGCATCAAGGAGCAACATCCTTAGATCGAGACCTAAGTTTCTGTAGCGCCTATATTCACAAAACAAGATAACAGCGACGTTAGCGAATAAGTCACCTGAAAAAACTGAGCCAACGAAAAAAGAAAAACAGGTTTACTTTGAAAAACTTTCCGCAACTCCAGCAACAGTCCACATTTTTTTTATGTGTAAATATTTTTGAATGAATTTAAAAGATTTGAAAGATTGTAAAAAGCAAAATAAGTTAGGCCGCAGGAGCCTGTGGAAAATTTTTTTAAAGACACTTCCGAGGTGAGTTCCGCTTCGGTCGTGGTCCAGTTAAATGTTTCCCTTTGGTCACGTTTTCCGTTTGTTGTGGGACTCGGAAGATCCTTCACTTTCTCTTAGTGATTTCACCGTTTTGGCAACGTGATCCGGAGGTCTGATTCCGCCTATTGGAGGCGCAGTTCGCGCTCGCGGGCATCACTATTAATGCACGCGATTTAACCATGCGCTTGTCGGCCTGGACGAGAAGTCGATTGAGCTCGTCGCTGACGTATTTGAAAAACGTTCTTGCTCAAAATTAAAGGGCACCCTCATCTCACGACTGCCGGTAAGTGAGTCAGGAAAGCTAATTGGGGAACCGCTCCTCGAGCTAACTGCTGCGTAAGATAAAGCAGTTGGGCGAGGATAAGGTCTGGGTACAGCTTCTGAAGTTGTCGTGGTTGCCTCCTTAACCCTCGTGGCTAGCGTCTCTAAGCTAGCGACAAAAGTAGGAGCTTGACGTTCAGGAGGTAGGTAACGAACTTGATCGCGGTCTGAAAACCGAAATGGGCGAACGGGTAGTCGTGCTTCGGGGAACTCAATGAGTCGTGCAATTTGCTGGTATCACCGCATCTTTGTCGAAAAAGCAAAGAAGTGTTCCAGCCTGTTCCGGTCACGGCATCAAAAGACAAACCCGTTGGCAGTTCCGGCAGCGGTTGCGGATAACGCAACTCCACCCCGCCTAATCGTCCATGATCCCTTGAGTAAACGCCATTCCCTAAACGGCTCGGGGGCAGACGTCTCAGTGCTCCCAGTATCGTGAAATCACAAATTGATCCCGCAACAACTCAGCAAACTCCTCAACCATGCACACTTACGGCTACAGGCAAGCGGACATAAGTCTAGGACTTCGACGAACGTTTTCAGGGCGAGCTGCTCAAGCAGGTAAGTTTCAAGTCATGGTGAATTGTGCTGCGCTACTTTGGTTTGGCGAATCTACTCTAAGCAGCTTCACACTGCAGTTCCTCTCCAACTTAATGTTACTGACTTGTTCGTAAAACGTCCGCGTCTAGTGCGGTTGCTCCCTATACTTTTCTAGTTCACAGACTTGTTTGTTCTCCCAGGCTTCCTTTTTCTTTTGTGAAACCGCTTCACAGTATTGCTCGGCATGCGGCATTCTTCCTTTCCTTTGCTACCTTACATTCATCGTTGAACCAGCCGTTCCGACCCTTTTTGTGGGTGGGCCCAAGTATATTTGTCGCCTTGCCAATGATAACGTTCTTCAGGTGGTAGTGAAGATCATTTATTGACCCTTCATCTCCAGCACTTCTGTTAGCTGCGGTTATTGCGGCATCCATTTTCCCCTTATAGGTGCTACGAAGGACTCAGTTATGAATGACTTCAGTGTTCACTCTTACCTTAGTGTCTAATTGATTCGAATTGATATTGTTATTCGGGCTCTTACCACCTTGACAACGAGATAGTGGTCCGAGTCTAGATTGTCCCCTGTATCTTCTGACATCCACAATGGCTGAGAGGTGGTGGTTTTCTGTAAGCGCGCCGCCAATTTGGTTGAGATTGGCCCCGTTTGGCCATGCCCACGTATTTTTTTAGACCGCTTTCCACGCAAACCTGGTACTGCTTATGATAATGCGCTAAAATGTCCACAAAACTGCTTACTGGGTGGTTTTGCTAGGAAAAGATTGTAATTGGAAAGTCGTTCAATTTGAACGAAAACTGCGGTAATACAAAACAAGCTCCTGGACAAAGGAGTGGAAAAATAATGGTTCTAAAAGCAAGACACCGTAAAAGCGAACCAACCCTGCCAGGTAATACCTAAGTGGTGGCTTCGTGGAATTAAAAAGGTGGAGACATTGAGGTGGCTTTTAATGGATTTAAATCTAAATGGCGTCCGCGCTGGCTCCGCGAACATGCTTGAACTTCTGATTTTTACCTCAGAGATTAAGTGCAGTTGAAATGGATTTTTAGTGTCGGACGATACTGTCGACATATAGTAAAATAAGCGTAATAATCGATGAAAACAATAGCGTCTTAAAACGTCGCTCGCTAAACTGGTGGAATAAATAACGGAGATGATTTTGCTCAGTATCCCGACTGAACGAAACTTTTCTGATGTGGGTGCCGGGGCACTCTCACATCGCCGGTAATGAGGATGCTGATAGACTGGCTCACCGAGGGTCTGGATCCACAATGGTGGGGCCAGAACCAGCTCTTGGAATCCGACCATCTACTGTCAAGTCTACTCTGAAGGGTGAAATTGCAAGGATTCACGTAACCGAGTGGAGAAATTTTGACTCTTGCCGGCAAGCAAAAATCCTTGTGAAAGAGCCTAGGGCCACTAGAGCGGTATTTTTGTTGTCCCTTAAGAAGTGGAACATGAAAACCCTAGTAGGACTTTTGACGGGACACTGATCCTTAAACTACCATTTGGAAAAGATTGGGGTAGTGGTTTCGGTTATGTCCAGCCAATGTGAGGAGGAGAAGGAGACGGCCCTGCACTTTGTATGCAGCTGCCCAGCATCCTCAGATCTTAGACGGAGACACCTTGGTAAGGTTTTCTTCAATAAAGAATCTGCACACTCTCTGCCTCTGGAGAATGTTCTAAGATTCGTTGAAGCCTGCGAACACCGTAGGCGGGAAGCCATTGAATAGGCGACTTACGGGGATAGTACAATGGGCCTAACAATGGCCTGAGTGCTCGGAGCTGCGGCTCCCCCCCAGTTAACTAAACTACCTAACTTGCTCAGTATCCATAGAACATGAAGTTCCTGAATGTTTAACCTGTCGTGTAGGTACAATCCTACAATTCTCTTTGGATATGGATTGATTTGGAGATCACAATTAGAGCCCGGCCATGACTGGTTCTTACTAAGTGCAAGTTTAGTATTCATACTAGTGGATATTCATACATCTCTCCCACACCTAAGGGGTACGGTACCCGAGTCGTACAGACCTCTGCCCAGGATATAGGCCCAGGGTATAGGCGCAACCACAACCAGCATGAAACTCGTTTAATGGGATCAACCGAAAATCACCGAGCCGAGAACATATCCTCAGAGATTCTCCTGGAACATCTGTTTTGAGAAGGCCATCTCGGTTCTCACGGTACCAGACAATCTAGGGTGAGGCTTCGTGGCAAGAACCGCTTGAAATGAGCTGCTGGCAGATTGGGTCTAATCACCATCCTCGAGTAAGTGAGGAGTATCCACAAAACAAACATAGGTTATCGTTGGTAAGAATGGTGCCTAATATTTGGGATCGAGGTTCGGAAACAGATTAGTCATTACATCCATTTGCGCCGACTATAAGCCTGCGAAACTCACTTTGGATAAGGCGTACTTCTTGCATTGATTCTGGTTCAACTTCTGGAAAATTGAAGGATCACGCTTCACAGTAGTTTAGTCCAATGTAGTTGTGGTTGGATGATTTCTAAACTATGTTAGCATATCTAAAGAAGAGAAAAATATTACATTTCACTGCACAAGATAAGATTGTACCTACAATATTTTATCGTAAGTATGCTCATTTCGAAACAAATTTTAGTCCGGTGAATTATGCAATGTCAACTATAAGGGAGGAACCCCGGAATACGGATCATCGTAAGAGAGCGGGTCGAACGTTAGTCGACCTTAATGTGATGGAGAACATAAGAAGTTATAGTCTTATATGGTTACATATACAGCCAATTACCTCAAAATAGTTGCAAACCGTCTAATTATTGTTATAGATTGCCCAGTGTGGATCAGCCTGCACTGGAAATATGATACTCGCTTGATTCTCACATTCTGACCCACCATTGATATATTGCAGAACATTATCACAGATTTCGAAGTTCGTTAAATATTATTGCTTCGCTTCGAGATTCTTATCACATGGGCAGGTTTTATTCCAAATAAAAGACAAACTCTACAAAAATATTTTCTTTGATATTAGCCGTAAGATAAAGCCCATCATAAATAATTTGTTATCCTTCATATTAATTGCCTTCTACTTAAAACATTAATAAAATTATAATTAATATCAGTAAATGTCTCATAAGATATCGGGGAATGTCCTCGAAATCTTAAAAATTATCAACAACACGTTCTTTAAGACACTTTTAGCGATTGACCCCATGCTGTGCGCCAGCAACACCAAAAGGCTAAGTAAGATTAGCAAATTTGCCATCATCATCAGCAAATACATTTCTTATGGCCGCGAAAAGGCATTTCCATATGGACATGAGTGTAAAGTGAACATTATTATGGAAGTTAGCTGCGGGAAAATACGTCATCTACGTATAGCGTTATTGGGGACAATTGGTGTTCCCGGTTTTGATTGCTCTGGACAACGAAATAAATACAGACAAATACAATATAATGGGTAAATATCTTTTGCAATTCCACTAGGTTGTTGCATATGAAATGGCCGTTTTGGCAATCAAGTGAAGTTAGTTGCGATTTTGGTGTATCAAACCACCACCAGTTGGCGCTGTTGGTGTTGAATATTGAAGTATAAACACTCCTACATTTAATCAAGGAGTCATTTCAGTTTTGACCATTGTTGGGATAACAGCGAATAGAAAGGAAAACAAGTCGGAATACCGGAAGCTCGCGCTTCGAGTATAAAGGTTTTGTGTTCATCTTATGTAAGAGATTTCAACACACATTTTTCTATCCGTATATAGCTACAAATCCTATTTTTCCAAACTACGAGACATAAGTACATATTACAGCCATAGATATTACGCTCACCGTAAACAAACAAACTGCCTATTACCGAATACTGTACACATATATACACGTATATAAATTGATCGTACCCATATTTCCGATTTACTTCTTATATCTACGAGTATTTGAATTAGGCACTACCCGCAAAGTTCATGAGCACGCATATATTATATACGTAAATACACACATGTCTGGCTGACAAATAACTAAAAAACTAAAACAAAATAATTCTCTGGGACCCAATTCATAAGAACTCATTTCTTTGTGGTATTGGCGAATTGATATGTGATGACGTCAGGCAGGTTGTAGAGTGCCCGAAATTCACAAAAAATTGTAAAGTTTTACCCCGTATAACTTTGTTAATAATAGTTGGATTTTCTTCAAACTTGACCAAACTGTGCATTATGGTCTTCATTACACGCATGCCAAATTTTGTACTTCTGAGATGAACATAAGGGAGGTTGCCGGGTAAATTTCTAAAATGTGGAAATATACTATTATTAACTTTATTTGTGCAGATATCAGAACCGGATATATTTTGAGGCCTAGATTTCGTAGAGATGCACCACTGTGATTTTTTTCAGATTTTTCGGTTGGATAGGTTCTGAGAACGAGACCTGTTAACCTTTTTGGGGGCCATATTTTGAACCCTCACTCCCCTATGTTTCATCTAATATCAAATATTGAACTAGTTTCGAAAAGTACTAATTGAGACCTTTCATTTGATACCCCACATGGCTACATTCTGTGAAAAAAAAATTTGCACCCTCCATTCACATGTATGGAGAGCCCCCCTTAAACTTAACACAAGATGGCGCCACTTACTGCATGTAAAGGGATCACCAGATTATATACTCTCACCAATTTTCGTGACAATCGGTCTAGTCGTTTCCGAATAAATCGGGTGTGACAGACAGACAGACAGATAGACAGACAGACAGACGGACAGACAGACACCGTCTCGATTCTAATAAGGTTTTGTTTCACACAAAACCTTAAAAAGGATGAAAAAGAGCCAAGAACGTATACTTTCTCTGTATGAGTTCAAACTCGGTCACAAAGCGGCAGAGGCGACCAAGAACATTAACAGCGCATTTGGAGCTGATACGGTAACCGATCGCACGCCGGTTATTCGAAAAATTCCGGTCAGGCGACGAAAACCTTCAAAGTGAGCCACGTGGACATCCAGGACCATCGATTGACAACGACGAGTTGTGATTGTTAGTCGAATCCGACGCACGTCAGTCCATGAGGGACATTGCAGAGGAACTGGGCGTACACTATTCGACAGTTTCCTGGCACTTGCTACAACTTGGAAAGGTGAAAAAGCTCGACAAATGGGTTCCGCATGCCCTTACGGAGCAAAACATTGCGCTTCGAATGGAAATTTGCAGAATAGTGACATGTGATAAAAGGTGGATATTATACGACAATCGTCGCCAATCAGCACAATGGCTAGATGGTGATGAGCCACCGAAGCATATGGTGAAACCAAGCCTCCATCCGAAGAAGGTATTGGTGACTGTTTGGTGGTTTACAGCTGGAGTTATCCACTATTCTTTTTTGGCACCGGGAGAAACGATAAATGCACAGAAATACTTTGCCCAACTCGAGGAAATGCACCAAAAATTCAACGACCGAGATTGGCCAACAGAGATGGTGTAATACATCTTCACGACAATGCACGACCTCATGTATCCAAAACAACGGTTCAAAAGTTAAACGAATTGCGGTATGAGACTCTGCCTCATCCACCATATTCACCGGACCTTTCGCCAACCGACTACCACTTTTTTAAGCATTTGAGTCATTTTTTGGCGGAAAAACAATTTAGGAACGAAAAGGCTGTCAAAATTGCCTTCGACGAATTTATCAACACCCGACAGTTGTAAATTTTTGTAAGCTTTACAGTCGTTTCAAATGTTAGTACAAAAACGGCCATTTCATTTGCAACAACCTAATAGCTTAATTCTTCAAGATTAAAACCGGGAATACCAGACCGCTTGAAGCTGGTAAAGGGGCTTGCCAGGGGTTGGACTCTGCAACGCTTGGAGGTGGGCTGCCAGGTCAGCTCTGAATGGTCAATTCGGTAGAGTTTACGCAGCTGAATGGATAAATTTGTGAAAGAACTCGATGCCGTTTAAGCGGTATTGAAATCTCCAGTAGCATTTTTAACAGGGTACTGTCCTTAAGTTACCTCAAGGAAAGCATTGGGATGCATTTCTTGGTTCTATGATATTTATTCAATATGGGGAAGTAAACGCGTGGATCCTGCATTTCATAAACAACTGTCCGGCTTTGTCAGGCCGTAGATGTAGATACATCGGAAAGATGCTCATTATCGAAAAATGTTCGTATCCTCTGAAGATTTGCAAAAGATTGCGAGGGTCGAAGACAGGAAGCCGCCTAAATAAACGCTTCTGAGGGTGGGACAATGGGCCGCATATTTAACTATGAAGTGCAATTTTTTCAACATGTCTACCCTTCCATTCAGTTTAGAGGCGCACCGCTTAACAGTTTTGGATGATAGACCTCGGACTTTCATACCTTCCAGAGGGATCTTTTATTGATTTGATATTCTGAAGTGAGTGTCCTTAGCGGCTATATAACGTACCAGGTGTAGAAGCTTAAATCCGCTGTTTGCTCACTGCTGGCGCCAGTGAGTGTATCAAGCTGCAATGAGCACGCCATATTTTTTTTAGTACGACATTTGTCAAGAACTGTCAGTCCATATCAATTGTACAATTACGATGCTAACCTAACCTCTGGATGGCCTCGGTTGAAGAGAGCGCGCCTTGTGGTAGTCGTCACAAACAGCATCTGCCACCATTCGGCTTTCCAGTGTACAAAGGCCCATTGCCATAAGGGAAGCAAGAGGCAAAAGAGTACTCTTACGGCGCTTAGGCTCAAAAAATGCCCAGGTTATGTTGTTGGAATTCCCGTTCGAGTTGGAGAAAGCCAGTATTCTAAGGATCCTCGATAACGTTGTCGAAAGGCATCCACATATTCCAGAAGCCAATAATAGCCGCTTTTCAATATTCAAACACATTTGACGTGAGATCAATCCCTATCCGAGGCGTTATTGGCGCCTCGGTAGCAGTAAGGTTTACAGTTTACTACTCCACAAATTTCTATCCCCTTTAGTCGCTTCTTACGACAAGCAGAGAAGACTTTGAGTGTATTCTTAAGTTCCAGCTCACAGGACTGATTATTTCGAGGTGGAGGAGTATTGAGCAGAGTCTCAAATGATGCCGCAAGGACTTGCGCTTTCCCAACATGACTAGAGGCAGGTTATCTGTTCTTTTTAGGAACGAAGTTCGGGGCTTGTTCGTATCCGTCAAACTATTTCTACAGTGACACATATTAGGCTCGAATTTTGGGTCTGTAAATTTTCGAGTTAATTCTTTATTGCAGAAATTCGCCCTTTTTTGCTGGATAAGTGTGCCCAGGCAACCAATCCAGGCAAGCATTGCTTTGTATTCTACGCTGATGTTATCTCCAGATTTGTTGCCTTCTTTGTCTGACTTCCATGACGTGTATCCAAAGATTAAGAGTTAGATTCGGACTCATCGACTTTTAGTCTTTCTGCGAATAACAGCGTTGCTCGCGTGGATAGTCGAAATTACAGCTTTGCAATTTGCTTTGCTTGACAAGTTGAAGATTAAGACGGTTTTTTTCAAGACCCGCTTAGGCACGAAGTCTCATTTTAATTTGGTCTAGTCTATGTGAGCAAAGGGTCTGGCGGTGATTAGGACTCGCCTACACAGTTGACAGTACGAGGACAGTTGGAATTCGACTGCAAAATGGTCAGACGCCTGATTTTACAGAATTTCATCTGAAAACGTTGTTTGTTGTCGTCAGATAACAGGAAGCAGTTGAGCAACGCTCAAATACTTCCTGTTATCTGACTACTCGGCCTTGTCGGTGTATCTAGGAAAATAATCTTAATGATGATGACGAAAAAGTGTTGCGGATCCATTTTAATCTTGGCCCTCTCGTCGTCCTAGGAGGTGTGCACCAAGTTGAATTCGCCCCCGAGAAGCCGGTACTTTGACTTCAGCTGCAGACCACCCTACACTTCCAAGTGATGCTTTAGCTGCTCAGTTTTAGAATTGCATTTGATGTAGATGAAGACTATCAAGGTCGTCCGTCTATCATCGGTAGTTTTATGAATATCGGACGCAGCCGAAGAAGTTTTCAGGCCCTCATTGTTAGCCTTCCGAACTAGTAGAGCATCGCCGGAATTGTTATCATTCCAATTTAGTTTACGTTATGCTGGTTTAGGGTCTGTGTCCAAATTGCAGTGCCTTCAGAGTGTCGATTTCATATTGACAGGCAACACGCTTGGTATTTAAGATCAGCGATACTTAAAAAGATTAATTGGAGCAAATTGTCACAGCTCTTTGCTAGACGTGGAAGCAAGAGCTTCAACCAGATTGCATTAGTTTTGGGACGTTAATATTCCATTGCCTCATGAGCGCTGCAATGTGAATTTTTCATGCTGCGGCAATCATAGACTGCAGGGACTTAATCATCATCATCATCATCAACGGCGCAACAACCGGTATCCGGTCTAGGCCTGCCTTAATAAGGAACTCCAGACATCCCGGTTTTGCGCCGAGGTCCACCAGTTCGATATCCCTAAAAGCTGTCTGGCGTCCTGGCCCACGCCATCGCTCCATCTTAGGCAGGGTCTGCCTCGTCTTCTTTTCCTACCATAGATATTGCCCTTATAGACTTTCCGGGTGGGATCATCTTCATCCATACGGATTAAGTGACCCGCCCACCGTAACCTATTGAGCCGGATTTTATCCACAACCGGACGGTCATGGTATCGCTCATAGATTTCGTCATTGTGTAGGCTACGGAATCGTCCATCCTCATGTAGGGGGCCAAAAATTCTTCGGAGGATTCTTCTCTCGAACGCGGCCAAGAGTTCGCAATTTTTCTTGCTAAGAACCCAAGTTTCCGAGGAATACATGAGGACTGGCAAGATCATAGTCTTGTACAGTAAGAGCTTTGACCCTATGGTGAGACGTTTCGAGCGGAACAGTCATTGTAAGCTGAAGTAGGCTCTGTTGGCTGACAACAACCGTGCGCGGATTTCATCATCGTAGTTGTTATCGGTTGTGATTTTCGACCCTAGATAGGAGAAATTGTCAACGGTCTCAAAGTTGTATTCCCCTATCCTTATTCTTGTTCGTGCTTGTGTTTGATCAGTGCGGTTTGATGTTGTTGGTTGATTCGTCTTCGGTGCTGATGTTGCCACCATATATTTTGTCTTGCCTTCATTGATTTGCAGCCCAAGATCTCGCGCCGCCTGCTCGATCTGGATGAAGGCAGTTTGAACGTCTCGGGTGGTTCTTCCCATGATGTCGATATCGTCAGCATAGGCCAGTAGTTGGGTGGACTTGAAGAGGATCGTACCTCTTGCATTCACCTCAGTATCACGGATCACCTTCTCGAGGGCCAGGTTAAAGAGGACGCATGATAGCGCATCCCCTTGTCGTAGACCGTTGTTGATGTCGAATGGTCTTGAGAGTGATCCTGCTGCTTTTATCTGGCCTCGCACATTGGTCAGGGTCAGCCTAGTCAGTCTTATTAATTTCGTCGGGATACCGAATTCTCTCATGGCCGTGTACAGTTTTACCCTGGCTATGCTATCATAGGCGGCTTTAAAGTCGATGAACAGATGGTGCAACTGTTGTCCATATTCCAACAGTTTTTCCATCGCCTGCCGCAGAGAGAAAATCTGATCTGTTGCTGATTTGCCTGGAGTGAAGCCTCTTTGGTATGGGCCAATGATGTTCTGGGCGTATGGGGCTATCCGGCCTAGCAAGATAGTGGAGAATATCTTATAGATGGTACTCAGCAACGTGATACCTCTATAATTGCTGCACTGTGTGATATCTCCCTTTTTATGTATGAGACAGATTATGCCTCGTTGCCAATCGTCAGGCATTGATTCGCTGTCCCATACCTTGAGCACAAGTTGATGAACCACTTGGCGTAACTGGTCGCCTCCATATTTAACCAATTCGGCTGTAATTCCATCGGCTCCTGGCGACTTATGATTTTTTAGCCGATGAATTGCACGGACTGTTTCTTCTAAACTTGGTGGTGGCAGTATTTGTCCGTCGTCTTCAGTTGGCGGGACCTTCAACTCGCCGATGTTCTGGTTGTTCAGTAGCTCATCAAAGTACTCAACCCATCGCTCTAATATGCCCATTCTGTCGGAAATCTGATTTCCCTCTTTGTCTCGGCAGGATGAGCATCGATGTGTATAAAACTTCATCCTGCTGACTTGTTGGTAAAACTTCCGCGCCTGGTGCGGTTGCTCCCTGTACTTTTCTAGTTCACAGACTTGTTGGTTCTCCCAGGCTTCCTTTTTCTGTCTGTGAAGTCGCTTCTCCGCTCGACGGAGTTCGTGATAAATCTCTGCGCGTGCCCGCGTTCTTTGAGAATGCAACATTACTCGGTATGCGGCATTCTTCCGTTCCGTTGCTAGCTTACATTCATCGTCAAACCAGCCGTTCCGACTCCTTTTGCGGCTGGGGCCAAGTATATTTGTGGCCGTATCCATGATAACGTTCTTCAGGTGGTTGTGAAGATCATTAGTTGATGCTTCATCTCCAGGTCCTCTATTGACTGCGGTTATTGCGGCATCCATTTCCCTCTTATAGGTGTCGCGGAGGGTTGTGTTGTGGATGGCTTCAGTGTTCACTCTCACCTGATTGTCAGAGGGGATTCTAGGTGGTGTTGTTATTCGAGCTCGGAGCACCATGCCAACGAGATAGTGATCCGAGTCTATATTGGCCCCCCTATATGTTCTGACATTCATCAAGGCTGAGAGGTGGCGGCGTTCGATCAACACGTGGTCAATTTGGTTGAAAGTGGTCCCGTCTGGAGAGGCCCATGTATGTTTGTGGACCGCTTTCCGCGTAAACCAGGTACTTCCAACAACCATTTCGTGTGACCCTGCTAATTGAATAGTCCGCAGTCCGTTATCATTTGTTTTTTCGTGTAAGCTATGGGAGCCAACGTATCGCCTGAATACGAGCTCCTTCCCTACTTGGCTGTTAAAATCCCCAAGTATGATTTTGATATCATATCTGGGACAGGCTTCGAGAGCTCTTTCTACTGCCTCGTAGAAGGTATCCTTCTCCGACTCTGCAGTCTCCTCTGTAGGGGCGTGAACGTTTATGAGGCTTATATTTCTAAACTTGCCTCGCAAGCGCAGAGTGCATAGCCGTTCGCTTATACTTTCAAAGCCGATAACAGCCGGTTTCATTTTTTGGCTGACTAAGAAACCTACTCCGAGCACATAGTTTACAGGATGGCCGCTATAATATATGGTGTAGTGGCTCTTCTCCAGGAAACCGGTCCCTGTCCATCGCATCTCTTGCAACGCTGTTACATCAGCCCTATATTGGGACAGGGTATCGGCTAGCTGCTTATCAGCTTCATCTCTGTACAGGGAGCGCACGTTCCATGAGAAAATGCGCAAATCGTTGTTCCTTTGTCGTTGCCGGGTCCGTCATTTTAACATCCGTCCTATCCGAGGCTCCTGTTGTGGCTTCGTAACAGGTTGTTTTCCGTGTAGGGTTGTCAGCCCTACCCAACCCCCAACCTGGAGGACCAGTTGGTACAATTTGTAGAACTCCGCAGAAATGCAGCGGTAAAGCGTATTCATTGTTAGTTTCGACAATTTGGCGGGGCGGCGCGTAATGCGGCAATTTAGCCTCTGCTCCTAAAAACTGTCAGTTTATAGGCACAGGTCCAGGTTGGTGACAGTTCATCTTCATCTAGGAAGTTAATTCGAAGTCCTTGTTATTGTTCAGCTGTATAGAAATGTTTAGTGTTTTCGTCCCTTTCCTTAGAACGAAAATACTTATAATGAACTTAATGAGCTGCGTCCATTGGGTGCCAAACTCGAACTTACCATTTTCCGGCCATAATAATTGAAAATGCTACTGCTAAGTTCCACTGGGAAAAGAGGGGAAAGGGATTATATTGAAGAAGTCAATTCAAGGAATCCATGTTTATTTATTTAATTAAGACAATATATAGACAATATAGGCGAGTGGAGCATGAGGAGGTTAAAATCTCCGCAAAGGAAGAAAGCGAGGGAAGGAAATCTGACAGTAAGGAGCTCAGACAAACTGTCAAACAATTCTTCATGCAGGTGAGAAGGGCAAGCACAGGGGACACATACGCAAGATGCAATGAACGGGAGAAAGTTGTAGGCGAGGCAGAAAGAGCAACACAGTGAAAAGGAAACCCAGAGGAGGAGAAGACGAGTTCGGCGGAGAGTGTATCTTTTATTGCAATTAGGACCCCACCGCCGGTGGACTTACGAGATGCATCCCGGTCCCTGTCATAGCGGAAAGTGGAGTACGCTTCGGGGAGCTCGGAGTTTAAGATGACATCGTCCAGCCAGCTTTCAGAGATAAAGATGGCTTGACGTTGCTGGGCCGGCGCGGATAATTTGAAAGCCCCCCCCCCCCCCCCCCCAGGTAAGTTCTTAAACCCCCAACATGCTGATAAAACAGACAGACAGTAAACAAGGGTCCAGTTTCATTACTCGGCGAGGCAGGCGGGTTATACTGAAATTTACTCGCGAATTGGCGAGCTTATATGGTTTGCTGAATGGACCTTCATGCCAGAAAGAAGGGTTGCCAAGGACTTCGAATTCTTGGGGATAAGTGACCTTGAAAGACGCAATCACTCAGTCGGTGTTGCCGCCTGTTATTCGGCTTGTTTTTTGACTAGATCCTTTTATTGTACTTACTCTACTATTTATTTTGTTCGGAATTCAGCCGGACGTGGAGTAGTTGCAGTCTTGCGTCTCGTTGTTTCTTTTAAAGACTTGCGTAAAACAAAACCTTATTTAAGTGGGTTTATTGTCTGTCGTATACATTTTTCTCAAACACAGATCCTAAATTTGATGGGGGGGTTGGGACTGCAGATTCTTAAATTTTCATAAAAGCTGAAGTTTTAACTTCCCATATAAATAATAAGATTTCCACCAAACTTTTCAATATTGTGCTTCATGTTATAATCCACACTCTGCATGATTTTGTGATAAACTTAAAGGAATGGGAGTTTTTTAAACCTGGATATCACATATGAGTTTTTTAGATCTTTCGGCCGTGTGCCTTCTTTAGCCTTCTTCCTCAATTACTTTACTGTTATCGTCATTTTGCATGCTCCCTTCAAGCAAACATAAAATAATCCCATCCACTGCATGTGTGAGGATTTATTGCACCGTAGTTTGTTAGAAGAAAACCGTACAGGAGGGAATAACTGATTCCTGAAGTACGGTTTTTTCTAATAATCATTTCGTAGTCGGAAAAGGGAGGGAATGCTTTAATTTCGGCATATCCGGGTTTCGATCACCAATTGATTCTTTTTCATGTCCTGAAGTCCTAATTTTGAAGAAGCTCCTACATCGATCTTTTCATTGGCTCCTTGAAAATTCCTTTGGGAAGTTTGGTTTAATTCAGAACTATTCTTGCCCGGTAACACTAGTTGAGTTTCGCCAACAGCTCAAATCTGGCTCAAAACCTTCTCGTTAATGTATAAATGAATTCTTAACTTGTAACTATATCTCATCTTGCTATATCCTGTGCGAAGCGTCTTTGGATTTGCGTTCAACACCCCATCGTCTCAGTTGGCAACGACGCCTCCCCGAACCAACCCTTCATGCAATATGCCATTCACAAAGGTCCAACATAGCAGTCGGCCAAAGTATAGCCTATAATTTCTTGAAGAAGTGCTGTGCTGAAGTCATAAATAATTTTCGTAAATAGCCGAGGAGAATTCACATTTTATTGGTTTGCTCGCTCGCTGAAATGCTGGGGCTCGTGTTTTCTGATGTTTGTATGGGGACCGGGCATTTTCTTGGATGGTCCCAAGCCTTTCAGAGATGGGCCTTTATTAACAAAATATGCTTCGCATATTAGTCGAGTCATAAATTATATGAGCTTAAATGTTGCAGACATAAAGCAAATAATTGATATCTAATAATTTATCTCCTCCTTGTTACCGTGAAGCCACTTTGTGCCCATTCAATGGAGGAGTTAACCACAATGTTAACGTAGCATTCATTTTTTTCTGCATTTCGATTTGATTGAGTTATTGGTGGTACTTATACTGTGTACCCACTAACATCTTGCAGACCCGTACCAATACGAGAATATTACTGGGCCCGGGGCAGGTGAACCAAAGGTCGCTAACTGGAATCGAGTTAATTGCAATTTCACTGGGCCTTTTTTCTTTGAGGAATTCGTGGCACTCACAATGAACTGTAATCGAATATCGAGTGGAATTATTTAAGGGGCTGATTGATAAATGCGAAGCTTAGAGCTGGACTGAAGCGAGATCCATCAAACCAATAGGAATGAAAAGACAACCAGGAATTCCTCCATTTGACCACTATTATAATTACTCGGGATACTTACAATAGTGCTTAATATTAGACATGCAAATTTATTGCGATTTACAATTATTGCTATTTTTATCGAAAATACGAAAGAAAATTAGTGGAACTGTTCGCGTTAATCAATTATGAAGTTTCATTGTAGTTGATCGCAAGTCGGCTTAAGAAAGGCAGAACTAACTGGCTTAATAGGCTGCAGAATCTTTTGGGGTAACTTGAGGACAGTGAAATGAAGTACTTCGAGATTTCGTCCTTTTCCTCACACTACATACTTAATCTGAAAGTTAGACAGAAAATCCAGTAACAAATAGTTTGAAGAGATAATAAATTTGAATTTGATATTGTCTAACTTGGTAGCTGGGTCACACTACTGTAATGGAGAGAAGGATGTCAGAAGCATCGCTTCACTTAACTCTGTTGATTTTTGAGGTTTTGTGTGACGCATGACAGGAGTAACATCGTTCTGCGTTGAATTTACAAGCAAAGGAAGTTTAATTTTTTCTACGGAATATAGTCATGTACTCCACATGACTCAAATGAAAGGCTTCATTCAGTAGTTGGTCTCAGTTTTGACATTTCATTTAATAAGGAGAAGCCGGGAAGTGAAAAATAATAATTTCTTTCACGGATTCATTTTCAGAAACACTCAAACGAAAAGTCTTACAAAAATCGATATCTCGGTTTCCAAATTTTTATCGCACTCTTGGACACTTGCTGCGGACTTCAGCATCTCCTCCACGAAATTGGGGTCCGATAACTGCGTTCAGGGCGTCGTTTAACCTCCTTTTTCACTCTCGAATCTCGGACAGTAGAACATAACATGCCCCAAGTTTTCGGATGCTGCGTTATATTCGAGACAGTCTAGGGACTTATCCAATCCGAAGCATTTCAAGTACTTCCTGTATCCACCGTGTCCCGTGAGAACTGCGTTAGGTGATAATTTAATTCTCCATTCTTCCGCTCGACCCATCTCTCAATACACGGGATCAGTGTATGGGTCTAGCGGCCTTTTTCAGAATTATCCCACCGTTGCTATCATCTCCTGTACAGCTCCTTGCTAGTGGCCTTTTGGAAACCCCTAGTCACTTCAGCCGGATTCGCCTGCCTTCTTCGATAGAGACAGTGCGCCTCATTCACTAGAATATGCAAGGAAATCATCCCCACGATGACATACACCGCCTCACCAGATATCGTTCTATATGCACTGCACATCCTCAGCACGATTGGCCAATATGCGAAACTTACCCTTCCCTGGTTCATTGTATTATCCAGTACGCACGCCCCAGACAGGAGCCGCGCATAGCATGATGGATTTCACCACCTCTGCGATAAGCACCTAGCGACTAGATTTTGGTCTTCCAAAATTAGGCATCATCATTGCAAGAGATGAGCTAACCTTTCCTGCCTTTTGACGCGCATAGTCCAGGTGTCCCTTGAAGCTCAACTTGGCATCAATCATTACCACCAGGTATTTGATGATCGATTTTGAAACGACCTCGTGATTACCAACCCGGATTTTGACAATATTGCTTTTCCTGCGATTCGTAATAAGAACCGCGTCCGTCTTATCTTCCACCAGGTCCAAATTCACCATTTCGAATCATGCTTTGATGGCATGAATGGTTTCGCTTGCATACAGTTCCACGTCCTGGTGGTGTTTCGCAACTACTACCACTGCCAGGTCGCCTGCAAAACCAATCAATGTTCCCCCCTTTGGCACGAGAAGACCGGACACTCTGTCCTCACAGCAGGGACCCTGGTACGGAGCCTTGGGGAACACCAACTATAACAACATAATTCTTCGACCAGTCGTCCGTCTCGTATTACAGAAGGCTCTCCGAAAGATAACCCTCGATTATTCGAGCTAAGTAACCAGGAACACGCAGCTAAGCCAGGGTGCCCTTAATTCAACCCCAGTTGGCTGAGTTAAAGTCATTCCTAGCATCCAGTGTCACCACTGCGTAGCACTTATCAGCGGCCGATGCCTCCCGGGCCAGGTCCACGACCATTGCGATGGCATCAACCGTGGACCGCGCTGTGCGAGACCCATACTGCCGCTCCGATAGACCGCCCGCTAGCTCGACGAACAGGAGCAGCCTTTTGTATACCATCCTCTCCAACAATTTCCCCACAGTGATTAAAAGACAGATATGGCGATATGAAAAGGGTGTGCCAGGAGATTTTTGGGGTTCCGGTAGCAGAACCAACCTCTGCCTTTTCTACTGCGCTTCTTTCACAACGCACAAATCAAATGCGTTATGAGTTATGAACCATGCAGCCCTGATTTTAGCAGCCATCTTCAGGACTTTGCTTGGAATCCCATCCAATCTCAGAGCCTTATTATTCCCCATTCATCCACAGATCTCCCATAGTTCCTCCTCGGTAACCATAGGGATTGCGAAGACGTCCTGTTGCATCTTTGGTTAAAATCCATTTCCTTCCTGTTGTGGGAAAAGAATTGCGATTATATTGAACAAGAGTCGCGTGCGCATCACTTGGGGTAATTTTTGTCAATGAATTTTGTTCATTGCAATCTTGTATGTAGTGCTCCACGGGTTCGTATTTGCCTCAAGGCACAACCGCTTCTAGCAATTCCGCTTACTTTTCCGTACAGTCTCTTAAGGCTACTTCGAAGATCGCGATATAGCTCCTCCGACTGCCAATGGTCTGACTTCCCTCTTGGTTTCACCAGTAGTTTGATGTCCTACTGTAGTGAAACTGCCGTCGCGGCATTGTAGAGTTGCATTCTTTAGTTGCTCGTTGATATAACTGGCTCACTTTTTCTACTTTGGCTCAGTTCGACGATTGAACCTACCCCTCTGTCTCGGAAGGTGGGCACGCATCTAACGCCGGCTAGTGTGATGTCCAGCTCGGTGAAGGTTTCAAGCAAGGTTTGGCCCCTGATGTTCGTTACTCGACTTCTCCACTCTAAGGCCCACGCGCTCCGCCAATGATTTTCGGGCTGTGGTCCCTATCGTCGAACACCAAGCTGTCTAGCATCTCCTCATATTGCGCTAATGCTGCACTTGGAGGAGCATAGCAACGCCGTTGACTTTTGTCCTTACAAAGCGGGCCCCTGGCAATGCCATTTTTTAATCATTTGCCGTCCACATGCCCATATCTCGTTTCCCGGTGAATTTTTTACCTACTTAACATGACCGCAATTTCGGCAAGGTCCTTATATTACCGCCACGTCCACATTCGACTCTCGAATGGTTTGCTAGAGCAAGTCTTGAGCTGCCTCGCAATGGTTGAGGTTGATTTCTATCAACCCCATTTAGCCCTATGATTCAGCTCCCTCCTATAAGCAACGTGCCGACTGTCCACGCCCTTTTTCCCTTTGCTCAACTTGCATCGTGGATCTCTGGTGCAGTCTTTGGTAATGTGGCCCTCTTCTCCACGCTTCCTGCACTTTCTCGACCTATCGTACTCACTATATTACATGCTGCCACAAAGTGACCGATGCCCGGGCATCTAAAGCATCTCTTAAGAGATACTTGCTCCGTAAGTCGGCATACGATCCAGCCTATGTTCACCTTACCTGCCAGAATCAGTTTGATTCCTGATTCTACCGGCAAACTAATGATAGCGGTCTGGGTACCTCTATACGCTTCCTTCGTTCCTTTTATCGTGCTTTCTTCTTTTGCGCGAAGGTTAATTTGTGCCCTTAACGCAGCATAGACATCCTCTGGCCTCTGACCGCCCAAATTATCCACTGTCTTCTCGCTGGATTTATTTAGTTCCACCATCAGATATCCCTTTTGCGTACGCCTGATACGACTCACTCTGCCGCTCAAGTCTGTCAATTCCGGGTCGACTTTCCGAAGGATATCATCATCATCAATGCCGCAACAACCGATATCAAATCTAGGCCTGCCTTAATAAGAAACTTCTGGCATCTCTGCTTTGCGCCGAGGTCCATCAATTCGATATCCCTAAAAGCTGCCTGGCGTCTTGGCCTACGCCATCATTCCATCTCAGGGAGGGTCTGCCATGTCTTCTTTTTTTAGATTTAATCCACAACCTGACGGCCACGGTATCGTTCATAGGTTGCGTCGTTATGTAAGCTACGGAATCGTCCATCCCCATGTAGGGGGCCAAAAATTCTTCGGAGGATTCTTCTCTCGGACGCGGCCAAGAGTTCGCAATTTTTCTTGCTAAGAACCCAGGTTTCCGAGGAATACATGAGGACTAGCGAGATCATTGTCTTGTACAGTAAGAGCTTTAACCTTATGGTGAGACGTTTGGAGCGAAATCGTTTTCGTAAGCTGAAATAGGCTCTGTTGGTAGCCAACACTCGTGCGCGGATTTTAGCGCCATAGCTGTTATCGATTGTGATTTCGACCCTAGATATCTCTTATCTTTATTCTTCCCATTGGAACAGTGCGGTTTAATGTTGCAGGTTAGTTGATTTTTTGGATGCTCTCGCGGCGCTTGCTCGATCTGGATGAAGGCAGTTTGTACGTCTCGGATGGTTCTCCCCTTGATGTCGATATTGTCAGGGTAGGCCAGTGGTTGCGTGGACTTGAAGAGGATCGTACCCCTCGCATTTACCTCAGCATCACGGATCACTTTTTTCAGGACCAGGTTAAAGACGATGCATGATAGGGCATCCCCTTGCCTTAGAGGAATTACCCTTCACCCAGCGTGGGGCAAAAATAGGTGAGCTGTTTGAGTTCATCAAGGAAAAGCACAATGTGCACCAAGCCATAAAGAATATGGTGAGGGCTATTAGAGTATTTTATAATAGATTGCAAATGGGGGGAAGAATACTAAGGATACGCCTAACCCTGTTGTGCCAACAGTGTCACTAGCGACCCAAGTGAAGCCTAATCGTACTACCATCGAATCACGGTAAAATAAACGAGGGGGATCCTCTAAATAATCAGCAGGCGTTTAAGAGAAACAAAAAGGCAGGCGGGACATTCTGAAAACCAGCACCAATTCAGAAGGAGGAAAGCAAACAGCGAATGTAGGGAAGTCGACCATATTGCCAGGGAGTGCAATAAGGATTGTGCAAAATAAAAGAAGGAGAGGATAACCGGCATATTTCCGGAAGTGGTAAATATCCGGAATCTAGGAAGGCGCTGACTGCAATGAGAAAATGAGGTTTATTCAAATAAACCTCAATAATTGCAGGGTCGCCTAGGGTTTGCTTGAGCAGACCACGTTCGAATCTGAGATGGAAATTACCATCATAAGGGAACCGTATAGAAACCGTCACGGTGGCATATAGGTCACAGATTCGACTGGCTGGAGCCGCGATACGGGCTTGCAGTCGACAGGCCATGCAATGCACTGCAAGTCAAGCAGTCAGTGGCTTTGTGTGGACGAAAATAAGTGGTGTATATGTCTACAGCTGCTACGCCTCACCAAGTTTGTCATTGTCTGAATTCGAGGAAATGCTTGATAATCTTATTCTCGACGCAAGGGGACGAAGTCCAAAGATGCTGGTGATTTCAATGCTTAGGCCCTAGAGTGGGGTAGCAATCAAATGCTAAGTGGCGCAGTTTATTAGAAGCTTTTGCGTAGGTGGACATAGTTTTGGCTAACGAAGGTGCTGTAAAGAAGGGTCAGGCTCAGTTGCAGACCTGACCTTTGCCAGCGCTGCACTGGCGCGTGGTATGTCTTAGTGCGTTAGCGAACGCCACACCGACAATGATCACCAGGAAATCCACTTTGAGACATGTGTCGAGCCACAGGGCAGACCTTCATAGAGGTGTGGTTAGATCGACCTGATAAAGCAGGCGCCTCTACGGGAAGAGTCGTCCATGTGGCTCAATGCATCGCCAAAGCTTGTGACGCGTCCATGCCTAGAAGATGCTCATTCCCCAGTAGAAGACCAAATGACTGGTGGAATTGTGGACTGAGCGGCCTTCGATCAGCCTGCCACGAGTCAGGAGAGCGGCTCAGAAGGCGGTAGGTTGAGTCGATTAGGGGCAGAAAGAGTCCGCTTATAAAGTAGCCCGCGGAGTGCATATAGAATCGTCATGGGACGATTCAGAGCCCGTTCATCTCCGCCACTCTCTTGCTGAAAATCATCCAGGGGTTATTTCCCCAGTAAGAGGAGAGCACCATTGATGCCATCAAATTGGTTACTGTTTTGGCCGTGGATGCAATCCACGGAAAGAGTAGTTCCAACAAATATTGCGTGGGAGTAACCCTGAACGTGAAAAATGCATTTAATTCGACCAATTGGAATCTAATACGAAAATCCTTAGCGAAGGTTGGTATTCCCATCTATCTCGTTGCTATCGTCGATAGTTATTTAACTGAAAGGAGGCTCTTGTATAACCCCGATGACGGACACCAGGAGTACGTTGTTTCCGGGGGTGTTCTGCGGGATCCTTATTGGACCCACTACTGGAAGGAGGCGTTGCGGAGTGCAGTCTGCAGGAGGACAGCTCTGAGTGTATTCTCTGCCTTCAGGAGTGTCATTCGTCATCTCTGGAATGATGCCGATTGACATCTTTGCAGATGAGATGGCGTATATATATGCAATGCAAAGCCAATCTCTCCCTTATCCGACGACGAATATTGCGAGGGAGAAATCCATCCATGTGGACTCACAGGTTCATTCCTGCCATCAAAGAGTGGTTGGAGGGACGACACAGTAAGATTAATTATAATCTCACCCAGTTTCTCACGGGGCATGGAGGATATCGCCAATACCTGCACAAGTTTAAATTGGAGACCTCACCCGATTGTCCGAATTGCGATGGAGTCCCAGAGGACCCAGAGCATGTATTGTTCCACTGTCCGAGATTTGTGGAAGAAAGGAGAAATCCACAGGAGACTCTAGGAGAGGGTCTGGTACCAGAAAACCTGGTGGCGAAAATGGTAGCACAACAAAAGAATTGGGATGCGGTCAACTGCATGATTGCATCTATCCAAAATAGACTGCGAAATGCAGAGGAGAGGAGAACAGCGCGGTCACGTACGCCGTGTATAGAAAAAGGGTGATTGAGCTAGAATGAGCTGACTCCGCTTCGTGATGTATGATAATACCTTATGGTGGTTCCGCGGAGCAGAGAGGGAGTCGGGGCTGGTTTTAGCGGGTAAAAATCCCACACACTGGTGTATCCAGACCAGTGTCTTTTGAAGATTTCCACCTCCTCAAAAAAATAGACGGACAGACAGACATCGAATCGATTCTAATAAGGCTTTGTATTTACACAAAACAATAAAAAACGAGAGAAGGTGATAAAATTCGGCATCCTAACAGGGTGGAGATAAATCCAAAGATATCTTCCGTTCACAGACAGTACAGAGGAATTAGTTCCAGATACTGCAAAAATCCTATGGATTGCGCAACGAGTGGTTCAAAAGACAGAAGAATGTCTGAACTTTCATTCGTTTTTAACTTTTTCTTCCAAATTTATCACTTTCTGAGTTTTCTGAACAAATTAGAATGGCTGAGTGCTCACGTTTTTTCATATTAACTATGTAATTTATTGCAGAGTACGAAGAATCCAACCTATCTAATAACCAGGATTCCAAATAGCTAATAAATGTCTCCACAAATTGCATCCAAGAATGTGTAATGGCCGGTTTAAGGTATTCAAATTACCAAAACAAAATGCTGAATGATCACACAATCCCACCAAATTATCATTCAACTAGCAGCAGCAGCTCAGCAGTTATGATACCAGTCGTATCGCTGCTCGTACGATAACTCAGGCTAAGTACTTTATTATGGAGAAAAAAACGCAGGTAAGAATGGAATGAAGATAAAATTCCCCCTAAATTCGATAATTAAAACCGATAGGTTTCTTGATGGCTCTACGACCATTCAAAAAGAAATATGAAATGAAAATAAGAAACCAGAAAAACTCTCCTCAACACGCCGGAGGCTAGCCAGAGCCAGGGATTGAACTGAAGAAGTCTTGCGGTTGTCGTTTTTTCCATCTTTCTTAGTGATGTTCTCTTATTGAAGATGTTAAAGCGCCACAATGATATACACAAACATGGCACGATCTCGTTAGCATTCAGTATTAATAATCGAGAATTATTGTGTACATTTTACACCTTAATTTTTAATCTTCGATCAGGACAGGACTCGAACGTAGATCGTTGCTGTGATATTACGCCATGACGTGCTGTTTAGTGTTTGAGCGATCCAAATGCTATCCTGGCCACTTCAATGAAGACGTCACAGCGTGATATCAAAATTTCCTGCTGGGCTTGAGCCGTGAATGATTCTCTGTGCGTATTGAAGACGGCAAGGGATAAGAGGTGTTCGATTTGAGGTAGTGAGTTAACCCCTTGCTGGTGTAAGAGCATTTCATAGTTGCAAGACATAATTCAACTCTAAACAATTCGGGTTACTGGCTTAAGTCTTTCGATTTCACTATGAAACTGGTGACTTCAATTCGAGTTCGTCTTGCAATAAAATCTATAATGGCTCAGATTTGCTCTGTTTAGGTACATAAAAACCTGATGAATTCCAGGGCATAAATGTAATTTATTATCACGGGTTAAACTTTCAAGTATCAAGTAATCATGTCTGAAGCTTCTTTTCCACTTAATGTTCACATTGGGTGCCAGCATGCAACATATTTAGTAATGAATCTTTAAAGAAATTATAAAAATGAGACTACATATCTGTATATTGAATGGAAAAAAGCAACAAAAGTCCTTCAAAGAACATGTGTCCAACCTGAGTACAAGATTGTTAAGGTAGTTAAGATTTGGGTCGGTATGAGGTTCCTAAGATGAAGAATATCATGACAGTTGGTTTCACGCTTGGCCCCATGAGAAGGTGCTGCGTGTTTATTGCTTGGATATTTCGTTTTTATTCTTTATTTATTCAACAAAATTTTTTACCAATATCGTATAAATGCTCTACATGGCTTTGATTAACATATATCACAACCGTTATTGGAAATAACTTTCCGAATTGTTTTCTGTCGAATGTATTTTAAGAGGAGGAATCGAAGGTTTAGGGTTGCTTTCTTGAAGTTTTTTCTATTTGTCGGAAGAAAAGGAGAAAAATGGTACAAGTTATTGTTGAAAAGATTATGGGTAGTTTGTGTCCGCATCCACTTAGTGACAGACTGCACCAAAGCCTTAATCGCTTTTCAGAAGAAGTAAAATTCAAAATCAGAAATTTCTGGATCAAAGGAAGTGGGAGACTGTCATCAAGCATGTGAACTCAACCTTAATCCTTTAAAAAAGTTCGCTCCCGTAGACTTAAGCCTTAACCAGATGGTCTTCATTGTCGTTATAATCCACTTGCAAGATGCGTTTGCAAATATATAAATAGAGTAGAAAACATCACTTTCGACCATTTCTCATAGGTTGCCTTTGCCCACGACGAAAACTTCAGTTGCCTTCTATAGGAATTGGGCAGTCCTAAGTCCGTCTCTTTTGATGCCGGACGGGACCAGATGGAGAGCAACATACTCTTTGAGTTTAACACTCAAGGTCCAAAAAGTAAAAAAAGGACGAATACGGCTACGGCTTTGTACCATGGCAGAGGCAACTCATCAGATGCGGCCTCAACTAAAAGGGAGTGCATAACATCTGGGAGCCGCTTCGGTCACGCTGCTCCCAGGGCAAAGATGAGGCAACGCCTGATGAGATGCCCCTGCCCTAGTACGAAATCGTAGCCGTCATTGACAGAATGTTTTGTGAAAATCCAGAAAGTCGAAAAACTCTCACGACGAATGTTCCAAGCTTTAAAGAAACTCTCCGCATGGGACTTTCCGAAAAGCACACCCTTCTCTTCCAGTCATTTTACATTTAAGGATAATTAATTGCATTGCATAGCCAGCAATGAAAACGTTGTTTTGCGTCCGTTTCTTAGCCAATACGTCTACGGTCTTACAAGTTCGCCGTTCGTCGTTCCAGAATGTGTGAGGCCAGATTATCTCTATGCTATGACGGAAAAAGGTGTTAACTTCCCGTAAACTGTTTCTATAGCACAGAGAGACCATAGCGCGGAACAACCCAACTAGATGTTGAAGGGCGTGTATCAGCAAATTTCGAGAGACTTCAATAGCAACCTTAGGAGAAACAACGTTTCCAGAATAGGCACGACTTCATTGGTCTACCTTCTTGTTCAATATTTTTCCTCTAAAAAGTGGGGTCAGTTCGTCGTGACCAGTAAGACCATTTGGGTCGAACATTTAATCTGACTGCAGTTGCAACGCTTTTAAGTCACCATTCAGCGTATCAGACCACTGTTGTTTCGGCCGGTATTTTGGTCGCTTACCATTGAATTCGATGTTCAGATCAATCCTAGCAATTGAATTTTAGTTAGCACGATTTACGTGACAATACATTCGAAGACGCCTCTCTCGCACTTTTTCCATGATGGATGCAACCCCATATCGATCGCGGATCTCCTCATTTGGATGTGACCATGGGGTGTTACGTCACTAGTCTTACGAAACATCTTCGTCTCCATTATCACAAGGTGCCGTTCATTTTGTAGTCGGCCAACACTCAGAACCATAAAGGACAACAGAGTGGAAGACCCAACGGCAAATTTCGAATCTGAGGCGTTCGTTGATATATCGATCACAAAAAAACTCCAGGTTGCGCAAGTGGGTGAAGCAATTTCATAGCACAGTTCACCATAGGTTGGACGTTGGGTGTTCTGTATGACAGCGTCCACAAAAGAACAAAGAGGTGTGGTGATACGGTCCTTCTTTGATGAATACCGACAGAGATACTTTGGACCTTACATTTCGGATAGCTGCAGGCCTATTTAAACTCGCGTTTTTCCGGTACTAGATGTTGTCACACAGCATACCAAATAAGTTTGTGTAGCACACGGACAAACGCCTTCTCTAGATCAACAAATGCAATGTAAAGAGGAAGAGGATTCTCACGGTGTTTCTTCACGACTAACCGCCTAGTGCGTATTGCGTCGGTAGTTCCGCAGTTCTTGACAAACCAAGCTTGATTCTCGGTTATTTGACTGATATGATTGTAAAGAATGCGTTCAAAAATCTTCATGGTATCGAACAGTAATTTGAACACTCTGCTTTTCTCCCTTGTCAGTCAGATGGTTTCCTATCTTTTTCAATAATCCAATTGAAGATCTAACTGAGTCATACTGTTAAGTCTTAGCTTTTCGCTTTCTAGGGCTCAGATGCTCGGATGTTGTTATTTCCTTTCGCTTGCTTGATTTGATTCATATCATTGCTTTCTCGACCTCGGCAAGTTGAATTGCTATTGCTTGTAGGAATAGGGGATGAAAAAATTCCTCCACTGAAATCTACTGGAAATATTGTCGCCATTTATCCGTCGTGGTTTTTCGGGTGGTAAACAAAGTAGCGTTCTAGTCATTTACGCAACAGAAGTGTTCGGTATCCTGTATGCGTTGGTGTGTGTGGAATGGTCTTTTGACAAATCGATCCCGATTCCTCTGACCGTTCCGAATGTCAAGTTTTTCGTAAAAATCTTTGTAATGGACTACTCATGTGACAGCGTTCATTTTCTTTGCTTCCCGATTGGTATTCTTGCAAATCTGAAAATTGGAAAATGTTTTCATCAACATCAACAGTTCAACAACCGATTTCCGGTCTAGACCTGCCTTAGTAAGGCCGCCCATACATCCCGGTTTTGCGCCGAGGTACACCAATTCGATATCCCTAAAGCTGTCTGGCATCCTATCCAACGCCTTCGCTACATCTCAGCCAGGGTCTGCCTTTTCTTCTTTTTCTACCATATATAGACCTTTATAGACTTCCCGGGTTGGATCAGCCTCAGCGCAAACTGTTGAACTGGATTCTAACCGCAACCAGACGGTCGAGATATCGTTCATAGATATTATCGTTATGGAAGCTACGGAATCGTCCTCCTTCTCGTCGGGGGTCGATAATTCTTCGAAGGATTCTACTCCCGAACGCAGCCAAGAGTCCGCAATTTTTCTTGCTAAACATCCAAGTCTCCGGGGAATACATGAGGACTGGCAAGATCATTGTCTTCTACAGTAAGAGCCTTAACCCTATACAGAGGCTTTTCAAGCCAAACAGCTTTCGTAAGTTGAAGTCGTGTCTATCGGCAACCAAAAACCGTGTGCTGATTTCATCCCCATAGCTATTATCAGTAGTGATTGGATTGGATTGGAGACATTTTCAACGGTCTAAAAGTTGTAGTCTCTTATCTTTCTTGTTCTCGTTTGACCAGTGCGATTCAATGTTGTTGGTTCTTTGTTTTTGGCGTTGACCTTGCCACCATGGACTTCGTCTTACTTTCATTAATGTGCAGCCCAAGATCTCCAGACGCCTGCTCGATCTGGATAGAAGGTAGATTGTACATTTCCGTTCGTTCTTCCCATGATGTCGATATCTTCAGCGTAAGACAATAGTTGGGTGGACTTGAAGAGGACGGTCTTGCATTAACACCTGCATCACTTTCACCAGGACGAGAGAACTAGTAGCGGCTCGAACCAGCGATGCACGTTTACCGCTACCAAAAACCAGGCTCGTTGGCTGCCTCGACGACGGCTACCCGAAACGCAGTACCACGTCGCGATACTACTTGTCTGGGCCCAAAACTAAAGACTCCCGCGAGGTTGCGTGATCTGCCGAGGCTGTCCATGCGTTTGAGACAGTCAAACAGCAGCCAGATGCACCCCTAGTTGCGTTTGTGGATACCTCAGATGCATGGTAGGCGCCACTCTTCACCAGCGGGGAAATCAAATCTGGTAATCAACGATCGTGAGCTACTCATCGCGTACCTCGCCGTGTTCACGAACCACAAGCCCCTTACTTTCGCGCTTAGACAAAGGCCCGACAAAGTGTCCCTTCGGAAACTTCGGCACTTGACTTATATTAACCATTTTACTTTTGATATCACACACGTGTCTGGAAAAGACAATGTTGTTGCAGACGCTTTGTCTCGAATGCCGGAGGTAACAGTCACCGCTAGTCAGCTACTTGGCTTCAAACGGCATATGACTGCTGCATACCTTCCACAGTCCAGTCGTATGCTGGAACGCAGGCAGCGGACGCTAAAGGCCGCCTTAATGCTTCGCGGTTCTTCCCTTTCGTCCCCCTCGGCCTTCGTACAGCTCCACGGGAGAAATTTACGGCAAACCTCACGGAGGTGGTGTACGGAGAGAATCAGCCTCCCCGTCAACCCTGTGCTGGACATCAGAGCAGGAATGCGGCGTCTGCTCAGGGACGCAGTTTTGAAGATGCGGCCAACTCCACCGTCCTGACATGCAACAGTGGAGGTCAACACCGTTAGAGACTTTCAGACGTCTTCGCAGGTCCACATTCGGGTAGACGCTTTTCGGAGACCGTTGCAATTACCATACGAGGGCTCCATTAAAGTGCTGGAACGAGAGCACGACGTCCGAGGCGGACCCAAGCGGATCTCCTTGTCGAGGCTGAAAGCGTTCGACGAGCCGGTGGCCGCTTAAAGAAAACGCCCGCAAAGCATCAGATTCGCCCAGTGAGCCACAATGGTGCGGTTGAAGTACAAAGAAAATCTGATCTGTTGCCGATTTGTCTGGAGGGAAGCCTCTTTCGTGTGGGCCAATGATGTGCTGAGCGTATGGGGCTATCCAACCTAGCAAAATAGCGAAGAATATCCTCTAGATATTCCCATAACTGCTGCACTGCATAATATCTCCCTTTTTATGTATGGCGCAGATAATTCCTCTTTGCCGGTTGTCAGTTGATGAACCGCTTTATATAATTGGTCGTCTCCATATTTAACCAATTCGTCTGTAATTCCATCGGCTCCTGGCGACTTATAATTTTTAAGCGACTTATGATTTTTAAGCACGGACCGTTTCTTCTACAGCTGGTGGTGGCAGTATTTGTCCATCGTCTTCAGTTGGCAGGACCTCCAACTCGCTGATGTTCTGGTTGTTCGGCAGTTCATCAAAGTACTCAACCTACCGCTCCAATAGCAACAAATAAAAAGTTGAATTTAAATCTAAATTCTATGGTGCGTCCTTGGCAAGAAAATTTATTATAAATAATTTGGACATTAAACGGCTTCCATACAACCTCTCTGCCGTATTTTTATTTTTTTAATTTTGTCGTCAGCGCTGTCGCTCTCTATGGTGTTGAGTGCTGGCTGACTAGAGAAGACAATGAACGGCGCCTCACGGCAATGAAGACAAATATGGTGCTTTGGACTAGACACCAGAAAATTGGTAGAGGGAATCAGAACTACCTTGTGCTTTGGGAAGCAAATAAGATAAGTGGAGTTGGGTCAGTTTGCTAAACGCCACCGTTGCAAGTCTACTGGAAGGCGAGATTGTGTGTGACGTGGATGCGTCGGAGAATGCATCTTCTAGATGTCAATTATGATGAGTTGCTATTGTAGAAGGCAGGTGGGCAAATTTCCGATACTTTGCAATATAAATTCTACCCTTGCTACAATCAGTTGTTTCAATGAACATTATTAATTACTTTCAGTTAACAGAAAACAAATTAAATAACAATTTGACGGCTACACTACGGCTGCCAATCAACTACTGGGAATTATGCCATGGGTCGTGGCAGGCTTAAAACTAATTAGTTTTCTATTTAGATATAGTGTTGCATGCTGATAGTCCACTTTTCATTTTATAATTGCTATTTTAAAAACTTAAATGTGATCTGATTAAGTGAATATTACTTAATTACTTTGTCTAGACTGTCTGTTACCCACAGTATTCAAATCAGGTGACTTACGTTGGCATTGAGTGATCAGCAAGACTTTTTTTGTGAAAATTATGCTGTACGTTATTGCAAAATGTTGTTGTACAGTAAATAAAATGATATAAAATGTAGGGTAGTGATTTCTGTTGAAATCTATTCATTTCATATACTAAATGGACGGAATTGCAACCAATAAAATCATGTAGTTATTATTTAGTATCTAGATATCATTGATTTTAATTTCCTTAATAGCTTGATACATGCTATAGGAAACGTTTGCTGGAAGTTCATAGGCCCCCTATAGACTCATACAGCATTCATGTACATAGAGTACATTTTTGGCTTCCTGAAATTTTCCACTTCCCCTTTATAAAAATATATATGTAGATTCCTGAATTGCAATACGTATGACCTTCTTTACATTGAGGAAAATCACTAACATGATCAGCTAATACCTTGCAGGAGACTCCTTCTCCTTACAGGAGATTAGACGACATAACCTTTGAGCATACCGTCAACATCAAAAATTTGTCTGCAGTAGAGAAGGACATAAAAGCACCGTGGAGAAGGTTACTGCCAAGGCAAACAGGGCTTTTCAAAGCAAGAAGAAAACGAAACGGGCCATTATTACCAAGAAACTAACGACCCTACAACTATTCAACATGGACAACACGAAGACGGGAAATAACAACATCCAGCACATAAACAACTCTATTATAAACAAGTCCAAAGAAAACTTTTCAGAGGAAGAACCACCCCTTCTCAACAAGGGGATGAACTACGCTTTCGTGGAAGGCAGACTCCCATTCTGAACATAATAATGGACATCGAAGCGGCCAGAAACTATAAGAAAAGTATTATTCCAAACCATACTCAATGATGGATGCCAAGGATAAAAGGACGAAAAAGAGGAACAAAGAGGCCACAATCGTCAAGAATTTCAGGGAAAAACCAACGGACAAGGAAAATCCGAAAGAAATCATAAATAAGGAGGAGTACGATGAAGCAGCCATGGAAAAGTTGAACAATGATAACTTTCGCGAACTAAGGGAAGACCCCTAACCAGAATCGATAAAACTGATGGAAAAAATGATAAAGGAATACCAAGGAGTCATTAGAAACCTATCAACGGTGCGTGTGTCCAATCCAACCCTCCCTAGGAACAGGCGCCAACTTAAAACCTAGCAAAGGAGATCAAAAGCAAATACGCTGTGGCAGACAAGGTAGAGCCCATCGAACGTATCCGAGAAAACCAGAAGGAAATAGCAAACAACGAAATACTAGTTTCCTTCTATGTGAAAGCTCCGTTCCCTAGCAGCCCTGTGAAAGAGGTGCTCTGTTACCTAGAAAGAGCTAGGCCATATATTCGTTCCATTTTTGGCAAGGAAGTTATCCATATGGCACACGATCTAGCGCTTCGAGGTATTTGGACAAATCGGTTGGTCACAAGCAAATATTTCTGCTCCCAATTAATAAGTATAACTCCTGGGCACCGAACAGGATAAAAAGAAGTAGGTTCGTTCCCTCGGTCTACCAAGCGTTTTCAGACGATCTTCTTCCACATCATTGGTCCCTTGCCAGATTTGCATGGCCTCAAGTATTGCCTCACAATCATCGATAGATTCACGCGGTGGCCTGAGGCTTCTGGCCGACATTTCCGCACAATCATCCACCATTTGTCGGGAATGAATTTCAAGCTTTGCAGTTTCAGCCGAAGTCATCACTGGACAGGGAATGTAATCGCATCGGACGACAGCGGACCACCCGATAGGATGCTGGAACGCTAGCATAGGACGCAGAAGGCCACTATCTGGCACAAGATGACCCTTGCAAGTCTTTCCTTTCGTTTTGAGACTCCCTAGCAACCCTGTGCTCGATACTAGATCAGCCCTTACAACCACTGGGCTTTTACGCTTTCTCTGCAACGCCGTGGCCGAATTAAAATCACCCTCGCTTTCCCGCCATTCTTCGAGGAAGGCTAATTCCCAGAAAGATCTGAACGTCTGCACACACGTTTTGGCGCGCATGGATGCTTTCTGGAAGCCCCATCAATCACCATATGAGATCCATATGAAGTGTTAAACAGGAGTACATCTTAAGGCTCGACGTCGACGGCAGGCCCCAGAACGTCTCCGTGTCCAGGCTAAAGCTGAGGGCTGAGTTCTCGACGAAGAGAAGTGCACGGTGCCTGAGATTTGATCTGCGTCATGAGAGCTGACGTGCCAAGAATCGGGTTTAGTCGTTGAAGCCAGTAACAACTGAGGGTGGGGTAATTTGGAGGCGCTGCACTGTATGAGTGACATTCACCTGAACAAATCGACCATTTGTCAGGATGATGATTGCGAGGCCGTTTAGAAAGTAGTTCATTCTTTTCCAATTTTTACAGGAAGAAAAAAGAGACTTGTTGTTTTCATGGATTTCATAGTTGACTTCTATTAGACTCCGCCGTAGTTATTTGATTTCGTGTAATCTTAATTTATAATTAATTTAATTTAATTTAATTACTTAAGTGCTATCATATTTGCTGGTTGTCACAATGTCAGCTATGGCCAGATTTTATGTACTTGAGGATTCTACATATCCAAAGAAAAGATCAGCGATGGTGTTCCGTGGCAGGTTAATGGATTTGATCCTTTGAGAATCCCTAGCAATATGGAGCACAGACAATGAAGTGGTCCGAGGGTATATACAGAAGTCATGAGGGACTCAGGCACAATGCCTGTAGTCGGCGAAATTATAGGAAGTACAACCAGATGCCAAACTTCTTTGAATTTCCGAACCTTTCCCTCCACGTATTTTTGTTCACAGTTCTTACTGTGAAGTCAATATTGTACGTAGATGAATCGTATCACATTCGGTGAGGTTCCTGCTTTTGTGGATGAAATTGCTAGTCACCGTAACGGGCGGATGCGGAAGATAAATTATCTCGGCCGTCAAATTCCCGTAAAACAAGGAGTAAAGCCGCTGGGCTTGATGGTCTCCCCAAGGAGTTATTTATCACTGCACCTCCAATTACTGTAGATCTCCTACTTCCACTCGTACGGAAATTTTGAGAATCGTAGACCCTCTAATTTCAAAGAAGGGTACTCCTTTTTAGTGTGATAACTGGAGGGGTGTTTAGGTGCTTCCTGAGGCCACAAAGGTAACAGCTAAAATTATACTGGAACGCATCAATCCTAAAGCTTGGGGAGGCCATCATCCCTTGTTTTCGCTTGAGTGGCGCTTTTTGCAAGGTTGAATAGCTGCGAAACTCTAAATTCAACATCAACTGCTTGTACGATCCATCTGGCGTTGATTGGACAACAAATACTTTGAATAGTTTACATGAGGAGTTGCTTTTGTCTGCACCAAGCAATGGATCCACTCTCCCAAGATCGTCGACGGAGAACAGTAGAGGGGATGTGTACGGTTTTTATAATGTCCTGGGAGGAGGACAGAACTGATCTCATCAAATGCTATGAAAGCAAATCTTCTGGCTGACCTAGATTTCGGCTTGGCGGTGCTTAGGAGCGTTTCGACGAGTACTGGAACACGCTCCCCGGTGACGGTAAGAATTGTGTCGCTGTAAGTAATAAAGCGGCAATGGTCTGCAACTTACTTCACCGTCACGTGCGCCCATTGCGGGCGACGCTCCAATCTTTGAGGGGTGCTACGGTGCTGTACCTGTTGTAGCCTTGTGATTCCGTAGTGGCAGAGGACGACAGTAAGTAATCTGCAAGACTGCAAAGTTCCTGCCATTTCGATTGAAGCTGTCTATTTCTCCTCCTTTCAATAGGCCTTGGAACTGGTAACGTCGGAGTTCTTATTATTTTTATTAGTGAGCTACGAGCCTTCATCAAGACTTGGCCGCAACAGGTGAGTGGTATTCTGGAAGCCGCAATAACACATGCTGCGTCGCCTGAAATTCTTCTGAAGGCGCTGCACACCCTTAGCGCCACTAAGCGGTAAGTCTTACTCACCCTCCTCTTATAACTATCACACGCTAGCGCTTCCTCCCAAACTGGTGCGTATCATAGTGTGGAGTGAACCACCTGCGAAACCGATTATCGTGGCCTCCTTTGGCATCGAAAGGGCAAGGACCCGATTATGAACCACGTTCCACAGGAGAGGGGGGTTGTGGTACTCCCGCGGTGACGGTGCACTGTTTGGATCCCTCATCCGTTTCTTACCAAAGTGTCCTCCCCGAAAGGTAACTTTCGAGGGGCTTGGTCAAATAACTAGGGGCACCTGCTTTAGCCAGTGAGCTTTTTATCCATTCCCAGCTAGCAGAGTTGAACGCGTTTTTGACGTCCAACTTCAACACGGCACAGCATTTATTACACAACATCACGTCCCGAGTCAGCTTCAAAACAACGTCTACAGCGTCGATGATTGAGTGAGCTTGTCGAAATCCAAATTGTCGCTCCGATAGTCCATCCTTATATTTAATGATAGGCAGTGGTCTATTGTAGATGGCCCTTTCGAGCATCTTTCCTACCGTGTCGATGAGGCAAATCGGGCAGTATGATGATGGATGTCCTGGGTGCTTATTCGGCTTCGGGCGAAAAACTAGTTTTTGCCTTTACTACCGGTCGAGGAAGACTCTTTCTACAATGCATATTTCAAATAGTGGTTAGAGCGCAAGGCTGTTGTACGGAAGGTCGCGGTTCAAATCTCACTGGTGGCAGTGGAATTTGTATCGTGATTTGACGTCGGATACCAGTCGACTCAGCTGTGAATGAGTACCTGAGTCAAATCAGGGTAATAATCTCGGGCGAGCGCAATGCTGACCATATTGCTTCCTAGTGTACCGTTACGGTCTTGAATGAAGTGCTCCAACACACTTCAAGGCCCTGATCCAACATGGATTGTTGCGCCAACGATTATTATTATTATTAAGAAGGCGAGGAGGGGTCTCCAAATATGCAAAAGGGGTGCACAATTTTTTCACCAAATATAGTCATGTGGGATATCAAATGAAAGGTCTTAATTATTACTTTCCGATGCCGGTCTTAGTTTTGACATCTGTTGGAAATTTAGAGAGTGCCGGAGGCCGAAACTGATCATTTCTTTGACGAACCTGTTCTGAGAAACTACCCAACTAACCAAAAAATCTGGAAAAAAATCAGCAGGCCGCCACTATATGGTGCCTAGGGTCCGAAATACAGTTTTGAGTAACTGACTGCAAAACTCTATTTAAGTTCATCCTAGCACCACGAAATTTTGCAACAATGTAGGCTATGACATATCCTGGCAAGTTTGGTAGAAGTCGCACTATTACTAACAAATTTATAATAGGTTGAAGTTGTTGGTTCTGTGCAAATCCAAGATTTTGAATGTCAGTATCACGTGAAAGTGGGTATTCTCACATAACATATGCATATATTACGTGCTAGGTCCTAATGGGACAAATGTCCACTCAAATACAAAAAACCTTTCATGCCTAAAGCGTCCAGCTTCCGGTTTCCCGAATTGTCTTATAGGTAATGCTATGTATAAACTCAGGTTTTTTGAAAGGACCAGGATGGATATACGATATACGATATATCGACTATATAGAATAGTCATTTGTGATCTGCTGTTCGGGAAGTTTTGAGGAGAGTAATACCATTTTGCCTGAAATCAACAACGGTGAAAAGGGGTTATTGATGCCCGACGGTGAAGTTAAGAGAGATCTTCATTGTGAGCCTCTTTACAGCAGACGTTGACGCTTCAGTTTCAGCTTCATTTTAGCCGTCAAGTATGTTCCAAGGTTCTTGTCACTAAGCCTGGGTTATCCTTTGCACCCCATATTAGTTTTCGTAGGCTGTCCTTTGGCAACCTATACTAGTTAAGATTCGGTGGAGTTTCTTCCTTGCCGATTTGCGGACCTTAAAATTACCCCTTCTTGGTCTCTCAAGCACTGCATTCGAGCATTACGAGTTAGTGTTATGAGCTGGAATGATTTTGCGACTGTTTCGCAGTTCACATTGCATTAGTTTTCCCTGAATTTTACCCTGCGAACCCATTACTCGATTCAACAAACATATTAAAAACAGGCAAAGACTATATATATGTGAGGATAGATGTTATTGCCGTACATCGAACTCAAAAGACAGTAACTTCCATAGTCATTTAGTTTCAGTTTACAAACAATTGTTGGCATTTCTTTAAAATTACTACTTCACAAGATAGTATAATCTATTATTTCTGATTACCCCAATCAAATGGATTTATTGCGGATAACTGTTGATTCCTTACCAATGAAATACTTTTTGGTCCCATATATCACTTGTCTTTAATGGCTGTTCCTTCTACTTTAGCAAGGCTTCCATCAATCAATTAAAGTAAACAAATGATCAATAAGCCAACTCAAAAGACACAAATACTCTCTAACAAGAAAAAATTAACTCCAAACAAAAATGAGGTAACTACATGGATCCTAAATAACTTCATTGCCTTAAAGTGTCTATTACCTGTGTTGAATGATCTGGTCGTTAATCAGGTGTACAAGGCAACAAAAAAGAAGGCAGCCCAAAAAATAAGAATGAAAACGACGGAAAAAAAAACCATACCCACCTCCATAAAATACTTTTCTGTCGATTAACGTGGCAACTAATCAACGCACAAGAAAAATAATGAAAGCAATTACGTTATGATACTCACGTTCATTAATTTCAAATCAAATGTTGGCCTCATCAATCCACTCGTAAACATGCGAACGGTGGACCCTGAATGCTGGACCCTGGCCAGATTAGCCACAGAATCAGCATCTTGTATCTGTTACATCTTTGTATGAAGTAGAAGACACGTTGTTACCTTTTGCCTCGTCTCATTGCTAACCATCGTCTTTATATTATATCTGACCGAGACATCTTGATTACACTTCGTGGTGTATCTAAACAACAAGAAGTGATTGCCTCCGAGAAATCAGAGTGGGCAAATGATGACCAATAAACATTAATCATTATTTATTAGTGTTGTACGAACTTTAAACAAACATCAGTTCTCTAAAGAGATTTTCTAGCATTCATCTGGTGATTAGAATAACTGGTTGCGGACGATTCCCAACCTTTTCTGGGAGGACTTGCTGATCACCTCAAATGGGAGGATGTCGCCTGTTCTACATATAAATTGCATAGGAAATGAAAGTTTTAATTGCATGACGAGCCCTGCAACCAGAAATTGGTGCTAGAAAGCATAGTACCTAATCTGGCAGAACGCTGAGGACGATCGCTCAACAATCTTCACCTCCATCTAAGAACCTAGAATGGAAGTCCTCAGAAAGGCTACCACATTAGTTAGTACGCGCGGCACTGGAACAGACGGTTTCCAAGCACTGTCGGATGAATCCCACATCTTTAATATTTCTCTGAATGATTTCAATACTTCTTGTCTTCCCTCCATTATCCACATTTCATTATTTCGTTACAACTTCTTAAAGCGAGGTAAGTTTCATCGAGATCTTCCTAATGAAGAGCTTGACGTTGATTTAAATTAAACGGATACCGTTCCTCGGGTTCCTGGGACCCTGGGTTCCTCCACTTTCTTCCCCCCATATTGCGAACAAGAATAATTTTATGATTCATATCTATTACATGATTAAAAAGATAGTCTTCACTCCGTTTGAGATTCTTTCTTGCAAGTTGTAAGGATCGAATGATCATCAAATCTATCACATCGGCCGTTGTACAGAGCGATCTGATTAAAAATTCAATGTGTTTATTTTATAATAATGACTTTCAAATTGTATTGGCAGCGGTTAGTGTTCTAGGCCCAGAAGATGACGAAAAGAGAAGAAGACGCTTGTCTTTGGGGCCCAGTCTTGTTAGGCTTGATGATAAATGATAGGTGCCAAGTCAAATTGGATCTATTTCGATCTGGCAGTAAAGTTTTTGAGGTGCTATTTTGACAGTATCGTGGTATTGCATCTGTGGGTGAGTAGTTCCTCCGTGAGAATAAGATTCCAATTAAAATATTTATGTTTCGTAGGTGATTGAGTTTGTTAGAAATAAACGTGGTTTAAGAATTATGCACGATTGACATATACATTGAGTGATCAATTAAAATGTTAATGGAATCAATAAAGATATTTAAATAATTAGTTGCAGATAGTTTTATGTATCCTTCTACCTCAACCCGTTGGGGAGTGCCGTCCTCACATACTCAAGAAGGGCGATCAGACCCGAGTCTGCAAGGGACCCATCAGAAGTGGCTCTGACCACGAAGCCTCACCGGAGGTTATCTGGTATCATGGGACGGCCCTCTGGGACCATATGCTGCAGGAGAATTCCTCGAGGATGTGTTCCGGTTATTTGTGCTTGGCCCCCTTGTGGGAGTTTCATGATGGTTGCGGTTATGCTTACATCGTGGGCAGAGCTCTTCGGAGCTCAAGCGTGGATTTGTGCTGTACAACTCGGATGCCGTACCCCTTAGTTGCGGCAAAGGTGTTAGATAGGCCTTGCATCCACTGCTATGAATGTTGAGCCTGCACTCAGTATAAACCAGTACCGCTGTGCCAGTCATGGCGGGGCTCTGATTGTGGCCTCCAAATCAATCCGTGTCCGAAGAGGACCGTGGGATTATACCTACACCGCAGGTACTCGTGCTAAACCCGCAGGACTCTCATGTATCCTTTTACCCGCTCACAGCATGGTAAATGTACATGTCAACTCTCCAAAAAATTCCGGAGTTATCATTCCTCTATACAGTTCGAAGTCTTCTGTTTCCTGATCACAGTCTGCTTTATATTTATGACTTAATCATTCCAACTTGCTGACCTGTTGTATGCCAATGGAAGTGATCGACTCGGCTCCTGCATGGTAGTCTCAAAAGGCTTCCAAGCTAATTCGGTTAACGACCTATGATGGCGGCACCAGGCTGACAGCCCATTGCAGAGCGAACTTGGGAAAAAACGAAAGGAGGAAGAGACATCTCAGGTACTCTCCAGGGCTCAAAAGAAGAAGGCGAAGAGGAACAAGAGACAACAAAACGTCGCGCCATCAGGAAAACCTCGGCCTAAAATTAAGCCGGACACGAAGGACGGAGCACCAAAAGAAAAGGAAGCCGACAAGACTTTTGCAGAAGTCCTCAGTGAAATCCGTTACAAGATTAAACCCGAATATAACGTAGCAGAAGTGTCTTCCATTCGTAAAACAAAGGGTGGTGGAGTTGTAGTGACCGCGGCTTTTCGACGGGAGGGAATCTCATTCACCTCTTTCTGAATTAATTTACTTAAAGAATGCATTTCATAACGTTCGCCGCGGATTGCACATTATTGAATGTATTAGGGCGAATTAATCTTGACCGAGGGAAATGATTTGCCGCATCCGCGGGCACACGCACATGTTGCTGCAACATGAACTTAACAGAGTTCAAGGTAACGTAGCGGCAACGGGAGCGGTTCTTGGTTGAACAGCTGGACTGGCGGGAGAGATAGACAAAGAGTTGAGAAGGAGAAGTTTTTTTGGATTGACACCGGGAACGGCCTGATGGACGTTGTGCGGAACGATTTGAGTAGAGAAGTTTTTTTGGATTGGCACCGGGAATGGCGTTATAGATGTTGTGCGGAACGATTTGAGTAGAAAACGTTTTTTTTTATTGGCACTGGGAACGGCCGTGAAAGGAACATCCTCTAAAAGACGAAATGGCCTGAGGATGTCAAAAAGTGGTGGGAGCCTCAGGGGCCGCGCCTTATTCACGATCTGAGGCAGAAGAGGCAATAATCGGGATTACGATCCGTCGTGGATCTTCCCCACTTCCCCCCCCCCTTTATCACGGCACTCAGGCCCGGAGACTTACCGCTCCACGCGCGTAGTCGAGCTGTTTTTTAAATTGTGTAAACACAAAACCTTATTAAAATCGGTTTACCGTCTGTCTGTCTGTCTGTCTGTCTGTCTGTCTGTCTGTCTGTCCGTTTGTCTGTCTGTCTGTCTGTCTTTTTTTTTTTTTTTTTTTTTTTTTTTTTTTTTTTTTTTTTTTTTTTGAGGAGGTGGAAATCTTCAAAAGACACTGGTCTGGACACACCAGCGTGTGGGATTTTTACCCACTAAAACCACCCCCGACTCCCTCCCTGCCCCGCGGCACCACCATAAGGTATTACATCACGGGGCGGAGTCAGCTCACTCTAGCTTAATCCCATTTCTTCTATACGCGGCGCACGTGACCGCGCTTTTCTGCTTTCCTCTGCCTTTCGCAACTTATCTTGAATCGATGCGATCATGGAGTTGACCGCATCCCAATTCTCTTGATGTGCTAGCATTTTCGGCACAAGATTTTCTGGTACCAGCAATTTAAACCTGTGAAGGTATTGGAGATATCCTCCATGTCCCGTGAGAAACTGGGTGAGATTATAATTAACCTCACCGTGTCGTCTCTCCAACCACTCCCTGATGGCAGGAATGAGCCTATGAGTCCACCGACCCTTTCCCGAGCATTCCCACCGCTCTTGCCATCTATTTATGGATCTCTCCCTCTCAGCCTTCTTCGTCTGCAATAAGGGAGAGATTGGCTTCGCATGGTATATATTCGCGATTTCATCTGCCAAGATGTCAATGGGCATCATTCCAGAGATGACGAATGCTGCATCATCTGAGACAGTCCTGAAGGCAGAGCATACCCTCAGGGCTGTCCTCCTGTAGACTGCATTCAGTTTGCTAGTGTTAACTGACATCCGCAACGCCTCGCTCCAAACTGGGGTCGCATAGAGCATAATTGAGGTCACCACCCTGGCTATAAGCAACCTAGAGGTATGCCGTGGCCCTCCCACATTCGGCATCATCCTGGCCAGGGCCATACTGGCAGTGGATGATTTATCACAAACATACTGTACGTGTTGCTTATAGCTGAGCTTCCTGTCTATCACCACCCCCAAGTATTTGATGGCCGGCTTGGAAGTGATGATATGATTCCCGACTCTAACACAGGCGTAATTTCTCTTCCGGCGCTTCGTGATGAGGACCGCTTCCGTTTTTTCCTCCGCAAGCGTCAGACCAGAGCTCTCTAACCAGCATTTGACAGCACTGATTGCCTCGCTTGAGTATAACTCAGCATCTTCGAGATGCTTTGCGACAACAACCAGTGCAATGTCGTCAGCGTAACCCACCACTGTGGCTTCCTCCGGAAGGGGAAGATTAAGTACATCGTTGTACATGATGTTCCACAGTAGTGGGCCCAATTCGGAGCCCTGCGGGACACCCGCGGAAACGACGTACTCCTGCGGTCCGTCATCAGTGTCGTACCAGAGTCTCCTTTCAGTTAAATAGCTATCGACAATTGCGGCGAGGTAGGCGGGAATACCAACCTTCGCTAGGGATTTCCGGATTAGATTCCAATTGGCCGAATTGAATGCATTTTTCACGTCCAGGGTTACTACCACGCAATATTTGCTGGTACTACCCTTTCCGTGGATTGCATCTTCGGCCAAGCCAGTAACCAATTTGATGGCATCAATGGTTGATCTGGCTTTACGGAATCCATACTGCCGATGTGAAAGGCCGCCTTGGCTCTCAACTACTGGGAGTAATCTATTATAGATTACCCGCTCTAGCATTTTCCCCACCGTGTCCAAAAGACATATGGGTCGGTATGAGGATGGTTCACCTGGTGGTTTACCAGGCTTAGGCAGAAGCACCAACTTCTGCCGCTTCCATACCGCTGGAAATATTCCCTCGGACATGCACGCTTCGAACAACTCAGCAAACATGTCCGGCCTGGATTTCACGGCAAGCTTAAGGGCCTTATTCGGTACTCCGTCCAGACCCGGTGCTTTATTGTCTCCTATTCTGCCGCAGATCTCGAGGAGCTCGTCTCTGGTGACTGGCGGGATTGCCGTCACATTCAGAGGTGGTTGGAATGTGTCGTTGTTCTCCTCTTGCTGGGGGAATAACCCCTGGATGATTTTCAACAAGAGGGCGGGGCACGTGATCTGCGGAGACGAACGGCCTCTAAATCGTCCCATCACGATTCCATAAGCTCTTCCCCACGGATTTACGTCCGCTTCTGAGCAGAGCTCCCTAAAGCATTTCCTCTTGCTTCGCTGGATGGCGAGCTTGAGGGTTTTGCGGGCTGCCTTGTAGGCGCATTCTTTCTGCCCTTGATCTACGCTACCTACCGCCCTCTGAGCCGCTCTTCTCGCTCGGTGGCAGGCTGATCGAAGGCCGGTCAGTTCATCATTCCACCAGTAGTTTGGTCTTCTACGGGGGAATGCGCACCTCCTAGGCATGGACGCATCACATGCTTTGGCGATGCATTGAGCCAGATGGACAGCTCTTTCCGTAGAGGCGCCTGCTATATCAGGTTGATCCAACCACACCTCTAAGAAGCTCTGCTCATCCAAAGATTTTGCAGACCAGCCTGAAATCTTTTTCGGTTTCGGGCATGATAGCTCTTTGCCCTGAGGTTCGACACATGTCTCAAAGAAAACTGCCTGGTGATCGCTGTGGGTGTAGCGTTCACTGACGCACCAGGACATACCACGCGCCAGCGAAGGGCTGACAAAGGTCAGGTCTACAACCGAGCCTGATCCCCCTTTCTGGAAGGTGTTTACAGCACCTTCGTTAGCCAAAACTATGTCCATCTGCGCAAAAGCTTCTAATAAACTGCGCCCCCTAGCATTTGATTCCCTACTACCCCACTCTAGGGCCCAAGCATTGAAATCACCAGCAATCACCTTTGGATTTCGTCCCTTCGCGTCGAGAACAAGATTATCAAGCATTTGCTCGAATTCAGACAGTGTCAAACTTGGCGGGGCGTAGCAGCTGTAAACATATACACCACTTATTTTCGCCCACACGAAGCCACTGCCTGCCTGACTTGCAGTACATTGTATGGCCTGTCGACCGCAAGCCCATATCGCCGCTCCACCAGTCGAATCTTTGACCCATATGCCACCGTGACGGTGTCTATACGGTTCGCTTATGATGGCGATTTCCATCTCAGATTCGAACGTGGCCTGCTCAAGTAAATCCTGAGCGACCCTGCAATGATTCAGGTTTATTTGAATAAACCTCATTTTCTCATTGCAGTGAGCGCCTTCCTAAATTCTGGACATTTACCACTCCCGCCAATATGCCGGTTATCCTGTCCCTCTTTTACTTCGCACAATAGGCACTTGGGGTCCCTATTGCACTCTCTGGCAATATGGCCTTTCTCCCCACACCTTCTGCATCGATCGGATCGATCAATGCTGCTGGTGCATGCCTTCGCGAAGTGTCCAAACATGAGGCATTTAAAGCACCTCTTCAGTGAAATTTGTTCCCTTAGACGGCAGACAACCCATCCAATCCGAACCCTTCCGGCAGCCAATAACATCTGTGCTGCCTCCGCTGGTACTCGTATTGTGGCTGTTTGAGTACCACCATAGGCTTTTCGTAAGCCCACAATAGACTCCTCGGTGAGTTCTTTCAACTTGAATTGCTCCTTCAGAGCAATACAAATTTCTTCTTTCGATGTTACTTCATCGAGATCCTTACATTGAAGGTAGATCTCATGTTTTTGGGCACGCACTGCGGCATTCTCCCCAAGTGAGTTTTTCACTTGAGTGCGAAAGTCATCAGTTTTGCCCACGCTGGATCTTTTCAGCTCGAACATGAGATCCCCTTTCTGGGTTCTTCAGATTCGGTTTACATTTCCGCTCAGATCTTTTAGGCCGGGATCCGCTTTGACCTTTTTGAGTATCTCCGCGTAGGACAGATTGCCCTTACTGGAGATAACAATTACATCTGGACGAGTTCGCACTTTTGCTTTTCGTTCCGCTTTTTTGTTGGTAACTTTAGTCCATCCATCGTTTTCGCTGGTCTTAGGCTTCGCAACGCTGGTCGAGTTTCCTAGATTCGCTGTACGGTTTCCTCCTTCTGACCTGTTGGTGTTGGTTTTCCGGATGTCCTGTCCGCCTTTTTTTCTCTTAGGCGCCTGCTGATTACTTAAAGGATCCCCCTCTTTTTCACGTACTCGCTTATTTCGCTGGGATTCGATGGTAGTACGGTTAGGCGTCACTTGGGTCGCTTGTGATACTGTTGGCACAGCGTGGTTCGGCGTGTTCTTATCGTTCTTTTCCTCCATCTGTGATCTATTATAGAGAACTCTAATAGCCCTCACCATATTCTTTATGGCTTGGTGCACGTTGTGCTTGTCCTTGATAAACTCGGACAGCTCAACTATTTTTGCCCCAAGCTGGGTGAAGGGTAATTCCTCCAGATCAGGACTCTGTTCCCTATAAGTCTCGGCAGGGTTACCCCTTTTACACGGTCCTTCAATTTTGGCGTTTGTTGACCTTGCCTGTACTTTGTCCTTCATCGTCTTTGGCATTGGTGGAGATCTCAAAGTTGATGAGCTTCTTTTGAATGGATCTCTTCCTTGTTCCTGGAGCACCTCCTGCTGTCGAACATCTTGAACATGTGCGGTGGGTGTTGTCACGGTTTTTGTTGTCCAAAAAGCTGCTTTTAGTTCATCTTTGTTTGGTCTTGTTATTGGTGTTCTCGGTAAAGTCGTACTTCGCTTGAATACTTCCTTCTCCAGATCCAAATCACTTGTAGCATTATATGCCAAGGTGGCCAAGTTGTCCACCACCGAAGCACTGCGGTCGAGGGATATCGACGACCGGGAGCCCGCTTGCTCACTCCCAAAAGCCGCCGGTACTGGGGTTCCGAGTCCCTGCACCGTAAGTTTCCTCCTTCTCTCGTCTTCCATGGTGGTTTTATGTTCTGGGTATCCTTCCCATAGCCATTTTGGTCCGCGCACCAGAGATGAGCAAACACTAGCCCATGCACAATCAAAAAAGAAAAGTGCATGAACACATATTTACACATCAATAGGTATGCCCCTATCCGCCAGCTGGGGTCGCGCCTGATGGGAGATCTGGCCACTCCTCACAGGCTGTCTGTCTGTCTGTCTGTCTGTCTGTCTGTCCGTCACACGCATTTTTCTCGGAGACGGTTATAGCGATTGACACCAAATTTGGTGGAAAGGTGGGAACTGTGAACGCTCACACATACAGTGAGTTACATCCTTTTACGTTGAATTTAAGGGGGGTCCCCATACATGCAAAAGGGGGGTGTAAAATTTTTTTTCATCAAATATAGTCATGTGGGGTATCAAATTAAAGGTCTCGATTAGTACTTTTCGAAACCGGTCTTGGTTTTGACATTTCTTGGAAAGGTGGGGAGTGCGGGGGGTTGAAAGTGATCATTTCTTTAAGGGGGCCATTCTGAGAAACTGCCAAACCGAAAAATCTGAAAAAAATCAGGAGGCTGCCAGTATATGGTGCCTTGGCTCCGAAATACCTTTCACACCGATATCTGTTCAAAGAAAGTTAATAATAGTATATTACTATAATTTTTTGTAATTGGCTGCAAACCCCCCTTAAGTTCATCCTAGCGGCACGAAATTCTGCAGCGATGTAGGCCATAATGTAGAGCACGATCATACCAAGTTTGATGGAAATCGCACTATTACTAAGAAATTTATAATACGTCGAAATTGTTGCTTCTTTGAAAATTGAAGACTATCAATGTCAATATCACCCGAAAGTGGACATATGCATATATTACGTGCTACGTACCAAGAAATACACAAAACCTTTCGTACCTGAAGCATCTAGCTTCCGGTTTCCCGACTTGTTTATTTATTAATTTTAGCTCGCGTTCTGGTTGTTATTCGCGAATGCTTTCCCGAATTTTTTGTGTTTGTCCAGTTTAAAATCTGGTACGGACCCACACATTAATTTTGTAGTAATGAAGCATGAGGGATCAAAGCGCTTAAGGGACCGTCGAGCGGCTAATGAGGACGTTCCGCACACTGCGGGCTCGGGGCGGTGTTCAGTTTTCAGAGCAGAATTGGAAAGAGCTAGGACACGATCAACATGATTCGCATCCTACAAATCAATATGCACCGGAGTGCAACCGCTCACGAGTTGCTAGCGCAGTTTGCTGGGGAGACCAAAGCTGATTTAGTACTGATTAGTGAGCAGTACCAAAACAAGGTCCTAATTTCATGGCACCTTGACATATCAGGTACCGCTGCCACGAGTTTGGGACGGCACCCTCCTTAGGGTTCCTACCCACGGCCGAGAGGACGGCTTTGTCTGGATTCGGTGTTCAGGGATAACGTTTTTCAGTGTTTACCTGACGCCGAACGAAACGATGCCGGACTTGCGACGCAGGCTTGATGCTTTGGAGCACGCTATCTTAGGCACAGATGGGCGGATCCTGGTCGAGGGTGACTCCAATGCTAGGGCACTTGAATGGGGCATGCCTCACACACATTCCAGGGGAGAACGAATTCTGGAAATGGCGACGAGAACAGGAGTGATAGTTCTAAACACCGGATCAACCCCAACGTTCCGGCGCCCGGACTGCGAGGGAAGCATTCCAGATGTAATCTTCGCGACGGAATCATTGATGTCGTTGGTGGACGGGTGGCACCTTCTGGAAGACTTCTCGGCAAGTGACCACCAAAACATTGCCTTCGAAGTGTTGGTAAAACTTCCGCGCCTGGTGCAGTTGCTCCCTGTACTTTTCTAGTTCACAGGCCTGCTCGTTCTCCCAGGCTTCCTTTTTCCGTCTGTGAAGTCACTTCTCCGCTCGACGGAGTTCGTGATAAGTCTCTGCGCGTGCCCGCGTTCTTTGAGAATGCAGCATTACTCGGTATGCGGCATTCTTCCGTTCCGTAGCTAGCTTACGTTGATCGTCAAACTAGCCGTTCCGACTCTTTTTGCGGCTGGGGCCAAGTATGTTTGTGGCTGTACCAATGATAACATTCTTCACGTGATTGTGAAGATGATTTGTTGATGCGTCATCTCCAGGATCTCTGTTAACTGCGGTTATCGCGGCATCCATTTCCCTCTTATAGGTGTTGCAGAGGGCTGTGTTGTGGATGGTTTTAGTGTTAACTATCACCTGATTGTCAGAGGGGATTCTGGGTGGTGTTGTTATTCGAGCTCGGAGCACCATGCCAACGAGATAGCGATCCGAGTCAATTTTGGCCATCCTATATATTCTGACATTCACCAAGGCTGAGAGGTGGCGGCGTTCGCTCAACACGTGGTCACTTTGGTTGAAAGTGGTTCCGTCTGGAGAGGCCCACATATGCTTGTGAACCGCTTTCCGCGCAAACCAGGTACTTCCAACAACCATTTCGTGCGATACTGCTAACTGGACAATGCGCAGTTCGTTATCATTTGTATTTTCGTGTAAGCTATGGGAGCCAACGTATCTTCTGAATACGGGCTCCGTCCCTACTAGTCTCTTAAAATCCCCAAGTATGATTTTGATATTATATCTGGGACAGGCTTGGAGGGTTCTTTCTACTGCCTCGTAGAAGGTGTGCTTCTCCGACTCTGCAGTCTTTTCTGTAGGGGCGAGAACGTTAATGAGGCTTATAGTTCTAAATTTGCCTCGCAAGCGCAGAGTGCAGAGCCGTTCGCTTATGTTTTCAAAGCCGGTAATAGCAGGTTTCATTTTTTGGCTAACTAAGAAACCTACTCCAAGCACATGGTTTACTGGATGGCCGCTATAATATATGGTGTAGCGGCTCTTCTCCAGGAAACCGGTCTCTGTCCATCACATCTCCTGCAACCCTGTTACATCAGCCTTATATTGGGACAGGGTATCGGCTAACTACTTGGCAGCTCCATCTCTATACAGGGAGCGCATGTTCCGTGAGAAAATGCGCAAATCGTTATCCCGTTTTCGTTGTCGGGTTCGTCGTTGTATTATCCGTCTAGTCCGAGGCTCCTTCTGTGGCTTCAAAACTATAGTTTTTCGTGTAGGTTTGTCAGCCATACCCAACCCCCAACCTGGAGGACCAGTTGATACAATTTGTCCCGTTTTTAGGCGCGGGAGATTCGCCTTCATCCTTCTCCGTCTTCAGCCTTTTGTTAAGAAAGAGCTCCCATCGGTCACCACGTGGAGGTGGAGATAGGGTAGTAGGGCTCTTCGGGTTGGTTCAGCAGGTGTTTCCCAGGTTTTATGCTCCATCGTGGGTACCAATCCACGTTTCGCCCTGGGTCCTATACTACTCTTGGATCACCTAACCTCAATTCGTACCACACAACATGATTGTCAGCACACTGTTTCGACAATAAAGGACTGATCAATTAGCTTCATGGGTGGTTCATCTCTTGACAAAGAATTAGGTTCCAGAAGGAAATAATTTATATATATTTCCAAGATGGATAAGGCATAACTAACGACGAATAATAATTTCAAGTGCTAACTGACAATATTCACGTACTCGTATTCAACTTACTTTAAATCACATACAGAGGAATACCAAAGTGAACAATTCCAACAAAAGCCTTTTGACTACTCAATTAGGATATTATCTAAAATATGGAAACCCCTAACGAGGGTGAAAGGAAGGATGAAATGGTTGTACACATAACAGGTAGCCCAACAATCAAATTTATGATCACAGTTTGGAAATAACAAATATCTAACACGACACATTTTGAAATTTTCGAAAATTGATGTCGATAATAATTGTCACCTGTTGTTAATATCTCATGCTCGTTAGCATATAAATTGAATTCACCCGAGTTTTCAACATTCCCAACTCCCTGTTTCCTCCATTCGATCGCAGCACGTCCGCAAACAGGAATATTCAGTTGGAATACGAAACACTGAAATACCAAATGACTCCTAAGGAGCTAACTCCATTCTCCATTCACATTCAGGCCACATAAAAAGAAAATTATCCACACGTCTGTTTTCCAATTGCAGGAACTGTCGATTCAGTTTCTGTCTACGTTCGTTCTTATCTCATCTACGACAACTAATTAGACATGTAAAATAAGTCGTTGTTTTCAAACCTGAGTTAATTAATTGCCCTTCGTATTGGAAACTGGTTCTTTTGGTTGCGTTTCAGGTAAAAGTAATCAGGAGACAAACAGTCTGCCCTGAATGCAGTAAAGGCGACTGTGGAGCGTGGAAATTCTTTGGGAGGAATGCAAGAAGTAACAGAAGAGCATGGGATTGTGGAACCATGGAGCTGAACTGGAAATACCTATGCGTCATGTGTAAGTATATGTACAAGTATATACTGCATAGTGCTTTCTGGATTGCAGGTAAATCAACGAGTTAAGTATGTATACAATTTCAACCCTTTCTCAAGGTTATTATCGCATTCAAAACGAACAGATATTCTGTCTGATTTGACTTTTCCTCTCTGAAATCGGATATATTTTCCATACCGCAAGACGCGGTTCATTGTATTTTATAGTCGGCTAACACTCAGAACCATAGAGGATGAGAGGATGGACGACGCTGCGAAAATTTTAGATATGAGCCGTTCGTTGATACGTCGATCACAAAGAACACCAGTTGTGGAACGCCACTTCATCCAGGTTGCACTAATACATGCAAAAATTTCATAACGTAGTTCTCCACTGGGTAGCATTATTATTTATTTTTTTGAGCCTTTGCCCCGATAACAAGCGGGGCCGGCTCGTCGTGATCGGTTTCACCATTTGATTCTATCAAATGCCTGATCTGGATACAGTCGCAAGGCTTTTAAACCCTCATCCAGTGTATCAAGCCACCGTTGATTCGGCTGCTTACCATCGACTTCGATGATCATACCATCCAAGACGCCTCTCTCGCAGTTTTTCCTCGATCGGTGCAACTCCATAACGATTGTGGATATCCTCATTTTGTATGTGATCAAAACAGGTCACGCCACTATTCCAACGCAACATCTTCGTCTTCATTACCACAAGACGCTGTTCATTTTCTTTGATAGTCGGTCAACACTCAGAACCATAGAGAGCGGCAGACCGGACGACATTGTAGTAAATTTTAAATTTGAGACGTTTGTTGATATATCGATTACAAAGGACACCAGTTATGGATCGCCATTTCATCCAGGTTGCAACAATTTCATATCGCAGTTCTCTATTGGCTGATAGTATTGATCCCAGATATTTAAATCGCTTAGTTCTGGGCAGGTCACTGCCAGGGATAGTGCCTGTTTCATGGGGATTGGTCGTTAAAAATTCAGTTTTGCTTACATTCAATTTGCGCTCGTGTTGAACAAGTCAATGAAATTGTGTTTCAATGGAGTAATGGATTAGATCCATTAATCCATTGAAGCACGTTTTTAGCTAAAGGGGTTAGGTGAGGACGGCCAGTACTTTCATTGGTTTCAGTGTAACTGTGCACCTCCTCGGTGGATCTCTTCGTTGAAGCATGATTGATTGTTGCACATGCTGCACAACCTTAAGTGTTATATGGTTATATGGTTACGACCATAGTTGCTTTATTTCCAGACAGAAGAGTCTTCTTAATTCAATGAAAACCTAGATGTGCAGTGCGGACCACCACATGTCACGCACACGATTGATATTGTACAACATCGTGGCGCAAAATCCTGAATTTTACTTTTCCTGTGCGGATCCAGATCACTTGCTGGTAGGTTTAACGTTGGGCGATCGAACCCCAGCCAATTGCTTCGTAAAATGAGGCAATTGGGCGGGAACAAGATCGACGACGACTTGCTAAAATCGCTCTGGCTGCGGCGTCTTCCGAAAAGCACCCAGGCGATCCTCGCGTGCGTAACAGGCTCTTTGGAGAATCTGGCCGCTGCAGCTGACAAAGTGCACGAGGTACACGTGCGTCCTAAATTATCTGTCATAGAGCAGCTCACTGAGAAATTGACTTCATTAAAACGCGAAATGGCCGCTCTTGTTGCAAACATGGCCGAGATGAGAGCGACGTGGAACACTAAGCGTTCGGGTGGTAGGTCGCGAGCTCGCTCACGGTCTACCATCCGAAAACCGCCATCGGGTAGCCGGTCTTTTGGACAACCTACGGACCCACTTCCTGTGTCACTATAGGTTGCTAGTGGGCCTGCAGAACAGGTCCCTTATAGACCCCACAACCAGCCTTATTTCGTCAGGAAGAATCTCGACCCACCCAAGTAACAAACTTTCCGTACTCTTGGAGCACATTACCGACGCTTGTATTCGGGCACTCCTCCAAAAGTTCAGCCAGATTACTACGGAATGTAGTCTCTCGAAACCAGTGAAGCACGAGGTTCTGCACCACATCAATACCAATAGTTCCCCTATCTTCGCGACGGTGCGTCCCTTACCACCCCAGAAGTTGGCTATAGCATGGAAAGAATTCGAGCAATTAATTCAACACGGTATCTGTCGACCTTCAGACAGCTGTTGGTCATCACCACTCCGTATGGTCGCTAAGCCAAACGGCGAATGGCGCCAAGCGGGAACTACAGAAGGCTAAACACCCACACCATTCCAGACCGATACCCCATACCACTCATCCACGACTTTGCGCACCATCTCGCAAACTGTCGCATCTTTTCGACCTTAGACTTGGATAAGGCCTATCACCATATCCTAGTAGCTCCCGAAGATATACCAAAGACAGTAATATGCACATCCTTTGGACCCTTCGAATTTACGTGGATGACTTTTGGGCTGTGCAACGCGACGCAAACCATTCAAAGGTTTATTCACTTAGTCCTGCGAAATCTTGATTTCTGTTTTGTATACCTGGATTATGTTCTGGTAGCTTCTTCCTCACAGTCTGAGCATTCAGCCCACCTCGAGTACATTTTCCAACATCTCCTTCATGCCGGACTAGTCCTAAATGTGGACAAATGCAAGTTTCTCCAGAATCAAGTGAGATTCCTCGGCCACTCCATTACCCCTGACGGAATCCAACCCGACCCAGACAAGGCGCAAGCAATTTCAAGCTTCCTGCGTCCTAAGACAGTGACGCAGCTGCGAAGGTTCTTCGGTATGCTAAACTACTATCGCCGTTTCCTTCCCAAGGCCGCCCAACACCAGTCTGTTTTGAACGAATGTGGATAGTCGCCACCAAGTGCTACAGGTGTCTGGACTATGGCCACGCGCCAGCAGCTTGCAAGGGACCGGACAGAAGGCGGTGATTTTAATGCCAGGGCCCTTGAATGGAGCATGCCTCATTCAGAGGCAAGAGGGAAACGAATTCTGAAAATGACGGCGAGAACCGGATTCGCAGTTTTAAACACCGGATCCACGCCAGCTTTTCGGCGCCCAGGCTGTGCATTCCTGACATCACTTTTGCGTCGGAATCTCTCGCATCATCGGTGGACGGGTGGTGAGTGCTAGAAGACTTCTTGGCAACTGATCACCACTACATCGCGCTCGAAGTGGTTGACGCTGCTTCTCGGCGAGAACCAACGCGACGCTCCCCGCTATAAGCTTGTCACCCGCAAAGTCTGTATAGTAAGTACCGACCAGATGGACCTGATTGTGCGAGCATTGTTCCCCAGACAGCCTATACGTGTTGTTGTCAATAGCGCGGAAAGCGTCGAGGATTGCCCCCTTTTCACAATGAGAGAGCTCGAAGAAGCAGTTCTCACTCTGAAAACAAAAAGGCGCCAGGTCCTGATGGCATCAGACCGGAAGTTTGCAAATTGATGTTCCGCCAACAGCCAAAATTGCTGCTTGCGGCGTCCAACGCTTGCTTGAAGGACGGCATTTTTTCTTGTCGCTAGGAAGTGGCCAGATTCGCGCTGATTAGTAAGGGTAAAGAAGACCCGGAGCTCCCGTATGCATATCGACCGCTGTGTATGCTTGATACGGCCGGAAAGTGCTCGAGAAGCTCATCAGGAGTAGACTCGTTGAAGCGATCCGCACTACCGGGGAAAGGGGGAACTGCCCAAGGTAGTTCGGGTTTAAAACGGGGAGATCTACAGTGGATGCTGTTATGGAGGTCGTAGATGCGGTTCATCGAGCCGACGGATAGTGCGCCTCATAACGCTTGATGTCAGGAATGCCTTCAATTTCGTAAGACGGACAGATATGTTAGGCACACTAGAAAACTCATTTCACATGCCATTGTGGATATTGAGGGATTATCTGACAACCCGCTCCCTGCTCTATGAGACGCTAAGGGGCCAAAGGAGGATGGAACTCACGTCGGGAGTAGTACAGGGATCCATCCTAAGGCCAGACTTCTGGAACACTTCCTATGATAGTCTACTAAAACTCGATACGCCCGCAGAGTCACGCCTGGTCGATTATACAGCTCACGGACACAGTATTGAACAGGCGCAAAGCAGACTTGGCATGTTGATGCGATGGGTAAGCGAATGAATGACTGCTCACGGTTTCTGCCTTGCGCTGGAAAAAATCGAAGCAGTCATCTTGACTAGAACTATGGCGGTCAGCTGCGACACTACCACCCCCTGGAGCGTCCTCCAGCGCGGCTCTGCATGCTCCAAGAGCTTTGATGCACTTCCCGATGTTCACCGGCAGGGCATCCCACAGGTAGGGGGAACGTCGCGTTGGTGCTCGCCGGAAAGTAGCGTCAACCACTTCGAATGCGATGTACTGGTGATCACTTGCCGAGAAGTCTTCTACGACTCGCCACCCGTCCGCCGTTGATGCCAGAGATTCCGACGGAAAGTAATGTGTTGGGTTGGAAGACAATGAGGCGGCAAACGAGGTGGCCAAGAAGGGAGGAGGGGCGCCCCCACAAAGACCAGAACCCTTCTGTGGTAACGGGTTCATAACCACGGCATTGAAGAATAAAGAAGAAGTGGCTGAGGAAACTATATTTGACCATCCTACCTATGACTGGACAGTGCAGGTTGCTTATGGGAGGATACAATCCATGCTCGAAAGATTGTTTAAACCTCACCAGAAGGTGCCTACGGATCAGAGTAGGAATACTTACTGGTCACCGTCGACTAAATTATCATCTCGGGAAGTTAAGAATGTCTACGGATACTGCATGCAGGTTCTGTGCAGTGTGTGACGAAACCTGCGTACACGTCCCAGGGCAGTGGCCGGAACTTGTGCAAAGTAGGTCGAGGTAACTGGACTTTTCTCTGTACATAAGTGTATATGCTGGAGGAGGGATGACTGTTACCCTGATACTGTTTCTTCTGTGGCTTATTTGCTTCAGACATCAACTTAATCTTTCACCTCATATGACAAAGTGTCATTGAATATGCGACCTGAGACCCTCCTCTTGAATTCCAAGGTAATCGTGTTTAATATTAGACCCCGTCTAAATCCGACAAGGTTTCTCCATTTCAGGTTGATTCTGTGGATCCGTATTTCATCTTTAACTATTTTTCCCAACCAACAATGAACTCATTAACATTTTACTGTCAATAATCATCGACAAGACTGATCGCTGCCGATAAATAACAACTTTAATAACGTCTCAAATTAGAGACCATCCAAAATATCTGCAGCCCCCGAAGTGATCTTATGGTCAATAGTTCGGCATGGTCCCCCTAAAACCGCTAATAAATTGGTATCCTGCCGTTGATATTTCTCTCACCTCCTCACGGGAACTGTGCGTCGTTGGTCGCACAAAACACAAATGAATTAATAATTGAACGGCATTTTTAGCTGCCATCGACGCGAGGATTTCGAGCAAGAAATATTAAATGTTATTAATACACACATCAAGAAATAATTTTCGTGCATTTATAAGAGTCCAACAATGCTAATAAATAAAACATTTCACATTAAAGTGTTTGGCTCACGACGGGACGCCGAGTGGAAAAGTCGCAGGCCTGGAGTGTGTAGACCAGCCATAGGAGACGACGACTGGCCAGTGGTCACCGCGGGATTATGTCGTGTCAGATCGTTCTTGGACGCAGTTAATGTTGTTAAGGATGCTGCCCCGATGAGTACAGTGGGTCGCACTGGGTATCATACTCGTTCGAGCCTTTATGGTCACTTCTTTCTTCCTTTCATCCATCTTATATGGGCTCCGAAAGTATCTGAAGTTAGCAGCCAAATTATGCGCTTTTATGGGAGCAGGTTCGAGTCATATTGTTGAATTCGGACAAAGATGCAATAAAAAAGACAATTCTGGAGATAACAATTTTAAAGAAATTCATACTTTTCCAATTTCCCACCGACAAATGCCCAGTTTTCACGGTGCCACTCTGTACTCCACAATGCGATCTCAACACGAAGATGAGGTGTAAAATGCATCGATGTCCGGTCATATCTTTTTCTTTGGTTCGAACATTTAGATTGGATGCTCACCTTGTTAGCCCAGAATTTAAATATAAATTTTCAGACACTTTAGTCAAGAATTAAAAAAATGTTAAGCGTCCATGATCGGTCCGCGTGTCCCGCGGCAACCGAGTGCTCATCCAGCAGGTCCAGCGGATCCAGCAGATACGCATATGCATACCGAGAAGTAACGCTCGTGCACGTAATAAGGCAAGAGCTGTAGGCTTAGATGTTTTTGTGGCTCACCTGAGCACCTTCTCACAACCTCTTTAAACTAAATGGTTCCAGCTGAGTTATTACGAGACAAAATTCTTATTTATCGCCTTCTGATTTATTTATCATTTATTCGAGCATTTTATTCGAAAAAGGTGAAAATTTTTCCTTCGATATCGAATGTTTGTCCGTTAATTAGTGAACATATATCGTTAAATCGGTGTCGTATTAGTTATAAATCCGATATGAAAAAGTGATAAGCACAAGGACAGATTAATTAATTCCAGATGAAAGATACATATCGCCGTATTCGGTTTCGAATTGAATACATTCCATGGGAATTTATCTGTTTTGTGTCGAATTCTTGAATTAATTATTGAATTTATTTAGTCACATTAATCCTTCGTCCAATGAACGAATGGAGACGTGAATGGTAATTTCTTAATTTAGATTCGGAAAACTCCTTTACAATATTTCGCTATTAATATCGATTAGGATGAATCTCGAGCTAACTACGGGGATTTGGTATTTCATTGTGCCGAGGCTACTTGGATGTTAAGTCTAAATTATGAGGTTTTTAAAAGGTTAGGGGTTTTGATTATATTGGGCCTTCCATTTATTTTGATTGCTAAAAGTTTTGATTTGAACATATCTACCCAAGTCAGTCTTTTATTTGAAATAGACGTCAGCTTCCCAGTGGTAGAGCCATTCATAGATAACACAGAGTTTTGTCTATCTACGGCACGAATAAGCCATAGGTTTCGCGATTTGAAATAGTATTTTATGATGTCTTAGTTCTGGCATTGATAATAAGGGGAAAAGTGATGAGTTGAAAACTACATTACATATTCAACTGAGGCCAAACGGGCTCAGGCAGCCAGAGCAAAATTGCTGGATGGCAACGATCCTAACCAAGCCGACTCATACCTCCCAGTTGGTAGGCGGTGGTGGTTATAAACCACTAATCAACTTGGTGATGAACTAACGGGGGAAGCGATAACGGCGACGACCCGGAATGGATTTATCAGAATAGGTTACACATGAGCTGAAAGCTATGCCTCCGTCCCGCTAACAATCTTGGCAGGGCTGTAAGTACGGTCATTAAGTTGGCAGTACACGCTTACATGAGATGGGCTCCTGACTAGCGCCAGATTTCGACTCTGAGAACAATCTCCGATAAGGATTTTTGTCAATCCTTGCTCGCATAGACAATCGTGGAGATCATTTAAGGCGGTGACACTTAGCGTAGCGGATTGCAGCTGGGACCCAAACTACAATAATAAGAACAACAGCAACAACAACCACGACGACACAACCAACAATTTTAAAAAGAGCAACAATAAACCACTCTCACCGCTTTTCATCATCAACGGCGCAACAACCGGTATCCGGTCTAGGCCTGCCTTAATAAGGAACTCCAGACATCCCGGTTTTGCGCCGAGGTCCACCAATTCGATATCCCTAAAAGCTGTCTGGCGTCCTGGCCCACGCCATCGCTCCATCTTAGGCAGGGTCTGCCTCGTCTTCTTTTCCTACCATAGATATTGCCCTTATAGACTTTCCGGGCTGAATCATCCTCATCCATACTGATTAGGTGACCCGCCCACCTCAACCTTCGGAGGATTTTCTCCCAGGGAGGTCTCCCAGGAGTATATAAGGACTGGCAAAATCATAATCTTGTATGGTAAGAGCTTTGACACTACGGTGAGACCTTTCGAGCGAAATAGTTTTTGTAAGCTGAAATAGGCTCTGTTGGCAGCCAATAACCGTCCGCCGATTTCATCGTCATAGCTGGTTTCGGTTGTTCTCACCGCTTTTGGGAGCTAAAATTGGAGATTCCAATATAAATGCCTTTGAAAGAGGCGCGAAGTTACGACAGTCACCTACTAAAAAGGAGAAAGGCCCACTGTCCCAACGGTGAAAGTGACTGGTAGTAAAAAAGGGAGCGACGCCGTAGAGGCTAAGAGTCCTGACAGCCAAAAAGGAAAGACGCCATGGAATTCAAGTTTGAAAAAGGGGTAAGCGAAACTCTTGATAGATAATTGAAGAGGAGCTATTTATTTATTTATTTACCCCACACCTGAGGGCGAACAAACAATCGAAAAATGGAGGTAAGAGGAAAACAGCTTGGAACTGCCGACAAGGACGCAGCTAGAAGAATTCCGCGAGGAGGCAAGCAAACGACGCAACTTTAAAAAAAAAAGAAAATCCAATAACAACAACTTAAGTGGAATAGCTACAACAGTGGCTCCAGTGAAACCGGAGTCAACTACGACGGCAGCAAAAGGGAAGATGCAAGCCACGATTAGAAGCCATTCTCGTCAAGCCGAACGACGGGAAATCTTACGCGGCGCGATACATTTGTCGAGGTTGAGTCGAAGACTGATAAGAAGAGTACGTTCTACAATACAGTCAAGATCATTCTAGGCACGCAAGCAATAGTTTCCAACCTAGAATCCATGTGTACCCTTGAAAAAAGGGATCTGGGGTGTCTCACTAATGCGAAAGAGGTGGAGGAAGCGATAAAAGGGGATTACCCAGATGTGAGCAACGTTAAGTGGGAGTTACGTGTCCACTTATGCTAAAGTCATCATCAGCGGCGCAACAACCGGTATCCCATCTAAGTTTGCCTTAGTATGGAACTCCAGACATCTCGGTTTTGCCCCGAGGTCCACCATCCCTGATAGCCGTCTGGCACCATAATCTACGCCATCGCTCCATCTCAGGCAGGGTCTGCCTCGCATTCTTTTTCTACCATAGATATTGCTCTTATAGACTTTCCGGGCTGAATCATCCTCATCTATACTGATTAGGTGACCCGCCCACCTCAACCTTCAGAGGATTTTCTCCCAGGGAGGTCTCCCAGGAGTATATAAGGACTGGCAAAATCATAATCTTGTATGGTAAGAGCTTTGACACTACGGTGAGACCTTTCGAGCGAAATAGTTTTTGTAAGCTGAAATAGGCTCTGTTGGCAGCCAATAACCGTGTGCCGATTTCATCGTCATAGCTGATTTCGGTTGTTATTTTCGATCCTCGATAGGAGAAATTTTCAACAGTCTGAAAGTTGTGGTCTCCTATCTTTATCGTTCTCGTTTGACAAGTGCGATTCGATGGTGTTTGTTCTTTAGTCTTTGGTGCTGACGTTGCCACTATATATTTCGTATTGCCTTCAATGATGTGCAGCCCAAGACCTAGCGCAGCCTGCTCGAGCTGCCTGAAGGCAGTTTGAACGCCTCGGGTCGTTCCTCCCACGATGTTGATAATGTTAGCGCATACATCTCGGGTTGTTCTTCCGATAATGGCAATATCGCTAGCTTAAGGTATGACTGAAGTGGACTTAAAAGAAATGGTGGCCCTCGCATTTACATTTGCATCACGGACCACTTTTTCCAGGGCCTAGTTCAGGAGGACGCATGATAAGGTATCTCCTTGTCTTCGACCGTTGTTGATGTTAAATGGTCTCCAGAGTGACCCTGCTGCTTTTATTTGGTCTCGCACACTGCTCAGGCACCTAGTTGGTCTTATCAATTTCGTGGGAATATTGAATTCTCCCATGGCCGTGTACAGTTTTACCCTGGCTATACTATCACCAACATTATCAACGGCGCCACAACCGGTATCCGGTCTAGGCCTGCCTTAATAAAGAACTTCAGACATCCCGGTTTTGGAAAGAGGTCCACAAATTCAATATCCCTAAAAGCTGTCTGGCGTCCTGACCTACGCCATCGCTCCATCTTCGGCAGGGTCTACCATAGATATTGCCCTTATAGTTTTTCCGGACTGGATCATCCTCATCCATACGGATTAAGTGATCCGCCCACCATAACCTATTGAGCCGGATTTTATCCACAACCGGACGGTCATTGTATCGCTCATAGATTTCGTTGTTATATAGGCCACGGAATCGTCCATCCTCATGTAAGGGGCCAAAAATTATTCGGAGGATTTTTCTCTCGAACGCGGCCAAGAGTTTTCTTGCTAAGAACCCACGTCTTGTACAGTAAGAGCTTTGATCCTATGGTGAGACGCTTCGAGCGAAACAGTTTTTGTAAGCTGAAATAGGCTCTGTTGGCAGCTACCAACCCTGCACAGATTTCATCGTCATAGCTGTTATCGGTTGTGATTTTCGACCCTAGATAGTAGAAATTATCAACGGTCTCCTTAAAGTCGGTTGGACACCAGTGAACGAATTGGATGGTGCGCTTAGTTTTGATTTTGGCAATGGCCGTCTTCATGTCTTTAGAGACGACACGTCTCCTCGGTAGAACATGCAGCAGGCCATGTACTTGCCGGGACGAGGGTCACATTCGCGTCTGGTTGGCGGCCTCAAAGCAAGCATTCGTGATTTCGGCAACAGATAGCTGTTCATGGTAAGCCTTCATAAATGACTGGCGTATAGGTGACCAATGGGAAGTGGATACATGGGTATGGTACCAAGTTGGTCTGGAATTCAGTCAAGTCAACGCTGAGAGCACCGTAAAATCGCCAGGAAGCCGTGATCAAGGAGACAATTTAGCCAATCAACCTATTCTAGTTGGTGTAGGTTGGGCGCTCAATGGTCAAGTTGCGACGACAGATATCGTAGATGGCCTCGTTGTCAACCATAAAATCGCACTCAGAGTGCTCAAGGATCGTGTGGGTGGTCAAGATGGAATTGTATGGTTCGACGGCAGCAGTAGAGACCGGTGGGTAGATAGCGAATTCCAACAAAAAAGACGTTCCATCAATAGTAATGTGAAACTCGATTCAGTGCTACCTCCGAAGGAGTGGAAGATCAGGAAACCTTCGAGTCCAGTGTATTGATCTTCCAATTTACGGATGCGGTCCAAAACCAAGCTGACGTTTTCTTTTTCGATTGTGTAGTGACCACGAGCGTAGTTGTTAGTAGAGTCCTCCTGACCGGTGATCAATTGTTCGGGATGGACTTGGGGAATAAAGTGTCTAAAAGACCTCCCTCTTTCCTGAGCATGGTTAAAAGAAACGTATCCAAGCGCGGAGCTTTAACATTTGCGGGCGAACCTTAGCGGTCAATTTTGCCAACCAGGTTGGTCTCTGACGATCATCCAACTACTTAAGTCATTAGCAAACACATAAATTCGGTCTTTGAAAGCTGAATTTACCGGACTTAAAGGCAGCATGGCGTGTTGGGACAGGTGGCTTGGAATTCAACAGATTGACAATGGCTATTGGCTTTCACGTAAGAAAATGTGTAAGCAAATTGAGGGAAGCACCGTCGCGGAAGGTTAGGAAGAACAAGATCGAAAATGCTATTTAACTGAAATCTGATGAGGTTGATCTGAAAGGCAAAAGAGGTATTGGTGAAGGTGGGCAAAGATGGAAGAAAGTGAAAGAAATTAAAAGAAATAAGTGGAGAGTGGAGATTATTAGGTTAGGAGAGATTTAAGTCACTACAAAAAATAAAAGGAACGGAGAGGAAAATCGCAATTAGAACTACTGATAGGCGAAAGAAAATTCACTCAACAGAAGAAAGATGCTGAGGCTAAGAAACACTACATAGGCCATTTTAAGAGGAACTGCATTGAGCTGAGAAATACTCACAGCGATGGAGTTGAAGAAGGAAGTAGACCAAGAAAACTCGGTTCAGCTTGAAAAAAGATCTGGCAGCGATCAAAGCACTTTCGCCAGCCGTCAGTTCTAATGCGTGCCACCTGAAAAAGTAGGAGGCTCCTTCTGAAATATAATGTAGTAGCCGTACTTTATGATCCTCTGAAAAAATCTAAATACCGAACACCAAGTTGGATTCTGACACCAAACCCCGCTAACAAATCGTTCAACAATGTGACAAAAATACATGTAGGGATGGATCTAACCTTTATTTTATTTACTAATCCATATCCAAAAAAAAGTTTTTCGAAAAGGAGATGGACGATTTACGATTTGATCCTAGTGCTTTGCCCAAAAAGAGAGGTCCGTAGGCCAAAGAGTAGGGGTAAATTGCTCCCCAATACAAGAGAATTTGAGCTTAATCCTGAAATAAAAAGCTAGTTTCGGCCGAGCTTAGGCCTAAACAACGCGGTTGGCTTTCGTTAAAATTCTTACCTATGGTGTATTAGTTAATGTATATAAGGGAGTGATCAACATCTGGGAACCATTTTTGTCACCTTGTTTTCAGATTAGGGGTGAAGTATCGCGTGCCGAACTGACTCTTGCCTAGTCACAAACTGTCTTTCTCCTCCATGTCGGTAAATGTCACCTATCTCCAGAAACTCAGTTGTCGTCTCATATGAAGGAGTACCGCCCAAAAATTCTTTAAAGCGCAAAACGCGTACATCGTTGGTAACCGAGGTTACACGAGCAAATTTCAGAGGACTAGGGCAACCAACAAATATGTGCTATCTTATTCCTAAGCTGCACTAATTATACAGCAATCGCGCTCAGATCTCGTATCTCCAGGAAGGTCTGGCAAACTCTTGAGAAAAGTGGACTCTTAAAAATGTCTACACGCTGCTAATAAGAATTCCCGCTATGTATGTGCGTTTATTATCCAATGGAACACACAATTTATGAGGCAGTAACTGCACAGAAAAAGCACGAATTTTACTTGCAATAGCTTTGTTGTACCGCTCACGACTTGTCGTGTAAATACAGCGCCGACTGTTCGCGGTCCAGGTTGGAGGCAGAAGAGACCGGTTGTTCTCCATGCGGCCCATCTGTGTTCAACCAACGCCACTTTTTCAGCGCTGGCTCTCCACTCCTGTGGAGAGTTCTAAAACGCGTGAAGAGTGGCGTCATCTAAAGCTCGCATTGGCAACATTCGAAATAAATTTCAAATGCTGGCAATCCTACTGCGCCACATGACTCCGCCCTCAATTGAAACCTAGGGGTTTCAGCGACCGAACCGGGAACTGCGTCGCCCATCAATCTGCGAAGCGGACGTGATGTTGTTTTGGGGCGCACACGGGCTTCAGCCTGGACAGGGAGACCGCCTTTTTGTGGGCACCGATCTCGAGCTGGAAGAAATTTTCTCCCCGCTCGAGCACGCGGTACGGGTCTTCATATGGAGGCTGCAGCGGCTTCCGGACGGCGTCCATCCTGATCAGTACATGCGTGCACGTGTCCAGCTCCCTGGGCGCACAGACAGGTGCGGACGAGTGTCGGGTGGGAGGTGTGGCTTTGATGCGTCGGAGATTGTCCTCAGCAGACGCACCAACCTCGACTCTGTGAGATCCGATCTCTTGTCGAAGACCTGATCACTTGGGAGTCTTCGATTCTTCCCGTACCCCGGTTCCATCGATTATTTCCACAACCCCCGTGGCGATTCATCCTGGCGGATGTCAGCTTCCCCATACTAGGCGCACACTTTTTGCGTCAATATGGGTTGCTGGTGGACTTGCAAAACAAGTCTCTTATAGATCCCACGACCAAGCTTAATTCGTCGGGCCAAATGGCATCTCACCCAAACAATAATCTTTCCGTACTTTCAGAAGACATTACCGACTCTCGTGTTCGGGCACTTCTCCAAAAGTACAGCCACATTACTACCGAGTGTAGTCTTTCTAAACCAGTGAAGCACAATGTGCAGCACCACATTAACACTACTGGTTCCCCGATTTTCTCGAAGGTGCGTCCTCTACCACCCCAGAAACTGCCTATTGCGCGGAAAGAATTTGAACAACTTGTTTAACAGGGTATCTGCAGGCCCTCAAACAGCTGTTGGTCTTCCCCACTGCATATGGTCCCTAAACCAAACGGCGAATGGCGCCCCTGTGGGGATTACAGAAGACTAAATGCACAGACTGTTTAAGACCAATATCCAATTCCGCTCATCCACGACTTTGCGCATCATCTTGCAAATTGCCGCATCTTTTTGACCGTGGACTTAGCCAAGGCTTATCATCAAATTCCTGTAGCTCCAGAAGACATACCAAAAACGGCAATATGCACACCCTTTGGACTCTTCGAGTTCACCCGGATGACTTTCGCATTGTGCAATGCGGCGCAAACTTTTCAAAGGTTCATTTACTCAGTCTTGTCAAACCTCGATTTCTGTTTTGCATACTTGGATGATGTTTTGGTCGCTTCTTCCACTGAGTCTGAACATTTAGCCCATCTAGAGTGCATTTTTTAACGTTTCCTTGAGGCCGGTTTAGTCCTAAACGTTGAGAAGTGCAAATTCCTTCAAAAACAGGTGAGTTTCCTCGGCCACTCCATTTCCCCTGAAAGAATACAGCCCGACCAAACAAGATGCAAGCAATTACAAGCTTCCCGGGTCCGAAGACAGTGAAGGAGTTGAGGAGGTTCTTGGGCATGCTAAACTTCTATCGTCGCTTCCAGCCCAACGCCGCCCAACGCCGCCCAACACCAGTCCGTTTTGAACGCGTACTTTTCTGCCCCCAAAACAAAGGACATCCGAGAGATCGTGTGGTCTGAAGAGGCTGTCCGCGCGTTTGACAAATCCCGACAAAAACTGGCTGATGCTACACTCTTGGCATTTCCTCTGCAAGATGCACCCCTAGCCGTTTTTGTTGAAGCCTCTGACATCGCAGTAGGTGTTGCTCTTCACCAAAAGGTGAATCAAATCTGGCAGCCGTTAAGCCTCTTCTCTGAGCGGTGGAATCCCGATCAACGGAACTACAGTACCTACGATCGCGGACTGCTCGCCGCGTACTTGAGCATCAAATACTTCCGCTTTTCTCTAGAAGGCAGGCCGTTCACAGTGTTCACGGACCATAAGCCTCTCACGTATGCTTTGAAACAAAAGCCCGACAAAGCGTCCCCTCGTCAGCTTCGACATCTGAGCTTTATAAGCCAGTTTACGTCAGACATCCAGCACGTGTCCGGCGACAACATAGTTGCTGACGCTTTGTGTCGTGTCTCCGATTTTAACATCCCCGCCTCACTCGACTTCTCGGCTATTGTCAAGGCGCAGAAGGATGACGCAGTACTTCAGAGCCTCAAATCCAACCCCAAATACATATTTCGGGGGTTGCCCATCTTCGGCTTGAACCTCTCTCTCTGGTGCGAAGACTCGGCAAAGGGACCTCGGCCATATATTCCGGCCACCTTTCGGAAGGAAGTGTTCCACGCGGCTCACGACTTAGTGCATCCAGGCAAGTTATAAGATTTTGTCTCGACACTGGAGAAAGTTGGAGTTTTGCGTTCAGATCAAATAAAGTGCGTACATAATTAACTCAGTTAATCCATATTATTTGAAAAAGTGTCTTTCTTGACTGTCATCTGTCATGGCAAATCACTTTAGATTGCGATGAGTCATGCGAGCAGAGTAATGATCACATATTTCGCAGCTTATTAACAACCTCCTTGAATGTGATTCAAATCGAAGCGGGAGATCTACAAAAGATTAGCAGCTGCCACTTTGTTTTCCAAATTATTTCCTCACTTTTCAAAGCCAACTCGCTTTATAACTGAAAATTTCATTTATTTTAGGAGGAACGCGAACAAATCAGGAACATAAAGTTGAATGTCTCAATCATTTCTTCAGAAACCTGAGCGGCAACAAACGAGATACATTTCATATTTTAATAGCAAAACATTAAATCCTTCTCATATTGCAATAAATTCTAAAGATCTCATAAATAGATATTAATTTACAGATGCCGACATAAAAATTTTTGCACAACCTCGTCATTTTAATTTTCGTGCACTGTAACCGGTCATGCGGTCAAATCCTGCGGCGCACGGCCAGTGTAAGAGCGCGAAATCCACATCTAGGCATTGAATACCTTTAATTCGAGGTCGCCGTGGTAATTACAATTTAACTAGTTAATTCAACAAAACATCTTTACCTATGATCTATGCGGCCGTTTAACAATGGACGAGTGCGATGTCGGTTCCGGACCTGGCAAGCCACAAGACAAGAAAACATGCCTGGAAAGGCAATTAAAAGCGTGGTATTTTCAAAAAACGCACGTACCGTACTTGATTAGTAAAACTTGACATACAGGTAAAGCGCGTGCTATCGTAGATACTCATTGTTAGATTCATAAGCGAGTATCTGGATTGAGCTGCTGCCACGCCATAACCAGCGCGTCTCCGTTTATTGTTAATGTCTGTTTTGTTGCCCAGCCATACGGTGGCATTTTAACGCTTCCACCTAATCAGTATAATCATCAGGTCATAATGTTCTTGGGGAATATCTTAATAGCGGATTCGTCGGTGGACGCTGACCACGGCTAGTGACAGTGCCGGTGGTCGTTGTCTATCAACACTGAAAGTTTCCATCGAAAATGATAATTGTTAGGTTGGGCATCAGTGGCGTAACTGGAAGACATTACTTTTGTGAAATGATTGGTTAAAGAATCTTCCTAGGATTTAGACATTTACAGTGAAATTTTCTGTCAAACGGTGGTAAACCATGAATTCCTTAAAATTTGAGGCTGTTGGGCTCCATTATTGAAACTGGATGTACTGAACATGGGCAGCCAATTAGGAGCTCAGGATTCCGCAATTTGACTGATTCATACTCAGATGCTCTGCCAAGTCTAACTTTTGAATTTGACACTTTACCCTGCTGATACCACTGGTTGACCTGTTACGCCCTTGTCCACAAATGAGCCGAGCAAATGAATACTTTCAAAAAAATGCACAAACTCGCTTAATAGTAAAAAAATGACTACCGATACAAAACTCGTTCCCCAGTTAACCTGTCATATAATTTCAACTTATTTCATCTGAAGTGGTTTACCATTTCGGATGGTAGCCGCTATTAAAGGTTTATTGTTCTCTTTTGTGTTGGACAACAATGTCTAGTATTTAATTTATACATGTGTCGTTTGGGGTTGACACTTAGTTCTTTTCGCCAAGAACCTTTATAGTCCATTATTTTATATGTTGATGTGGGGGGCGGCCAGATGATGATGTAGCAACCATTAATGTTTCGTTTGTTCACTTTCTCATCCGTTATTTTAGCCAGAATTAGGGGAACGTTTCACATATGAAATATATCCTTGGCTCAAGTTTCGGTACTCACATCAAAGAGCTTGAGTTGAATTGCAAAATATAATGTATGTTTAGCTTTAATTAATATTTGGTTACTTGCGGGATCTAATGAATGTAGAAAATCTAGGAAATAGAACTAGCTTAGTAACTTAAAATGTCTTCCTATATCTAAAATCGTATAATGCGATTAGAAAATCCGACGTTGTCTCATTAGGCTCATAGATTCTATGGTCATCCTCGATTTTTACCACACCCCCCCCCCTCCGCTTTTTCCACTCACTGGCGCAAATTCTCAAATTATTAGGATTTACTGATGAGTGGAAGAAACAGCTTTCGAGGGACAGCAGGAACGGTGATGAACAGCCCAGCAGGGAAATCGTAGAGCTTCTCTATTTGGAGGAATCAGTTGTTAATGTTCTGAAACCTGAAACCGTGAGCAGTCATCCATCCAATTACCCGTTGCATCAATATCCCAAGTCTGCTTTGCATCTGTTCAACAGTGCGTCCGGCAACAAGTGCCGCAACGTCGCCTACATAACCGACCAGGCGCGACAGGAGTCAACAGACTATCATAAGAAGCGTTGCAGAGGTCCGGCGCTAGGATGGATCCCTGTGCTACTCCCGACGTGATTTCCACCCTCCTTTTGGCCCTCTAGTCTTCTTATAGAGCAGGGAGCGGTCTTTCAGATAATCTCTCAATATCCGAGAGATAGCTTGGCACGTGGTATTTTCTAGTATGCCTAACATATCTGTCCGTCTTAAGGAATCGAAGGCATTTCTAATATCAAGCGCTATGAGGAGCACTATCTATCGAGATCGGCGCTGTGTGCCTCGGCCCGATGAATCGCATCTACGACTTCCATAATAACATCAACTGTGGATCTCCCTGTTCTGAACCCCAACTGCTTTGCGGATAAGTCCCCAGACGGGAGCTCTGGGCCTCCTTTACCCTTACTGATCAGGAAAAATGTCCTCCTTCAAGTAAACATTGAACGCTTCAAGCAGCAATTCTGGCCGTTGGCGAAACAAGAGTTTTAAAACTTCCGCCGGGATGTTTTGTTTTTCATAGTGAGAACTGCTTCTTCGAGCTCTCTCATTGCGAAAAGTGAGCAATATTGTAAGGTTTCCGCGCTATCTACATTAACCTGTCCTCATTCAGCCCGATAACATGCCAAATGCCGGAGCTTATGACACTCCTTCCGTAGGTCGGCAATTCCTGCCGTCCACCTGTACATAGAATGCTTGTCGTACCTGGGACCCCTCCGAACCATAAAAGCTTCATGTGCCGTCGTTATGAGGTTCATTACTGAATCTACGATGGTGTCAGCTGCGGCATTAGCACCCTCCGGAGCGCCCTCCAATGCGGCCCGCGTGCTCCAAGAGCTTCGACGAACTTCTCGGTGTTCACCCTCGCGGCATTCCACAGGCCACTTCGAACGCGATGTACTGGTGATCACTTGTTGAGAAGTTTTCTGGGACTCACCACCCGTCCATCGATGATGCTAGAGATTCCGACGTAAAAGTGATGTCAATAATGGTTCCTTCACAGCCTGGGCCTTGAAACGTTGGCGTGGAATCGGTGCTTAAAACTACGAACCCGGTTCTCTGGAGTCTGACTGGGCATGCCCCATTCAAGGGCCCTAGCATTAAAATCACCGCCTACCAGTATTTGTCCCTCCGTGCTCGAAACGGCGTCCACCAGAGCATCAACCCGGCCCCGAAAGTCCGGCATCGTCTCATTCGGCGCCAGGTAAACGCTAAAAAACATTATCCCTAAACACCGGATCCAGACAAACCCGTTCTCCCGGCCTTCGGCAAGAACATGAAGTCGAACGTCGTCCCGAACCCAGATGCGGTGCCCGATTAGTCGAGATGCCATGATAACGGGTCTTTGTTTCGGTATTGCTCGCTAATCAACACTAAATCAGCATTTACTTCCGCATAAACAGTGCTAGCAACTGGTGAGCAACTGGTGCATGTTAATTTGTAAAATGCGGATCATGCCGTTAGCACCCTATCCCTCTCCAATTTCGCCCTGAAGGTCGGATACCGTCCCGAGCCCGCAGTGTGTGCGACGCTCTCACCAGACGTGCCACGATCCCTCCAGAGACCAGTCCAGTCCAGACACCTGCAGCACTTGGTGGGTACTATCCGCATTCGCACCCTGCATACTACCCATCCAATTTTTGATTCTCCCGCTGCTAAGGAGTTTTCTCGCATATTACTCGGGGACTTCTACCACGGCGAGCTTTTGGCCTCGAGCATTTACAAAGGTCCCCTCTACTTCGACGTTTTCTGTGAGGCAGTCAAGATCCCGGATTTCTAAAGAGCACATGGGTCCTAGGCTGGAAACAAGATCCTTCTCCCCCAATAACCCCTTGACCGCTTTGCAGAACGTACTCTTGTTAGTCGTCTTTGGGCCCAGTTCGACGAGAACTCCGCCACTCCTCGTTTTCCGTATCGAAGACACCTCTGCTCCGTTGTCTTTGGGTTTCATCTCGTAGCGGATTTCACTAGCGACTTCCGCAAATGTCTTGCCTTCTGTTGGCTTAATGAGCAGAACCGACGGTCTAGTCCTTATTCGTTTCCTCGTTTTTTCCCCTCCTGGCTTTTGGTTGGCGGAGTCAGTTGTTTCTCTTTTCCTTCTTCGTCTTCTTTTTTTGGGCCCTAGAAACTATTTCGATAAAGTCTCCTTCAGGCACGTCGTTCTCTTTCCGCTTTTTCCCCAGTTTGCTTTGCAGTGGGCTATCTGCGGTCCGTTCGACGAGCGAAGCAGCGTTCTCAGTGGGGAGTGGGGCTATTTCTGCTCTCCAATCGTCTTCCGCTGCTCTCCAGTTCGTCTATAGGTATTCCCAGTATTTCCGCTTGGAATACACTGGTGAATCTGTGGGACCGTACGACTCGGATACACACTAAACGTATCCGAGAAAACTCCTCCATCGATTCATCCTCGGCCGGAGATCCCGTTTCCTTACAAAGATTCTCTTACAGGCATAGAAAAGTATGCAAGCCTCCTTAACATTCAGTTCCAGGATTAAACCCAGATACTATACACTGGAGGAAAGAATAGCAGTGAATAGCATCAGTTCCGTTTTGGTAGGATTTGTAACGAATCCGCGTCATGCGGGCCAAAGACATACATTTCCCAAAGTTCCTTCCTCATAATAGAGAAAAATATCTTGGTTTTTATGGATTTACCTGCTCGCTTTCGGTATGAAATCTTCGAGTGTGCGTCTCCAAGAGTGTGGTGCGTATCCCAAAGAGATACAACTCCGGTGAATCTCGACAAGCCATGGTACAACATTGTGTTCCTGCTTCTGTAACATGACTAGCATTATGCCATCTGGACCCAGTGATTTATATACAGAGAAGCAGTTTATAGCCCAGTCGATTTGCACCCCGGTAATTACCGATTTATTCCTTGGTAATTACCGATTTGATAGTCTCCTACGACTAGGGCTATATACCCTCGAAGTAAGGCTCTGACTCATAGTCCTCCTCCTCCTGCGCATGTGAATCAAGAGTTCCAGCGTTTCACAAGAACCAGCACCACCAGCGCCAAACGTAAGTGACTTCTCGCCACGCCGCTAACAGATTTCGCTGTTCGTACCTCGTCGGCTCGTTTTTGTTGGTTACCTATTTACAGAGGTTGGCGTGACCTGTTTACAAAAGTTGGCGTGGGCTTTGCCTTCCGCTTGTCTCCCAGGCGTCTACTGTTATATTCTTCAACCATCGCCTGCTATTTGATGAGCTCCTTTTAATCCAGCTCGTCGAGAATATGTAAGTCCTTCCAGTACAGGCTCTTGAGCAGGACTCCAGAGGACCTCCCCTTCTTAGCCGATTTCCGGCACATCACGATGATGGTTTCGCGTTAGAAATACTATGATTACTACTCGCTACACCATACTCGACGACAGTGGATTCCAAGCTGAAAATCACTAAGTCTTCTGCCGGGCCGCTCCTATGGGTCCCAGTTCTTAGTTTAACACAGCCATGCAATTTCTTGCACCAACTGTCTTGCCCTCGAAGGGTACTGCCTTCTGGCTGGATGCCAGCAGCTCGTGCTCCGATGATGCGCTATGCATCATCACCACATCTTCTTTTATTTTTTGATAAATTGAAACCATATCTTGGTCCCACGAGTAGGCCGAGAAAACTGTCCACCTTGTCTTGCCCGGCCACCAGGTTAAGGGTGCTAATTGAAACTGAAGGTACCGAAGGTGTTCAGAGTTGGCATATTAAAGGCCAAGCGTCCCATTGGCCACGCAGTCCTGGTTTGGAGTCCTGTAAACATCTTCTCCAGTTCAGCGACGAAGATCCCCAGGCTGTCGCTTCGGCTCATCCTCCTGACAGATCTGCCTGCCAATATCACATGATGCACGTCAGCCTGGCTCTACACACTCTTGGCAAGTCCAAGACGGTTTCCGGCGGGCACCACGGGGAGGTCGTGTGAGGACTTGTCGAATTATGCAACCTTAACCTGAAGCATAATCACACCAGCTGCTGTTTGGATGACAATTCTCAAATTGTGTTGTTAAACAACAAGAATGGAATTGTAACCCCAGAACTTCAATATCTACGTAAACATTGGATATTTACTGCCGCTTAAAATTAAGTCTATCAATATAAATAAATTAAATTATTTTTTTTTAATTAGCATATAAAAGCCTTGGTGGAAATTCAGAGTTTGCTTAACAATTGACTTATTGTCTGAAGGACTTACGAACGAGCCCCTCCTACTGCTTCCGTATAGAACTCAGCATAACTTGGAATCCCACACGGCTGATCTGTTAAGGAAACTCGATTTTCAGAATTATTCGATGTTGACACTGTTAATTAAGTATTAATAATTTTTTGCGCACACGCTCGTTATCTAACGTTGCATATGTAATTCTCCTGCAATAATTCCGGTAACAATGTAGAAGAATTGATTATAAACTAGGCACACTCCAGCCCTGTGGTAAAATCAGCTCCAGCTGAGCTATTTCTACAAATCAAGTTTGCCACGATAATAAAGTATCTCTAACAAATTCGTAATTTATTCGAACAAGCTTAAAACACGACAAGAAAAAGTCACCACAGATTTGTACATAGTATTGAAGCAACAAAGTGACCCTTATAGTCTCGTTTATCCACGTTTCACATTTCGAGCGATATCTTTCAGATTCGCTCGTTTCATCTGCCCTTTTGTACCGCTTCACTCGATTCTGGACTCATCCATATGCAGGAATCATGCGAGTCCCTTTTTGTCGATTCGAGTCATTGTTCTTCACCTAATTGATTCAACTCCAATAAATTTTATATTCGCTTTGACCCTTTGTGTAAATCGTGCCTGTCCACATTCAAAGTGTCCATTGAGTGGCTTCAGAGCCGTCCAGATACTAACAGGAAATGGACTAAGATTTGAGGATGCACTTTGGCTTTGGATGATTGTTCAAAGTGATCAAAATTTTCACTAAGATAACTGCTAAATCTAGATAGAAAGTGGGAATTCTTCCAGGATATAGGAGAGACGGCCATTTCCACTGAAGAAAGAACCGGGACAAATGGGACCCAGGACTCTTTCAAACTCTAATTTTAAGGAGAAGGTTTCTCGGCCTTTTTAGATGATTCGCTGGTACTGTATTGCAGACCATATCCCTTTTCCCACTAGGTTTTCTATTGGCTTAGGTATAGATACTCTCGTACAAGATGATTGCTGTATTGCAACAACTGCATGGACATGGCGACACAATAAAACCAGCTCGCGCTGTGGCATTTTTGCACCGTGTCTTGGCGGCTCACCTTCGAAATCGATTTTCGTGTAATAAGATGAAAAAACACATGTAAGTCCTCACAAATGGAATTCGTTTCTTGTCCGGTATGCGAACACTTGAATAAACTCCAAGTTCGCAAACGAGTGTCTTGTTGAACACAAAACAGGGACACTGTGGGAATCCATTATTGTTAAATGTCGATTGGTGAAAAAAATGCAGATTTAAATTTGTAGGAATTTGAAATTAGGGTTGTGAATTTTTAGGCGGCTTTGTAATTAGTCGGTTGTCAAGGCCAATTACTAGCTACTTGAAAAGCTGAGTCTTCAACGGGAATTTGCAGTAAATAGCACGGCTTTAGGTAAAAGCATTTCTAACTGAAACGTGGGGTGAGTAACTGAGCATAAGAATAATGAGTTCAGTTCTCCCTAATTGTCGATACCCAATTCAAATGGTCGGACTGGAATGAATAAAATCCTATCGAATTGTAAGGCCGGGCTGGGAGTAGCTTCATTCAACTGACGAGGATCTGTTTGCCGACTGATCACGTGTTGGGCCAACAAATCTGGCGAGGGAAGCAATGAAGCAACAGTTAGGGGATCGTCCTCTCTGCACTGGAAAAGGTGCTGACAATGCTGCGTAGCCAATGAGAAGCTTGGTCTTTAGTATGTGGTCTCTAAATACCTCGGACACCTTCAGCTTCAAGTGAGAAACTTACTCTAGTAACCAGACTAGCCAGGGTGACCAAGACACGAACTGAAAGCAAAACTATTAGACGGACGATAAAAGAAGAAGAGATGGTGATACTAGGCTGGCATCCAGTCAGGAGGTAGTAGCCGCCGTAGCACCGTTGTGCTGCAGACGGACAAATGACTTCCAGCTTGTAAAGAGCCAATACTAGAAAGCCTTATAACAACACACGTCTGGGAAAACAACAGGGAGGAAAGCCTACCGCTTAAAGTATAATCAGTCTCAAGATGAGGTCGAAGAACAACACAAACTCAGCAGCGATAGTCGGTCGGAGAGGCACGAGCCTTCATCGACGTGACCAGGAGTCAGCGAACAGTAATTCCATTAGCAAACAACAGGCTCCAGAGATGTTGTTGATGGTCATCGCGCATCAAAAGGGAACAGGGGAATTCATCTTCTGCTTTGATTCCTCACAAGCAGTCTGTGGATTCCACGTCATATCATGGGAGTACCAATTCTCCGGGGACTTTGTCGTTTCATGCGTCGTTAAGATCAGCAAAGTCTAGGAGCGAGTAAAGATCAAGTTTACCTCGACTAAATTACCAAGAGACTGGTCGTTCGTATCTGCTTACCGACGATCCGCCTCGATAAGAATAAGCTCGTCCAATCCTTGCTCCTTTAACACCCCAGAATTCAAGGAGGAGGATCCCCAAGTCTGCCTTTTCTGCCCCGCATAATTGGAAAAAATGCATGCTGTAAAGTGCGATTTAGAGCCAGGATCGCAAAAGTGTTCCGCTTGCTAAACTCGACGACGATCTTGATCCAATCGAGGCTGTCAACGAGCTCCTGGAACAGATGAAGGCAAACCCCCCTACGCAAGTAGATCATGATGATGGTATCGCAGATAAGTCCACAGCACTCGAAATGTGCCTCAGCTAATCTGCTGGTGTTCTTCTTGGTGGAAAACATCGACGTCACACTAACACAGAAGCCCAGGATCGGACAAGGCCCAACCATTAATGGACTCCATAGTAAATATTATAATTTATTCCTCAAGACAAGAGATATTTATCGGAACGGAGGTAGAGCTTCTTTCGTCAGGAAGAGTACGCATACTTTTCTATGTCCGGACTTCAGTTTCAATGACGTCACCGTCTACTGGTGCAGGCGAGATCAGAGAATGTGTATATCTCTCCACCAGGAGAAATTCAACATTTGACGTCCACCATCGTAACAAAGAGACCCAACCTCAGCAGCCCGGAAATCAATGAAAGATGTCTCTCTTTGATTTTATTATTAACACAAATCTCTCGGCGCGTAACAAGGGCGGTACACCAACCTTCCATTTCCTCTGCTCGAAGATCTGTGCCGGTTCAGAGGAGGAGTTTGGTATGACTCCACTAGCCGACAATGGGATTCCTAGCTAGAGGGTATCTGGCCAAATATCCTTGTCACATCACAGTTGGCACAGAAAGCACAACCAATCTGCGAGACTGAGGAAGATTCTGTCCAAAAAACATAGGAGTCTACTCTTTTTTAAAAATCGGAAGACTCCTGGACGGAATATTCTGGTGAAACCCCGAAGATGCTGGCCGGATACCAGTCGACCCAGCTGTGAATGAGTACCTGAGTCAAATCAGGGTAATAATCACGGGTGAGCCCAGTGTTGACCATATTGCCTCCTACAGTGTATTGTACTGTAGTGTGCCGTTACCATTTGAATGAAGTGCTCTAACACGCTTCAAGACCCTGATCCAATTGAATTGTCGCGCTAACTATTATTATTATTACTATAGAGAAAATGCTCTTCCCCAAGTATCAACACACCTACCTAAAAACAAGTTCACGAAAAGCACTCTCCACGGGGTAATACTCTAGCCGCCTTCCTATATATAGAGAGAGCATTCAACAACTTTAGTATCAATCCCATCAAGGAAACCTTAACCAGGATTAAAGGGGTATCTTACGAACTACATAAGATCCATGCCAACAAGTAAGATCCAGTGATTCTAGAAGCAGCCCCTTAACCAGAGCTGAGATCAGCGGCACGCCCCAAGGTGGTGTCACCTCTTCAGTGCTGTGGTTGATAATGATGGAGGAAATCCTACGCATATTGGACAGTAGCGAGTTTGTTGAGTGATTGCAGGGGCTGAGAAGAAAGTACAATAGAACGGAACTCAATTGGATCCAAACGACTCGTGTGCATGTGCTACTGGAGCTCTGTAGTCCTGCCTGGAAGATGCCCTCAATGCGCTCCTTTACCGCCTCTCCCTTGATCTCCACATTAAATGCGCTGCAGTGGGCAGCGCTGTCAGACTACCTGAGTCTGAATGTTGGACAGCAAAGCCGTATGGCCATGGTAACATCCTGAATGAAGTATCTCAAAAACTATGGGCATTTTCTATGGAATACGCCACCCATAAGCCGAACTTTACGAGGAATTTTGCCGTGAGCGTTCCAGTCAGGGCCGAGAAAAGACACAGTTTTCTTTAAGGTCGGATCAAAGATAGCTTATCGGGTTGGCTTACGGAGTTGGATACACAGTCACTCTCTCTCTATGTATTAGTGCTGAGAAAATCCCATCTGCTCTGGGTGATTTCAGTAGTTTAAAAGTTCCCACTACCCACGTTAGCCTAGCGTCTGAACATTTTCGTTGTTGAGCTATCAGACAGAACGTTGTCACCTGCCGCCGTGGAGTAGGATCCCGGAAAATGAGTTCTGAGAAGCAAGTGTACTCTGTCCTCCTCATTAACGGGAATTTTCCCATCTTCTTTCTTCAAACAGACAGAGGATATTGCCCCGTCTTTGGTTACAGCCTTGTAAAGCCTGGTGCTTCTGTGATCTGTTCGATCCCTTCACAGAATTCCCTGAAGGTGTTCCGTTTTGCTTCTCTGATCGTCAGTGCATTTTTGTATCTCGGCCAGTCCCCGGTTTGTTTTGCATGGTTGAAGAGTTTTCGTCCTTCTGTTCCCATTCTAGTCAGGTTATTGTTCCACCATGGTACGTCCGTTGATGACTTAACTATCTTAGTCGGAGAGCTAGCCTCATATGCGTTAATGACGACTATGTTGAGGTTTTCCACCACTATTTCTAGTTTCAGTTCCTTGCTGATGTCACCTTGAAGGTGAGACATGCTGTTGCTCAGGTGCGTTACTCAGAATTCCCACTCCACTTCCTAATTATTCTTTTTATTTCGGAGTTACCCTCAATGTCGAATCCGATTATTCTGTGCTGAGACATAGAAGGCTCATCCGACAACCTTCAATTCCTGACCAGCCAGTGCATTGCAGTATTTCCTAGAGTTATGGCTAGTGTTGGTCACGAATGTTGGAGTGTTCCCTAAGTTATATATTTTTTACTTATTAATAATAATAATAGTTGGCGCAACAATCCATAGTGAATACAGTGAGGCTGTAGGAGGCAATGTGGTCAGCATTGCACTCCCCTGAGATTATTACCCTGATTTGATTCAGGTACTCATTCACAGCTGAGTCGACTGGTATCCGACGTCAAATCATGATTCAAATCTCTCTGTCACCAGTGAGTTCGAGCCGCGACCTTCCGAAATGCTCTAATCACACAGCTATCCGGACACGGTTTCTAGCTTATTGCTAAGAATAAATTCAAAGACGTATTCACTTCTTCGGTTGGTGTCGCTGCTTCTCCAGACTTCGGGATGGGCATTAATATCACAGCCGAGGAGAAGTGGTAACGCACTCTTCTCCAGTATAGCGACTTGTTCCGGTGGAACCCGGATGTCGTCTCCTGGGAAATATCCCAATGCCACGACTACCTCTTGAGTGCTCCTCCCGGTTTCCAGTGAGACTTGGATACTCACAAGGTCCCCGGTCAAAAACTCTGAAGAATACATATGTTCTAAATTTCGTTTAAAAATTATGCAAGCTCTTGGTTTTTCACAAGAGGAGCGCTACTAAGCCAGCACTATTCCAATATTCTCCTTGGAACTTGCCCTTGCAATTACCGCAGATGCAGCTTTCGCATGGTGAAGGTTTATCTGAGCTATCTTAGTGCTGGCTATTGGCTCCGTTGTTGTTTGGAGCTCTTTCCCACTCTCGGTGTATTACCCTCCTCCTCCGACATGACGCTTTCCTGCGCGTCGCTGTCCACCCTCAACTCTTGAAGTCCTAACTCTAGGTCGTCCAGCTTCTGCTCTTCACTGTGCAGCAGGTCTACTTCCCTGACTGATCCAGTCCTTTCTGCATCTATGGTTTTCGAGACTTCTTCGGGGACCTCGGAATGCTTTTCACCCGACGTCTCCTCCGAGGTGTCTTTCCTCGGCTTTTCCCTGTGCACATGCACGTGGACGTTTGATTGCCTCCAGAAATTGATCATCTACTCCGATCGTATACTCCTTACGATCGGAGTAGATGACCCTTGCCCTCCACCTTGCTTCTGCAAAATTCTCCATACTTGCGTATGGAGATTCTCATTCTGAGCGATTAGGAGGTCCATAAGATCTTCCGTATCTATTGTTGCGGCTTTCGGGAGAAAAACTGTCACCATTTGTGCTCCTGGTATAGCAACTCCCGCAGTTCACCAGTATATGACCTGGTCGAAAGCGTATCCCGGTGAAGACAAATTTCGCAGATCATCCCTTGCATATCTGCCTGGCGACAAGGTCTTCAATAGTTTCCTGCTCCTCGCGAGTGAGTATTTGCTGGGGAAATATTTTTGGCAGTACGGCCAGCCGAATGCCCTTGATCGCACTATCATAGTTAATGGCGGGCTTCTTGATTCCTGCCTTCATCCCTGACCTACCTGGATTTCCTCCCTCTTGGGTTCAGATTTGGATTTTTTGGGAGCATTCCCTTCATGCGGGCTAATCTCTGCTGCTCCCCGCTTTCTTGGCTCCGATAAAGATGGCTTAGGTCTATCCTAAGCCACAACGTCTCCCTTCTTGGGTGTAATTGCCTGGCTCTCAGTATTTCAGAGATGCACCTCCGCGTGGTTAACCAGTTTGTGTGCGGTATAGGGTCCCGCTTGGTTGGGTGTAGCTTTTTGTTTTAATACGGGTACTCCTCCTACTCCTTTGATTCCCACGAGTATAGGGTTAGGAGCTCCGCCGTGCCATAGCCCCCCGTAGCACGGTAATGTCATCATTACTCACTGAGGCGACCAGGTATCAGTGAGGCTCCGTTCGAATGCAGTCAGTTGGTCACTGTTCCCATGACACCCTGGATTGGGGGAGGTGTTTTTCGATCCCCCAGTCTAGATGCCTACCGTTTTGTTAATAGTAGGGTCACCTCATACATGGCTATCACCACTCACTAACGGTCCTGGTAGACGAGAGGCTTGGCCCTTAAAAAGCCACACATCGCTCTAGAGGAGGAACCGCTAATAAGATAATGAAAGAGCGAAAACACAATACCCAAATATATGGTAATGAATATATGTAAGTTTAATCGTTTCACTTATCTCATCCTAAGTAATTCAGTTCAGTCTGTACCGTTGGACTCTCTGCAACTATATTATACAATTGCATGTAATCTCTCTCATGATTTATCGTTCCAGGATTAATTCGATGGTATTTTCACTGCCAAAATGACAACGGAGCTGATTTTATCGCACGCTAGTTACGTAATTTCCTTATTAGACGGTATTGTACCAGGCACCGTGCAACGTTCCAACAATTCTTTCACATCCCAGATTTGACCATTAACGTTTGTTAAATGTCGCAATTTAAAGACATTCACAGAATAAATTGCTCAACCTAAAGATTCTGTTTCTACAAAAAACCACCGTCTTACAAATGATATGACTATCTACATTTCCACGCAATTCTTTGTGTCGTTCCTGTGCCGAAAAGATTCATCTCTATGCCAATTATTTTTCAAAGAACATGAAATACTTTTGAGGCCATACAAAAGAGCAATAAAATCTGCCCAAAACGAACTGAAAAAATGTCTGATCTTGAAAAATATCCTCAACTATAAAAGAAGATTTCTTTATAGAAGCGCAAGCAACTGAACTAATAAATGTAACAATAAGTCCAATAAACCAGTCTAATTATCCCTTTTGGCCGGTTAAATTTTCGTCAGATTGTTTCCATGTCATAAAAATAAACGAGAGATTATACTAAAAAATATCTTTTATAACTTCTGACGAATAACTCGTTTACACGCAGTAAAAATATGTGAATTACGAAAGACAAAAAATGATAATAAGTGAAGTAATGTCATGAGCTGTTCCGAGTGGCGATCTTATCTTATTTACGGGTAATTAGCTTGATATATGAATGACCTGGGAGGAAATGGTCCATTTTTCGAGGTTGTCGTAAAACCTCTTCCATGCGGGAATCATGGAGAAAGATGCAATCATCCGAAAGTGGAAAGTTTAGTCGCCCAAGTCGGGGGTGTCATTCGAAGTGACTAAACCCCGTGACATGATCAAACTATTTTACTTCGAAGGCATAACATGAATTCAAATAGATTTATCCAGTTGGATGGACTCTAAAGATTAACCCTCGAAATGCGGAACATCCAATTTTTAGGAGTCATATAAGGACTTTAAAATTTTCTTTATGTGCTATACTCACATAGGTAAGTCCTTACACGTACCCGTTCCAAAAAAGATACTTGTCACTTTGTCAAAGGAGCTGTAATACAGTTCTGTACAGAAGGACTAAAGACACTTTATCGGTTTGCTTATCCACTCCGCTATGCTCTAATAGTGTTAAATTCTTCCCTATACTTGGAAACAATCAATCTTCCCCAAACTGATGTTCGCTCCTTGAATACAATCTAAACTATCGTCAAACCTATTATATAAATGCTATAAAAATCCGTCAAATTACTTTTTTAAGAAAACCACACCACAACAGAACAACTGAGCAAGTTGCCCTGAACAAAAACAAACCCTTATTCCGAGAATGGCCTCAGATATTGTTGTCATTCCAGGCTCTCTGGGTAGGCCCTTTATTAAAAGGACTAAGGTGAAATGCTGAAGAAAAAAAATTTATAAAAACACAACATTAGACCAGGATATAATTTATGAACACACAAGTGCACGTTGTCCTGTCCCTAGTTAGGCCGGGCCCTTATCTTAATGGCCAGGCACTTGACAGAATAATAAAAAGGTGTTGTTGTCTGCTTCTGTGGATTGTTACACAAAAATTTGAGATATGACGACTCGTAAAAAAATAATGCTTTTGGAACAATTAACTTCATGAGGAAGGTTGGGGTAGTTTTTCTGGCATTTGAATAGATGCTCATTTACTTTTATTTCGCAGGATGTGCAGACCTCATGGCGCTTGACTTTACACTTTTCCTGGTGGTACTGTAATGATGAGAACCTTAAAGATAGATGGAGGTGGGTATGGATAACAACTTGCGGAAACAGTGTACTGCAACTATTGCACTGCACTGTAATTATTAGTGCAATTATTATTATACACATTGGCGTATCTGCACATGGCTAAGAACTACTTATTTCGCAAATAATTTGAGAAGCTTCTTGTTCAATTCTTTTAATATCCTCTCTCGAAAATGAAATATGTTCAGAGTGTTGGCAGTTTATAAAAGATAATGAGCGACGCTTTACGGTAATGGAAACGAAAATACCACATTGTAACAGAATCCTAAGACACCATGATCACATTCGAGATGGGGACATTCGTGATATGGAGTTGTACCGACAAAAGTGGCGTCTTCTATGGTAAGGGCATATAATTCGAGCTGATAAGAACCACAATCTATGGTCTGAACAGTTCGCTCTGAGTTCTCGAAGCGAACAAACTTCAGCGGAAACCTCTCGAGACCTGCTAAGCGGAAAGTATATTGAAGTATTTCTCCTAGATAGTGACACCGATAGTAGTTGGATACTGTTTCGTCCAACAAAGTGATTAAAAAGAAAGAACCAATTTAAGAAAATAATCAAATCTTTACAATTTCAAATCTGCGTCCAACACCAGGTACGGGCTTGGGGACAAGATTTCCGCCAAGAGGTGTAATATATTACTCCCGGAGGAATTATCGTCAGAAGAAGAGGGAAACACGAGCCCTTCGGAACTGAAGGAAGTCAACGCAAGCCTCCTAGAAAAAATTGAGGAACTGAAGCAGGAAAGGCTGCCGTGGCCCAGTAATTGGATCGCCAGCAGACAATTATTAAACAATTGAAACAGCGCTTGCCATCTTTCGAATCAAAATGCCGATAAACACGTCGGAGTAGCATCAGCAACAACAACAACGTCAACAACAACAGGAGCAGCAACAAGAACAACAACAACTCCAAGATGGAGGAAAGATGTGTTTGGAAGTGCTAATCGAAGAAGAGGAAGGCAACGAATCCAACTTTTATGTGGCGCAAGAAGAGAAGAACTCAAAAAGATAAGGTCAGTGCTAGTCTTGTAAGTGCCACTCCGGCAAATTCACAACCACCTTCCCCCCAACTACCCGCCCAATAAAAGAAAAAATCCCCCGATCACTGGGTAAAAAATTAATGTATCTCAGTTCCTCCGAATATTAGAAAAAAAAGGTTGAAAGCAACCCTAAAGAATATGATGGTCGACAGGATCCTCATCTTTGCACAGAGCATTGAAGATCATGCGGCGATCTTCAATCTTATTCAAGAAAAGGGGTTCCACGCCATATCACGCACCCCACCAGCCTTAAGAACTCAATCCAGCTCAGACTCGGCCCAAATATCAAAATTGGATGGGTAGTATGCAGGGTACGAATGCGGATAATCCTCATCAAGTGCTAGTCGAGACATCTGACTATGAACACACGTCAGCAATTCGCAAGAGACCCGACAGGAGGACAGCATGTCGGAGATGCGGGCAAGTAAGTCACCGAGCGAAGAACCTGCCGCGTTCTCTGCAGGGATCGTGGTGCGTTTGGTGCGAGTTTCGCACAAACTGCGGCCTCCGGACGGTGTCCAATTTTCAGGGCGGAATTGGAAAGGGCAAGGGTGCGAATGGCATGATCTGGATTTTAAAAAATTAAAATGCACCGGAGTGCAACCGCTCACCAGTTGCTAGCACAGTTCGCTGCGGAAGTAAATGCTAATCTAGTGCTAATTATTGACCGATACCGAATCAAGGACCCGACTTCATGGCATCTTGGCCTATCGGGCACCGCTGCCATCTGGGCTCAGGACGTCGTTCGACTACATGTTCTTGCCCAAGGCCAAGAGAATGGGTTTGTCTGGATTCAGTATTTAGGGATAACGTTTTTCAGCGTTTACCTGACGTCTAATGAGATGATGCCGGACTTTCGGCGCCGGTTTGATGCTCTAGAGAACGCTGTTTCGGGCACGGTGTGGGAAATCCTGGTAGGCCATGATTTTAATGCTGGGGCCCATGAATGATGCATGCCTCAGCCAGACTCCAGAGGAACATGGATTCTGGAAATGACGCCCAATCTGTGAACAAAGCATGTTTGGCATCACTTTTGCGTCGGAATCTTTGGCACCATCGGTGGACGGGTCGCGAGTCTTGGAAGACTTCTCACCAAGTGATTACCAGTACATCGCGTTCAAAGTGGTTGACACTATTTGTCGGCATACACCAACCCAGCCCTCCCCTTGCCTGTGGAGTGTCGCGAGGGTGAACATATAGAAATTTGTTGAAGCTCTTGTAGCAGGCAGAGCCGCGCTGGAGAGCACTCCGCTGGTAGTAGCGTAGCAGCTGACACCGTCGTAAATTCAGTGGTGAACCTGATAATGAATGCGTGTCAGGCTTCTATGCCCTGGAGGGGCCCCAGCCGAGCCAAACCTTTTATGTACTGGTCAACGGCAGAAATTGCCGACCTACGGAAGAAGTGTCATAAGCTCTGCCCTTTGGCACAACGTTTACACGCCAACGAGGATGCATGCATCATAATGGTACAGTATAGATCAACAAAAAATGAGGACACCAGCTTGCCACCTGGAAAAGGAAGGAAAAGGGGTCACCGTCTGCTCCCGTGTGCATACCGACCGCTGTGGATGCTTGATTCGGCCGGAAAAGTGCTCGAAACGGTCATCTGGAGTAGACTCACTGAACCGATCCGCGCTACCGGGAATTTACTCCCAAGACATTTCGGGTTCAGAACAGGGATATCTACGATGAATGCTGTTATGGAGGTCGTCGGTGAGGCACACAGCCGCCAATCTCGACGGATAGTGCTCCTCATAACGCTTTATGTCAGAAATTCCCTCAATTCCGTAAAATGGACAGATATGCTAGGCACATTAGAAAACGCATTTTACGTGCCAAGTTATCTCTTGCGAATATTGGAGGGTTATCTGAAAGACCGCTCCCTGCTTTATGAGATGCCACAGGGCTAGAGGAGGATAGAAATCACGGTGGGGTAGCACAGGCATCTTCCCTAGGTCGGTTATGCAGACGACGTTACGGCACTTCTTGCTGGACGCACTTTTGAACACGCGCAAATCAGACTTGGCATATTGATGCGACGGGTAAGCAGATGGATGACTGCTCATGGTTGCAGCCTTCCGCAAGAAAAAAACCGAAGTAGTCATCTTTACCAGAAAGAGAATTACGACAATGCGTCCCATATCATTCGGAGAGTTGGCTATAGAGTCAAAACCAGCAGTTAAATGTCTTGGTTTAATCCTCAACTCAAAGATAAGCTCTCTCTCTCCTTATGGAAACAATGGAGGTCGGGTCTGCTCTATGGTGCGAAGGTATGGGCTGTTGCCCTTGCCAACGAGGTGCACCGTAAGCGCCTTGCTCAAGTGCAGAGAAGGGGAGCTTTCCGAGTGGCGTTTGCTTGCCAAAGAGTGTAAAGCCATCTAGCACCGTAAGAGCAAAAACGTACCCGTACCGAGTGGCAAAATGAGCCAAGGAGGAGATGGACTGCGAGGCTCCTCGACAATATAGATCCGTGGCTTAACTGAGTGTACGGTGAGATTGATTACTTCCTTACCCAACTTCCAAGGAGGTATGGAAGTTTCCAGTCTTACCTGTATAAGATTGGGAAGGAGTGATCTCCTGATTGTGTGCTCTGCAATGGAGTGGCGGACGACGCTGAACACAGCCTTTTCTCTTGTAAAGCGTGGGACGGCTTTCATCAAAAGCTTTATGCAGTGGAGCTCCCACCAGACAACACTGTCGGAGAGATGCTCAAGAGCGCTGGCAGCTGGAATCGTGTTGCGCTTTATATTCAAGCTCTTCTTATTGCGAAGACGATTGAATTCGACCGGCAGAAGAACCGGATCCCGAGGGGTTTCCTGAACTAACAACACACTTCCTATCCTCCCCTCCCGTTGGGGAAAGAGATTCCCTGACTTGAGGACTCCCAAAGCAAGCAGACCGGGAGGGCTATCCGAAGTAATGTGTCAAACGGTTCCAGGCTAGTTCTCTAGTAACATGAAGGTATTTAATTGGTACTCCGACGGCGTACTGTTGCGGGAGTCCAAAACTCTGTGCGTAAACGCATTCAGGTACTCTACTCCCGAAGCAAAAACTCCGTCTTTGCACTTCAGGAAATGCAGTTCTTACTAGCCCCTGTAGTCACCAATGACGGTGACCAAATATAGGGACTAGTAGTAGAGCGGAATTTTACTTAAGGAGAACGTGCCGCTCTCGCTGACTAATTGGAACTGACTAACTTGAGTCCGCTTTCTAGCCAACCTCATAGTCGACCATATTCTTTTCCCCCTAGTTGTCGTCGTGTCAGCCGAACGTGCTCATTGCTCTGACAGGGATGTGCAGGGGGTATCGAGTTTCATTTCGCCACAGCGGCATGACCGCTAAAACCTCTAAAAGTAAAGAGCGACCATGATGTTGTTGAACGACCCTCAATCGTGTTAGGTATTGTCTTCATGCCACGGGGGCCCCTTTCAAGAATTTAGTAATGGTGTCTCTAATTTCTTCTCATCAGTTATGGGGAAGCATTCTGCCAGACAACCCCAATATTACAGTGCCCCATAGATACCACCAAACGTAAGGAATGAATCCAGAGGGGAGCCACTAAAATACAGACATTCATTCGATAGGTACGCTGGTCCCTTCCCCCCAGATTAAGCTTATAGGTTAGAGGAGGCCCACTTCCTTAGGAAACCGAAAATGTTCAGCTTGTCAGAGGCGACTTATTTTTAAGATTACCTTGCAATATTCGTTAGCGACCCGGTGTATTATGTCATTATCAGCAACCCATTATTTGCGTCTGGCCACATGTACAAAGCTCTATGTTTGCAGCTCAGTCTTGATTACCTTGACCAAAATATCCTGTTTTATGGCCACGCCAGACCCCACTCTGCACAATACGTCTGGGAGCTCGAATAGGAGGTTCTTCAGCACCCGCTGTATCCTTGCGAATTTACTTTTCCACATACTCAAACCAAATGGGAGTGTTTTCTCAACATAGTGAGGTTCAAAAACTTCTTTTTCTTTTTCTTCAGACTTTGTCCCCTTCACAAGCGGGGTCAGCTTGTCGTGATCGGTTTTGTCATTCAGCTCTATCGAATGCCTGATCTGGGTACAATTTCGGGGCTTTTAAATCCCCATCCAACGTATCAAGCCATCGTTGTTTCGGCGTGCCTTTTGGTCGTTTACCATCGACTTCGATGTTCCGACCAATCTTGGTAAGTGAGTTCTCGTTAGCACGAATTGCGTGACCATACCATCGAAGACGCCTATCTCGCAATTTTTTCATAATCGGGGCAACACTATAATGATCGGGGATATCCTCATTTCGGATGTGATCAAACCATGTCACGTCACTAGTCCAACATCTTCGTGTCCATTACCGCAAGACGTCGTTCATTGTCTTTTATAGTCGGCCAACACTCAGAACCATAGAGAGCGACTGGGCGGACGACACTGCGGTAAATTTTAGATTTGAGACGTTCGTTGATACGTCGATCAAAAGAACACCAGTTGTGGAACTCCACTTCATCTAGGTTGCCTTAATGCGTGAAGCAATTTCATAACGCCGTTCTCCATTGGCTGATAGCATCGACCCGAGGTATTTAAATTGCTCAGTTCTGGCCAGATCACTGCCGCTGACAGTGGTTGTGCCTGTTTCGTGGGGATCGGTCGTCAAAAATTCAGTTTTGTTTAGATTCAATCCGAGGCCATGTTGCATGAGGCGATCGTAGAATTTAAAAACTGGTTCAACCAAACCTTCGACAATGGACCATTTGGTGAAAAGACATCACCATTACCGTAACGGGAAATGCATTATCGATTAATTTGTTGTTCTAATTATTGTTTTTGTGCAGAAAAGCCTTCAATGGAAAACTATGAACTTATGTTACAGCCCAACACATAATTCATACAAAACTAACATCTCAGTTAATTGGTACAAATAATCGAAGCCAAAACAGTAAAGCAGAAAATCCTCCCTAATTGCAGGTTCCCAAGTAACTCACAACTCCTTGAGGAAATATCTACTATTGAATGCGCGCAATAACTGAATCTTTAAGAAATCCATTCCACAAAGCCATGTTCCGAGTGAGTTCTGTACTAATTTGAATTTAATTGCAGGCTTGTACCAATTTGCCCATTAACACATGAAATGTCTGAAGTTGGGGCGCGCCTTGTCTCAAATGCTCCATACCAGGCGCCCTACTCAGAACCACTTTGCCGGAGTAGTTTAAGGGGTTATTCTGGGCAGACAAGCAAACCATGAAATGAGCGTTTAAGACTATGCAAAACATAATATCCTCAACTTGATATGTGTACTATTAATTAGCGATCATTTATTATGACTCAAAGTAGATGTTCCACTCATGTGGGTCTAACGAGTTTAATCTGATCGCCCCTAACTTTCTCTGGCGCCATAGAATTGTCAGATATAGATACAAATATATTTCAGACATGCAAACCAACTGAGGGAGCGGATTTCATATTGGAATTGTGGGGTTTGGGTGCAGATGGTGGAGGGGGCGTTTATGGCTCAAAACTCCCTTGATATGAGGAATGTCAAAAAATTGGTCGTTGCACTGACAATTTTCCTTTCTGCCAGTTGTCCGTAGGTGCAGCCACCAATTTGGAAGAATTCTGAAACGAAGAGCGTCATCAAACTATCAAAACCGGCACTGAAGACTATAAGAAAGAGCGCTAAGAGATACAGTGATTATCCAGGTTCAACTCACCCAAACCCCATTCAGATATAATGTGCCACTCAGTAATACCGAACTTCAGGATTATTAGGCAATCATAATTTACTCTACACCACAAACCTAATAAAATGCCAGTGAATGGAAAAAACTCGAAGCCATTAAACCTTTGCGAAGTTTGCCTTTAAATACCGCTCAGCCGTTTGTCCTCTTTAAGTACGGGTATAATACGAGTGCGCTAACACCGTCCATATCTTTCTGCTCCTTCTGCTATACCTTGAGAAAATTAAGTTCAATATTTCACTTGCTTTCCTGCTTCTGGCGCCCAACTTCGCCAGCATACAAGAAATTTATTGTTGGGCTCAATTAAGAAATCATCACTTCATCCATTCTTAGAAAGTGTAGCAAAACGCGATGCTTCCAACGCGCATATCACAGACTATTTTTCGGATGATTTATTCGAAGCGGAGGTTGCATTTAAGATAGAGGATGAATGCAATACAGTTTTAAATGGTGGACCAGGGGTGTCAGGTCTTAATGTGGCTGCAGAGGCAGAACTCTTTTGAGAAGAGTCTTATCTGGAACTTTTGGGTCCTCGTTTGTGACTATTTTTCAGCTCCCTTAGGAAGTTAGCCTTTCTGCCTGAATGGGAGTTCTGCTTCGTCGACGAAGTTCGGAGTTAATGGTGAAATGCATAGCATCCCTTATCTTAAGGACCCTTTCTCCTGCCTGGAATACCGGCGCTTCAAATGGGGTTCAAAGGAATCACAGCTGGCAACACGATAGTGAAGACTCCACCAATTGGATGCTCCAGTTCAGAGAAATCAACATTTCAACTGGAAAGACTACAAGAAATCAATGCAGTTAATGACGAGACCATCTCGAGGTTATTCCACACGAATCGCATTTAATATTGTTGAAGTTGTCCAAGTTATAGGCAAGGTGTAATCTCGGCTTCCCCGCAGCCTCCACTGCCAGCATCCTGGCCGGCGTGGGTCCAGGGCAGATTGCAAACACTTACTCTCGATGCCCCATGAATTATCTACAAAATTGCAATTAACGTTTCTAATAGGATGCCAGACATAAATATTTTATTGTATGATTTATGCTCAGCACATAGTTAATCATCGCCCCGTGTCATTAGGCCGTGAGTAATATGACATGGAAATATGAAAATTTAATGAGAACTTGCTCCGATCCGCTTGGCCGGCATCCTGATGCAGGACGGGGCACAAAGCTGCACTAGATGAGGCAGGTACACGAGAAAGGTGTTGGGATGATCACGAATTGATCATGTGGGTTTAAAAACTGCTCCGGCTAAGGAGTTATTTGTGTGCATTGGATTAGGGGGATCGTGGTAGATTTCAGCGTCTTGTGCGAGCTATAATTTTGCGGTGTTTGCAGAGAAAATGCTTTCCACTGGAATGATATGAGTAAGGCTGTAAATCTGCACTCAATTGTTTCAAGTAGGTGGTTTCTATAGAATAACAGAATGCCCAGATGAATGCTTAACGCCTTACACTTCCATAAGGAGTTAAATGACAGGTGTGTAACGCTCTGCCCCTAGTGGATGCAGTTGCTTCTATAATATAAAGACGGAATTCGGAAGTGTCTTAGGTTCAAATACTTCACAGGGAGCTTAAAGCTACAATAAATTACGGTTCTTATAGCACTACAAACGCTCCTGTAAGTGTACCTAATTAAGAAATTGAGCGGAAACCGCTGAAATCACGTGGGGTCAGCGAAGCAAATCGTTGATCAGCCGCGACAAGGATACCCAGTTGGCCTGCCTCGGACGTCGAGTTCTCGCCTCGTTCCAGAACTCTAAAGGGTCCCTTGCAGCGGTCTCCGAAGAGCGTCCATCCGAATGAAGACTTGTGAACATGTCTCAAGGTCCTTGGAAAGGTTGACCTCCGTTGTCGCTTGTCGGGAATTTGGAGTCGGGCGCAGCTTCGCAACCGCGAGCCTGAGCAGACGCAGCATTTCAGAGTCGCTTAACCCTGCTTTAATGTCTAGCACACGGTCGGCAGGGAGACTTACATTCTTCCCGTATACCATCCCCGCGGGGCTGGCCGTCAACTCCTCTCGTTGGACTATACGGAGGACGAAATGCCACATTGCGACGACGACGATCATCGCAAGCCATTAAGGCGATCTTCAACGTCCGGTGCCACCGTTCCGGCATACCATTGGACTGTTGATGTTACGCAGTAGTCCTATGCCGTTTTAAGCCCAAGAACTTTCAAAACTCCGCGAAAAGAGTAGATTCGAATTGAAGTCCGTGGTCCCTGATGATAACGGCCGGAACACCAAAGCGCGGAATCCACTTTCGACACATGATTGTGCCGTAATCTCAGACAGAGGTATTGCTTCAGGCTACCACGTAAACCTATCGATGATTGTGACGCAATACTTGAATCCATCCGAGTCTCACAAAGGGCCGATGATGTCAAGATGGATGGTGTTGCGCTTGGTGGACCTGGGGAATACACTTACTTCCTTTCCAATGTGCTTGTCGACCTTGCCCTTCTAACACGCGATGCACTGTCTAGCTCAAGAGTTTACGTCTTTGATCATGGACGGCCTGAAGTATTCATAAGTGACTAACCAGTTCGTCGTCCTGATTCCTGGATGCACAAGATCGTGTATTGCCTTAAATACTTCCCTGCGAAAGTCGGCCCGAATGAGTGGCCTGGATCCCTTATCTGAGGTCTCACGGAGCAAATAAGAGTTTGAGCTGAACCTCTTTGAATTTGTATTTGAAGTTTGCCTTCAGGCTCTGAAGCTCTGCGTCGTCTTTTTGTGCCTCAGCGATTGCCGTAAAATTAATCGCGTCGTGGACTTTGATCCAATGAGAAAAACTACCTTTAACTTTTCTGGTCTATGGACTCCTTTTTTAGGCTTATATCCAAAGTTAAGGCCTTTTCTTTCCTTAAGACGATTACAGTTTCGTTCAAGGCAGAAATAACTTGTCAGATGTCTCACCTCTGCTTCGGGAGCAGCGTGAACGGAGTGGTTAGCAAATGGCGGGCCATTTTCTAAGGACAGCAAAGCAGCAGGATCATTCTCGAGGTCTTTCAACATTGTGATGACTAATGGGGTTAAGCCATGGTCAGAAGAACATTTTTAGTGATCGGAAGCGAGCAAGAGAGGAGAGCTATCTCAAAAACCTAAAATGATGGCGAAATTGGCCGTGAAGGCTCCATCGAAGTGCTCCGTCGACACGTATCCTTTATCGATGCGTTGGTCCGGGACTCTTTCCGAAGATGTAGCAGGTATATTGTCCTGGTCTAACGCATATCCATGAATGTTTACTCGTCAATTGCTTTCGCAGACAAATCTAGCGTTTTCCTCATTCTTGGATGAGCAGATTGCCAACCGCTTGACTTGCTCTTCAGGTCAAAAACTATTCCCAGGTGATCACTATGGGCGTACTGAAAATTCCTTGACAAACATTCTGTAGCTCTGATGCCGGCAGATCAAATGGTTTCCAAATTCGTCTTTGAAAAGACATACACTGTCGTAATCATCAAAAGAGAAGAATGGTCGATAAATGGCTATGAGTTTTTTCAGATTACAGACTTAATAATCTTCACCGACGGGTCAGTCATGGAGCTCGGATCGGGCGCAGGGGTGTTCTCGGGGAATCCAATTATGGAACTGGCCTGACCCCTCGGAAAAATGACGACCACATTCCATGCGGAGATATATGCCAATTAATTGGCAGCAGCACAATGTCTGCGACAAAAATGGAGGGGTCGCACGATTCGAATCTGTTCCGACAGTCAGGCGGCATTATCAGCACTAAACAGCAACGACATATCAAACCACTTGATGTGGAGTTGTCATCAGGTGCTGTTGAAACTTGGCCGACTAAACGAAACATTCTTAATGTGGGTGTCGGGGCGCTCTAACATTGCTGGTAATGAGGAGGCCTACAGGGTCGCTTTTGGAATCCGGCCATCCATTGTCAAGTCTACCCTGAAGCGTGAAATTGAAAGGATTCATGCAGTCGAGTGGAGAAATTTGAACTCTTGCCGGCAGGCGAAAATCCTTGTGAAAGAACCTGGGATCGCTAGATAGGCATTTTTGTTGTCCCTTAAGAAGTGGCACATGAAATCCCTAGTAAGGCTTTCAACGGGACACTGCTCCTTAAACTACCATATGGAAAAGATTGGGGTGGTAGTTTTGGCTATGTGTAGGCAATATGAGGAAGAGACGGCCCTGCACTTTTTATGCAGCTTCCCGGCTTCCTCAAAACTCAGACGAAAACACCTTGGTAAGGCTTTCTTCAATGAAGAAACTGCACACTCTCTGCCTCTGGGGAATGTTCTCAGATTCGCTTAAGCCTGCGAATGCCGTAAGCGGGAAGCCATTGAATAGGCGATTTTCGGTTATAGTGCAATGGGCCTAACATTGGCCTGAGTGCTCGGAGCTGCGGCTCCCCTCAGTAAACTAAACTAAACTAAATGGGTGTACTGTTCACTGACGTTCCAGTCAGATCCACAATCGAACCGGACACCCTTTCCAGTAGGTAGTAACTTGACCATAGTTAGCCAATATGATATCCAACTGCGCACAAGTCCCCAAGAGACAACGACCTCTTGCATTCATCAGTGTACTTCCCCATGCTGTGGTTCATGCATTGAAGTCAACGGCAATGACTTTTGGTTTCCGTCCTTTTGGTAAACTGCTCCGTTAAGGCAGTGCAGATTTCCGCCTTAGAAGTGACTTCATTCAGGTCTTTGTACTGTATAGCGATCTCATGCTTCTAAGGACGCACGGCAGCATTTTCTCCAAATAAATTTGCGATTTGGTTGCGGAACTCTTCGGGTTTGTTCTCTTCGGACCTTTCCAGTTGCACCATGAGATCTCCCTTTTGGTTTTTTCTCTCCTTCTCCATTTTGGCTTTTTGGTCCAACCTTAGCCCAACCGTCGTGTACTTTTTGACACATCGGCTCCCTTGGTGGCGCTAGTGACTTAGGCACTATTTTCCCACCTACCGAGGTTTTAGGCCCCTACTTCAAAGGTGATGATACGCCTTTTTGTTTTTTTTTTTTGGAACGTGCTGATTTCCTGGATGTTCGCCTTCCTTTTCCCGAAAACTCTTTTTCCTCCTCCTATCCACAAGTATACGGTTGGGTGTCACCTGCGTTGACTGCTTTATCGTCGAAGGAGTAATTTTAAGGCTCTCCTTTGATTCTTTCGCATCTTCCCGCGATTTGCTATATAGAACCCTAATAGCACTCACCATTGATTTGATGATTTCTTTACCAGACCCATTCTCAGAAAGTGCCCAATCGAAAAATCTGCAAAAAAATCATGAAGCTGCCTCTATTTGGTGTCCAGGACTCAAAATACTCTCTCGGTATCTACTCAAATTAAGTTAATAATAGTATATTACTGTGTTTTCGGGGAAATTGACTAGAAACCCAACTTAAGCTTATCCTGGAGTTACAAAAGTTTGCAGTAATATAGACCCTCGAAAGGGTGTAATCTCTAGTAGGGGGAGAAACCTTCCTGGAAAACGGAAGGAGACTAAATTCCTGGAAGAACTCTAACGACAGAGAATGCCTTTCCAGTTTTTTGCATTTCAGATTATTAAAAATTATTAAATTTTTCTTCTGGACTAGACAATTTCATTTATGTGATCCTGTAAAAGACAATACAAAAATGCAATTAAAAATTTATTGAATAATTTCAAGGATTCAGTTTCAGTTAAAAGTTATTTTGGATTCAATCTTTTCATGCTTACCTGCATATCTTCCAAGTTACCTAGTGAATAGAATGAACCAAATGAAACCATTCAAATCAGAAATAGTCGAAGGATCTTTATTCACAAAATAAAAGCACAAATTTGTATCTTTCACTCAAAATGTATTTGAAAGAAACAATTTTAATTGGATATTTTTAAAATGTAATCGATGTTTTATTGGATTTGTGATGAATTAGTTGTGGTACTTTTTCTTGCATTATTATTTTCTGTGGCTACAAAGAGACTCTCTATCTATCTATCTATTTACATTTAATTATGTGGTTCAATTTTGGCACCTAGTGTTCTGTTTTGTTTGAACAATTGCAACTAAAAACTCCATTTTTAAATTGATTCTCAAAATGGATTTGAATGAATATTATTAAATCCGTTTGGCACACCTAAAAATAAGCTACTATTTATGCTATACTAATCATACGGACAGTCTAGATTTATACATATATATCTATTTGGCATCACTCTAATTTAGAACCTATTGGACATTATTAACAATTCTTTATTTAAAAGTTAATCAGATAATTATGAGAATATATTTACATCATGAAAAAAATAAATTAAAATGGAATTATTAGGGTGACTCCGTGTAGGTCCTGTCGATTTACAGAAGTTCGGCAAGAAATCTAATACATTTAGGAAGAAATTTTCAACCTATTGTGATATTCTGGAAAGATGCGATGTAAAATATCAAATTAGTAATTCGCATTATATGTAATGGAAACCTTGTTCGGATCACTACTGAAAATTTCCAGTGAAAACTAAGACCTATTCACTGTAAAATGTGACATAAATTACTTTGCATTTGAAAAAGGATTAAAACTGATAATTTACCCACAGCCATAATTTCGACTTCCAAAACTGAATATTTCAAAAGCAAACCTCTACTCTCCCAACTAAATGCATTATCCCAGAAAATCGAAAAATCACTCTACCCCCAAAATGGAACTTTTTCATCAAAATAATAATGACTTCCTGCATTGAATGAATCTTATTTATCACGGGACTAAATCACTCTCTTCCTGATCACTCGAGCAATCATCCATATCGATCAGTTCGTCCTCGTTTTCATCAACGTAGCTTGTTGGGCTGCTCGCATTGTTCTCTCCCATATTGTTACCGTCTGTGCTATTGTTGCTGTTTCCACCCTTTGAGTTCTCCTCCTGTTGCATCCGTTTGTGTTTCGTGCGTCGATTTTGAAACCAAACTTTAACCTGAAAAGGACAACAATTTCTAAAGTGAAGAATGCAATCAAATTTAACGTTGAAATTTGTCAGATCAAAAAAGGAATCTATTGAGTGCGCTTTAATGAGAATTTAACAATCAGATAGTTATGGAACTATAAGTGCAGGGTCTTAAAGAGGACAGCAGTCAAGGACCTGAGCTGAAGTGCCTCTCCAACGATACTATGTATATTCTATTAAATGCAATGTAGGTATTAGAATTGGTTGAATAGTGTTGTCGTTATATAGAAAGGATCTCAACTAAAAATCCTCACGGTGACACTTTTCAGCACTCCTTGGGGTGTGATATAAAACCTTCTCTTATCAGTGTCCGCCTACTTAATATTGAAGATATCAGGAGAGAAAAGAGCCACAATGTCTAGATTATTAACCAAGCATAAATTGGACATTGCCATCCTTCAAGAAGCTCATAGTTTCAACGAAAAAAACATCCCAATTCGAGAAAGGATCCTTGAATATACATAGACAGGTACCTTATTCTGACAGTCGTGCGAAACCCGTAAATGCCTCCCCAATCGATAGCCCTGAAGTTTCTAAAATAAAATTATGCAATACATAAACTACCTCATGTTTGCAGGCCTCATCTCTACTTTTTAAAGTTTCTTCTTATATTGAAGGCTTCAATAGTCCTGGCTCGTGGAGTAGTGACTTTCTGACTTTCTGCTTCAAATCCTAGTCTAGGCATTCTCTCCAATGGGGCAAATCATGTTTGGGTCTTCCTGCCACCTTTTTTGACACACATGTCAAGTTTTCATCGGATATCGCCTACCGCTGTAACACTTGAACACTCTGAAGCAATATATCCCTGGCACATGCACACTGTGATATAGTGACAATCAAACAGGCAGTTCGTATGCTCATTCAGCGGTCACCCCTCTCGTCTGCTTTATTGGATGACAGTGTTATTTTGGTAAGACACACCAGCGGCGCTCCTCGTCTATCATCCGAGCCAAACTTGGTGTTAATATTGACGCCATGCACCGTTCCGAGCATCCAACCCTTCGTTTCTGTATACTCCAACCGCTCCTTGAAACCTCAAATACTGATGCCAGTCCACCAGGAGGCTCAGGAGCGCCCGACTGATCCTCCGCCTGAGAAGACTCCTGCTGGAGTTCTCAGAAATCCTATGAAAGAAAAAAGCTAATCAAAGCCACACCGGTGGCAAGTGGCTCAAAAACTAGAAAGCCTACTGATCCGAGCCTAATGCCTGCACAAAGTGAGGTTTATCCCGACACTGCACTGATGCACTCAGTGAGTCAACTATGGCTGGGGCGAATTCCGCTTGTGAACGGGACAAAGGCTGAAGAAGAAGAAGAAGAAGTATGAGGTTTCTGTCAAAAATTACCAAAGTTATTACCACTAATCCCTATGACATCTGTGCACATTCCTGTTCCCCTGAACAGTGACAACGTTCCATATCAGCAAATTGTCCCTCCAGCTTCGGAACTTGTTCCTATGGAAGCTTCAAATTTGGCTCCCCTAAATTTTGAGGACCAGGCTCTTACTAATGAAGCGAAAGTCCCGCTCTTCTATGATCTCGTAACCCAGAGGAAAAGTTATCCGGTATTAGTGGAAAGAATTTAGATTACAGTAACGAATCCTCTTAGCTTAAACTCACTGCGGTTACACCAAGAAATCAAACCGCTTAGTATTCAGGACGTAGTCCACTCTGCACAAGCCAGTTGGAGGACTGGGAAAGTTATCTTCGAGGATCGTGTTAGTGTTAATAGGCTAGTCCGGGATGATCGTTTGTCTTCGCTGGGCTTCAGACCCTTTATACCTTTCAGATGGGGTGATCAGAAACATTCCCCTCTGTCATGACATGCAGACTATTGAAAATGCTGAATCTTCAGTTAAAATTTTGTTAATGCTGAAAGACTAACTTGCAGAAGTCGTGAGCCAAATGTTGGTAAAGTGCCTTCAACCACTATGAGAGTAACCTTCCTGGGAAACGACTTACCTGATCATATCCTTTTTGCCCACACGAGATTCGAGGTCTCTTATTTTAAAACTAAAGGCTCGACCCAGCAGAAGCCCGCAGTAACAACACTTTCCAATGTTTTTAAACCAACGCCATCCATCTATGAGATTGTATGTTGTAGTAACGAAATACCAGAGAGGAGTTAGCAAAATGTTGCTAATGCTCACTGAATCTGTTGTAAGATCAGATGATGAGAAACTTAAGAGTAAGTTCTCTGGAACTCGTGAAGGCACTTAATCAAATCAATGTTCCGCAAATCCATTCATTTCCTCCAAGTCAACTGTGTTGCAGATTATGATATTTTCATAGCTGAAACATTCAACCTCACTTATAATTTCGTGATCGTGTCAGTCTATCTCCCAACCAGTATCTCTAACAGGGAGCTAAACACAGCCTTTGGTAGGCTTCTCACTTTTTGTGACAAGTATAACAATACACTCATCCCTAAGGATCTTAATACTAGTTCCAAAAATCTGGGTGATTACCTCAGTAATGGCAAAGGGATGAGATTAGAGGCTGCTGTCCTCAACTCTTCATTTGATTTTCTTAATAATCAGATGCCCGGTTTTTCAACCCACCATCTATACCTAACCAATCCGGCTCGGTTCTCGACATAGCTCTTGCTAACTCTGCTAGTCAATGTTGGCAGTGGGATCCGATTATGGATAAAATATCTAATAGTCACCACACTCCCATTAGTATCTCTACGCAGGCGCTAAATGTTTTTCTCCTTCTAGCAGGCTGATCAATTTATCTTGGGGTCTCACATCCTGTAAGGCCATCAATCTCTATAGATCTGCGGTAAGGCACATAATAAAGTATGTCGCTACGTTCACTATGAATCAGCCAAAATGTTTTGAAAACTATGATAGCTCAACTCAACCACCTGAGAATATGTTTGGTGCTGACCAGAACCACCTCCAGATTTTTGCTTTGACCAAGGAGCCGCCTCCCCGTTTCAAAAGGCCCCTCCTGACAGCCAGAGAACTTCTTAAATTAAAGGAAAGAATTCCCAAAACCTATCATTTGGTGGTCCAGAACCCGAATGCTGGGTATGGTCTCTCCGCGATCTATAAGTCGTTCTGCAGATTGTTTGACACTGTAGTTCCCAATGTTATTCTCGCAACCCATCATAAGATTCAGGTTAACCTGTCATATAATTTGAAGTGTCACCTTTGGCAGAGCCCAGGTGGCGGCCACGGGTGGCAGGGCGATGGAGGGGCTCAAATCAAGGGGTTTTCTGGTCCTGGCATCTGATGCTGCGTTCATGCGTGGTGGATCCGACTGGGCGATGGTTGCCTTGCTTCTGACCCCCTTTTTAAGTCTTCAAAAGTTTTATGGTGCCGGCAAGTCCTCCGCGGGGCACCCATTAAATGAACTCGCCAATCCACATTGGCTTATTAGGAAGACAGGAAGAGGGGAGCGGGGTAGATCAGCCCATAAGGAAATGCCCCCACGGAACTCAATTCCAAACCCAAGAAGGATAAAATCCGGAGTAAATCAGGGACGAAGGTAGCAGCGAGGAGGCCCGGCATTATCAGTACTAGTGAGGTGAAGGGCATGGGATTGGCAATACAACCAAAATCAATTCTGAAACAAATACTCACTCGAGAGGACAGGAAATCATCAAAAACTTTATCGTCATGCAGATGTACAAATGGTGGAATGTACAACTTGTGTTCAACGGCATATGGTTCATTAAGGTGTTATGCGTCCTCCATCGGCGGAAAGGCGTGAGAACATTGTCCTTAAATTGCTTGTCTGGAAAGGAGCAGAACTGTCGATGTGTGATGAGGATGATAAACCAGGGGCGCACACGGTTTCAGTTTACCTCTTCAAGCCTGACGCTGGAGGGCAAAGCAAACTCTACACATTTCGGGTATATAATCGATCCCTAGAGGCAATTGAAAGCCGTAACTATAATATGCTTCCATGGACACATGTCATATAGACCGAAATTGCAGGATTGACCAAGAAAGTGGACCTGTTGACTTCTCAGGCAAACAACGGGGCACAAAGGATTACCATACCAGACGAGGAGGATAAGATTCTACATTGGAAAAAACCTCCAAGCAGCCAATGGTGAGCACTAAGATAGCCCAGGTAAACCTCTACCATGCAAAAGCTACATCGGCAGTAATTGCAAGGGTAATTTCCGAGGACAACATTTGAATAGTGGTGACTCAATAACCCTAGTCGTATCGGAGGCAAATTCGTGTCCGGCAGGTGTAAGTATGCAGGTAAATTGGGATTCCTCTTGTGAAAGGTAAGAACTTGCATCATTCTTAATGTAGTGTCTGCCCTTCAGAGTTCTTAACTGAAGATCCCCTGGTTGGAAGCCGGGGGAGACCTCAGAAGTAACTCGAGGGAACATTCTTAGGAATGGACCGCTCAAGAATGTATAAGGTGACTTCAATTCTGGATCACAGAATAGCATAACGACATTGAGGGCAACTTTGAACTAGGGGAAATAATAAGGAATCCTAAGGGTCCTGGAGGGTGTCCATTGGGGATTTTTGTCCGAGGTTTGGCTGATATCTATTCTGGATTTTGTGTATCTAAGTGAATACTGTTTCTTGCATAAATTATAGTTATTTTGTGGTAAAATTATTATATTTAATATAATTTATTATATATAATTTTTATAATTAATTAAATTAGGATATATGAATGAATAATTAATTTTACGAACAATAATGGTAACTTTTTATCTATTTGCGTTATCTGCATAGAAATTCTTTTAAGGCTGACAACACTGTTCCTATTTTATCTCCTTCACCAATTGGAGTTAGTTGCACTATAATTTGATTTCAACAAGGGAGGGGTTGCATAAAGCACAATCCTTGCATTTCGGTGGGATGCAAATAAAAGGCCAATAAATTTAACGAGCGTTTCATTTTCATTCGCATTACCACCAACATGACCCCGTTTTATAGCTAGTGAGCACGATATCAATTTAAAGATTGCCGCTGCAGTCAGGACTCAAGGGGTTCCGCTTTCCAACCGGGTAATAGTCAACAGTATCAGACAAGTCTGGCGTAACGACAGGAATAAGGGAAAGGACAATAATGAATTATCATGTCAACATAGCGACGCCGCTCTATTACGCGACGCTGTAATGCTTTCAAGGGGGTTGCACGAAAATATATTGAGTTTCGTACAGGACTCGAGTTCATAAATAAGAACGAGGAACTAGCTGGGGTAGTGGAGGTTTCAAGAAGCCAAGCAAAATAAATGCACTTGGAGTATACCAGAGTCATCAAGGGTTGAGCCAGTGGAATTTAAAACTAGAACAGAACCATTTTCCTACTTGCCAAGCAGTTGATTAAATCATGAATGGTTGAAAAGTGGCATTAAGTGGGGATAAATTAACCGTAAAATGTTAAACTGAAAATTGTTTAGATTTGTAACACCGGAAGGAAGTTAATTCGTTATAAGGATTGGATTGAAGTAGTTGAGAACATTCCTCGTTATTGCTCGTGATTACTTATGGGAAATAGTTTTTGACTGAGTCAAAATTAGATATTAAATAATCTGCAGTGCCATTACAATTAAAGCTAAATCTCCATATATCATTAATCTAACTTTCAATAAACATTTCTCCGATTTAGTCTTTCATTTTATTATAAATGCGACTCCGCTTTGATTTCATCATTACCACAAACGACACGGTTCAATTAATAATACAAAGTTATGGAGCAGACCTAAAAACTGTCAGTTTATCCGCGACTCCTCAATCATCTTAGATACATACCAAATAAAGTACTTGGTATGTATCCAAAATTTCCAGCTTTCGTATAATATCCTCATCATATATTGTAAATGAGGCACTGGGTTTGTATCAAAGTTTCAACTAATATTTGAATTATTCATCAGATACTATTGTGTGCGCTAAATGACTGAAAGCCTAACCCTTCCCAGAAGCGCATGTGCATTTACGCGGAGAATTGTTTATTATTCATTGTCCTCAAATATTTGAATCTGTTTTACAATTAACTAATTAACATCTTGGTGCCCTATCTAAACACCAGCTACTCCCAACAACGCTTAACTTCGATTAGTATCAAGCGAGTACTGCTTTTTCTCTCAACACCTTTTCGTGTCACCTAATTATTGTTTCTTCAATGTAATATATTAAAAATTTTACATTACATTTTGTGTGACATTGTTTCATAAATGAATTTTATCTGAGGGAGGCTATGGAGGCTAGCGCTTGAGTAGTTTACAGTTAGCAGGATTCCTTTTATCGTACATATGAGCCTTTAGTATATCAGATTACTCAACCTAATATGATAACAACATTCTGGGATACATTAAGGAAGAATGAAATATCAAAATGTCATTTTTGACCTGTTATACCTTTGTTAATTATAGGAGTTTTCCCACAAAACTTCAGCGGTATTGTGTATTATACTACAACAATTTTGTGCTTGTATGATATATTCCTGAAGTAACCAGAGATGAACTTTTGGATATCTGCAGCGGAATAGACGACAACAGAGGTCATAACCTGAAAGGAATACCGTAAGCTCGACAGTAACCCTAGACTGGATATAATCGCTGCATTGTTCGAAGCTTATATATTCGAGGGGATATTTCCTGGGGTATGGAAATTACAGAAACTCCATCCTCCTACAAACCCATATGTCTTCTAGACACTAGGGGGAAAACGTTGGTGTAAATAATCTAGAATGAATTGCTTCCGGTTGTTGGGAGCCAATAAAGACGCAGATCGCAGTATAAGTACAGCAAGCATTGATGGCATCAAATTGATTAGTAGGTTGTCCTTGCTGGTTACTAGCTGGTGCATGGTTTTATGCGAAACGTGCTTGTGGTAACCTCGATTGACTTTATGCAGTCCCAATTTGGGGAAAGGCGCTTCCAATACCAGGCAATTCGCATAAACTGGGTGCGGTCCGTAGGAAGATAGCCTTAAAATCGTGTTCTGCTTTCAGAACAGCCTCAGATCATGCAGCATCTATCATGTCAAGAGTGAGGCCAGTTGACATTTAGGCAAATGAGAGGACGAGCACATACAATGTGAAGTCAATTTCTCCTTAATCGAGAAAAGATCTGGCGGGACAAATAGGCTGATCCCTACCATTAAAGTGTGGTTGGAAAGAAGACATAGGGCGGTTAATTATAATCTCCAAGTTTCTTATGGCGCATGGAGGATATTGTCAGTACTTCTACAGACTTTAGTTGGAAAATTTTCTCGATTGTCCAAACTGATATGGAATCCCAGGGGACCCAGAGAACCCAGAGCACGTATTCTACCAGTGTCCAAGATTCCTAAAAGCTCTAGGCAAGATGCTGCTGGCGGATAATATAGTGCAAATAATGCCAGCAAGTCAGGCTGATTGGGATGCGATCAACTTAATGATCGGATTTATCCAGATCCACAAAACAGAGAACCTTAAAGAGGTGATCCAAAAAAGGGTAAATATTCGGTAATGATTGATACATACAAATAAGTCTGTTGTTCATTTTGTCGTTTTCGAAAGTCATTTTATCGTTTTCGAAAAGACAAAGAGTTTTCTGAAATATTGAATGAGAGGCTAAAACTTCCCGAACGTAACGCTTCCACAATTAGGAGCCAGTTAAATGACGATCCTAACTAGATAGACAGACAACCTCCAGTAAGACCCTGTCGTCATCGCGAATTCCGAATATCTTCGCCTCTTCATTTACATTAAATTTTCTTTAATGGAATTTTGTAAGGGGCCACTAGTTGTTGGCGGCCTGATTTAATTATGTGTTAGCTACAAGATTGTATAATTCGGTGATTTCTCACACGACCTCCTCTCGGTGCCCGCTGGAGACCGTCTTAGGACGGACCAAGAGTGTGTGTGACCGGCTTGGAGAATGCGCATCCAAATTACAAGGATTTGTTTGCTTGCTGGTCATGTGTTATGGGCAAACAGATTTGACTGACTGACTGTTAAAAGGGCGCTTTGCGAGGGTGAAGCAGCACACGCCGAAGGCTGGGTGGCCAATAGGAAGATTGATACTGAGTATGAGTTCACTGAATAGCTTGGGTATCTTCAGTTTCGAAGAATACCTTTACCCTGATGGCCGGGCTAGCCGGAATGAACATTTTTCCCACTCTACTGCAGGGATCAAAAAATGGATTCCACAAAAAAAAATATATATGACGGCCGACAGAGGAAGACGTGGTGATGCCAGGGCAGCACAGTTAGTGCAAGTCGTGATGAAACCAACTGCGAGGACTTCCGGGAGCAAGGCAGTTAACGCGCTAGTAGCTTCTAACTTGGAATCCACTGCGTCGACGACCTGGGTAAAGCGAGTACCAACCATAGTACTACTTAAACAAAACTGTCGTCGTCAGGTGCCGCTACAATAGCAAGGGTTGAAAAAAATGTCAATCACCAGAAACCGACAAGGACGCGGAGGTCTACTAGAATTCTGCCCAAGAGCCAGTACCAGAAGGCCATTTAAGATTGCAAAAAATAAGGATAAAATAGCAGGCGGTTGAAGAATATAAACGTTAACGCCTGTCAGACGAGCAGAACCGGAAGCCAAGAAGAGGTCAAACAACGTGGGTTACCAAGATCGGCGACGCCGGGGAGGGCGTAAAGCTCGAAATCAGTTCATACAACGAGATCCCCAGGAGACCCGTCGCTTGCAACTCATTACCAAAGGTCCGTATAGATAAGAATCCTCCTAGAGAAAACATTGATGCCGCACTAATCCAAGAATCGACTGAATTATCAAAGGGCTCTAAAGCAAATATTATAATTTATTCCATAGCGGAAAAGACGATGATCGGGACAGCACTAGAGCGTGCACCCTTGCCAGGTGTCCAGATCCGGCTTGAAGAGACATAATTCCGGTCAAACTGGTGCAGGCGGGAGCGGAAAACGTACATATTTCTTCGGCTTACATGGCTCACCACCGATCGGCTCCTCTAGAAGAACTGCAACATTTGACGTCGACTAACGTAGTAAAGAGAGCTAACCTGTTAATAGGCTGTGACGCTAATGCGAGGCATACGCTTTGTGGCAGCTCGGAAATAAACGAAAAAAGTAAGTAATTCTTTGACTTTATTATATACACAAATCTATCGATTTGTCACAGAGGAAGCACATTATCCTTCCTAGTTGAGAGAACTGTGACGCTTTGGAGGAGGTCCTTGATATCACCCAACTAACCGACAATGGGGTTCTTAGGGAGAAAAACTGGAAAGTGTCTGAAGTATCCTTTTCAGATCACAGTTGGATACTTTTCAGTCTAGATGTCGCTACCGAGGTCTCCAGCGCTCTCATAGACCTCAGAAGGATCAATTGGAGGAAATTTGGTCAAGTTATCACGAACAAACTCTCTGCTGCGCAAATTGGTTAAATTCGCATAAGAGATAAACAAACTCTCTGCTGCGCAAAATGGTTAGATTCGCATAAGAGACGAACTTGACTCAAAGGTTCTAAATACAGGAAGAAAACATTGACACCGCGGTGGAATGAAGATCTGTCTAGCCTCAGGGAAAACAAATGTAGGCAGTCGTACAAGGACTGCCTTAAGAAGTATTGGTCGGCCATCAGGACTGCCAAGAGGCCATTCTGTGAGACTCAGTAAGATTCTGTCCAAGGAATTTAGAAGCCCACCCTTAAAAGTCGGAAGCCTCCTAGACTGAATTTTCTGGTGAAACCCCGGAGTTATAGTTCAGATGCACTTCCCTGTCAGCGAGACAGACTGTGCCTTGCTCGGCGATTATGCAGCCCCAATCACGTGAGACTATCAAATCGGTAACTACCGATAAAAAAATCTACAGGACTTTAAACAGATCTTGCATATAAATCTCCGAGAACCGATGGCATAATGTTTGTCACCCTGCAGAGGCAGCAAGAAGGGTTATGCCGTAACTTGTAGAGATCCAAGGCAGCTATAGCTCTTTGGGATTCGTACGACAGTGTTGGAGATGCGCGCGCGTGGTTTTTATACCGGAAGCGGGTAAACTGCAGAAACCGCTCTCTACGATGTAATAGGCACAGTCGAGCAGTGACTACCGTACAAGCAGTATACTTTAGCTGCCTTTCTGGATATAGCGGGAGCATTCAACAATTGTAGTACCAACGCCATCTTATACCTTGGATAATATCCATGCTAAGAATTAGGATAATCCAGGTGCGCCTCAGGGTGGTGCTATTTCTCTGGTACCTTGGTTGAGCATGAAGACGACTTGGTAATATTGGTGGCAGGGAAATTTCCCACTCCTCGTCCTCATAGACCTCCACATTAAATATGCTGTAGCGTGCGTTGATCTATGAACATTCGCCACGGACTTAATGGCGACTTCACTGAAGGAAAAAAACTGGAATGTGGAGTCAGAGTATCCATGTCGTACGGCCTGCCAGGATTCGCCAGTACATTCCAAGCGAAAGTACTGCCGATACTGGAAACCTGTCGATGACTGAGGGCATAATCAGAGCCCCAAACGTCACCTAGCCATTCTGACCGACAGCCAAGATACCATTAAGATCTTGCACTCAGCGTCATCCTTCAAGGTGGTGAGGCAGTGCAGAAATGGGCAGTCTGAGCAGCTCACTCTACTCAAGGTTCTCAGTGGTAGGAACATAGAGCGAGAGCTCTTGTGTCAGACGCTAGCAAATGCAAACAAGATTGCTGCGAAACCTTACGGTTCGCATTGCCGAAGCTACGGAGAAGAGCCAGAAAAATTCAGGCACTTACTTTGCGATTGTCCAGCTGTAATTAAAGCCAGGGATGGACACTAGATAAACCATTCTTTGAGGGCATCACAGAGATATCTATAATAGCTGCTGGGTGATACCCAAGTATCAACTAGCTTGAGAAAACGGTTACTGTTATAGTTTGCGCTGGAATTGAATACTTTTCATGAGTGCTTCCGGCCCGTTAAACAGTAAATCTGCTATCCAAAATAAATGTCAACTAATATTTTGCAATTCCTGTCAAGATAATCATTTATTTGGTTCTTATATATCAATTACCTGTGTTTCTGTTAAACTCAGCACCTGCGCCAACGTTTTCCGCTCTGCACCAACCACATAGTGATTACTTTCGAAGGCATGTTCTAATTTTAGTAGTTGCGACGGCGAGAAAGCTGTTCTAACTCGTTTTGGTTTACGAAACGGTTGCAATAAAAAATCTGAAAGGAACAGATACCTAAAATTAGATACATACATCTGATGCAGTGAGTACTAACCAAATTTCAACTAAATTCATGTAATGTCCCAATAATTGGGGATAAAAACGAATCTGGTATGGTTTATCGGCACCTCCGAGATCTTTCTCGATTCACATGAAATCACTGTTGCTGGCCAAAATAAGTAACGTCGCAAGGAGCAAGTTGAAAAAAGGCAAAACGCCTAACGTGCATTGAATTTTATCGTCGGAATGATTTTCAGTGAATGCATGTAAGCATGTCGAGGAGAAGATTGGCGGATCCCAATTTGCATAATTTGCTATAATGATCGGTCGTTGTTTGCTAACAAGGAATACATTACAGCTTTAATATCTCATATGAAGCTAAAAATTCCACGTTAACAGTGCAGAGCAACTGGTCATTTTCATCTCTAATTGGTTCTTGTAAGTCTGCAACCAGTCAGGGGAGCCTTATGTTCTCATCCATTAGCGATTCCATTAAGACGAGAGTGGTCTCTTCCACAGAGCCCCTTTTTGGATTCGCAGTCCTAATCGCTTCAAGCGAAATCCCGTTATGAATTATCTTTAATTCATTTTCAAAGTTCAATAGTAACTGATACCCGCAAATGAAAAGCCGCTTAAGAGTGTAATATCCAAGCGCATTTCAAATCCAGCGTATGCGATTCAAATATAAATGGTGATTTTGTTGGCTTCCATATGCACGTAAATGGCGCTTATTACCCGCTATAGCGCACATAAATTACGGGGACGAGTTCGCGATTAAAGCTTTCAAATTGCTCACTTACATACTTATCAATGACTGCGCGCAATTACAATCAATTGACGACTTTGTATCCGTTCCAGCCACATTATTAACTGGCTTTTAATGACATCGTTTTTAAGCGAAATCCACTGGTTTTATTTTCAAGAACTAGTCTTTTGTGGCTTAGCACAGCGCGATCCATGCCATGGGGAAAACGGCCAATCAAGATTGCAGATTAGAGCCAGATAGTGTTAGGCTGAATGCAGTTTATTGGCAGTTATGACTGCAACTGATATTTAAAATAGTTGAAGTTCCCAAATCCGCATGCACAACGAAAACGCCTGGGGCCAGTTGGCTGACACAAAGGCACACTTGGTAGTGATTGCGTACTTCGACAGAAAGATAGATATTAGATATCCATCTAAATGATCATGAAATTATGTTCAAGTGTAAGAGTCTGAGTCTAAGGAGCGAGATTCAAATAGTTTCCCTCATTTAAGACCTCAATCTGGCGGCATTATCAAGTGCATTACTCAGTTGACTGTTGCATAACATCATCCCCTCTCCAGAACTGAAGCTAATAAAAACGTATGCAATCGCCCTAAAATTCTATCCCAGATGATATTACAAATCATTTAAAAGCAAATAAATCATTTGTCATGTTGCTTCTGTCATCTCCTCAATTTCGGCTGACTTTCTTTTGAAAAGTAGACCGCAATGTCGGTTGCCGGCTCCAAAGGTCTTGATCGTCCATGCCGGGCTATTTGCTGCGAGTAGGTCCAGCAGCCGGAAACCCCGTTCATCTATCGACATACCACAATTAAAAACACATTAACAAGATATTTATCTTGGCCTGATAATGATAATAATATGTGGCTGTGGCAGTGGCAGTCGTTGAGCCGTTAAAGTGAGGCAACATTGCACGCATACTTGGTGAACGTGGCAACAAACTTATGACATATTTTAACTGGTTTGTTTAAATTGGAAGTTAACCTTAGAAGGATTTGTGGAAGAAGTGAACGATTTTGAGCGTTGGTGGGAAATAATTATTAGAAGATTGTTGAATGATCATATGGTAATTACTCACATCAGCCCTGTGATTTGGCGCTTAAGAATAGTCTCAAAGCCTTCCCTTATTGTCTTAAGAGGCGACTAAGAGGTATAGAAATCTGTGGGCTAGCAACCTGCAAATTTTGAAACTCTACTACTACCGAAGGGTCAACAATGCCTCCGATAGGCATCGACCTCACGGCATGGCGGGACTGTTGGCAATGGAAAACGAACTATGATTGGTTTGTGAAATGATAGCGAGAGTCCTCTGAATGCTCGCTTTTTTGCAGCTTGAGCGAGAATTCCAGCGATATAAACTAGACATTTTGGGCCTAAGCGAAGTAAGATGGTGGGACTCTGGAGAGTACTCCTCTCCCTCTTGTCATACTAATGGAAATACACTTTTATACTTAGAAAAGCCAAGTGGTGCTACCATGCAAATCCAATGTCAGGTTGCTACCGGAAGAGGCGCTTTCTTGGCCTGGAAGCCGGTTTCTGACAGACTTTTAACTGTTAGATTTCGGTCCAGGTTAAGGAGCATTACAAATGTGCAATGCTACGCACCAACGGAAACTTACGATAAAGTGAAGAAAGATGCTTTCTAAGAGCAATTAAACGCCGTTTAGGGGAAGCTTCCTAAAAGTAGCATTGTGATTGTGTGATCTGAATGCCAAAGTAGGATCTGATAACACCTTACTCGAAAATATGATGAGGAAACACGGTCTCGATAATCGCAACGGTGATGGTGAGAGGTTCGTGGTTTTTTGCAACTTCCATCGCCTTGTCATTGGTGGCATATTGTTTCAGCACAGAGCCAGTTAGGTTCAGACTGACCAACACCCTACCAGCGATCAGATCGACTACCTCGTGATCAGCAGTAGATTCAGGTGTTGTCTCCTGGATATGCATAACAAAACAGGTACTGACATCGGCCTCGAAAGGTATCACCACCTGATGGTCGCTAACGTTCGCTGGCGCGTTTCGGCGGCCACTTCTCGCAGGGTTGGATGACCAAGCTGTTACTCAATAGTGGGAGAGCTATCTTGCTGATCGAAAAACGGATATACCGAGTCATCCGCCTGAGAATATCGATTAGCTTTGAACTACCACCAAAAATGTTCTTTTCTTGGGTACTACACAAGTCATCGGCTCATCCCGAAGGAGCGTCATAAGATCTGGCTGACTGCGGAATCGTGGAAACGGATCGCTGAAAAGAAGGTCAAAGGCTCTACTGGCCGCTTCAAGTGATGGAGAGGGTGACGCGCTTGAATTGCAATACCAAGCAAAATCCCAAGAAGTTCAACGTTGTATACGCCGTGACAGAAGAAAATATGATATTGCGCTGAACAAGGAAGCGGAAGATGCCGCAGATCGCAATGATTTGAAAAATATATACCCCATCACCCAAGAGCTTGCATGTGGTCACAAATCCTTTGATGGTCCTGTGAAGGGCGTTAACGGTCGACTTCTAATCCACAATTATGAACAGCTGAAAGGAGGATAGAACACTTCACCTTCACCATGGGTCTTAACCATTTAACATTCGGTGAGATTCCTCCTCTTGTGGATGGACTGTTCGTCTGAGCAGAGGGAAAATCATTTCGGCCATCAATGCACGCTAACGGAATAACCCCTCTTGGCTTGATGGTCTCCTGGCAGAGTTATTTATCGCAGCACCTGCAGTTACTACAGATCTACTGCTTCCAATCGTATGGCAATTTTGGAAATTCCAGACCTTTCCCAGACAGTGGAAAAAGGGGATGATGGTCAAGATCCCGATGAAGGGGATTCGTTTTGAGTGTGGCAATTGGATTTTGGTATCTACATGCTCCCTGCCGTTACAAAGATGGTAGTAAAATAATCCTGGAGTGAATAAAAAAACACCATGAAAGCTTGGCTGAAAGAGAGGAAACTGATTTCCACTCCGGATCCTGCTGCGTTGACCACATCAACACTCTACAGATCATTTTGTAACTGCGTTTGGATCTTTGCAGAACCTGCTCTTTATCGATTTCGAGGATGCTGTCGATAGTGTGAACAGGGAGTGTATCTGGAGTGACGCATTAACAGCGCTAGATCCGCTTTCGCAGCCCTGTCTAAAATCAGGAATTGCAGTTATCTTAACTCTAAAATCAAGTTACCACTCATCTGTGATAGTGTTCCTTTTGTATTGCAACAGTTGCGTTGATAACTTTGTCATGCAGTGGAATCCACACTTTCAGGATCTGTCGCCCCAAAGACACTCGGCGCAGAACGGTTGAAGAGGAGTGCGAGCGTCTCGGGAAGTCATGGGGGGAAGAGGCGAAGAACATTTCACGTAACCACGAACGATAGGTGTGGTTGACGCGCTATGCTCCACTGAGAAGTGAAGAACAACCATTCAATATATTACATAAAAATCTTATCTGAAATTTTTTCTAGACATCGAACGGAAAGAGTCAGGCCATATTGCAGTCTTACTAATATGTCGAAAAACCATTCTCTACGGCCGTGAGTGTCCTATTACAATTACTTTCATGACGTACCTTAAGGTTTGTGTAAACATGTTAAAAATACTCATAAATCAATTTCCATGTAAAACTTATTTCAACGGTTACCCTTAAAAATGCGAAATAACTTTTCTTTGTGAAAAAATAACAAAACGAGAAAATTCTAGTCAAAGCTTTAAGGAAAAAGGAAAGCTTGTATTAAAAAAGTCGGGAAGAAGTATTCCCTTGAAGGACAGGATCATTTGTAAAAGAAGTGTTTGCGTACGCAAAGTGTGAAATATATCCGTACAGTAGCTGAAGCGTCATCTACCGAAAACAGTCAGTTCGCCGAATAATCCGAACAATGCATAACGATGTTTATCATGACTATCAAACTTTCCCAATAAGTCATGAACATTTCTAAAAAGGCAACTACATCTGATGTTCATGGGCCGCTCTTTTTGGACTTACACCCTAAGTCTTCCCTTGGTTATAATTCGTCGTCATGACGCGTCCCAGGGCAGGGGCAGCATCTGATGAGTTGCCTCTGCTCTGGACAAAATCGTTGTCGTCTTTTTAAAAGAAATTTAACTTTGGGTGTAAGCCCAACACGAGGGGCCCATGGACCAGAAAAGTGAGAAACCGTTTCTCTGCAATCGGTTCAGTCCACCATCAAGTGGATAGTGGATTTAGGGTTCTCTTCATTCCAAACAGGGCCATGGAAATGGCGGATTCAGAGCTCCCTTTTTCCCAGGTTAAAGAAGTCATAAAAATTAATATCAATAAGATGAACATAAACTCGACAATAGATCGGATTCCTAGGCGTGAGCTAGGTGTTCCTAGGAAAGCGCAGTCTACAAATAGTGCTTTTGTGTGAAATTAACAGCATTACCGATCAATCAACTTTTTTACGGATGGCTCAGTGGTGAGAGCACTAGACTTCCGTAGCTGAAGGTTGTGGTTCAAATCTCACTAGTGACAGAAAGATTTTTAACATGGCTGGATGTTGTATAGCACTCGACTCTGCTGTGAATGAATACCTAAATCAAATTAGGGTAATAATCACGGGCGAACACAATGCTGACCATATTGCCCCCTAACAATGTACTGAGTGTACAGCGCTAGATCTGGATGAATCCATATCTTCCTTCTATAATATCATTTTTCAAGCCGTACCCAAAATAAAGAAACGTATCTCATTTGCAGAGCTTTGGCTTTGCCTTGAAATAAGGCATTTAATGAAATCAAAGAAATAAAAAAATAAAGATATAAGACCCTCTAAGGCTATTAAAAATAATCCCAATGTAAGGGCTTAAGCCAAAATCCTGCGAACTTATTGGGAGGAAAAATATCAACGACCCTAAAAAATACTTTGACTTTGTCAATGAGAAAAGAAAAACTACAGGTTTCCTTGCTTTCATGTCCAGAAGGACCACTGTCTCCTTTTGTCTACTGGAAATTTTGCAACTGATTTGCTGACCATTGCGAAAACGCACACTGCCTACCTATAATCCCCAGCTCCACTATACCACTGACCGAGAAGACGGTTCCCTTATTATCGAATTAGCTGTTACTCAGAATGATATCGATCAGGCTATTCAGGATCTAAGCATTAATAAAGACCCGCCACTGATTTAGTCTCTCCGTATTTTTTAAAGTAGTACGTTGAGCAACTATTGACTACTTTGCATATGATTTTTTAACAAATTACTTTCAGGATGTTTCCGTCTGTTTGGAAATGCTCGCATCTAACATCGATCTACAAAAGCGGTGGTAAGCGATCAGTTGACAGAATATATCTATCTTGTCAGCAATCTCCAAATATTCTTCAAATATTTATACCTGACATATCACAATATCCCACACCTTTTAAATGTTCACGAATTAAAACTGTACTGTACCATCAAGGGTACTCACGATTTCGTATACGTCGTTTTGCTTAACTGTCCCAAACAACTCTTTGATCTAAATGACTTGTCTATCATGAAATCCTTCTGCGCGGATCAACCCTGCCCAGCGCGTGAGTGGTAGTTCACGATCTTAGGTACGAATTAAATCCGACACATACACCAATGTTATAGCAATAATAAGGGTCGAAAACTATAACGGTGGCTGGCCACCTACCCTGCTGCATGTAACATTTCCCATTTTAACCTGATATTCCCTAAGTACAACGCAAGGAATGAACAATTTTGAAATAGATACCTTCCGTAGTAGTCCTTTCTAAAAAATGAGATCCGCGATTTCTTCTTCTTTTTCTTCAGCTTTTGTCCCGTTCACAAGCGGGGTCGGCTCGTCGTGATCGGCTTCGCCATTTGACTCTATCGAATGCCTGATCTGGGTGCAATCTCGAGGCTTTCAAATCCCCATCTAGCGTATCAAGCCACCGTTGCTTAGGTCTGCCTTTTGGTCGTTTACCATCGACTTCGATGTTCAGACCAATCTTGGCAAGTGAATTCTCGTTTGCACGAATTGCGTGACCATACCATCGAAGACGCCTCTCTCGCAACTTTTCCACGATCGGTGCAACCCCATAACGATCGCGGATATCCTCATTTCGGATGTGATCTAAACGTGTGACGCCACTAGTCCAACGTAGCATCTTCGTCTCCATTACCGCGAGACGTCGTTCATTGTCTTTTATGGTCGGCCAACACTCAGAACCATAGAGAGCGACTGGACGGACGACAATGCGATAAATTTTGAGACGTTCGTTGATACGTCGATCACAAAGAACACCAGTTGTGGAGCGCCACTTCATCCAGGTTGCGTTAATGCGTGCAGCAATTTCATAACGCAGTTCTCCATTCGCTGATAGCGTTGACCCGAGGTATTTAAATCGCTCAGTTCTGCGCAGATCACTGCCGCTGACAGTGATTGTGCTTGTTTCATGTGGATCGGTCGTCAAAAATTCAGTTTTGTTTAAATTCAATCTGAGACCGTGTTGCATAAGGCGATCATTCCATTTTTGAACAAGTTGCTCGAGATCATCTTTGCTATCAGATGCTAGGAAAACATCATCTGCATAAAGCAGTGTGTAGGGCGCTGGACGTTGGACATCCCGTGTGACGGTGTCCATAACAAGGACAAAGAGGAGTGGTGAGAGGGCACTTCCTTGATGAACTCCAACAGAGACACGAAGCGGTTTTGATACACCCGCCATACTTCGAACTTTACTTTTCGGATCGTGGTAGAGCAATTGAACCGAGCGCACGAGTTCTTCTGGCACGAAGTGTTGTCGTAAAGCATACCAGATGAGTTCGTGTGGTACACGGTCAAACGCTTTCTCTAGATCCAAAAATGCAATGTAAAGAGGGCGATGCTTCTCACGGTGTTTCTCCATGAGTAACCGCGCAGCGTGTATTGCTTCAGTAGTTCCGCAGTTTTTGACAAATCCGGCTTGATTCACGGTTATTTCAACGATTTCGCGAATACGGTTGTCAAGAATGGGTTCAAAAATCTTCATGGTATGGGAAAGTAACCGGATCGGACGGCAATTTGAACATTCTGCTGGGCTACCTTTCTTTTTCCATATTGGAACAGTGGTACTTTCTTGCCAGTCAGATGATGTTCTTCCTTCCTGAATAACCCGGTTAAAGAATCCACTGAGCCACAGTGTTGGGTCCCAGCTCTTCGCTTTCCAGAGCTCAGATGCGATGTCGTCAGGTCCTGTTGCTTTCCCCGATTTCATTTGTTTTATTGCCTCCTCGACTTCAGTTTCGCTGACTGGTGGAACTGCTCCAAATGTCGGCAATGATTGTGGAAGTGGAAGATGAGCAAATTCTTTAGTTGAAATCTGCTCGAAGTATTCTCGCCATCTATCCGTTGCAGCTCGACGGTTGGTAAGCAAAGTACCGTTCTTGTCATTAACACAACAGAAGTGTTCAATATTCTGTGTGCGTTCATCACGGCTTTTAACAAGTCGATACAGATTTCTCTCGCCATCCCGAGTGTCCAGTTTATCGTAAAGATTTTTGAAATGGTTCGCTCGGGTGACAGCGACCGCTTTCTTTGCTTCCCGGTTGGCATTCTTATAAATTTGCCAATAGCATTCATTTTATCGTCGAGAAATTTGTGGTAGAGGCGTTTCTTTTCACGGACCTTCATTTCAACATCATCATTCCAAAGCCAAGTATCTCGGTTGATGTACCGCTTACCCGGCTTGGTGACCCCGAGGGTTGCAGAGGCCGCTTTGTGGATCGTGTCTTTCATTTGGTTCCATGATTCTTCCACATTCGTAATGGTTGCCAATCGAATGAGTGGGACCGTTTCTTCTCACCAAATCGCCACCATTTAATGCGCGGTGGGCCAGTGCGTTCCTCACGCTGTTTTATCGGTGGTTTAATTCGCAGGACGGCAATCAACGGCCGATGTTGAGGTGCGATGGTCTCATAGGGAACGACTTTGCAATCAGTGACAGTGGTAAAATGTTGGCGTCTTATGAGAATATAGTCGATTTGCGTTTTATTGTTCCCACTATAAAATGTGGGAAGATGAGACAATCGTTTGATGAACCATGTATTCATAAGTACAAGGTCATGGGTGTCCGCGAAATCGATTATACGCTCGCCACCTTCATTGCGCACTCCGAACCCCTTTCCCCCATGGCACCTGTTACCGTCTGCCTTTTCACCCAGATGACCATTAAGGTCGCCGGCAATGATTATATAATCGTCAGCAGGCACGTGACAAGTCTTTTCATCGAGAAGTTGCCAGAAGGCATCTTTCTCGGCATCAGGTCGACCTGTCTGTGGTGCATACGCGGTGAAGAAGTGAATAGTGCGATCAGCAGATATAATGGTGAGTTTCATCAGCCGATCATCAAATCGTTCGACTTCTTTAATGGCATCACGGAAACTCTCTGAGATGGCAATGCCAACACCATATTGAGTGTGTGGGTTACCAAAATAGAGAAGTTTGTAGCCATTGTGTACTCGGACCACCTTTATAACTGTCTCGGCAATATTGAGATAAACCCAACCGCATAAGTAAATGCAGGCAAATATCCAATAGATTTGATAAAACTGCCAGTTGTAACGACATCCTATAAGCGTCCTTATAAACGATTTCATGAAATCTCACCACTCTCATCATGTTTGACCAAAGGTTTAAAGTAGAAGTTAATCTATCAACCAACTTCCTCAACTTTTCTTGTTCCTTGCCTAAACCAGGTTCTTGGTTCTTAACCCAGATGAATGGCTTCTGATTTGAATTCTATAACTTCTCATGACATTGCAATATATCATAGATAAAAATATATCCATTTTTAGTTTAAGGACTGAGGTTCCGAGGCCGCATTTGCTTTCAAACTAACTCACCAGACGCACCCACACCTCGTCAATACTGAGAGGCAAGTGACTACACGCAAGAACGGAGAAGTTAAGAAGATAAGCAACGGGGCCAAGGGAAAGATTGGGAGCATTGGGAAGGCCTCAACCAACAAAGCTGAAAAAGCAAGGATTAGCAAACATACGTCTGAGCCCAATATATCAGACATCAAGAAGGAGACAGGGCCCAGTGACGCAGTTTTTAAATAGTAACTGCGCTACCTGAAGGAAAGATGACCCGACACCAAAAGGGCCCATAAGAAGCAGAGAACTAAGCCATCAGCATCGGAGCTAAAAGAACGGCGAGATCGGCCCACAAGATCGGAATGCTCCCAAGAAACTCAAGCCCGAACTCAAGCGGGGAAATCTTCGGGTAGGTCAGGGGTGAAGATAGGAACCAGGAGGCCCACTGTCAGCTATGCTAGCGCGATGAAGTGCAAATCCTCACTCATGAGGAACAGGAAATCATTGAGGTCTACATTGTCATGGAGATGTCCGAAGGACGTAGTAAGGAACTCCTGTTCACCGGCATATGCTTTCGAGCAGGTGTTATGTTGGTAAACTACGCGGCGGAAGACATGGCAGACTGGCTTCAGACTGTTGTTCCTGCATTGCTAGACAGGAAAAGAATAGAGATATCGACATGTGCTGGTTCTGCCTTCCCAATTGAAATGATCAAGCATCTCTCAAAAAGCTAAACCTCCTCATGATTGAGGTAGATGATCGATTTTTGGAGACAATTGAACGTCGTAAACGCCACATGAATTATCAATTTGGTATAATATGTGTGCACTTGCACAGGGAAAAACAAACGAAAGAAACGATAGTAACGTGGTCGTGAGACGTAACCTAGTGGAAAAATAATGAGAAAAGTCCGAAAACTCTTCAACCGGATGAAACAAACCGAATCCTAGCAGAGACTCAAAAAAAGCACTGATAGCGTATAGCAACGCGATCAGGAAAGGAAAACGAAAAAGCTTTACCGAATTCTGTAAAGGGATCGGACAAACCACAGAACCATCTAGGCTGAAAAACTATAGCCAAAAACAGACCAGTGTCTTCTGCCACGCTGAAGAGGACAGGGTACATCTACTTTTCAAAAAACAATTTCCGGAGTCCCACCTCGCAGCGAAAGACAACATCACTCCGCCTGGCACCTCAATTATGAACAGAAGGGAATAAAGGGTGAATAGGAAACTAGCAAAAGAAGTATTTACGGAAGTTGGAATAAGATGGACAGTGGAGACTTTAAACTACTAAAATCATTCGTAGTAAATGGCATTTTCGCAACACTATTCTGATGACTTGCAGGTTCACAGCAGAGACAAAATAAGGATGCGGTAATCTGGGCAGGCAGAACTGAACTCAGCACAACAGCCAGAGAATTACACAAATTTCAAAGACTGGCTTGCGCGTGTATCAGTGGGGCAATGGGGACATTCCCAACAGCATCCCCAGAGTTCCTTCCAGGATTGACTGGCTAAGGCTAAGGTTTTCGTAAAATTCACAATTTCACCATATTTTTTTCAGTTGAAGGATATTAGCAGAAGAAAATATTCATCTAACCTTATCCAAAGTATACAGGGTTAAAATTTTGAATACTATTACTCTGAGCGATACCAACCTAACAGGTTCACCTCTCCCTTACAATATCATCAGGACAAATAAAGTGTCCATCATGCCTTCCTGATGCAAGATGGTAACATCAACTGCACCACAAAAACTGTAACATCTCAACGCGAACAAACTAGTAATTTAGTTAATTTGACGGCTACAACTATGCATGGCCTCGCGCATCCCGATTACCACCCCATCGTCCGTTCCCCACGACCAGTATATAGAAATTAAAAACAAATTAGGTAAATTAATGTTAATTTATTAAACTAATTTTCTTATAATTTATGATGTTATTCTGCTTAGGCCGCAGGGCATTCCGTTTTGAAACGCATTAAAATGTGATGTTTGTTCAGGTACGCGTTGCACGGGGAACAGGTTTGTCAGTTTTTGCGCTCAGGTTTAAGACCTCAAGATTGCCGGCCCGTCAACTGCAATTAGGTGAGCGGCAGACATGGACAACTCGATTCGATTGCGAACAAAATTGTAATTAGGCATTACCTGCAATGCTCTCGACGTGGGTTCCATTCATATGGGCTTACGTGTAAATTGGGCAATTAGAAAGTCGACAAGGAGAAAAATGCGAATTGGAAATGGAAGTTGGAGTCCTTTGGGTTCAATGGAGCGTTACGTTTTGAACTGCAACCAAATCTTGGAGCTTTTCCCAAAGAAATGCAATTCTATGGAGAGCCTTAGGCAACCTCATGTCCTCTAACATACTATATAGCCCTGGCTGGTTTCGCTACAAGAAAACTACATTCCAAACACATTTCTTAGAGAAATGAGATCTTAACTGCTCACTTATTCATGTACATAATTCCACCCGTGAAATCGAGACATAATTTGATTTCTGTCATGGAAGCACCTCCCGCTGACTTTTAATTGAAACTTCTCTGTCAATCACGGCCATTATGTATTCACTCCACTAGTCATTTTCCAAATATCTTATGCCCGCGTATTAGATAATCTCCTCGAGACTAATTTCTATAAAGCCACTTATCACATCGGGAATAATACACTTTGAGTGACATCATCTAGGAACAACTTTTGATTTTGCCTTTCAAAAGATATTTTCGTGAGTGGCCCCTATGTGAATTAGTCAAGGATTTTTATTTCTAATTAATTTATTTGAAATCTGAAAGCATGCTATCTGTCAGCGTTCAGATGAAATATTTGTTGTCATGTTCCTTATTACCGGGAAAAATTAATAAAGTGACACGGAGGTTACCATTTGAACTGGGCTTCGGTGATAAAAACGCCAAAATCTTTATCGTTAATGACGCACAACAACGGCTTAATTAATATCATGCATGAAGCTGGATCATTAAAATCAATTTTTCACGCTTTGTAAATTTAATAAGATTAGAAGTTGAAATATATTTAAGGCACATATTTGAATATTAAATATATTTTTTGGGTGGAATTTTTCATGCTTCTAACGCTCCAAATATTCACCAAGTTATCGCAGTTTTGATCTCTTATTTGATATGAAATTTTATTATGCATATTAGCAATCCAACATTTTGCACAAAAACTACATAATTTTTATGTATCTTTATCAAAATAACGAACATATAGTAAATAATTCACTAATATTAGGCATAGAGCTTGATGCCCTGAAATTCACTGATTTTTCAAATTTTTGATAGAAACAAAGTTTGTATCTAAACCATCTTAAAATGAATAGAATCTATTTCTTGAGATGCTTAATTCTTCACGTCCTCAGGTTTGCTAAAAATGTCTCTCTTTTATTTTATTTATCTGTCTCATGGTACCTTAGAAGGGATTCCTTGCTGCCTAGAGGGATTAACATATTTTCAACTTACCAAATCTTTTTCCCGGTTTAGATTGACAGAGAGACAGTAAACCGATTTTAATAAGGTTTTGTTTTACACAAAACCTTAAAAACTGTTCCGCTCGAAACGTCTCACTATAGGGTCAAAGCTCTCACTGTACAAGATAATAATCTTGCCAGTTCTCATGTATTCCTCGGAGACTTGGGTTCTTAGCAAGAAAAATTGCGAACTCTTGGCCGTGTTCGAGAGAAGAATCCTCCGAAGAATTTTTGGTCTCCTACATGAAGGCGGACGCCACCATGCAAAGTATTGTGATGAGCTTCCCGTATAATAAGGAAGGTGATGCTTATGGTCACCGGATATGTCCGCGCTCTGCAGCCTGCCTCCAACCCTGAGCGAACCTTGACGATCAAGGAATGGATGCAAGTTTCTTAACCTCTTGTTAAGTGGGCGGTCCTTCTTCAAGTCTCTGATCTCTGAACTCTGTCCCTTGGAGTAACCGCGGGATTCTGCGCCGACTTTGTTGAGTGTCGCTCCCACAGATTTCGTTGTTCTGCAATGCCTGTGAAATATGCTAGTTTATTGAAGACTCGTCCCTCCAAAAGCCATGACGGACCCTGCCACCACAAGTGGTGATTTAGCAAATCGATAGGGGAGATGCCCCTCGAAACGCAGGCTGCAAGATTTTCTTTTGACTTGATGTGACCTCAAACCCAGGATTATTCACTGAGCTTACGAATCTTACCAACCTGGTTTGCGACGTAGGACTCTAGTTGCGAAAGCTTCTTCTCTATCCACGCCAATGCAATTATGAAGTCGGACCAGCAGTTCACAGTAGACTCATCTAGTCGTAGTGTTGACCTGACCAGATGCATCAGTTCGACCAGCAGCAAAGCACCGCCTACTTCCAGTCTTGGAAAAGCCACCTTTGCTTTTAGCGGTTTCACCCTGGTCTTGGCGCAGAGTAAGGATATAGTTGATTTTCCCCTGGAGTCTACGACCTTCCTATATATTACCGCAGCGTATGCTACCTCGGAAGCATCACCAAATTCCTGAAGCTCGCAATAATGATCCATAGAATAATAGATCCATCGGGGAGTTCGGATAGATTCCAAGCCCAGTAATTCCTTCTCAAGACATTTCCATTGCATCAAAATCTCATTCGACGGAATTTCATCCTAACCGATACCTGACTGCCAAATTTTCTGCAATAAGATTTTGGCTAAAATTGCAGTGATGCGAGCCATTGAAGAGGACCGAAAATCCCTGCAATACTTGACAGAAGGCATCTCTTGCTGGGTCATACTTCATCAATCTTAATCGAAAGTTGTTCTGCGTAGGTTTCCATATTAGACCAAGGGCGTCAATCATTGAATCTTGTATGAACTCATACGACCCCATTTCCCTGGATTCCTCAAGAATATCCCTTAAAAGGCAGGGGACATTTGATGCCCACTTGTAAACGTTGAATCCACCGGACTTTAACATGTTCGACATTTGTACCAACTAGCAAATTATCGACATAAAAATCTGTCCTTAACTTCTTTGTCGCAAGTGGGAACTTTGCTTCCTCATCTTCGGCCAGCTGCAGCAACGTTCTGACGCACAGGAATATAGCAGGGGCACCAAAGGAAACGGTAGTGAGTACATACTCCTGGACTGGCATATCCTTCGATGGCCTGTATAGTACGCGTTGAAAATCTTGATGATAAGGTTGCATCCTAACCATCAGGAACATCTCAATATCAGCCGAGATTACGAGCATTTTCTCATGAAACGAGCACTCCCTGTACAGACCAAATGCTAGTCAGCAGGCAGCCGATACCCTCTCCTAATATAAAGCTAATATAACAGCGTTGCAAGAGATGCGCTGGAAGGGACCGGGTTTTTGAGGAGGAGCCACTGCAATATATATCATGCGGGCCATCCATCCAGTAAACCATATGCTCGAGGTACGTTTCCTAGTCAGCCAAATAATGAAACCCGCTGTTAGTGTCTTTGAAAACATAAGCGAAAGGCTATACACTCTGCGTATGCGAGGCAAATTCAGAAATATAAGCCTCAATAACGTTGACGCTCCTTCAGAGGAGATTGCACAGTCGGACAAGGACACCTTCTACAAGGCAATTGAGCGGACCTTGAAAGCCTGTCCCAAGTATGCCGTTGCGATTCGAATTGTGCGGCCCCTTCATTTTTGTCGCAAACATTCTTCTGCTGCCAATGAAATGGCATATATCTCCGCCTGGAATATGGTCGTTATTTTTCCGAGGGTTCGGGCCAGTTCTATAATCGGATTCTCCGAGAACACTCCTGCGCCCGATCCACCGTTCATGACTGACCCGTCGGTGAAGATTATTAAGTTTGTAATCTGGAAAGACTCTTGGCCATTTGTCGACCATTCTTCTCTTTCGGTGATTACGACAGTGTATGCCTTTTCAAAGACGAATCTGGAAACTGTATGATCGGCCGGCATCAGAGCTACCCGATGTTTGTCAAGGAATTCCCAGATGGACGCATGATCGTTTAATTGGCGCCTTCCCACGCCCCAATGGTGTTGTCTATATGAGTTACTGGCTGCTTTCCGTTGCATCTCCAAGTGAATGGGGTGTAGATCTAGGATAGCTTCAAGTGCGGCGTAGTACTCATTGTTCCAGTAATACTTAGGCAACGAAGCCTGTGAATCTGCGTTAGCAGCTTCCTGCTGTTAACAAAGTTCAGTCTCGGCCACCAGACGATGCATGTATACGTCAAAATGGGTTTTGTTATGGATGTGTATATCCAGTGTATTACTTTTAGTGAAAGCCCCCAGGTCTTACTTATCGCATTCCTACATGACGAGAGCAATCTGCAGGATTTCTGATATTGTTCCTGGATATGATGCTTCCACGTTAACTTGGAGTCGAAATGTACTCCCAAATACTTGACTGTTTGTGCCAGCTGGATTTTCGCCCCTTCTAAGGCGGGTAGCGTATAGCTGCCCCACTTACCTGATGTCCCTAGTGAACATAACTAGTCCAGTCTTCTAGCGTTCACCGTGAATCCATTGCGGAGGCACCAGCTGTGGATTTCATGCAGAGTTGCATTCAAGCGGTCATATACTGTGTCCGCAAATTTGTCGGTAATTATTACGACTAGATCGTCCGCAAACGCTTGCGCGAAGATTTTTTCATCCTCCAGGAGCACAGGGGGCATAGGATATCCATTACCAAGAGCCATAACAGCGGAGAGAGAATTCCTTCCTGTGGGCAACCCATAAGACATCCCGCTTGAATAGACTTCTAGCCAACCAATATGTGGATTTTTCTCCACTCTAGCAGGTGAAACATCCAACTGATTAATAGCGGTGCGATTCCATGCTATCTCGCCGCATCATAAATTGCCGCGAATGAGGCATAATTGAAAGCACCTTCGATGTCCATGAATGCGCCTAAGGCGTATTCTTTTTCGGACATGGCCTTTTCAATTTTTGCCATGAGTTCATGGAGTGCTGCCTCCGTGCATTTGCCTTTCTGGTCGGCGTGTTGCCTATGGTAAAGTGGACTAGGAATAGGAATTTGCGAATCGCTTATGAACCGATCTACTAATCTTTCTAGTCCTTTTAGTAGAAAGAACGTTAGACTGATCGGTCGGAAGCTTTTTGCGTCTGCATAGGTGGGTTTCCCTGGTTTGGGAATGAATAATACCTTCACATCACGCCAGTTAATTGGAATATAAGCGTGTGCTAGACATGCCCGATATATATTCCGAATATGTAGACCCAGGGCATCAACTCCCTCTATTACAGGGACCTGCAGGCTTGTATCTATGGAACGACTTAAATGCCCATTTTACTCTTATTTTGCATGCCAGATTCCAGGCTATATGCACCTGTTGGTCCCGAGATTAGATTTTGGGTGCTGCCTGGGAAGTGCATTTCAAGCAAATGGTGTACCGTTTCTTCGTCGCTTTCTGTGTATCTCCCGTTCTGTGACCGTAAATAACCCAGCCTCTAGCTACGTTCTTAAGCCAGAATCCGCTTGAGCTTTGAGGTTGTCTCAAAAGAATTAGTTTCTTCGCAAAAGCATCTCCATGATGACGATCTTATGCTCTTCTTTAGACACTTCTGTGCGTCTTTGCAGCGATTCCAGCTATCGGCGGAATTACATTTCTTAGCACGATTGAGGAGCATCCTTGCCGTTCTCCTCTGTTTTTCCAGGTCCGAGTTCCACTATGGTGTTTTACCTTTCTTTGGCATCTTGAGTGCACAGCTTTTTTCGTAAGCTTCTCTGATGGAGTGGATGGAGGTGGATCCATGCCCATTACGAAATCAATGCGTCTGTAATCCGAGAGTGTGATATCGTTTGATACTCTCCACTCTCCGACCAAAGCAGCGATGCCAGGGGATGCCACCGTGAAGTCGATAACCTCTCGCATAACCACGTTGAAGAAAGGGGGTTCTTTTCCCAAATTAAGGATCTGCAAATCGGTTCCTACTAGATACTCCAGTAGTCTCCATTCTCTAACGTTGATGTTGTAACTTCCCCAGCATATGTGGTGAGTGTTGACATCACATCCTGCTATTACCCCCATGCCTCTACATTTGGCATATTAGATAGCTCTGATGAATGTTGGGGGAACGTCTTCTGCGTCATAGGGGAAATATGCAGAACACCATAGTATCTCTTTGCCCCCTGTTGGCTTTTTATGGTTAGATTAGCCGATGTGGTGTCGCCATCACATAGTTCGTTAACCAAATTAGCGTGGAACTCTTTTGAGACTACCATGTAGGAGCGGGCTCGTTTAGGCCTCTGTCTACCCCACCAATAACCCACGGTTCTTGTATGAGGTATATAAATGTCTTGCAGCTATTATTTCGACGACTGATAAGTGCAGCCGCCATTTAACGATGCTGCAAATTTATTTGGGAAATGTGGCACCTCATCTACGCTTCAGATGAAAATGCCGAGGGCTACATTTCCTTTCAATGCTTTTAGGAGCCGACACTTGTGTAGTCCCTAGTAGAGCCTGTAGCGCGTTTTTTCCCGAACCTCTTTAATATCGGGTTCTTAAACGCCGATAGTGTATCTTGCTGCCTAGCAGCATCCAGGTGTACAATGTGGCAGTGTTGAGGTTATTCTGCATACCAAGTTGTTCCAGAATCCCAGCACCATTCCGCTCCTCTTTCGGAAGCCAGAGGAAGCACTTTTTAACGATGGCAACTCAGGGTTAGTCGCGCACTCTCCTGCACATCGTTGAGGGAGGAGCAGTACTACCTAAGCCACTCGTTCGTGTCTTCGTCGGCAAAGTTTAGCAGTAACATTTTACCGTATACACCTACCGACTCATAGCAGAGCTTAATGGCTTGCGAGGATGCAGTCCTTACAGCTAGAAGGAGTTTCCTCCGAAGCTGTTCGCACTGCTCATTATCGTAACCGAATGGATTAGAGTCGTCATACAAGACCCATTCCTCGGCTTCGATAGCCTTGGTTGCAAATAAAGGCCTAGCCGTTGCCGGCCGAACCCTCTTTGCTGCCTTTTGTGTCGAAGAGTTAAGATCGTCCGAGGACCGATGCTGCTTCCTTTCCTCTCAACCTTGACACAACCCGTGGGTTGTGATTTGCCCGGAGGTGATTTGCCCGAAGGTGGTCTGCCCGGAGGTGTTTTGCCCGAAGATGGTTTGCCCAGAGACGGTTTGCTTAGAAGCAGTTTGCCCGAAGATTGTTTGCTAGCCGTGGACAGGTGCTTACCCATATTAAGCTACTGTTTAGGTTTCTGTTAGGTTGAGTACAACGTTTTATCTGTTGTATGTAACATTATGAAAGGGTCGTTTTCAATGCAGATTAACCAATGAAAAGGTTTCTTATAAAGAAGTTTCGAGCATGGAGTCATACGATACGAGAAAAAGTGCGGTCAATTGCTGGGAGTTTTAGCAAAAATATCATAGCTCAAATAGACCGAAAGCGTTTAGACCGGATAAACCTAAATTAATCTTCGTTACTTTTCGAATAAATAAATATTTTCCATAATATAAATCCTGGCAGTAAATTAGTGAGTTTGCTAGTCATGCATATGTCCAATTAGTTGCATCAATTGTTACTGGAATGATCGTAACACGTGTGTTAGTTGTCCGAGCAGTATCTAAAATTTATGCGACACTTCAGCCAACGATAGAAGGAGAATCTCAGTTTCATGCAATATCATATGAAGTGCGGCCGTCAACCAGTAGACAGAAGTGACGCACAGACCATCATCGGCAACAGATGCTTCACCTGAGATACACTTGAAAAGGCTCAAGATCGTTTTTTTTTTGTCAGCATAGCAATGCGAAGAACACTCAACGTGACCATTGAAGACTTTGTGTCGTCTTGTTGCCTATGTCACGAATTTCACAGGATTGGTATCAAATGACCACCAAACGCAACAGTGTTTCAGAACATTTCTAGTCTTTCGAATGGGCTGGAATGATTTATGATAAATTATTAGAGCAGATTTGGAGAAATTGGGAGCAAGTCAAGCGCTCCTCATGGAGCACGAGTACAGTAGATTTGGTAAAGGACATTTCTGGAGACATAAAATAAGTGGCAACTACAATCGCCTTTTCTTGTGTGTTCTTTGCAATATAAAGAAACCGGGTTATAAACCATCCTGAACCCCTCTTCATTCTACTCTCTCTGTCTCGGAATTCTAAGTTTCACGTCCACTGGATGGTAAGCGCAGTACCAGTAAAAAACATGCTTGTTACCAGTCATGTCAAGTTGAAATGAAAGACTCATGTAAGTTTGTTGCCGATTCGTCATTATATAGTTTAGAATCTACAATTGATTTAGTAGTGGTGTTACGTGTGACATTAAGGCAAAGCAACATGATTTTGTGCGCATGTGACTGAAATAATTTATAAGTACAAGGGTGACGAGGATTAACTAGGAGGGATAACTCAGAACCTGTTCTCATTTTGGATGTGCAAGTTTTGCATACTCTACATAGCTTTAATGGTTACTTTCCCATAATCATATGAACGAACATACATATCGTCGTGTTAATGCATACAAACTGATACTTGTTATTTTCGAAAAAAAATCCTAAAAATTTGTAGATGCAATGACCGCCACGGTTTATTTTATAGTTTTTACGGAAAGATTCTCTAAAGCATATAGTGCATATGCGTAGTGCATATGCTTTCAAGCAGCCAAGATCGAAATACCGCCTTCTCGTGATATTCGTTGCATAATCTAGGACGTTGCCAGCGCCTGCAACGAGCAAATCTCCCACCTTTCTAGGAAGTGTTTGTGCTCTATTTTAGTGAACAGAAGGATCTTTTTAAACCGGCTTTCTCCGATCAGGTTTAATGCACTAGGCCCCCTGATTCTATGTCGACCTCTTTGGAGCTATCTACAAGCTGGATAACTTTTTAGGTTTTGTGTAAAACAAAACCTGGATCATTTTGCACTGAGTTTGAAGGGGGTGTGAAATGGGGCTGTACATTTTTTGACAGAATAGGGTCGTGTAGGTTATCAAAAAAAGGGACTCAGTTAGTCATTTTCGAAACTGATATAGAGTTAATAATAGTATATTACCATATTTTTGAAATTTACCCCAAACCCCGCCTTAAGTTCATCCTAGAAGTTCAAAATTACAGTTATAAATAATAAGATAATGATAATTTTAGAAAGTTTGAAAAAAGTCCATTAAAGTTATAGAAGGTTAAAATTGTGTATTTCACGTGACTTTATCGCACTCTAAGACGTGTATCTCGTCATCATCATATCGGGTTGGGGAAAAAGAAATGTCACATTTTGTCAATAGATGGCGACACTTAAACATATCTTGTGTTGTACTTATCGCATCGGGTCATTCTATACGGCGATTTGAAGACGACAATATGTGCTACAAGTGCCTCTTTGACAATGTTGTGATCGTACGTTTCAGTCTCAAGTTATAACGCGTCAAAGATAGAGTCCACCAAGCAAGAAATTCGTCATATTTTACGTTTTTACTACCTGCGAAGTAAAAAGTGCAACGAATGCGGCTGAAAAAATTTGTGAAGTTTACGGGTCCGATACTGTAACGATTCGCACAGTACGACATTGGTTCAATCGATTTCGTTCTGGTGTAGTGGATGTGGAAGATACACCCCATACTGGTAGGCCAATCGTCGTAAAAACCGATAAAATCGTCGAAATCATCCAAGTGGACCGGCATGTGAGCATTTGCTCGATTGGCCAGGAACTGGGTATAGACCATAAAACCGTTTGGAACCATTTGCAGAAGATTGGATTCCAAAAAAAGCTGGATGTTTGGGTATGACACGAGTTGACGCAAAAAAATCTCTTGGCCCGAATCAACGCCTGCAATGCACTGCTAAAACGGAACTAATACCTATTTTTGAAGCGGATGGTGACTGGTAATGAAAAGCGTATAAAAACCTCAAGCGAAAAAGATCGTGGTCGAAGCACGGCGGGAATCATCCACTATAAGCTGCGCAACTATGGCCAGACCCTCAATTCGTTCCTCTACTGTGAGCAACTCGACCGTTTGAAACAGGCGATTGACCAGAAGTGGCCAGAATTGGTCAATAGGAATGGTGTTGTTTTCCACCAGGACAACGCTCGGCATCACACATTTTTGATGACCCGCCAGGAGCTACGGTAGCTGGGGTGGGGATCGCACCCACCGTATAGTTCGGACCTAGCACTAAGTGATTACCATCTCTTCCGGTCCATGCAAAACGCTCTTGGTCCTACTTAGTTCGCCTCAAAAGAGGCTTGCGAAAACTGGCTGTCTGAGTTTTTTGCAAATAAGGAGGGGGGGGGGGGTTTATATGGGGGGATAATGAAATTGTCTTCTAAATGGCAACAAGTTGGCGAACAAAACGGCGCATATTTGGCTTAAATCGGATAATTCTAAGTATGTTAAATAAAGCGCCAAATTTCGATCACAAATTCGACATTTCTTTTTCCCCAACCCAATATAACTCATATGAACGGCGGACTTGGAGTTTGGAAATATATCAAGGAATATTTTGAATTGAAGGTATACGCGAATGGGAAAACGTGAAAAAGGAATTTCTCCCACAAGATGAACTCAAAACCTTTATAGCTTCCGGTATTCCGACTTGGTTTTATAGGAAGTCGGCTCGCCTTGCAGATTACCGAAATTCCACAGCTAACTTCCCGGACAGTTATATATAAGGTTCCATATGATGTTGACATTGGAAAAACCGAAAAAACATTGGAACCTATTTATTTGAACAACAGCTTGACATTAATAGATGAAGAATTGATTCTTTAGCAGTAGTGGAATATACAGTCACCGACAGATAGTGGGTTTAGAGAAGATTTCCTTCTTTGCTAGGATAACGGAGTACAACCAGCAAATTAGGCCAATTCAAATAAAAATATAAAGCAAACCAAGAATTTTACCAAGCATGCAGGAACCAATATTGAAGATACTTCGCTGTCTTCACCGGGATAAAACTACTTTCATAAGGCTACAGAAATGAGTTTTGAAATTAAGATAAAATTTAATTTTACAATTAACGTAAGATTTGGCATTCTTGATATACCATAAATAGGTAATTAGCATAAAATAGTCAGATAAGGAAAGTGGTTTAGACATAAATATCACTATTAAAGTAACAAAATTAACAACACATCCAATTTCAATCCACCAAAACTAACCAGGATTTCACAGATTTAAGAGGTAATACTACTGTGTGTAAGAAATCAAGGGTATTTTTCACGATTTATAGAAGAAAAGCCAAGTAATATTTCTTGAATCCACATTTCGTTAACGTGATGTAGTGGAAAAGAAAATTATATTTCTACTTCATTTTAAAACAACATGACAACGTAATAGCTGATTAAATGAAGCCCCCGTTCTTTGGAACAACGTCCTTGTGCGAAAGAAATATTTTATCTAGAGCAAAAAACCAAAAAAAAAATCCTAAATGGATAAAAACCTAGTTATTTTTGTTAATATTGATTTTTAATAAAATGGCGCCAAGTAAAAATTATACCACTGCATTGCAGGGATTATTGAGATAAATTATTTCAAGGTTTGCAACAATATCGAGAATAGTTTATCAACTGGAAGCAGAATTAGGACCCATTGACCATACTATCGTATTAAAATTTTTATTTTGAGAAAATTCACTCAAGTAGTAACTCATCTTAGACAATTTACAGTCAGGTTTGGCTGCCTCAGATACTATTTTGGCATTCTTGCGCCATGCTGGCAAATACATTCCCCTTGGGGCGTGAACGATGTTGACGCTACTCGTTCTTAGAAATTTTATGATAAAGCGCGGCTCAAATAGGGTTTTTTAAAGGCTTTGTGTCAAACAAAACTTTCGTAATTCCCCTTTGGACACCACCTTGTCATGGTGCGGGAGCTTGCGATAGTTTACTACTACACTAAGGGTATCCGCAAACACATGAAGATGGAAACAAAAAATTGTTGTAATTCTCCAAGTAGTAAGAAGTCACAGACTTCGAATCCATCCACGACTATGAGAAATCAGGTCGTGGCCGTGGCACGGATTTTGGAGGTCTCACCAGATTCATCTGGCCCTACGGAGAAATTTGTGAACGGCTGGCGTGATCAGCCAGAAAGGACAGTACAGCTGTTCCCTTAAAGAGAAGAACTGGGAACCTCTCTACGGCCGGCCTATCGGTGACAATTTTGCCTAATTCTACCACAAAAATAGGAGAGGAAATCTCGGCAGAAGGAAACTTCAGCCGCAAAGTACAATGGACTACAGGCTTGCCTGTCAGAACCTTCTCCTCCGCCTCTAGCGGGAAAAGCGGAAGAAAGGGAAGCTGATGAAGTAGACGCAACTGGTCTAATTCCGGTATGTGGAAACAGATCCATACAGCCCGGACACCGTTAACCTGGAAAACCCCGCCCCCCCCCCAACGACAAGATTGGCAGGCACTGCAAAAGAAGACGAAGTTTCTTGTAATGAGGACATGGGTGTTGCTACACCATCAAGTGTGGCGATATCCAGTGAAATCAGACACAAGAAAGCGGAACTTTCGGCGAAAGGCGAGGACAAGCTAGCACCCCCGGTGGGGTCTACACTCAACGTAGCGGTTTTTATATTAGACTACACTTATCTCTGCATACGCAAGAGTTAGTCAAATTAACCTGCCGTATTCTTTTCTGCCATAGATATTGCCGATATGGACTTTCTGGGCTGGATCATCCTCATCCATAGGGATTAAGTGACCTGCCCACCGTAACCTTTTGAGCCGTACTTTATCCATAACCAGACGGTCGTGGTATTGCTCATAGATTTCGTCGTTATGTAGGCTACGAAATCGTCCATCCTCATGTAGGGGACCAAACATTTTTCGGAGGATTCTTTTCTCAAACGCGGCCAAGAGTTTGCCATTCTTCTTGCTAAGAACCCAAGCTTCCGAGGAATACATGAGGACTGGCAAGATCATTGTCTTGTACAGTAAGAGCTTTGACCCTATGATGAGACGCTTCGAGCGAAACAATTTTTGTAAGCTGAAATAGGCTCTGTTGGCTGCCAACAACCGTGTGCGGATTTCATCGTCATAGCTGTTATCGGTTGGGATTTTCGACCCTAGATTGGAGAAATTTTCTATGGTCTCAAAGTTGTAATCTCCTATCCTCATTGTTTTCGTGTGATCAGTGTGATTCGACGCTGTTCGTTCTTTCGGTTTAGGTTTTGGCCCTGACGCTGCCAACATACTGCATCTTGCCATCATTAATGTGCAGCCCAAGATCTCGCGCCGCTTGCTCGATGTGGATGAAGGTAGACTGTACATCTCGGGTTGTTCTTTCCATGATGTGATCGTCAGCGTAGCCCAGTAGTTGGGTGGACTTGAAGAGGATGGTGTCTCTCACACTTAAATGGGCATCACGAATCACTTCCTCCAGAAACAGGTTGAAGAGGACGCATGATAGGGCATCCCCTTATCTTAGACCGTTGTTGATGTTGAATGGTCTCGAGAGTGATCCTGTTGCTTTTATCTGGCCTCGCGCATTGGTCAGCCAGTCTTATCAATTTCGTTGGAATACCGAATTCTCTCATGATCTTGTACAGTTTTTCCTTGGCTATGCTGTCATAGGCGGGTTTAAAGTCAATGAGAAGATGGTGCAACTGATGTCCATATTTAAACAGTTTTTCCATCGCTTGCCGCAGAGAGGAAATCTTATCTGTTGTTGATTTGTGGGAGTGAAGCCTGTTTGGCATAGGCCAATGATGCAGATGGACGCGTATGGGGCTATCTGTCCTGCAAAATAGCGGAAAATATCTTTAGATGGTACTCAGCAACATGATACCTCTATAATTGCTGCACTGTGTGATATCTCCATTTTTATGTATGGGACAGTCGTTGCCAGTCGTCAGGCATTCATGCGCTGTCCCACACCTTGAGCATCAGTTGATGAACGATGATAATTGGTCGCCTCCATATTAAACCAATTCGGCTGTAATTTCATCGGCTCCTGCCGACTTGTCGTTTTTAAGCCGGTGGATTGCGCGAACTGTTTCTTCAGTTGGCGGGACCTCAAACTCGCCGATATCTTGGTTGTTGAGCAGTTGGTACAATTTGTCTCGTTTTAAGGCGCCATCATCTTTCTTCGTCTGCAGTTTTTTCCTAAGAAATAGCTTCCGAGTTTTTTGTTATCGGTCTTAGCTCGCATGTTGATCTTCGTCTGTCTCTTCTCTAGTGGGTCTCGAAAACCGATTTACTCTGTAGTATCCGACGATATCAAGACATGCGAAAAATAGTCATTTCTTTATTGGCTTAGATTGTTCGCGGCCCTTCCCTTTTCCTACTATTTATCATTTCTATTATCTCGTTTCCCATTTACTACATCCCTTCCTGACTCCACAATATTGAAAATCTATATCCCCAAATATCCATTTTAAGTAATCATGTTAACTTCACATCAAAATTTTTACCAGACCTAAGAGATTAGATTTTTGTCTGCTCCTTGTAGTCTAGCCTAAAATTGACAGACCAGGGGTAGCTTCCTTCAAACGGCAATTTTTAGTTTCAAATGGAAATATATATTTCGGGAGCGGCTTACCCCCTTCATCAGTACAAAGCTAAGTAGTTTGTAGTTTGGAGGAAGCCACCGCTGGTCTATCAAATTTGCCAGAGATCGTTGAACCTTCAAATTTCTTTTAACCCAATTTCCTATTCAATAATTACACAGTTGTGTACATTTGACATTAACCATATTGCATTCCAATTCTATAATATGTGCATTTCCATGTTAGCGGTCAATTAACTGCATTTTTCCTAAGGAAAGTCATTCAGGCAATATAGAAATATTTATGCTCGTAATACTGTGAAATTGTGCGGGGCACTATCCCCATACCGTGGATTTTAGTTCCCGCCTTCTTATTGTTCTTCTTGGGGTCCAAATATTCGATGAATTATTCGACGGAAAGAACAGATTCTTTATTTAGGGAGACCGGTCGGTCACCTGATCGATTGAGAAAAGGCAGGTTTTGATCCTGAACACGAAAACTGTTTTTGAACAATGAAGCAGTTAAATTTATTGAAGAATCGTCGGAGATTCAGTTTTTGGGTTTGGAAACACGAGGCAGTTTGAAAGCGAAAAATACCTAATGTTCGTTTGCGGAACGTGTTCTCAAAAATGATCCGTGTTTGATAGCTTTGGTGGAATCTGTTTAGGTTTCCAGAACTTGAATGAACGGCACTGGACACTGGGCACTGGGAATTTTTCTTAAGGAAAATTACCAGAAGAAAAGAAAAAAACTAGATCCAAATTAGTAAAGCCCTGGGGAAGGTGATGGCCGACCTGAATTCGAAACGGCTGAGTTAGCAGTGACTCACAAGCGAAAGGCAAGCATCCGCTTGGGGTTCTTGCGCAAGGTTATTGTATAATATATGGATTCGGTAGTATCTGGATAACCCGGAACAAACGTGAGAATCCTTAAACACCATTTACCAACAAGAAGGCGCTAAGAACTATTTGAGAGACAGTTTTGGAGAATTGAAGAAGTTAAGGTAATTAGAAGTAGAGGCAAAAGGAGAAATTTTCTTATCGAAGGAAGGAAAGGAGGAACAAACCGAAAAGGAGGCCAAAACCGAGATAATGTTGAAATACATAGCGTAACGCATTGTTGAATGAATTTTAAAGAAAGGGATGCCAAGCACGATTCCTACCAATGGAGCCTGCATTTAAAGTCAGCAAAATGAGAGGTAGGTGCCCAAGGAAGTACCCATTCATGAGAAACAACGGTGCACTATAGGCATATCAAATTAATGAACATCGCTTGGCTACAGGTATATCAAATTTTTTATTCGCGGATTAAGATAGCTGAAACTCTGAAACTAAGTCGCTGGTCACACCAGGGAAATGTACATATAATGAAGACTCAATATGCAGCCAATAGTACATGAAACTCTCCCACATTTTATTTGATTGCTTCACACTCTTGGGGTGGAAATATACCAACCTGTGGAGATGTGGTTGTTGTTTCCCCCAAATTCTATGATAATTGCTTCATGTAGATTGGGTGTAACTGGAAGATATTAATTTGGAATAATAAACACTCACGCCTGCTTTTAGTCACGATGCTGCTAAGGCAAAAGTGACACGCCGCTAGAGGAATTGCCTATGATCTGGACAAAACTGGCAACCATTTTTTGGAAATTTAAAAAGCGAGTGTATTGCCTAAAAGCGAATGGCCGGGAAGCCAAAGTGCTAAGACAGTTGTTCCCAATCTCTATTTTTAATTCTGCAGTATAGAAAAAAGGTGATATTATAGTAATATTACTGGTTCCAGAACAAATGGTATTGCATGTACGCATATATGGAAATGAGTTGTCGCCCAATAAGTGGTACTTTTTCAAATTATTATTAAGTGTACATTTCCAGATTAATTCTTTTCCATATTTTTCGGCCACATCATGTTTTTAACAATTTTTTTTGTAGAATAGTCCGAATCACAACTTCGCAGTAACAATAGCGTTCATTCACATCTGCGCACCCCTAAATCTTTGTATACTTTCCAAAAACATTTACTCTACCTCGATATATTTCTATTCGAAAACACTTTAATCTGTATCTTAAAACAACATCAATTCACGCCTCGTAGTTGACGTCATCTTGTTAGCACCATTTACAAAAGCAATTCGTTTTCCATCCCTCAAATCTATTGGAGTAAAACGAAGGGGCGCTTCTGTCAGTTTATTTTTCATCATTTCTAATTCAATGGCGCATGCGGTCGAATGAAATAGTTTTTAGACACCCCTAAAATATGGCATTCATGTTGTGTGCCTACATTGACAAAGTAGTCAGCTAAAAAAATATAATGAGTTTGTAACATTGTCGAAGCATCTCTAGATAAATGGATATATTAATAGACAGATGCACGGACGACATGCGATCTAATTTTTATGAGGAGACCGACCCCTGTCTCGATGTAGTTATAATAGAAGTTAATTATTTTTTCTGGATGTGTCATGATTGACGAATTAAATGTCTTTTTGTATTGGGAAGACAGCGTGATTTTTTTTAGGGAGAATGAAGCATAATTTGAATTGACGATATTATTGAAGAACGTATGTATCTGTCATTTAGATGAGTTGTTATCGTCTAAGGATATTTTTAATGGGTTTACCAGTGAGAAATTTTGAGCTTTATACTACAATAAATTATTAAGGACTAGACAACTTTATTTTCATGAACCACTGGTTCTGCCCAAGAATATCATTCTTTCAAATTTGACACTGAGCCTTGCCTTTCAAGGACGAAGAGGTATCAAAAAGTAACCATGTTAGGTAAGCAAGCGCAAGTACAGAATTAACTTTGTTTATTTTCGAGTGTAAGCTTCTTTGAAGATGACCATTTCTCCACTTCCTTTGTAGTACTGGGACAAAGAAATAAGCTGCAAAAGATTGGGTAGACCAATGAGGTACATACCGAGCTAATTTACCTGTAAATAAACACCTCAATACAGCCATAATAATCGGTCCAACGATTTTTGTTTACGGAGGTTTGAACATTATTTCTATACGAGAGTCACATAAGCTTATTATTCAATGTTAGGCCCACAGTATTCTCATTCATAACTTTATAAAATATTTGGCATCTTTCACCCATGTGGCTTGGCACGTCTTTATGACTCCAACTTCTTTCAACAAAATCTGAAAAGTCGATCGACACCAACCTGACTCCCTGCCTACCCCGAGGAAATACACACCGACGCTATCAACTGTCAGCTTTTAAGAGCAGAGATTTGTATTGCCACTAGACTATCGCCCGACGTTGTAACTCCTCAACAAAGTTTTAGGCAATCTGTGCCAACCAATTTTCAAAATTAAGTTTCCTTTTCTTTCATAACCTTAAAAAAAAAACAGCTTTTTAAAAACTAGATTTTTAACAATTCCAGGTAATGAGTATAGAGAAAAACGGGCCCTAGCGCAAACGATAACCAGCGTATTAACAACGTTTCCGATGATAACGTAGGTCCGAAGTTACCTATGCCATCCGATGATAATGACTTCGAAAAACAGGAACAAATGCCTACGGAGGCCAGTGAGATCGACAAAATGAGAGTTAACTATGATGATATCCTGTAGAAAAATGAAAATCAGCGTATTCAAATCGAGCTGCTGACGAAAACTATCAGCGAACTTAGGGACACAATGAGATTCTTGCAACCCATGGAGGCATCAGTTTTTTCCGCTACGAACGTGAGATAGCGTACTGCTGTCCTGACCAAGCCAGCAGAAGTACCAGCTGATTATCCTCCAGTGCGCGAGCCACGTTAAGCAGTGACTTCATCAATCCGTCTAACCCGGGAGGAGCCTGCAAGTGAGCCAAACCAAGGACCCGAAACAGAAAAGATGTGCTTGAGGTCGCCGGCAAAGAGCAACAAAAAGATTCTTTGAACTTCGTCCGTCGACGAACAGGCCGACCAAGAAAATGCAAGATGATTGGATTGAGCCGCAAGCCTCGGAAAAATACTAGAGTGTCCACCTCAGTGGACGCCGCAGGACGGGCCCCGGCCCTGACAAGAAATAGGCAAGGGTTCTCGACGCATGGCTGGCGTCAGGACGTAAGCAAGTTAGTCCGAACAAAACAAATATGTGTCTGCACACTAAATGTTGACACCCTAACTGGAAAGGTCGAGGAACTCGCAAGAGCCCTTCGGAAAAGGCGCATTAATATCTATGCTCTGCAAGAAACCTGAACGCGCACGCGGTAAAAATGACTATAAACTTCTCTATTTTGGTAGTCACACACTCAATATGGTATTGGCATTGCCACCTCAGAGGGTTTCCGTGATGCCGTTAAAGAAGTCGAACGATTTGATTATCGGCTGATGCAGCTTAATATTATGTTAACTAATCGCACTATCCACTTCTTCACCACGTAAGCACCACAGACGGGTCGACCTGATGCCGAGAAAGATGTCATGTGGGTGAAAAGGCAGACGGTAACAGGTGCCTTGGAGGAAAGGTGTTTGGAGCGCTCAATGAGGGTGGCGAGCCTATAATCGAATTTGCGGACTCCCATGACCTTGTACTTATGAATACACTGGCCCACGGCGCATTAAATGATGGCGATTTCGTGAGAAGAAAGAAGAAATGATCTCACTTACCCGATTACCAACCATTACGAATGTGGAATAATCGTGGAATCAAATGAACGATATGATCCACAAAGCGGCCTCTGCAACCATCGGGGTCACCAAGCCGTGTAAGCGGTACATCAACCGAGATATTTGGCTCTGGAATGACGGTGTTGAAATGAAGATCCGTAAAAAGAAACGCCTCTACCACAAATTTCTCAACGATAAAACGCCATTTTTCAAATTTATAAGAATGCCAACCGGGAAGCAAAGAAAGCAGTCGCTGTCACCCGAGCGGCCCATTACAAAAATCTCCATGATGAACTGGACTCTCCGGATGGCGAGAGAAATCTGTGTGGACTTGCTAAAAGCAGATACGAAAGAACACAGGATACCGATTTGTCAAGAACTGTGGAATTACTGACGCAATACACGCTGCGCGATTACTCGTGGAGAAACACAGTAAAAAACATCACCCTCTTTACATTGCAATTCTGGATCTGGAGAAAGCTTTTGACGGTGTGCCACATAAATTCAGTTGACATGCTCTACGACAACACCCACTACCAGAAAAACTTGTTCGCTGGGTTCAATTGCTATACTACGATCCGAAAAGTAAAGTTCGAAGTGTGGCGGGTGTCTCTGTTGGTCTTCATCAAGGAAACGTTCTCTCACAACTCCTTTTTGTAATTGTTATGAACCCTGGCACACGAAAAATCCAACGTCCAGCGCGTTATACACTGGTTTATGCAAATGATATTTTTCTAATGGCGGGCGTCTAATAGCAAAAATGATCTCGAGCAACTTGCCTAAAAATGGAATGATCGTCTCATGCAACCCGATCTCAGATTGAATCTAAACCAAACTGAATTTTTAACGACCGATCCCCATGAAACAGGCACAATCACTGTCAGCGGCAGTGATCTGCCCAGAACTGAGCAATTTAAATACCTCGGGTCAACGCTATCAGCCAATGGAGAACTGCTCTATGAAATTGCTTCACGCATTAACGCAACCTGGATGAAGTGGCGTTCCACAACTGGTGTTCTTTGTGATCAACGTATCAATGAACGTCTCAAATCTAAAATTGACCTGAATGTCATCCGTCCTATTGCTCTCTATGGTTCTTAGTGTTGAACAACTATAAAAGACAATGAACGGCGCCTTGCGGTAATGGAGACGAAGATGTTACGTTGGACTAGTGGCGCGACACGTTTTTATTACATCCGAAATGGGGATATCCGTGATCGATATGGAGTTGCACCGATCGTGCAAAATTGAGAGGCGTCTTCGATGGCTTAAAACAGAATAGCAGCAGAGTCTACCTCTAAAAACGAGAAGTGGGTTTTTAATTTGGGACAAAATGCAACTGTCAGGCTGTTCAGGCTGAAATGTATGCAATCTTAAGGCCGACAATCTGGGTGATTGACGAGCTGCATTGAGGACATTAAGCAATCCTTTGATCATCAATTGATCTCTGTCCAGATTAGTAAATTCAATACGGTGGAACCACCCTAAGTACTCGGTCATTATGGTGTAGAGAGAAATTAATTCTGTTCTGTTAGGACCGGAACTAACAAACTGAGTTGTCAGCATTGGCTAGTGCTGCTATTTAAAAATGTGCAAAAGCTTCTCATAATGACAGAGCCTTAAGAAGGTCATCCCGTGTGAAGGTCATTTTTTCGCTTTTTTGAAAAATTTTTGTGACGAACTGAATAAAGGTACAAATACGAATTTTTTACCACATATTTATTAATATCTTGTACATGTGTACTAATTTTTCCAGCATGGTAGCATTGTTCGTTAATGAAATTCAGATCAATTTATACATTTATACACAATTTACACAAGGTGTTTTTCTGCTGGCACGCTAAAGGACGCTATGATCGTCTTAAAAAAATTTCAAAAAATTTCGTTAGATGTTGGGCTATGGTGGCAGCAATTTTTCAACATGCAGTTTCGCGAAAAATGCATTTAAAAAGTAGAATGCGATTTTCAACCATAAAATCTTAACTGATCATTAATTTGCTGTACTTAGTCCAAAAACTTTAGGTTTCTTGAAGAAACACATGTAAAGTTTTGGCTTCAATTCTTATGATTTTAACGAAGGCATTCGAACGTCATTTGGACCGATAAATACACACTTTATTACCGCGATCGACATAAACCTGACAAGTGACATTTTGCCTGTTTAACACTGTAATTTCTGACCGACTCCAAATATCAAAAAATCACTCTGCCCATATATTCTAGACTATATTTAGATACAATTGATGCCAAAAAAAAATGATTCCTCGAATCTGGCACACGGGATGCCCCCCTTAATGTTGAACACACCAAATTCTCCAGCCAAAACCAAAGATACTGCAGAGTTTACCTTGTCGAAAACCAGGAAAACTTTGAAGATTTCGTACCAAATCGTCAGTCCCTTGACAATAGAGGAGAAGGTCTAAATGTGGCCCCCCCTTTTGTTTTTCGAGCATGAAAAGAAAAATGAAGATCGGCATGTCAAGTTTCATGTGCTATGCATTTCAATATTCTCCTGGTCATTGATTCGTAAGGAAAAAACATGATAAAATTCCATATATTTTTAACAAAATCGTATATTTCGACGTATCCAAAATTTTGGTTTTGATGTAAAGTGTGGGTAATATGGCACCCAGGGGGCCATATTGGAAGTATGAAAAATTCTTTAAAAAATATTCTCCAAAACTTAACAATTAAGTAAAAAATAAACAATAAATTACCTTCTTTTCTTAAAATTAAGTAAATACATTAATAAAAAAATAATAATGAACATAATAAAAACGAAATCAAGATAAAATACATATAAAATAAAGGTATCGGCAAAAATCGCAAATATAATAATCTCCTTCGTTTTCCGCACAAACGCAATGAGCCCATAAATTGCATCCCTGGCATTGAATCCACTCCTCCCCTTGTTGGTCATTTGAATACCTTGCATCACAAAATAAGCATTCTGCATCTAAGCTCGTTGGTATTTTATCATTTGAAGGTCCTTCGTCGAAGCTGTCGGATTGTGTGTCTAAATGATTTTCATTTGAGACAGTGGTTTTCCCTCCACGGCTACGACTTTGGATATTGTCAGGATTCTGATTTCCATCTGAAGCACTTGATGTACCTGCCAGGTGTGTTCTATATGCAGAAGAAGTGAGTACTTTTGGTGTGGTACGTTTTCGCCCTCGATTCGAAGTTTTATTTTTAGGTTTTGGTATTGGTTGAATAATTTCTGGTGAAACTATGATGTATAACTGATGATGCAACAACTCATCTCTTTGCGATGCAGTCAAATTTTCCTGTGTGTTGCTCCCTGGGGGGTTTTCGGAAGTGTTTTCATCGTTATAAACTTGAGCTTCTGCTAAAAAATCTGCGTCAGAAAAAATCTGCGGATTAAAGGGGTAGATTCCGGTGACGCGAAATCCATTTGCAGCGATTTCTCCTGTTGAGCTTCGTAGATAGGCTCGACCAAACAATTCGGCGATATCGTAGGGTTTAAGCAACCGATCGGAATGCAACAAGAAATTTCGGATGTCTTCACTATAATAGGTTTTTAGTGCCCCCATAAAGGTTTTATCCAGAGGCTGCAATTTATGCGTGGTGTGAGGTGGAAGAGTAACTATTGTTACATAGTTCTCATGAGCTAACTCCAGAAGTTCAATGTTACGAGTGTGGCTGTAATGCCCGTCGAGTATTAACAGTACAGGCGACTCCTTAGTTGGATTTGTTTTAGAAAGAAAATGACGAAACCAATCGGTGAATAAATTCGTTTGAATCCAGCCGGATGGGTGGACTTTGCCGATAGCACCATGCGGAGCTCCTTTCATAAGTATATCGGAATAATTTTTTCTGGGGAAAATCATCATGGGTGGTATAAAAAACCCGGAAACATTCATACAGCAAACCACGGTCATCAATGATCCTCGTTCCGCAGCAGTTAAAGCACCTATTTGTTTTTTGCCTTTCTTCCCAATTATTTGAGGAACTTTAGATTGAACGATTGTCAGCCCGGTCTCGTCAACGTTGAAAATGCGATCAGGAGGGTATCGAATTTTTTCCATTTCCGCCTTCAAAATCTCAAAAAATTCCTTTACTGCCTCACGGTTAAAGCCTTGAACACGGGCAAAAGATGTTCCTAATGGTTTCCTTAAAGAAAGTTCGTGTTTGTGTCTTCGTAGAAAAAGGTCTAACCACGAACGCCCTGCTATTTCCTTTGTAAAATTGTTGGGTATGTTATTTTTCAAAGCTAACTGATAGGCCATTCGCCGAACATCTATTCGTGTTAGACCATAGTATTTCGCTTCCATTAGAAGAATATACTCCACGAGTTTCTTTTCTATATTAGGTGGAAGTACAGTTTTCCTGCCTAGCGGTTTTTCAACAATTTTTTCAGACTCTCCTAGATCGTGCACCAACCTTCTTAATGTAGTCCTCGGTACGCCAAACATTTTTACGGCTTTTTTGTAACCCATCGTCTTACTCCTGACTGCATCTATAGCTTTTTTCATTTGTTCCGGGTCCCATGTTTTCCTCTTTTTGGCTACGGTTAACATAATGCTGTTCCGGGGCATCTATAGGAAACAATACAGCAATCTTTAATACTTTTGTGTTTCAAACATCGATTATGGCCCCCGGAGGCCATAATCGAAACCGAACGGGGGGCCATATTAAACTTATGCAATCACAGAAAAAAAAGCAAAAAATAAAACGAAAAGTAAGCCGTGCTTCAGCATTACCTTGATATGTAATACTGCTGAACCTGTAAAAACTTTTTAGCACAAAACACCATTTAAACATGCCACATTTACAGGAATACCGACAACAAATATCTTCTTGGAAGAAAGTTAGAAGAACACAAAGAACAGAAACTAGAATTTGTCTCTACCATTTGTCATTTAAATGACATATGGATACATGAAAAAACAGCTGTTAAGATTGTGGTTGTTGCACAGTGGCGTTTTTATCTGTGGCTGTTTTGTGTCGCGTAGAATCGTAGGGGGCCAAAATACCAGCAGGGGCCAAATTTAGACCTTCTCCTCTACGAATTGTCGGAGTTTTACTGTAATGCAAAATGGATTTTATTGCAATTCTTTAACTTGAACATCACTAAATTGTATGGGCAGTAGTAAGTTCCCATTCTTTTAAGAACTCAAAACTAATTAGAGAACAATAATTTCCTTTCCAATACTAGCCGAACATCGTCTGAGGCTATTATTGGCGAATATCCGTTTAAAGATTGAAGGAGCAATTTTCAGAAGCAAATATAACTTCAAGTTAACAAGAAGTCGCAAGCAGCTCATATCTAAAAAATGTCATGACGCATGTTGCGACGGTAACCTTGAAGTAATCCAGAACTTAACTATTTAGTTAGTGTTTACCCACTGCTGCGAATTTGCAATGAATCCCCTTTTGATCTCGAAACAAATTTTTAACTTCTACTTCTCACTTGCCAAAGACAGAAGAATTCTCTTTCAATAGCCCGAAATTTCCATCGCACCCTCGTAACAAGAATTCTAAGCTTACCAACCATTCAGGTGTTTGGTTGTAATAGTTACCGCTAGGCAAAATGCATTAACTAGCACACAGTATGGACATGTATTTGGCCAGACCATATAATTTATATAGAAAGGCACAGAAAAATGGGTTAACGATCAATACAATTGAATAATGCTGAAATGGATTTAGGGTTTCAAAAACTTTGAAGGTGAGAAGGTTTTGTCTTAACAATTAAAATAAAGAAAATTAAAATGATCATTTATAAATTTGAAATACGTTAACGTTTTTGCGTAATGTGGATTCGGAATAGGAATCGAGAAATTTGAAGGGAGGATAATGGAAGTATTTAAGGATGTTAAAGATGTTAAGAAAAGAATAAAATTCTTACAAGGAAATGGATATTAGACGAGATTACAAAAGAGACGAAATAAGTGCAATCGTTTTAGTTGTATTGCTCTTTTAACATCAGATCGGTCTTGCCCGACCGTCCGCTATTATACGAGTAAATATGCGTTCAATGTCAAACTTCTATCTCCATAGTGCAATCTTAAATTCAATTGATAATTTCGTTCATAGACCGCTTGTGAATGGCTAAAGAAAGAGAAGAAAAATTAAAATTTCAAGTCAATCGGTCAAGATTTGTTCGAATTATAAGGTGGTTTCGAGAAAAACGCGTCTGAAATTTTCGGTATGTTCGCATCGTGCTAAGAGTGGGTCCGCCACAATTCAAAATAAAAATGTTTTACATACCTGGCCCGCTTTAGTCCTTGGAGTGTATCATTCTTAAGGCGTTTTTCTCAAAAAAGAACGCAAATTGAGTTGTATAAATGCTTGACCTGACAACTAAGATGTCTAGGTCTCCTAAATGCAAGGTGATTCATGCTTTCACTGAAAACATTATCATCATCATCAACGGCGCAACAACCGGTATCCGGTCTAGGCCTGCCTTAATAAGGAACTCCAGACATCCCGGTTTTGCGCCGAGGTCCATCAATTCGATATCCCTAAAAGCTGTCTGACGTCCTGACCTACGCCATCGTTCCATCTCAGGCAGGGTCTGGCTCGTCTTATTTTTCTACCATAGATATTGCCCCTATAGACTTTCCGGTCTGGATCATCCTCATCCACACGGATTAGTTGACCCGCCCACCTCAACCTATTGAGCCGGATTTTATCCACAACCTGATGGTCATGGTATCGCTCATAGATTTCGTCATTGTGTAGGCTACGGAATCGTCCATCCTCATGTAGGGGGCAAAAAATTCTTCATAACATTTTTCTCTCGAACGCGGCCGAGATTTCGCAATTTTTCTTGCTAAGAACCCAATTGTTCGAAGAATAAATGAGGACTGGCAAGATCAATGTCTTCTACAGTAAGAGCTTTGACCCTATGGTGAGACTTTTCGAGCGAAACAGTTTTTGTAAGCTGAAATAGGCTCTGTTGGTTGCCAACAACTGTTCGCGGATTTCATCATCGTAGCTGTTTTCGGTTGTAATTTGCGACCCTAGATGTTGGTTGGTTGGTTTTTGGTGCTGACGTTGCCACCATATAATTTGCTTTGCCTTCATTGATGTACACCCCAAGATCTTGCGCCGCCTACTCGATCTGTGGATGAAGGCAGTTCTTACGTCTCGGGTGGTTCTTCCCACGGTGTCGACATCGTCACCATAGGCCAGTAGTTGAGTGGACTTAAAGAGGATCGTACCTCTTGCATTTACCTCAGCATCACGGATCGCTTTCTCGAGGGCCAAGTTAAAGAGGACGCAAGATAGGGCATCCCTTTGCCATAGACCGTTGTTGATGTCTTGTCTTGAAAGCGATGCTTTTATCTGGTCTCGCACATTGGTCTGGGTCTACCTAGTCAGTCTTATGAATTTCGCCGGGATACCGAATTCTCCCATCGCCGTGTACAGTTTTACCCCGGCTATGCTATCATAGGCGGCTTTAAAGTCGATGAAGAGATGGTGCAACTGATGTCCATATTCCAACAGTTTTTCCATCGCTTGCCGCAAAGACAAAATCTTATCTGTTGCTGATTTGCCTAGAGTGTTCTGCCCATATGGGGCTATCCGGCCTAGCAAGATAGAGGAGAATATATATTCTAGATGGTACTCAGCAACGTGATACCTCTATAATTGCTGCACTGTGTGATATCTCCCTTTTTATGTATGAGACAGATAATGCCTCTTTGCCAGTCGTCAGGCATTGATTCGCTGTGTCACACCTTGGGCAGAAGTTGATGAGCCACTGGGCGTAATCTACAATCTAACGACACTCAAAGCCTCGCCTTGTCTAAAACGGCGGTTTGTACTGAGTGCAGGTTCAGCACTCATATCAGGACATGAAACTCCGACAAGCGATCTAACCGCAAATAACCAGGCCCAGAACACATCCTCAAGAGAATCACTTGGAGCATATGTTCTCCCGTAGTCTATGGTAGCAGTTAACCTACAGCGGGCTTCTGATCACCCTTTGGAGTACGTGGAGATGACCATAGACAGGACAGATGCGTTTTCCATATTAAGGTCCCGTCATTTGGAACGCTCATCTTCCAAAAAAGTATATTTTGTTGCACCAGTATCTACTATTGATGGCTGAATCAAAGAATCCTTTCTGTTGTAAAAAAAACCCAACACGGTGGCTCGTCCACAAAAGAAAATTTATTCTACTGAAGTCTCAATAAACATCCAAATAAACTGTGTACCAGAGGAGAAAAGCTCTTTCCAGCAGGTTTGGTCAAGTAAAACCTTGTTTTGAAAATGTTAGATTTGCTCCAAAACTAAATTCAATAAAAGATTGATGTGGGAACCAGAGATAGTATTTCGCCAATTAAAGTCGGCTAACCCTTTTTTGTAAGGTTGTAGGAAGGAACAAATGCTCTCCACGAAATCTTCATGGCGATTTTGGTGAGCCTGATTAATACGTATCTGGTAGAAATTTTAATCCTATACGATTGTGAATTAGATGGTTTAAAAAGCTATTCTTTAATTTTCCAAAATTAATTTTTCTAATTCCTCTCTTTCTTAAAATTGCCATTCTGTTGTCGAATTTGTTTTCCTTGAAACTCTATTAAATACATAGCACAAAACCCAGGGACTTATAGTAAACAATTTAGAGCCCAAAGTTAACTATTATTTCTTGTTGGGTCCTTGTTGTATCTTTTTTTTTAAGTTAGGAATTAAACAGTAAAAAATATATAAACAGCAAACACATAGTAGATCTTTGCCAAAGCCGAAGTAAAACTTTCCCAATTATCAATAATTTATAGATTGGGCAGATTACATAGTCCACATCTTAAAATTGTACGGATTCATCTTGTTTGATAAGGTTCTGCATTCAGTACTGCATATTCTTTTTTTCGCAGCAAAAACTTAGATTCTTAACTTTGTTATTAGATCGTTCGGGTTGACTATGTGGTTTGAGAAAATTCTGGTTTTACCACAATTGGATTAATTTTAAAACTGAAGTTCGCTGCGACTAACTGAACAAAAGATACTTTCCGCAACAAGCAAACTACTCAGGTTATACCCAGAAATTGCAATTCAAAGTTGCATGTGAACGTTTTTGTTTTACAAAAATGTCGGAACTTTGGATTTATTTGAATACAAAAGTTCTTATATCCAAAAATATTTGTACTTACTTCCAGGAAATCTATGCGGGAATATCCTTCCATGTCTGCTTAGCAGCCACGGATACAACGGATAACTATCACGAATCATATTCGGACCACCTGGGAATTGTTGATGGTGTGCCACTGCCTGTAGTCCTGCATTCGGAGGAAATCCTTGACCAGATTGTCCGTGTGCCAAAGCGGCGGCCATTTGAAAATGCGCCGCCAAGAAGTGTGGATTCGGTGTGTTCCCAATATCCGAAGGATTCAGATACGGCGGTACTGTCTTCACTTCTGCGATATTTTGAGGTTGCACTGGGAATGGGCGGATGAGTCCTGCCGGGATTCCAGGAACTAAAATAGGACCTTTACTAGACTGTTGGGACGGATGAGGCGAAGGTGACCGCGGATGTGATCGCCCATCAGGATCGGTTGCAGGCGAAAGGCGTGAATGATGCGGCGGCGGAGGACTACTGTTTCTTTGAGCCTCTTCCCCGAGGTTAGACAGATTTTCGCGTAGTTTAAGGTCAAAGTTTCTATGAAAACTATCGTGTTGGAAGCGATCATTTTGAAATCGGAAATTTCGGTTCAGATCATTCGAATGCCTTAGTTCCAGGGGATAACTACAATCACTGAGTGGACTAGAGGGTCTCTCCGAACTTTCACTGCGCGGCGAAAGGCTCGAATCTAGCACGTGGCTCTGAAGCGTGGCACCTCCAACTATCGAGTCAATACTAAACCCGATTTTGGGCTTGGTTGATGAGGGGGGCGGTATTGTGATCGCAGAACCGGGGGCCATGGGCATCATTTTACGCTGGCCGTAGGTCACCATCGGAACACGCTAATTAATTCACGCAATCAAAAATCGATTGTCCACTCGGCACTAATTACAAATTATTGAAATTCTCGGAGTCACTCCATTATGTCACCGAAATGCGATAGTTATTCCAAAAATAGTCGGGACCCAAACAGCACTGGGCACACACACATGACCATTATGCTAATCACGTACGACGGCACCCTCTTAATTCCTCCATCAATTTTTTCTCTCGCTTGGCTCGTTCGGGTGTCGTAAGACTCTCAATTTAAATACACATAATTGAGAACTAAAACTTGAAACCGCTTGGGTAGCACCATCGACGGACGCCGTTCAAAACACAATAAAATGCCTCATTTGTGACGCGGTTTGAATCCGAGCTGGAGCAACAACAATGGAACTGGTTTCTCAAGAGCCTCAGCGCACCTTGGCGATTGCTCCTGATCTGCAAGACGTGCAAAATGGGCGGTGTCGCTGCAAATAGCATAATATGCAACTAATATGCCAACAATATTCCCCAAATCTTCAAGAGCTTCCAAATAAAAATCCAAAGACTTGAAATTCCTTCAATGGTTAGCCCTAATCCGGTTGGGAGGAAGTACGCAAGGGTGCAGCGGTGACGTGTGTTCCACCTACCCACATTCGAATCGGCTCTTATTTACTCTTCGGTCTGCGACATGACCCGTTTCGCTAGCCACGAGGGCGTCGACTTGCTGCCCGGGAACCGGTTCTTCCAGGAAAATGCCTGCGGTAACTCCCTCTTTTCCGCGACAGAGCCGAGGAATGGTATCTCTGCAGATGTTCCCGCCCATTTTCCAGTGGACTGAACCCATTCCAACTGGAGTGACTTTGAAACCCATTAGTTGAGTGTTTGCTGTGTGTGGTTGTGGTTGGGGGGCGGGGCTTAGTATTCAGCATGGAATTGAGGAAATTAATAACAATTGCAATTGCCGAGCATTTGGCAAGTGTTTTGTGTACTTTGAACAAATGAATATTACATGGCGGCCGAAAATGCTCTCAGGACATCAGAGCATATGTTTCGGGGAGTCCCCGCTTTTGATTAGCAGGACTGGGATGAGGGACCCAAAAATTGGGCTTCTAATCGCCCCTACAGCTCCGCATCCCATAAACAATAGGATTTAGTGCGTACTTCACAGATTGGGTGGTAAATCGGGCATTTTTGAAATACGAAAGAGTAATTTTGACGTTTGACGTTTCTCATTAGTGAAAGCAATAATTTTTCGAAGAGATGAGATCGTTCTTTGCTTGAAAATCTCTCCACGTGTCTACAAAGCACACCAAACCCCATAGAGCTGCCATATGCCAGGTTCCCTCTCAAAACTCCTACAAACCGCGCGATATACTTTCCACATGGGTGCGCTCTGCTAATAGGAATCCATTACGATAAGTTTTAACCATTTTTCGATTGCCTCCACCACATTGACACGAACCGAGACCGCAAGGCCGCTACTGCACATGCCCCTGCCCACTATCTCCGTCTCCGTCTTTACCTCATTCAGGCCAACTTTCCGCCCCACTACGCAATCCCTTTCCTCAGCTCCGAACCCGACCAGGGCATATTCCTCTATGGCGGTGGGAGGGATTTATTGACGTTGATAATTGGCTTTATTTGTTTAATAAATGAGTGCTTTTATGGGGTTTGTCGTCTGATTTCCCAGATTAATTCATGCTTAATTTACACGGTGAGTGTGTGCGTGGTGCGCGACGTTTTGTTTTGTGTGGTTGTTGGCTGAGATGCTATTTTGAGTTGCGTTCGCAAAGAAAATGGCTGAGGCATGGCACTTGGCTTGGCTTGGGTACGCGCTAGGGTCGCTCGCTGTGCGGTTCTTACACCTCGAAGATGGTCGCGCGGTTGAGGTCTGGTTTCGTGGACGAGAAAAAGAAATGCAGCTGCTCCGATGCACTCTAATGAGCAGCGCGAGGGAAGATACATAGCCGAGCTAGCTCCACATAAGCCGCATTTTATGGGTTGCTTAGTGAATCGTTTTGTCGTCTCTTCTCGTTTTCTTTTCAGATTTCTCCCGTTTTGGTGATTGTGGAGATTGATAGATACAGATACGTTCCCGACCTGCTGGCTGCCATGCTACCACGGCTAAATTACTCCGCTGGCCTGGCGACATGTACCTCGTTTGCATATTTTTCCTGGGGTTTTTTTTTCGAGCTTCGTCAAATAGTGCCAGTCAGAGTGATGCTGGAATTGTTTGTTTTTCACGTTTTATTCGGTCGTAAATTAATGGTGTTGGGGGAACATTATAAGCAGAAAATTACGTTAATTGCCGTATTTGAATTAACATATTTAAATAAATTCAATAGTGGAAGTGGGGTCATTAGGATAATTAGAAGACGAGTGCGGACGTTAGACAATACAAATATTTGTTCTGGGAATAATAGCCACGTATAAGCCAATTAAATGGTTTGGGGGGAAATCGTAAATTAGTTTAATTTGACGGCGTGATTTAATACGGGAATGGGATGTGGGCAAAAATAAAAAAATCCAAATTATTAACGCCTATGTCTATATAAGCCGTCATAGAATGTTGAGTATCTGACGGCACCTCAACGAAAACAAAAACAAAAGAAATTAAAATTCGTTCATCTTTGGATTAAATATGACTTAATAAAATCGCAATATGTTTTGCTGTATAAAAGCTAATTGTCGATTCAAATCAAATTAAAATTAGTTGGCTTTTTTCAGGCGAAACTGAAATGAGTTTTTAAAATTAACTTTAACATCTTGAATGTTAATGCACCAATAGTGGTCTTGGCATAATAGCTTGTAACGTCTGCGAGGCAGGGGTCCCGCTGCGAAAGTGATAAAGCTGGACGCTTCGGATATAAAGGTTTTGTGTTTGTCTTATGTGAGAAACCTTCTATGCAGGTTTTTCTATTTATACTTAGCTAAAAATTTAAAATATTCAGAAGTTTGTTGAGCATAAATTGAATACAATATTTTGTTTTCTATAATCCAATTAAATCTTCTAGCGTAACTTTCGCATTATGTTTCACTAACTGAAATGATTATCCAGTTTATAAGTCGATGCTTAATATAAAGTAGAAATGATGTGCATGTCATTGCTCAAGTGACAGGACATAACTTACTACTAGACCAGTGGTGCCAGAAGCAAAAAAGTATGGTACTGAAAAATGTGACAGAAAGGTACTAAATGGTACTTTTATATTAGCGTACTTAGACAAGACAAGCGGGGAAACCGGAAGCTTGACGCTTCAGGTAAAGGCTTTATGTTTCCCTATGTGAGAAGCATAACGCAGTTCTCTATTGGCTCTATTGGAAACCGATCTCGACGAATCGACCCCGCTTGTGAACGGGACAAAGGCTGAAGAAAAAGAAAAAGATGGGAGGAGCGACGAATGCACGACAGCTCGGTGTCGCATGGCTAAAAATTGCATTGCCATCCATTTTTTAGAAAGCTATTTAAATAAATCATTTGATGGAAAACCCTGTATTGATAATAGTCAACCTCATACGTTTCACACTCTGAGTTTAATATTAAGAATTTAACCTACATCAAATATAAAAACGGGCTGGGGAGAATTAGATTCTCCTTGAATGGAATTTTAATATCTCACTCGATTATCAATTATTTTCGTTAATTATAACGTCATCATCTTATTTGTATGGCTTAGGATGCTGTTAATTTGAACGAAATTGATACGTTTGAACTGCTATAACTTTGGCACTAATAGTTGGACTTTCATGAAATTTGGCATGTGTATGCACGAGGCTGTCCTCTATGTCGGTGCAATTTAGTACATCTAGGATGAACTTAAGGGGAGTATGCGATAATATATACTATTGATAATATACTATTAGTAAATTTATTTGAGCAGATACCGGAATGCGACAAATCTTGAAAATTAGATTTCACATAAGTGTTTTACACAAAACCGTAAAAAAGATTACAGATAAGGAAATTCTTCATAAATGCGACTTTAATATTTCACGCGAATGTCAATTATTCCCGTTAATTATGACGTCAGCATCTTATTTGCTTGGCTTTGGAATGGAGTTAATTCGCGCGAAATTGAAGTTGAAGTTGAAGTTTGAACTGCTATAACTTTGGCGTTAATAGCCGGATTTCCATGAAGTTTAGCACGTATATACGAGATATTGTCCTCTATGTTGGTACAATTCAGAAGTCCTAGGACAAACTTAAGGGGGATTTTTCAGTAAATTCCTAAAAGTTGGTAATATACTATTAATAAGTTTATTTGAGTAGATATCGACATGATATGGGACATATTTTGAGGCCTCGATTTCATCTAAGCGCACCGCCCTGATTTTTTTCGGATTTTTGGGTTGGGTAGTTGCCGAAAATTAATGCTGTCTCACTTTAGGTGCGTAAATTTTGACTCCTTACATGCGCACTTTGCAATTTACACCAAAACTAATGTCAGTTTCGGAAAGTAATAATCAACACCTTTCATTCGATATCCTACACGACTATATCCGGTGAAATTTTTTTTTAAATCCCCCCTTTACATATATGGGGAGTTCCCATTAAACTCCACCTAAATTAATGTCACTCGCTGTATGCGTGGGATTTCGTTTAGCCGTTTGGAGGAAAGTGCGGGTGCAGATAGACAGACAGATAGACAGACAGTGAATCGATTTTAATCAGGTTTTGTTTTATACAAAGCCTTAAAAAAGAAACAATGCATAGGTATAATATATTAACTAAGAAAAGTTCAATGTTTGGTTGCATGTCCTTTGACCTCAATTAGTTCTTCGCAGTGATGTTTCATCGGGTCCAAAAGCTCTTATCACCTTTCAACAGGGATCGCCTTCAGGAACGTTCTACTACAGTCCAAAGCTTGTGTTATTTTTTGGTTTTTTATTTTAAACAGCTTTTTTGATGTCGTTCAATTTCCTTCTAAAGACTTTCTATTGAATTAAGGTCAGGCGATTTAGCAAGCTGCTCCAATACGGCAACTTTATTGTCCAAAAACAATTCTATAGATTTTCAACCGTGGGTTTCGGGTCACTTTCCTGCTGGTAGACCCATTTAAGAGGCATTTTGTACTTATGGGGGTCATTCCGGATGTCGGATCCAAGGAATCGATTTTTTTTGGCTTCAATTGTATCTAGATATAATGTAGAATATATGGGCAAAGTGATTTTTGGATATTCGGAGTCATTCGGAAATTACAGTGTTAAACAAGTAAAATGTCACATGCCAGGTTTATGTCGATCGCCGTAATAAAATGAGTATTTATCAGTCCGAAAAACATTCCAATGACTTGAACAATGATGTCAAAATCATAAAAATTGATGCCTGGGATTTACTTGTGTTTCTTCAAAAAACCTAAGGTTCATGGACTAGGTGAAAGTATAAGTTGCCATCTTACACACAATATTACATTAAGCCGCGCCAGATGCCGCTGAGAATACTTAGTTCAAATTGAGACTGTACCGGGTACTAACGTTTTTCTGGGTCGTTATCTGGGAGCCATATATGGAAAGAGTCTGCCACTGTTATTTCATGCTTTCGTTCACACTTGTCTGCATCATAGTATCAGGGTACTCTGGCCTGATATATTTTGGAGCGAAGGTTTTCTTCGGCGCATAGGGCGGTTACCCGTGGATGAGTTATTGAGAAGGCAGTGGATAGGTCACCTATTAAGGAAGGACCACAGCATTGCATTGCGTAGCATCACCTGTTTCAAATTGACCCCAATCGAGTGGGGAGGCCCAAAAACATGAGGTGCGGAAAGGTCGAAGGTGGTCAACTCAAGGGTAACCGGCAACCATATACCTATAAGTCAAAACGTGATTCTTCATTAATTGTTTTATCATGAAAGAACATTTCTTAGTCCCAGGAGATTTCAAATGTTTAAACTACTAAAAATGTTATCAAAATAAATCACATATATTCTTATATGTGGCGTCGTCAGGACCCTCTTGCATATCAGTTATTTCATCAAATTCGTTTGGGATTTGCTATAGGTATATCTCGAACTTAAGCTTCCCGGTAGAGTTGACGACATTCGGTCTAGTAAGGGTAGAGTCTTTTTCTACCTCTAGTGTAAACTCGATTTTATGATGAATCTTGTTTATAGAGGGGATGCCCATGTCGATATCGTCTCTTCTAACAATCGCAAATACGTCGTCTACATACCTTAACCATACTGTAGGCATTATTCCCTTCGAATCAATTTCATTTTGAAGCTTGCAGTGAGTAACGGCAAGATTTGCATAGATTCGAATCTATCTTCTCCATTCCGGGTCAGATCGAAACTGGCTCAGCCATTTCTCCAGTTCGAAAATCGACTCTTTCACTGGCGTGCTGGAAAACAATGCCTTCATGTCGAACGACACCATCACCTCGCCCTCACCCATTCTCTCAATGTGTTGCAACTTCTGTATTAGCTCATGGGATTTAACCACTGAATACTTATTATTCGTCATCCCAAGGGCCTGGTACTCATTGATCAACCATTTGGTGATGTTGTCCGTCGGTGAGTTCGATTCCGCAATGATTTCTCGCATCTCGTCCCCCTCCTTGTGGATTTTCGATTGCCATCTGATTCTCGGAAGCACAAGATTAGCTATGCGGTGTCGTCAAATGTTCGGGAACACCGCACTAGCTTCCTTCAACGCTCAGTTTCAGAAAAACAGTCTGGTCATACTTACCTTTGTCCATAACGACGACCTTGTTCCCCTTGTCCGCCTTGAGAAAATATAGCGGTTTATCACGAAGTGCGCGTATTGTTTTTAAATGGCGTTTACACATTTTTAGCGGCGTGTTATTCTGAATGATCTTACTTATACCCGAACGAATTTCATCCTTAGTGTCGTTATCTAAGAATTTTACACCCCCGATGTTAACCATGGTTTCGTCGACTATCTTAGTTGGTGGTACCACGAACACAAGCCCATTATTTAACAACTCCATTTCGTTCAATATCCGTTTTATTTATTACGTAGTTATCAATATACACGACGTTTTTGCTCTTTCCCTGCGGGCACGATTCGTTTGGACAATTTTTTATTTAGAACGAAGCGCCTCTTAATAATTTCACCCTCAAAAGCCCGGTGAAGTTTCGCTGTTAGTTGCTCGATTAGCAGACCCGATTCTATGGCTTCTTATGCCATCTTGAGGTGTATATTGTAGATACATTTTTGTCTGCTACTTGTAATCTAGTCTAAAATTGATGGGCAGGGGGCAGCTTCCTCCAAACTACAATTTATAATTTTAAATGTAAACAAGGCGGTTATTAAACACAGATTCAGGTAACCCCTGGAAATTAATAAGATTGGCCGTGGTAATTAGGTTGATAGTTCAATAAAATGTTTAAACGTAATTTAAGTAATTAGTGAATAATTATAAAAAAACCTCTTAATCTTAAACCTTTTAATTTCTTTTAGTAGCTTTGTACTGATGAAGGGGGTAAGTCACTCCCGAAATATATATTTACATTTAGAATTAAAAATTGTAGTTTGGAGGAAGCTGTCCCTTGTTTATCAATTTTATAATTTTTAGGTATGCGTTTTAGTTCCTTAATAAATTTTTAAATGGCATTTTAATTTTTTATGTTTATCTATTAAAAATATTTAATACATTCATCAAAAATATTATTTTTTAATGTAGCTATTTATAATCCTACTCCATTTTTTAAATGAAAAATATGCTTTTATAACAAGATGAATCTTATTTTTTAAAATAATGCCAACAAAAAGAATATCATCTGAATACAAAAAACAAAGATAAAAAAAATAATACTTTTATTACTTTCCCACCTAAGGTGTTAACCCCACTTTTCATTTTAAAAAAATCTATTTTTTATTCCACTTTTAAAGTATAACTTTCCGAGAATACGTTCTTAAAATTTCTAGTCGATCCGAATAAAATGTTGACCAAAATTCCTCGCAAACTGCTAAAACCATCCTTTTGAAATTTGGTAGGCTTATTTAATTCATAAAAATGCAGTGTTTAATCGTTCAATTTTCTTTCTTTCTAACGCACACTTTATTGGCCTATTCGATTCCACTCAACTTTCTTCAAAAAATAACTGACGAGATGCATTTAACGTTCGTCGAGTGTGGAGTTCCCTATTTCGTGTTAATTTGGATTTCTCCTCAAAGTTTTCAAATTCAAAGGAACCGTTTATGACTATAGGGTAAGTGTAGGGGAGTTTGGCATCGGTTTTTGCGAGGTTGTTTATGAAAAAATGTTATAATATGTAGAATCTTCGTTTAAGACTTGAGGGATCCTAAGTACCCCACCATTTGGTGTCGAACCGGACCAAACGGGGTTATAAAAAGGAGCGTTAACACCTGCGAACCGCTCCAGTCAGTCTGTTGAAGTACCTTATCGCCTTTGGTACTTTTCTAAATTTTCCATTAGATATAGTTTTCTTAGGTTGAAAATACTTTATCGGGGCACGCGGAAATATTCAAATGATTTCTAACAATGTTTCCAAGCCATTAAAGGTACCGTCTTGCAATTATTGTAATTAGCATGAGGCTGAAATTGCAAAATAGCGTTAAGTCATTACCCGTGCATTCTATCCAATCGAAGCCCGTCAAGATTCTGTGCTACTCTATCAATATACACTATAATGCGGTTTATGATACAAACAGGGTGAGGCTGAAATTCAATCATTTTCGGCGTCCTTAATTTGGTAGAAAGCGGTGTATAGATTATGAGACAATGAGACGTCAATATAGGTCAAATGAGTTCAAATTTTCCGTTAAATTGGAAAATTTATGATCTTCGACCATTTTCCCATACAATTAAATAAAAAACAAAATAACTTAAGAAACATGTGAAGCATTCATCTGAGAACACAAATGAAAAGTAATATTTATTTCGAGTGCTCTACGTGGCCATTTAGTTTTGATAAATGTTCTTAGCTTATAAGATAAGTCTTTTACTTGCTATACTTATCTTAGAATCTATAAATGTATTATAGATATGGCAAAAAATAAAGCAATTTTTAAAACCTGAAAAAATCAACATTTGACGTGAATTGCAGATGGCACAGTAGCCTTTGCAGTTTAAAGGTTAAAGATTTTATTTGGTAGCACAACAATTCAGGCTTCGGTATGATGTCTTTAACTAGTTTATCTATTTCTTGTTCGCGCTCATATTATAGTCGTCAACCCAGCAGATTCAACAAACTATTTCATTGATTGGGTAAATATTGGAAGCCCTTGCTCTGAAATAGTAGGCTTGAATTTACGTGGTTTGTTGGAGAGCCAGATTTGGAAATTCTTCAATAATGGATGTCTTGATAGGCAAACGACTTTGGACACTATCAATCGTTTTCATCCCTCTTGTAGATATCCGAGAACTTCATATAATCTGAGGCAATTTAGCTTAAGTGCAATCCGCTAGTTGACCTTGTCCAGAAAGTGCAACGAAATTATGATTCTTACCTGCAAAGTAACTTACATACCACCATTTTCGCCTTCTCATCCTCAAATATTTATTATGTACTATGACGGATTTCTTTAAATGGCGAAGTCCCCAATAAAGCGGATAAAGTGCGAAATAGTTATAAACTGTTGTTATTATCGGTAAATTTTTACCTAGAAGCTTTGGCGCTCATAGGTGGCATGGAGACAGACGAGGCAGCATCCCTGTCAGTTGAGTCTGTATCAAGTGGCAAAGTGGTAACACCAGGAATTGCTGTGTTCACATTGGTTTGCTCCAACGCCTTGGGCAATCAGACTCGATTCAGCAAGGGGACTCATCTGAACTGGCTTCGGTCACGAAGCCTCACCAGAAGCCATCTGGTATCAAGGAAACTGGGATAGCCTTACGACTGGCTTTAAGATCCGTCTTTAGTGACCGGAGACCCCCAAAAACATAAAAAAGTGGGTAAATTGATCATGAAAGTACGCTCCCAAATTTTGAAGCTACATCGAAGTGCCTCGCCGACTTGTGCTTGTACGCCTCTGTGCTAGCCAGGTTCGATAATGTTGGGGGTCTTTTGACCACTTCTTCAACCCTAATTCCTTCATTACAAATGGCGCCCAACGTGGGAGCGGACCCCACGAGCTTGAGATTAAGAGTCTCATGCTTTACGGACTGAGCCAGCCGGGGACAATGTTGAGAAACTTTTGCTTCTCTATCCGACTCAGTAAAGCAAAGTTGTGAGCTGGAACAGACTATCATCCACAGATTCAAGGAACCTGTAATTAGAAATGTCAGGCCTGAACCTAGGAAACGTTTGAGTCCCTGTATCCTGCGTGGAAGGATCAACCAAATCCACAGGATCTGCCCTCGTGAATTCATGCCACCGTCAATCGTCGCGGTGTACTGCAAGGTCAAGTTAAGTAGAGGTTCATTAACCTAGAGGTGACGTCCAGGGAAGGTGATAAAGATTGCGAGACCTATGATCTCGTCGATATGATATATTTCTATTGCCAAAGAAAAATAATGAAAGGCAGAAAAAAGAACAAAAAGAAAGTCAAAATAAGGCAGCAAACCAAAAAGAAATAAAAAATAGCAAAAAATGTAATGCAAATCCAAACGAAAATACCCCAAAAATAAAAACAAATTTGAAAAACCAAAGAGCTAAAGCAAAAGTAATGTAAATCCTACGATAATTAATAAAATCAGGAATAAAAGGAATGATATAAAGTAAATTTTCAATAACGAAAATAAATGGAAAAATAACCAACCATTGAACAGAATATGAACCCTGAGTACTCGTCCAACCCTAAATTTTCAACTCCTTATTTACAACTTCCGCAAAACTCATGGATGGCCAAAATACCATCCCAACTTCAAAAATTGTTACGCATGTGTGAAGAATAACTTCTGCCCACAGTGTTTATTACCGAAGAAACAACAATCGAGTTGCTCCCCATAGCAGAGAACTAGATAATAAGAATAAGCAAGAGGGAAACCGGAAAATTCAAGTTTCTTCGTTTGGAATCAGAGAACAAAGTGAGGATGAATCATTGAGAACAGAACAGCACCTCCGTATTCCATCAAGGACTCATCTCACCTGTCACTTCCTCCCTACAAAGAAAAAAGAATATCAAATTTTAAAATTCTGAAACAAAGAGATAGTCGAGGTAGGGAAGGACATTCCACTCAAGCTCGAACGGCAATACCTTTCAGTATATAGCTGGGAAAACTCATCGATCCAGAGAATTCTGGAAGGCATTACATCCAATGTTCTGTGCGCACTTTCGTTACTTTTATTGCAGCACTCCAGAGCTTTGCTGGATGTGGTGCTCATGGTATCCCTAATGCCTTCACATACAGTTCTTTGCAGTGAGATTAGCTCGTAGTGAAAATGTTTTACCTTGCTCTTAGTTTAACCCACCGTCCTCTGGATACACAGGATGCATAGCGGGTGTTTGGCTAGAGCGTGGAAGCCAAACACCATTCGGGTTTCTCCTTTCGGTGAGTAATACCATCGTGGTTTTATTTGGATTTACTAAAAGCTAACGTTTCTGGCAAAACAACGGCATATTGTAAATTTCAACCGACTGTTACGGGGTTTCGAACAATCGCCATCGCTACCATATCATCCATATATATATACTTGAGCGTACACTGAGACTAGACGTACAGGACTTACCACTCTATTAAACCCGTTGGTTTTCATTTAGCGGGTACAACCCTAGCATCTTCTTCCGAATGTAATGCTTAATCAGTTTCTGCAGTCATTTCTAGCGAGAATTTGTCCGAAGGTCTTTGGGTCTAAATAATCGTCCTCCCCTGGTCTTGATATCAAGATTTCTTTAATATTTTGCCAAGAGCTAGGTGCGTAACCCGGGGCAAGACATGCTAAGGAATATTTCCCTTCAGGCGGGTCTCAAGATTATCTGTTTCCTCCTTATGCATTGCTGCATGCACTGGATGATTCACCCCAGCTACTTGGAGGTGCGGTGAAACCCCCAATTTTCTCTCCCTCATTTCTAGCAACTGTTCTCCCGGTGGTGGTACACTTGGAACTACGCGAAGTGACATCACTGTGTTAACCTGACTGTCAAGTTGGTGAAAGTTCCCACCGGTTTTCTAAGAGAGTCCACGTTATACCACTCATTCCTTTTAAGGACTCTGATTAGCATTGAAACCTTTGCTTTGTCTTCTTCTTCTACAGAGCATGTTTTTAAGGAGGCCTACTTCGAACTTCTTACAAGTCTCTTATATTCAGAAAATGGGGTTTTGTAGTTTAACCAGTCCTATTGCTTTTACAAGTGCGGTTCAGAAGTCGATTTTCTGAGTTATTGCAGTTGTTGATTCTAGTTGATCTAGTAACTATTATAACACGCTAGCCAATTGGGAAATTTACAAGAATTTCAACCGGGAAACAAAAAAGAAGCGATTGCTGCTGCCCGGGCGGCACACTAAAAACGTTTTTACTATAAACTGGACATTCGAGATGACGACAGAGCTATATCGACGTGTCAAAAGCCAATACCAAAGCTCTCTCATTACTCCTCTTTGTTCTTGTTATGGAACTGTAATACAGGAAATCCAGCTGCTTCTGCAAATGATGTTTTCCTAATGTCACATAGCAAAAGAATAGAACAAACCTTTTCAAACCATATTAATGCACTTTCGAGCTTCGAATTGAACTTTAGGAATTGTTAGTGGCTTAGGCAGCCTAGTTATTCGCAATAGTCTAATTGAATTCTAAGTACCGCTTGTGCGGTAGCAAGATTTCGTCCAGCAAATGTTAGGCTTTTTACTTCTCCTTGGCTCAACCAACGTAAGGGCTCAACCAACGTCATGCGACCAATTGAAGTGACAAAACCAAAGAGCTTTTTTCTTCAAGAATTACTTTTCGTAATATTTCAACAAATATTTTGAGCATTAGCACAACTGCCTGTTAACAGGAGACTGGTCATTTTGACGGCTCTGGTGCCAGTAGAAAGAAAAAGGCTTTGGTATGTCATAGGTTAACTTCATATGTAATTAAATGCCGCCGTTGGCCGACAATTCTGAGGCTTTTATTGTGGCTCTCGTTGGCTTGCCTACACTTGCTGTATAGATTTCCACTTCCTTACATCAAATTTCTTTGGATATTGTTGCACCTGGTGGTGTAGTTTTGCCTCCTATCGTAGTACTTTCTTTTGCGGTAAGTTGGGAATCTCTCCAGGCCGTCGGTGCCCGTTCCGTATATATTGGTTTTCACACATCGACATTCGGCCAGTTGCACGCAGGTCAACAGCTCCCCTTTCCTACTCCTATTTTAATCGAGGCAGAAGAGAAGGTTCGATCATCCTGGATTTAGCTTGTAGTCGCCCTAATTTTTGGCCAAAATTTCTTCTTGCAATGCCTTTCTCCTCCCTTTTTCTAGAAGGTAGGGACCGACCAAGGATACTCACACTTCTAGTTTTTCCTATTACGAGAATTGTTTCACTCTCCTTTTTGGTAGACTGTGATGTACGTACAACCGTTCCACTGAGGTGAATAGCATATCTTCCATAGGTTTCTCCGTGTCAAATATGACGAGACTCCCTAAATTCGCGCCTCAGCCCCGACTTGATGCCTTAATAGAAAGCGGGTGGATTCAAAATCTGCAATTTCTCGCTACTTGGAGAGAGCAAATTCTTAACTTCGATATTCATGTTTTGCACTATCGTAGTCGTAGTTGTAGTATATCAATACTCTACGGATCACTTTGAAATAGTTTTTTTTTATGGAGTAGGGTAGGTGAATGCGTTTACGCACAGAGTGTTGGACTCCCGCCACAACACGCTGGCGGACTACCAACTAAACACCTCCCTGTCATCAGAGAACTAGCCTGGAACCGTTTGACACATTACTTCGGGCTAGCCCTCCCGCTCTCCCGGCTTTGGGAGCCTTCAAGTCAGGGAATTCCTTTCACCAACGGGAGGGGAGGGGAGGAAGGGAGTTGTTAGTTCAGGGAACCCCTTACCGTCCGATCCCTCTGCCGGTCGAGTTCAATCTTCTTCGTAGTAAGAAGAGCCCGAACATAATGCGCAATACGATTCCAGCTGCCAGCGCTCTTCAGCATCTCTCTGACAATGTTGTCTGGAGAGAGCTCCCCTGTGTCTGCATAAAGCTGCTGGCGGAGGCCGTCCCACCTTTCGCAAGAGAAAAAGGTGTGTTCAGCGTCATCCGCCACTCTATTGCAGAACACACAATCAGGAGATCGTGTCTTCCCAACCCTGTGCAGGTAAGACTGAAAACCTCCATGCCCACTTAGAAGTTGGGTAAGGAAGTAATCAATCTCACTGTGCTTTCTGTTCAACCATGGGTCTAATTTGTCGATGAGCCGCGCAGTCCACTTGCCCCTTGGCTCATTTTGCCAAGAAAGTTGCCACTCGCTAAGGGTGCGTTGAGTTCTTCACGGGCAACCACTTCTCTTAAGTTTTCGCCCTTACGGCGATAGATAGCTTTGCGCTTCTTGGCAAGGAGGGCAACGAGGATCACTCCCGCAATCACCATCACAGCCGGTTCGGAGACGATGCGATAAGCAGACGCCACTCGCAAAGCTCCCCGCCTCTGCACTTGAGCGAGGCGTTTACGATGCACCTCTTTGTCAAGGGCATCAGCCCATACCTCCGCACCATAGAGAAGGACGGACTGCGTTGCTCCCATGAGGAGACGTCTACTAGTTGATATAGGGCCCCCGACATTCGCCATTAGCCGACTCAAGGCCGCGACTCCTTCTGCAGCCCTGTCCGCGGCTGCTTTGATTTGCTCGAAGAAGCTCATTTTCGAGTCGAGTATTAAACCAAGGTATTTAATCGCTGGTTTTGACTCTATAGTCAACTCGCCGATCGATATGGGACGCAAGGTTGGGATTCTCCTTCTGGTCAGGATGACTACTTCGGTTTTTTCCAGCGCAAGGTTGAAACCAAGAGCATTCATCCATCCGCTTACCCGTCGCATCAATATGCCAAGTCTGCTTTGTGCCTGTTCAACAGTGCGTCCGGCAACAAGTGCCGCAACGTCGTCTGCATAACCGACTAGGCGCGACTCTTCGGGCATATCGAGTCTCAGCAGGCTATCGTAGGAAGCGTTCCAGAGGTCCGGCCCTAGGATAGATCCCTGCGCTACTCCCGACGTGATTTCTATCCCCCTCTGGCCCTCTAGCGTCTCATAGAACAGGGAGCGGTCTTTGAGATAATCCCTCAATATCCGCAAGAGATAGCTTGGCACGTGAAAGGAGTTCTCTAGTGTGCCTAGCATATCTGCCCATCTTACGAAATTGACGGCATTTCTGACATCAAGCCTTATGAGGAGCACTATCCGTCGAGATCGGCGGCTGTGTGCCCCGGCTCGATTAAACGCATCTACGACCTCCATAAAAGCATCCATTGTAGATTTCCCTGTTCTAAACCCGAACTGCCTTGCGGATAAGTGCCCGGCGGCACGGATCGCTTCAGCGAGTCTACCCTTGATGAGCTTCTCGAGCACTTTTCCGGCCGTGTCAAGCATACACAGCGGTCGGTATGCAGACGGGAGCTCCGAGTCTCCTTCACCCTTACTGATCAACGCGAGTCTGGCCACTTTCCAGCGACAAGGAAAAATGCCCTCCTTCAAGCACGCGTTGAACGCTTCGAGCAGCAATTCTCGCAGTTGGCGGAACACCAGTTCACTTTGAAATAGTGAGCGGATTTAGGGAAAGTAAGGAAAGTATTAGCCATGGTCTACGCGGGGGCTATTCTTGAGAAACTAATAATTGTTATCAGAGGGATGACGTCGCAATATGTCAAGTGTTGCAGCGAGGTAAAATCTCAGAGGAATTTGGGTTCAAAAGTTGGGTCATCGAGGTTTGTATCTTGTAACTGAAATTATATCTTTATGTTATCGCTAACGTTTTTCATGCTGCTTTTTATGAAGTACGTAAAGGAATTCAATGGACGATGCCATCTTTCCTCAAACACCTCGACTACGCTGACGACACCTGGAAAGGGAAACAGGTAAAGTTGGCCTGGACAACAAAATCAAGTTCCTCAGTCTGACGGGTCATTGTATTTTCCCTATCTGCAGACTAAGTGTCAAGTATCGCTAACAAACATATTTTTAGCAGGTGCTCATTTTTAATTCAAAAGAAAGAAGCACATTCTTGGAAAGATTCTCTACTTTTGTCTTTTTTTATCATGTTGGGCAAACTTTTGCTAATAAATGCAGCAAAAACTCCGACTTAGCATCACCCTATACTGTTTATACTGAAGCCAATTACTCGTACCATTTGATTGCTTTCGGCTTTCTATCTTATTTACCACATTTTTATCTCCCAACACATTTCCCATAGCATCAAATGCACTTTGATGTGCAGCATTTCCAGTAAATATCCACTCGCAGTACAGCGCTGAGTATAGAGTCCAGGGAACACTCCTCTGAGTATACAATAATCAATTTAATGAGCTCAATATGTATCCGCTGAAAGCAAAGTAGTTGCTCAAGAAAGGCAAGCAGCAGCGTTGTTTGGTTGCACAGAAAAGGTACTTAAGATTATCGATAAATTGATAGTTACTTCAATAAATTCACAGGTCGTTGAATATTTATGCAATGATACGGTATTCGTGGCATTTGCAGCCAATTCAGAGAGTTCCTATCTGCCGAGCGTCTGGGTACCTCGTTATAATTTGCCAACTTAAAACACTTAGCGCTGAGCATTTCATCAGTAAAAGTTGATACTCCGCGAAATGGCACATGCTTCTGTCTTCTGAAATGGACGCCATTATCATGCAATACTACCAACATATTTGCACCATTGTTTGCGAGAAAATCATCGTCAATCTAATTAACCCCTTGGTAAGCCATTACAAATGCTCTACTCAGTCGTTCATTGGTGAAAGGGCTCCGAATAGCTTTCTTGAATAGTTCGACATTTTATAGTCCTAATTTCGTTAGAGTTAAGACTTCAGCGGGAATGTCTTGGGCGACAACATTTCGACATTTAAATGTTAATTCAAACCGTTCGTCATAAATAATCCAATCTCGAACAGCGATTTTCCTCACTTCCACCTCAATCACCACAAATAAGGCATGCCTTGAATGAAAGATATCTTTCCCAGTGAATCAACTAATTGGGACATATTTCAATCTCCATGACCTATTGATTCTCGTTGCGACCCTGCTGAAGGAACTTTTCGGTTCAAAATTTTGAATCCGCTAACGCAGTAACAAAGGCCAGCATCATCAGCACAACAATGGAGGAAACGCTTGTAGGAGGCGATGCATAATGCGAGCCCATTGACTTGATAGGCTCATAAAATCTGAAATTTATTCTTTACGGGAGTATCGTCAGCTCATCTACAAAACGAACTTGTCAGCCCCATTCAAATCGGAATGGTACGGAAAGAGGTGCGACTCAGCGCACACAATATGAGAGGTTAGAAATCCCCATCGCGCTATTGTGTGGGAGCCTATCAATTTCAGCAATAATAGTGACATCACTTAATTATAAACAATTTCGTGCCGTTTATTTTGCATAATAGATAAATTCATTGTTGATGATCGGGATGTACATTGGGGTCTGAAAATCAGCACGAATGTCAATGAAATTTGAATTTGTAATTAATGGAGTCAAATTGAACATTATTAAGTGATTAATGTTATATTCAGATACTCAAGAGGAGGTGAGATGTCTGAATCAGATTTTTAGATACCATTATCCGAGTGGTTTCTTTACATCAATCCGTTCCTATATATCATTTAATGACATTAACAGATATCCAAATGAGCTATGTAATAAAATTTGATTGGTTTCCATTGGGAGACAGTCCGCAACCGAAATTATGAAGTACTAAAGAGTGGCTAATAATGTCTTTTTGGTTTCTGAGACTTTAATTGTAGCTTATGTGGGAACATCTGAATATGCAACGAAACCCACCTTAAACCCAACTCAAGGTTTTTCTACAGCTTTTGTCCTGTTCACAAGCGGGGTCGACTCCTCGTGATCGGTTTCGTCTTTTGATTCTACCAAATGCCTGATCTGGGTGCAATCTCGAGGCTTTTAAATCGCCATCCAGCATATCAAGCCACCGTTGTTTCGGCGGGCCTTTTGGTCGTTTACTATCGACTTCGCACGAATTGCGTGACCATACAATCGAAGGCGCCTCTCTCCCAATATTTTCACGATCGGTGCAACCCCATAACGATCGCGAATATCTTGATTTCGGATATGATCAAAACGTGTCACGCCACTAGTCCAACGCAACATCTTCGTCTCCATTACCGCAAGACGTCGTTCATTATCTTTTATAGTAAGCCAACACTCAGAATCATAGAGGGCGATAGGACGGACGACATTGTGATCAATTTTAGATTTGAGACAATTTGAGATTTGAGAGATTTGAGACATTCATTCAGTTCTCCATTGGCAATGTCCCCACACATTTAAATCGCTAACTTCTGGACAGATCACTGCCACTGACAGTGATTGTGCCTGTTTTACGGGGATCTGTTCCTCAAAAATTCAGTTTTATTTAGATTCAATTTAAACCGTGTTGCATGAGACAGTCATCCCATTTTGGGACAAGTTGGTTAAGATCATTTTTGCTATTAGACGCTAAGAAAACATCATCTGCCTAAACCAGTGTATAGGGCGCTGGACGTTGGATGTCCCATGTGACAGTGTCCATAACAAGAGTAAAGAGGAGTGGTTAGTGGGCGATTCCTTGATGAACATCAACAGAGACATGAAGCGCGCCAATTGTAAAACTCCACTTCCACCAAGCTGCGCTGATACGTGAAGCAATTTTATAAGATTCAGTCCTTGGCTGGTCAGTAGTAATAGCGCCTGTTTCATTGGAATCGGTCCTCAAAAATTCTATTTTATTCAGATTGAATCTGAAACCGTGTTGCATGAGGCGATCAATCCACTTTTTGACAACTTGCTTAAGATCATCTTTGTTATGAGACGCTAACAAAACATCATCTGGATATCCAGTGTAACAGTGTCCATAACAAGAACAAAGAGGAATGGCTCCCTTAATGTGCACCAACAATACGCGAAGCAGTGGGGTGGTGATGGTATGGGAAAACACCCGGATCGGACGGAAATTTGAACATTCTGCTGGACTACCCTTCTTTTTCCGATTAAAGAATTCACTGAGCCACAGTGTTGGGTCCGGCCCTTCGCTTTCCAGAGCTCAGATGCGATGTCGTCAGGTCTTGTTCCTTTCCCCGATTTCACTCGTTTTATTGCTTTCTCTACTGCAGAGGCGCAAACAGGTGGAAACAGGTGCTCTGATGTCCACAACAGGATCGGCGGGAGGGCGTAGATGCTCCCCGTAAACCATCTCCGCTGGGCTGGCTGCGAACTCCTCTCGTTGGGCTGTACGGTCGTCGAGGAGGACGAAAGACAGGGACCGCGATCACAACCGATCGTCGCGAGCCATTAGAGCGACCTTCAGCGTTCGGCGCCAACGTTCTAGCATGCCATTGGACTGCGGATGGTATGCGGTAGTCCTATGCGGTAAAAAAAGCCAAGGAGCTTTCCTAGTTCCGCGAAAACAGTAGATTCGAATTGCATTCCATGGTTCGTGATGAAGACGCCTGGAACACCAAAGTGCGGAATCCATTCTCGACAGAGGACCTCGGCACATGATTGCGACGTAATGTCAGACAGAAGTATTGCTTCAAGTCACTGCGTAAATCTATCGATGATTGTGAGGCAATATTTGAGACCGTACGAATCTCGCAAAGGGTCAATGGTGGCGAGATGGATGGTGTAAAAGCGCTTGGTTGACCAAGGGAACACACCTACTTATTTTTCGAACGTGCTTGTTGATCTTGCACTTCTGACACGCGATGCACTGTCTGGCCCAAGAATTTACATTCTTGTTCATAGACGACTAGAAATATTTTTCAGTGACTAGTCGGTTAGTCGTCCTGATGCCTGGGTGCGCAAAATCGTGAATCGGGTGGAATGAATGGCCTAGGTCCCCTATTTGAGGTCGTAAGAGTTTGACCCGAAAAAAGGGAAACTCCTTGAATTTATATTTGGAATTGACCGATTGCCGTATAATCGACCGAGGTGGGGACTGTGACCTTCTAAATTCGAGACAAAGCCTCTGAAACAACATTGCCTTTATCAGACACATGTTGGATATCGGAAGTAAACTGGCTAATATAACTCAAGTGCCTAAGTTTGCGAGGGGACGCTTTGTCCGGCTTTTAACTAAGCGCGAATGTAAGGCTTGTGGTCCGTGAACACAGTGAATAGCATGCCCTATACGGAGAAACGAAAGTATTTTATAGCTAATTACGTGGGAATATTTCACGATCCTAGGCGTTGTAGTTGCGTTGAGCTGCTTTGAAAAGAAGCTTAGTGGTAGCCAGATTTGGTTCATCCATTTGTGCAGAGTGGCGCCTACCGCATATCTGAGGCATCGACGAAAGCAGCTAGCGGAGCATTTGGCTGAGGAAATGTTAGCCGTGTTGCCTCTACAAGCTGTTGTTTGACTGTTTCAAACGCCTGGATGGTCTCAGCAGACCACGCAACCTCGTGGGAGTCTGGAGTTTTGGGCCCAGACAGGTAGGCGTTCAGGATCGTTTGCTGATGAGCGGCCTTTTGCAAGAAACAATGATAGAAGTTTAACATGCCCAAGAACCTTCGCAGATTTTTTATTGTGGTTGGTAGGCGAACATTGTCTCAACCTTGTCTGGAGCTTTACCGGCTTGGAGAAACTACTTTCCGTAGTGCTGTTGGGAAGCTGTCGAAGCAGTGCGCGAATCCGATGGTCGGCAATGTCCTCGAAAATTATCGAGAGAGTGTCGTCTCGGCAGGTAGAGATCCTGCCTGACGTCTGTAACGAGGTTGCGGGGTCTATTAATGTCTTGTTCTGCAAGTCAACCTGTAGCCCATAGTGACACAGGAAGTCTGCGCCTAATATGCGTCCGCTAAAATGAAACGCCACGAGAACGTTCGGCGGAGTCCGAGACTCACGTCCACCTGCCTATAGCCATATGTGTTGATGGGAGATGAGTTCGCGGTCGATAAACGGAATAAGGTTGTTTGTTGTTTGGACGGGGTACAGGGAGAGCCGACACCTCAGCACCCATTTCGACCAGGAAGCAACGTCTGCTTAGAGGTCGAAAATTGTAAGGCGGCGCTTCGGGTAGCCGTCGCCAAAGCACCCAGCGAGCCTAGTTTTTTATTGCCTTAAACGTGTCTCCAGTGGAACATTTAGTCGCTTGAGCTGCGTATTTTCGATGGTACCAACGAGGTGGATGAAGGTCCCGGCGTACGACTACCCGAACGTCCCTTTCGGGAAGCAGATCTCGACCCTGATTGCGATCGACGTCTACCTCCCGAACGCAAAGTACCTACCGTCGCAGCGAGCTTGGTGACGCGTCGCCCAATGTCGTCACCATCAATTTCAGCTCGTCGATTTCCCGAGTTGTGTCTCGGGGAACTTCCGCGACCATGGGGCGCGCTCACCTCATGTACGTTGTTGGTCGTGGCGGACAAATTTTCAAATTTTGGATTAAAAATTCCTCTTTCCTCATAAAATATTTTCATGGTCTGTTCCTGTTCTGGAAGATTTAAGCGCAAAATTGGCAAACAAACAGAACCATAGAGATACAACAGGAGCTCATAGCCTTCATGAAGATACCACCGAAAATAGGCAGCACCTGATTGATTTTGTGGATAGTAATGACCAAGCAGGTAGAGATCAGAGTAATAATTTCGGGCGAGCGCAATGCTGACCACATTGCCTCCTAGTGTACCGTTACGGTCTTGAATGAAGTGCTCTAACACACTTCAAGGCCCTGATCCAACATGGATTGTTGCGCCAACGATTATTATTATTATTATTAAATGACCAAGCTGACAAGCACAATAAGGTTTGTACACTTTGAAATACACCAAAGGACATAGGTCTCATCTGATGGTCAAATATTCATTCATTACTTACTTCTGGGCCATATCGATGCTGCCTATCAAGGAGCAAAAGTTCAGATAGAGCACCATTTTTAAAATCTAAGGCTAAGATAAAGCAAAGATGGGGTAACAGCGATTATATCCGGTGCCAACTACGGGAGAGTATTATATGCTCATTAGAGCAATAGTGATTCTAAAAGTAAAACTCCAACCCTACTACAGAAATATCATGGCGTGTCAGAAAGAAAAGCTGACCCCACCTGAGAATATAACATCGCTTTCAGCAGATCTTCATGGACTTCAAAATAATTCGTTACTTCAAGATTACCCTGAAACTTGTGCAAATGATAAAAGTAACAATGAGGCATGACGCTAGACTGGCTTGTACTTTAGTCTGACACAGTTTCAAATGAAGAACTTCGTCGTCGTACAGGGTGGATATGCCTAAATGTGTTAATGGGAAGGAGGTATTTGCAGCGGATAGGTCAAACATTAAAAAGTGCGGTATTGCTGACTATGTCATCCAATGGAATCCACTATTTCAGGAGCGATTACAAGTAGTTCGACCTAGGAACACATGGTGCTAAACAACGGAGAAGAAGTGTAAGCTTTTCGGAAAGTCCTGGAAGGAGCTGAAGCATATTTCAGTAAGCCGTCGCGTATGTGATGTTGATGCGCTATGCCCCACTTAGTGGTAAATTATAAAAATGTATGTATATAATGCAGCGAACTTGTCCAGGAAAATGTCTTTCCTCATCAACGTGGACCTATCCAAAGAAAGGTCCTAAGAAGAGTTTTTATATCAAGTGAAACAATCAAACGGGCAACCAAAATATGGTTAAGTATTAGGGTTGCTTTACGAATAATAGAGCCAGAACAATATAAGAAATGAAGGATCGGAGCGATATAGGAGACTACGAGCATATTGTCAGGATAATACATGATAGTATAATATATAATAATAGTAGATCTCTGGTACGGGACGGATGATGTACATTGTCACAGCCGGGGTACCACAGGGATCGGTACTTTGTTCCGTGTTGTGGAATATCATGTATAATGGGGTGCTTACTCTTCCCGTCCAAGAGGGGACTACGATTCTCGGCTTTGCTGATGACCTAGCTGTGGTTGTTGCAGCAAAACACCCAGAAGATGTGTAAGTTTACGCAACGGAAACAGTGAGAGCGGTAAAGTCCTGACTAGAAAACGGAAGCGGTCTTAATAACGAACTGCAGGAAAAATAACACTCTGAAAGTGGAGGTCGGTGGACATACGGTCGTATCAAAGCCGGCTATCAAATACCTGGGGGTAATAATTGACACCAAATTGAGTTTTAGGGAATACCTAGACTATGCATGCCAAAAGGCAGCTAGTGCCACCACAGCACAAATATTGGTGGACCGAAACATTGCCGGAGGTTGGTGCTAGCCGGAGTGGTGCGCTCCATCCTGCTCTACTCGTCGCCTGTGTGGGCAGAGGCGCTTGCAAACTCTCAGAGACGGAAGCAGGTGAACTCGGTTGACATTCTGGCCAAAGAAATCAGTGTCCTGTACCATGCAAGACGTATGGAGGGGCATGCACAGCGTAGAAATGCGGCAAGGTCAGAGTTGCATGATCTCTGGCAACGCAGATCGGACGAGTCTACGAAAGGTCGGTGGACGCACAGGCTCATTTCCAACATTAGGGTGTAGTTTGAGCGAAAACATGCGGAGACCAACTACCACATTACCCAGTTTCTCACGGGACACGGTGGTTACGACAGGCAGTATCTGCACCGCTTTGGGTTGGATGATTCTCCGAACTGTCCCAGATGCGATGGCATATCGGAGGATCCAGAGCATGTGATGTTTCACTGCCCACGATTTGCGATGGAGAGAAGGAGCCTAAACCAAGTGCTGGACAGCAGTATGACCTCGGAGAGCTTGGTTACTGAAATGCTGGAATCCGAGGAGAAGTGGCTTGCGTTTGGCTCCGCAATCATCCAAATGCAGGAGGAGTTGCTGAAAGAACAAAGAAGGAGGAAGGCCGCAAATAGGAGAAGGACGAGTGCCTAAGAGCAAACCTACCCTGCGAAGTAATGCCTTAATGGTGGCCCCGCGGGGCTGGGACTGGAGAGACCGGGGGTGGTTTTTAGTGGGTGTGAATCCCACACGCGGCCGCTGTAGCGCCGGCGTTCAGGCGGTGGAGCTGCGGTGGACGTGTCTTTCTAAGATTTTCCACCTCCGTGTACGCACAAAAAAAAATAATAATAGTAGATTGCTTAAAGTCCCAGCGAAGCAGCAAACGTAGAATAGTGATGAAGTACGGCAATAACACTCTGTTAATATAATAGCTACTATACATTACATAGGAAAATTCAGGGATAACCAGCAAATTACTAAAAAGGATATTTAATTTTACCAAACTCCTCAATTTTCTGGTACTAACAGATAACATATCAAAAAATATTCATCGTCAGAAACTGACCAAGAAAAAGAGCCAATTACATCTTTATCGGCGGTGTTGCTAATTATTAATAGAAACGAGGAAAAGGATGATTTCTCAAGTATATATGAAGGAAGCGAGCAGCAGAGGGAGTCCATCGTTACGTTATGTTATTCAGTTTATTAACTTTAGATAAAAGAACGCAGCCATATCAGCAACCCGTTTTTATGTATTACCGCCAATTGCATGGCCGTGTATGATATAAGCAGCCATAAATACGAACAAATGCAAATTGAAGTCAGAATAGGACAATAGACATTCAGTTCGAAATTCTTCTGAATAGGCAATTATACAAATTGATATTTTCAACTTGCTTTGTGTCCTCCATTTATTGTCCCGTTTGAACTTCCTATTGGATGTGTGGATGCGTTTTCCACTGAGCTACAATGGGACTTCCCTCCTAAACGCTCCACTTAATAAACAATAGCTCTCTCTCTTACAAAACCTGATAATTGTATGTTTGCCCCGAAATAATTACACAACAGATAGTTGCTCTTCTAATTGATGCTTGCAGGTTGATAATTAACCGGAAAAACAGCAAATTATCTTTAGCGGTGGTGAACATACTGTTGAAGCTAGAACGTGTGGAGGAAAAGGCATGGAAGCGATCTCACAGAAAGCCAGTTCAAAATCTCCTGGCACACACACATTACATGATACTAAATCATAAAGTTGCAATTAATGTTCTTGCCAATATGTTTATAAATGATTCAACAGGCATACATTTAGCGCTAATACACTAAATGGCGGATATGTAACTGGATACATAGTGATTATGCCATTTGAATTTCCTAAAACTGTGATCAGTGCTGTAACGGAGTGGTAACTATTTCAAATTATATTACACTAGACTGATAAAAAGTTGAAGTTATACTATGCAATTTAAAACAGGTTAACGTCTTTAAGATAACTTCAGGTTGTAGCTGCCATATCGCAGTAGAAGAATGTAAGCTGCAGACAGCTTGCGGGTTGACCACGGAAATAGGCCGGATTAAATATGAATTAAGCATGATATGGTGCTAATATATTTGAAGCTCAATAGCACAATAACTGCAACAAAAATTCAGGTAAATAACATTCCAACTGGTGTTTTCTTGGCAAACCAGATCGGCCCTTGCCCTCCCAAGATGGTTGAAAGCCAGTCGATCCACAGAAATCCTCTCGAAAAAATTGGCTACCGAAGGTCAACATGAAAAAAGTAAGTTCTTTCAATTTTCGACAATTCCATTGGGAGTTATGGCATACAATGGAAGCCTAAAATTACATGACTTAGAATAGTGGAGGCTGAGTGCAAGCTTCTTGGAAAATCGTGTTGGTGACTGCAGCAGATTGGCAGAAACCATGCAAGGGTTATTGGTCTTTTCGGGAGATTAGACAGTCATCGAGGAAGAAGAGTTTGAAAAAAAAATCTAGCTTTCATTTTTCGTATTGATGAGGCTGGGAGCACTGGAAAAAAATGGATCATAAACTAGACTATGACCTTAGGAAGTCGAAGATAAAGTCCTGATTCGGAAAGCAAGGCTTCTACTCTAACCCAGTAGATACCACGAATGATTTATTGGAAGAGATGTCCGTCGGGGTGAACACTTCGGTGAGAACCTTAAGCACTAGATATGTACTCGAGCGAATCTGTCAATTTTTCTTGCGGAAGATAATATCATTCAGAAGCCCTGGGCCGGGGACTCAATCGCCTCATCCGTTAAAGGGCTTTAGGCAGACACACACATCCTCCTGAGCCGTAACAGAGCAGCAAACTGTGAAGAATTTTGACATTTGGTATCTTCCAGCAAGAGGCCAATTCTCCTAATGTGCTCGCCTCCCACGCAAAACATCTTTTCAAAACTGAGATAGAGAGAATCGAGAGAGTATCCAATAGCAGATAGTTTTCAGATCTCATCTGAAGAATCCAAACTTTACTAGAACCCAAATTGGACCAAATTTTGTTGATTCTTCAGACTCTATGAAGGCCGCCTACAGTGCGTTATGTGCCAAGAAATACAAGGGTCTTACTGATATTCAATATTGTTTTAAGGACAAAGTCGAGTTGTTTTATAATATATATGCTTGCCATTCACTTGTTGGTAGGGCATAGTGAGCCAGCTGCACTTACCCGCCATCTTTCACAGTTCGCTAAAACTCTGCCAATTAATGTAGATAGAGATACTTCCCTTTCTTTCCAAATCCAGAGCCATTTTGCCAAGTTCCATGAGATGAGAGAGCAAAAAGATTTCATCATCATAGTCAAGGTTTTTAAGAAAAGATGTCAATATTCATTAAATCTCTTCATATCCTCCAGACAAGGAAGCATGAAGAACATCATCGATAACAAGAAGAAATCATATCGTTGACAAGATGAAACTCTGGCGGACTCCGCTTTGGACCTCAAAATCCTCCGAGATTTTACCTCGGTGTAGCACGTGACATTTTGCGCCATCATATGTAGCTCTGATAATAACTATTACTTTCTCCAGAATACCATATTGTGTAGAACATTTCAAATCACGCTGTCGAAAACTTTCCCGATGTTGATGAAGAGCAGGTGACATGAAAAATCCGCAAGATATTAATAGGGACAATGCAGGAGAATTCAGAGTGGAAACAAACCGCTCTCTGTCGATCAAGCTTTCGGATGTTTCCTGATGCGCTACAGGATTATTTTTTCTATTGGTATATCTTTGCGGTGGCAGGAGGCACCCAGATTCCCCTCCAATTATCATACACAAAACAGGTGCTCTTTTTTGGAATCTTAACGATCATCTCCCTCTTCCACTCTTTGGAAAAGGTTTTTGATTTCGAGGACTTCCATAGGAGTGTAAGTTGCAGACCTGCAGAAATTGTAAGTACAGCGATAAATATCTCTGCGGTATGACTGTCAAACTCAGTGTCTTTGCTCCGTTTCTGTTTGGTGGGTACCAACCTACGTTGGTAGTCATTTCATTCGTAAGAGGTGGAACTTCACCTGATGTGATACGGTTAAGAATCGTGGAAGAATACTGCTTCCACCTCTTCAGCTGGTGGTCATCGTGAATGAGGAGTTCAATACTAACATTTTTCACAGGACCAGCCATAGATTGGCGGCTAGATCTAAGCTCTTCCGTGATGCTGTATGCACTTCCGAAAGCATTGCGATATGTGGCAGTTTTGGCTTCCCTGATTAACGCATTACCACTGTAACGTGTTTGGTTGTAAATTAACTATCACGGCGCACACTACGTTGAATTTCTAGGGATCTCGCTCGGTATCGGAGCTCGAATTCGTCACGCCTGCCATCGCCCGCAGCGTTTCCTCTCTAGGCAGATGCTAACGTCTCTGTTGTTACGTATATCCAGAAGTAAGCTCCTAAACTTACTACTCGTACGGTGTCGGTCAGTCGTGGTAAGCTCTGTGCTAGAGCAAGGAGCCAGCAATGAGGGGACTGTGGAAACTGCAGAATTCCATAAAGCTTCCGAAATTATCGCTACGATCGCTAAGACTGTGCTACCCCTTCACATGCGCGAGTAAAGTGTTGCTATCAGAGCCCACCACCACCTTCAGTAAACCTCCCCTAAACTGCTTGTAATTGCTCATAGAAAGCATAGCCTTGAGGTCAGTCCCTATTCGAGACATTGTTTACGTTTCGGTAGCAGTAAAGTTTTAAAATTTGAAGGTTGCTAGCCCATAAATTTCAACCCCTTCTAATCGCCTTTTACGACAAGCAGAGAAGTCTTTGAGTGAGTTCTTAAAGCCTAACTCACTGGGCGGCAGATTTATAAACACTGCCTTGAGATGTATAAGAAATCCACCCGGGCTGCCAAGATTTGATTAACTTAGAATTTGTTTCAGTCAGTTGAAAGAACCAGCCACAAGATTCATTAAAGAGAAACACAGGCTTCCAAGGAGATTAGATAGGGCTTAGACATAATTCTCAGGCGAGAAACTGCAATTTTTAGTGAAAATGAATATCCTTTATAGCAACAGCCACAGTACAGAACAATGTGCAGCGTACTGAGTGGACCAACTGTGCAGATCTCTTTCAACGTCTCTCAGATCTTATCGTTCAATCAATGGATAATATCTATGCTAAGAATCTTGATAGTTATAGTAGAGTTGGAGGATGGTTGACTTACCAAGAGCACCAGCAGAGAGGCAACCCAATGTACGGCCAGTTCTCTCATCTCTTTCCTTTGGCTGTGGAAATTAAAGAAAATCGGGCTCAAGCTGTAGTGTGTACAGACGAGGGGATGATATAAGCTTCAGGGCTGTTCTCTCCATCTTAAGTGAAAGAATGGATGGCAGCTTGGATGAGGCGCGCTCGTAAGTTGTTTCGCTTCAGTGTTAATTTAAGTAAAATAGGCTTAAACCTACCCTGATCAAATGGCCTACGGTTAGTGATTGACTCTGTCTGTTAAGGCGAAGCATCTTGCCGTAATGCTGGGCACTAAACTGGAAGCAGAACCAAGAACTGCAGACGAAGGAACTCTACCTACAGCAGAAAATGAGAATTGAAACAAACAGTGATTCTCAGGATGTATGCAGCCGTACTACGTCCTGTTTTCATTTACCATTCGGTAGATCCGAGATACCAGCATACCAGTGCCACAAGTACTTTGAGGTCATTCCCTAAAAAAGTTCTGAATTAGACACAAAGTTCTGAATTAGATTACAGGAATTTGCAATATCCTGAAGTGAATGTCCAAAGAATGTGGGGTAACTCCACAAGTAGAATTATCGTTACCAAACGGATGTGGAAGACTGGTGACGTACAAGTAGATTTGGATAATGTGAACATTGCATGATGTTTAGAAAATAGATGGTGGCGTTGAAGCTTCTCTGATACCGTGCTTCAACGACAAACCCGACTCCAAGTCCGCCAACTTTAGGGGCGTAGATTAAATCTTACGTGCCGTGCGCCTTTGCCCTCCTTCCGAAACCTCAGCTCCGAAGACAAGGCTTTAACCCGGACACGAAGACGTTTTTGGGGTTGCCACCGACGTCAAGCCTTCAGTACTGTATATGAACCCGCATATGGTGGCTGCAAGGACTTCCGGGAAACATCCACGAGAACCAAGAAGTGTGTGCAGGCATCCAGGTCTCTGGGGATGTCAGCCCTCGTCGAAGAATGGCGGGATGGCGGTGGTGATTTAAATCTTGCCACGGTGTCCTGAACAAAGGTCAGTGGTGGAAAGGCCGACCTGGTATTGAACACAGGATCGCTGGGGAATATTAAATTCTCCCCGTCTACCAACTCGGCCTAACTGGCGGCAAACTCCTCGCGATGGGTTGTACGAAGGCCAAGTAAAACAAAAGGCACGATTTGCGACCACGAGGAGTCATCGTATGCCATTATAGCGGCCTTCAGTGTCCAACGCCAGAGTTCCAGCATCCCAGGAGTTTGCAAAATTCCGAGAACAGGGTAGACTCGAACTGAATTCCTTGGTCATTAATGACTACTCCAAAACTTCAAAGCGGGGGATCCATTCACGACAAAGAGCTTCGGTGCACGATTTTGTGGAAATGTCGGGCAGAGGTAGTGCTCGAGTCCACCGCGTGAATCTATCGATGATTGTGAGGCAATACTTGAAGCCATGCGAATCTCGCGAAGGGGTCAATAATATCGATGTGGATCGTGTCAAAACGCTTTGTAGACCGAAGAAATGAGTCTATCTCTTTCTATACGTGCTTGGCAATTTTACACCTCTGGCACGTGATGCACTGTCTGACCCAGAAGTTAGCATCCTTATTCATTGATGGTCAGAAATATCTACTAGGGACAAGCCGATTCGTTGTCTGAATGCCTGGATGCGCAAGATCGTGTATTGCATGCAACACTTCCTTGCGAAATGCGGCCGGAATATATGGCGTAGGTCTCTTTTCAGAAGTCTCGCTATTTCGGAGGTTGAGACGAAAAGGGGAACTCTCGAAATTTGTATTTGGAGTTGTCTCTGTGGCTCTGAAGCACTGTGTCATCCTCCTATACCTCGACCGTGGGAAGGATTTTTAACCTCTGAAACGCGTGACAACGCAGCTGCAACTACATTGTCCTTGCCGGACATATGTTGGATGTCCGAAATAAACTGACTTATGAAACTTAGGTGCCGGAGTTGGCGAGGAGACGTTATGTCGGACTTCTGCTTACACGCGAAGGTAAGAGGCTTGTAGTAAAAGGCCTGCCTTCTAGGGAGTATCGGAAGTACTTTGTTGCCATGTACGCAGCTAACAACTCACGCTCATAGGTGCTTTAATTCTCTTGAGTAGTGTTCAATTTCTTGGAGAAGAAGCTCAACGACTGCCAGATTTGGTTCACCTTTTGGGGAAGGGTAGCACCTAGTGTGATGTCTGAGGCTAGAGGTCTATCTGATTAAGGAAATGACAGGAGTGCAGCGTCAGCCAGCTGCCGTAGTTCAAAAGACTAGACGGCCTCTGTAGACTACGCAATTACGAGGGAGTCTTTAGTCTTGAGTCCAGATAAGTAGGCATTGATCGCTTGATGTTGTGCGGCTTGAGAGAGAAACGACGATAGAAGTTTAACATGCTCAAAAACCTTGACAGATCCTTAACCGTCTTAGGATGTGAGAAGTCTATGATGGCGTGAACCGTATCTGGATCCGGTTGGATTCCCTCGAAGCAAATCATGTGGTCTAAAAACTTCACCCGTTGTTGAAGGAATTTGCAATTTTCAACGTTAAGTATAAGATCGGCCTATAGGAGACGTTGAAAATGCATTCAGGATGTTCGAAATGCTCAGACTCAGAAGAAGAGGCAACCAAAACATCATTCAAGCACACGAAACAAAAGTTAAGGTTTCTCACAACAGAGTGGATGAACCTCTCAAAAGTTTGCATCCCATTGCATGGACCAAAATGCATCCGTGTGAACTCCAACATTCCCAAAGGTGGCAATGGACGCACCTTCGAGAAAGTATGCGAGCCAGGAGTGTGGATGCGGTATTGTTCATCATGCTTAGCTGGCTGCGAGAGACTACTTTCGGCAGTTATGTTGCTGTATTTTTGAAGAAGCGCACGAGCGCGGGGGTCGGCTACCTCTTCAAAAATGATCGAAAGACTAACAGTAGAGCAGATGGCAAGTTTTCCTGAAGACCTAAGCAAAGTTACGGGATTCCGCAGACCCACATGCAACCCATAGTGGCCTAGAAAGTTTGCGCTTAATATGGGTCCACTGATGTCCGGTACCACGAAACACCATGAGAACGTTCGTCGAAGTCCGAGACTTACGTCCATTTACCTGTAGCCGTAAGTATATATGGTTGAAGAATTTGCCGCCGCTAGCTTGAGTTGATGCGGAATCGGTTTGTGATAAGTGTCGATCAGGCAATAGCGCTTACTCAAAGGATCGCAAATTATTAAGCGGCATGGAGCTGCATTCTTGGTAGTCGCCGGCGGCCAGTTTAGTTTTTTCAGGTCGTGAACGAGCACGAGCTGACACATCTTTTTACTTTGTTGGCAAAGATACGGTGGAATCAGCAAATTGCAGGACTCGTTGAAGAACCCGACGTCTGAGTACCCGATCGCCGATTTGGGTTGGCGGAACGCGAATGAGGGCGGGACATATCACCCGAACGCAAAGCTCCAACTTTTGCCGCTAGTTTGGGGACGGTAGTCGTGATGGTTGCCACTGTCTGCTGCAACTCAACAATTTGGCCTGTGGCTTCCCGCGACATTTCATTGACCACTTACCGACAGTCGCTTGATGAGGATGCCCTTTAACTTCAAATAGGAACACTCTTCTAGAACGTTGGCGACGACCCCAATCGACTCTTCGTCCAGGCAGACTAGCGAGGTGGGTTTTACTTCGTGGTGAATTGCATTGTTCCCGCGCGAGTCCGGACGGCAAATCCAATCGGATTTGTTAAGGCTGTCATTTAGGCACCAACCGAGTTTTACATTCAGCATGCTCAATGCATATTTGGTAGCCTATGCTTTTTCTGAGGGTTGAACCTTCTATTAATATCGAAAAAACTCAGCTCTAACAGTTTTTGCGATAAGTGAATAATTAGCGAGTAGTTTTCGCCAGCCAACTTGATCTATGTATCTTGGCCTACTCACAACGAACAGTTATCAATGGTAGCTCAAGCAACTATTGTACGAATCTATTCAGTGTGTGTCCTCGACATTACCACATACAATTAGCATAACTTCAATTTAGTTGCCAAAATAATTGAAGATAAAGTTGCTCATTTGTAAAGTGTTTGATACTTGCCTTGATGGGAGATAATCATGCGCGATTTGTAAGCTATCACTGGGGAACAATTACAGGTAAGTATCACTTTAATATCCGCCATTACTTTGAACAATTAAGCGAAACAAGCTTCCTGTACTTACGTCATGATGAAACTGTGACAATTGAAAGAATAATCGGTAATTAATAAGCAATAATATTATTGGTGCTAAGAGGAAGCAGTTAGTTTCTATGTTTCCTCCCCATTCGCACAGGGCATTAGATAAGCTTTTGGCCACTTATAGGTGTCAATATATAAAGCGGTTATGAATTTTTTTTAGGTACCTTTCTTGACTTGTTTCATTATTAAGAATACCGCCTCAGTTCAAAAATTGTTATAATTGAATATTGATTATATAAAAGCGTAATTAAAAACTTAGTTATCAATTCACGGGAGGCGGAAGGGTTCGGATTAACGACCTAGACGACCTAGGTGGTATAGAAATGAGATTATAGTGCCTTCGTAACCTTCAATTTATTGAAACCGGAAGATATTATTTTTGTGATTGTTTTAGTGTCTATTTTGGTACTTCCCTGATTAGTAGTCTCATTCTGAAGACAAAGGCATGGGGTAAAATTATACTTGTAATAAGTAATGATCACAATAGTCGGGCGTAAAAAATGATCTGAGCAGACTAGGTAATGTCAGCCTGGAATGCAGAGCTATTCAACAATCGAATTTTGAGAGAGTGCTGCAATGAAGGACGCGATAGATTCTGCGGCACACCGTTCCAAGATCCCGATCAACAGCAAGCACAGCCACGTCAACAGCAAGCACAGCCACGTCATCAGCATAAGTTTGAACGTGTATTGGCAAATTTTGCAGTTCGCATAGTAGTGAGTCGATCAGCATACTCCACAGAAGTAGCGAAAGCATATTTCCTTGGGGGCAGCCTCTAGTTGCTTCTACTATTAGATAGCAATCGACACTCACCTCAGCGTACAGCCATCTCTGCGCTAGCGTACCATGATTCCACTTAACTAAAGCATCATCAACACCATGCGCTTTGGGGGCATCACAAAGTTTTTGAAATGGCGCACAGTCAAACGCCCCTTCAGTGTCCATGAACACCCTCATCGCGTACTCACCATTCTGAGTTGCATCCTCTATCTTTGTAACCGAAGAATGAAGAGCAGACTCACAGGACTTTCCACATTGGTAAGCATGTTGGTTTTCATTATTTGGGTGCATCCTAAGTGCGTTTCCACAAATGTGACGCTCAACCTGTCTGTCCAAACCTTTCAGCAAGAATGAAATGAAGCTAATCTGTCTAAAATTCTTTGGATTAGAATAGTCATCTTTCCCAGGTTTCGGTATGAAAACTACCTTTACCTTTTTCCGAGAGGAAGCCCCGAGCAAGACTTCTAGAAAATTTTTTTTTAGAGGTTGCTCTAAGCGCTTCATACTCTCCTTTAGCATTGCTCAATAGATGCCATCCATGCCAGGTGCTTTGAAATGTTCAAAGGACAGTATGGCAGCTCTCACCTTTTTATAGGTAAGAACCGCTTTCGCAGTGTTCCAGTTCCTCTTGCAACACTTGCGTGTTGAAGGGGTTGCAAGAACCGTCAACTCTCCCCCTTCCACTTCTCTTACCCTTCCTCACGGGTGGTTTACTTCCAGGAGGGTCTGTACTGATTCCAGTCTGGACCTCGCGAAAGTACCATCGGGTTTTTGAAAAGAGTCCAACTTAGCCGACTCATCCCTTTTAAGGACTCTGCATTGCCTTGGAGTTTCTGTTTCACCTTCCAGTTCCTCACAGTACCCTCTGAAGGAGTCTCGCTTCGAACACCTAACGTGCCTCTTATATTCATTCTGGCAGTTCCGGAAGTTTAAGAAGTAAGTTAAGTCTTCGTTCTTATTACTTTTGCAAGCACGATTCAGAGGTCGCCTGGTTGGTATCCTGAGTTTTTGCAGCTCCCGGTTCCACCAACGAACCGCTTTGGCCTCGGGAAATAGGACAAGCCTCTTCATAGGACTCTAAAAGTGTGCAGTTCAGAGTTTCCAATTCATCTTCAAGTGTCAAAGGAGTCTTTAGTCGCCTAGGGAGCTGTACTTTATTGACAAGAAGTTCATTGAACTTTGTCCAATCCGTTATCCTAGGGTTCCGCTTTTGTATTACAGACTGTGCGACCGCAGTAGTCAGATTGAATTCTAGGTATTGGTGATCTGACAGTGAAGCCTTGTTTAGCACCCGCCACTGTCTAATCAACTCTAACACTTTTGAGGTACAGATTGTTACGTCAATTACTTCGCTTCTTCTCAGTCTCACGAACGTAAGGGCGCACCCTATGTTTGCAGTCATGAGACCAGCTGAAGTGAGGAAATCAAAGAGCTTCTCTCCTCTTGGATTGAATTCGCTACTGCCCCAACAAATATGTTGAGCATTCGCATTGCAATCTATTAAGACTTCGAGACCATTTGATTCTGCATACGCTACCAGATCCCTAAGTTCTTGCGTCTGTGGAGGATACAAAGAATCATATGGCAAATAAGCAGAGGCAATTATGATGTTTTTTCTCTTGCCAATTATATGCACAATGACCGCAAATAAGTCCTGGAAGCAGCACTATCATTATGGTTACCTCTAACTGCCTTGATATCAGGACACAAGCTCTTGGTCTTATGGATCTTTTATCGTAGAAGATCCTAACCCCCTTTACTGATTTAATGCCGCAGATTTTATTAAATCGAGCCCATGGCACTTGTACCAGAAAAATGTATGGGTAGTCCTGCAGCTTTGTCAGCCTTGCTACCAACCTGTAGGAAGAAGCTTTGGCATGCCGCAGGTAAATTTGACCAATCTTCATGATTTTCTACGTAAACTTAGTCTAATGTGTTATGGAAAACAGTTAGGAGCGCATGTCGCGGTCCTCGTGTGATGAGGTTTCCCCCACACCGTAGCACAAGAGACTCGATCCCTTGTATTTGATTTGTCTGAGAAAAGCCGAACTTGGAGGTACAGTATGTCCTAATCCGTGAAAAATCTCATCTCATCTGGCATTCGTTTGGTTTGCACTTAACTCCTTGATTGGCTTGCGGTGTTTGGTTACCATAGATTCGATCGCTCGAACTGGCATCAGGTCTGTTCCATTCACGTCTCTGGGTTCCCTTTCTTTTGCTTGTTCCTTGAAAGGTGTAGGAGAAGTTAATAGCAGGAAGAATTCACTTTGCAGTCCCTTCACTAGTGCATACTCGCATACGGCGGTTTCGCCACTGTCTGCACTATCCTCCACGCGTAGCTCTATTGTGGGAGAGCGCAGTGAAAATGCTGCAATTTGCTCTATATTGTGTGAGTCGAAGATAATCATTGTTCTTCGCTTTCAAAATGGAGATGATGACCTACAGTTTCCAGATATAATTGAATTTCAATCTATCTAGGAAAAAGTGGAGCACCATATAGTGACTTCCTCTGAGCACATTCAGACTCTTTTGGTCCAGTTCGAATACCAAGTTGAAACCCTCCACGTTTGTAGATTTATCCTTTCTGGCATTCATGAACTTTACCCTCCAGTGTCCAAAGTCCATGCCCGGGTTCTGTTCACCCAACATGCGGATGATGTCCTCTGCCTTCCTTTGAGGACCCGGTAACCAATATCCGACATGTTCTGTCCTCGTATCTAGGAAACTCCCCCCAAATGTAAGGCCTGGTGCGGAGCACAATAAAGCGTTGGCCACCACAGATATGTTGGTCTTATGCTTCTTGTGCTCATTGCCGCTGACAGAAGAATCTGGTGCGTCCAGTGTAGGGGTTACCAGTTTATCCCCACCTTCCGTCGAAGATTCCGCTTCCTTGTCAATGTCCTCATTCTCAAGGAGCTTCATGTTCGTTCGCGGCGCTTTCTTCCATCGCCGACTTGGGACCTTTCCAGGTTCACGATGTCCAGGCCGCTTGGATCCATTTCCATATACCGGCGTTAAAGCAGTAACGTCCATGTCACTCGCTTTCTTTTCTTCGGCAGGATTCAGCCTGTAATTCCCCTTTCCCTTCTGCCGAGCTTTACAGGCCGGCTGTAGTCGGATTTCCAGTTTTTTCCAAGTTGAAAGTTTCCGTACTTTCCTTTCTGGCTAGCTTCGCCGTAGGCACTGAGTCAGAAAGCATGCCTGCTACAGATTTATCTATGGGGGGGGGGGGGTATGAACGTCATGGGGCCTCCAAAATCCGCCCTCGATCGCGACATGATTGCTCATGCTCGCGGGTGAATTCTGTGTCTTCTTTCCACTTGGAGAGTGTAAAACCTTCGTTTCCATATTCATGTTTTGGACACCCTCAGTGTAGCAGAGACTGCTAAAGGCTCCCCCACCACGACAAGGTTGTGTCCGACGGGGAGCGGTTTAGTTATACTATATACATATAGTGCAAGCTATATATGAAAATACCAAAATGGATAATCAAAATAAAAGCAGGCGGATAATTTAGAGATACTACGGATATTGAACTGAACCTTCTCATTGGTAGCTATATCTACAGTTTTTCATATATGGCATTCAGTCTGAAGTTGCCTCCCTGTCTTAGCCGTTGTAGTGCGCTGAATAGTAAACAGGAATATATAATTAACGGACAGGAATTCTAAACATTTAATGATAGAAGCGAAAGTGTATTTAAGTACGCATTCCATTCGATAACTATCTTCTGCTTCCTTTTGTTTCAATGAAGAAGGAAATTTCATTTGTGTTTGCATTTTATTTCCTTTTGTGTTCAATTTTACAATTGAGAGCTGAGAACCCACCAGGTGTATCCATTATATAACTGAAAACAATTACTCCAATCATCTTTCTTCGTAATAACACACGTATCTTTCCATGGAAGGGCATAATATAATTTTCAAAGGAACGCCCTCCCTTTTGTTTACATTTTAAAGGAGAAAAACTCAACTAAGTTTTCGCTACGTATGCTTCCAAATTACACTGAATGCTTCCACTATTGCAACTATAACAATGTCCGTTTGGTATAAAATGGTAAACTTTGGTAACATAGTCGCACAGTTACCAAACAAACATGAATAAAATCTTCAAGTACTTTTTCGGCTCAGATACAAGTAGCTTTGAACCGAATTTCGAGTTTATTACAAAAGTTATGAATATTATTGGCTGCCGGATTTACGATGACCGTAAACTAACAATTTTTCAAAATATCCATTTCTATTCATTTTACGCTTGTGGAATTTGCACTGTGATATCTGCACTAAAACTGGGAATTACTGAGCGTGATTTGGATTTGCAGATTCAAGCGTTTATAACGTTTTTAATGGGAACCGAGGTAATGGCGTTACTAAATTTTGAAAGCCAAATTTTTCCACTGATTTAATAACAATATAATTGCGGTGAAGATCATCATTAAAGTTGGTTGTATGTGGTTCAATGCAACCTATCAGAAGCAATTGCATCAAGTTGCGATTCAGCATACCAAGTTGCTGGATAATTTGGGACATGATGCCCTCAAAATCGGGATCAGCGGGAGAAAATTCGTTAAGTAATGTGAACAGTAAATTTTCCGGAGTTCATTTATAGAATGCATTTTGTTGTTGCTGTTTTAGTTGGTCAAGTGGAGCGTTAACATTCATGTACTTCATATCATTGGGCATCTTCAACATATACTCCTATTTGAGCCCCAGGGAATGGCCACTTCCCCTTTACTTTAAAATTGTTGGAATACCGTAAGTAGATACACATTTTTGATGAATTTGAACGACGCCAAAATCCTTTAGGAGTGACAGTTCCAATTTTGATAAGTAAGAATTAAATAAATACTAATGACGGAATCTACTTACTTTCTCACAAAGGCATACGTCCCAGCCTGGTTACACCATCAACTATATTTACGTTTGTCTGGAAATAATTTACGCTTCAGTGGGAATGTCTGCTTTCGATGCTAGTTTCATCCTGTATTCATCTTATGTCTCCACAAGGTTCGATCTATTAAAAATCTATTTCTCCCAGCTGGGAAGGAAAAGTGGGATATTTAACAGCGACGAAAAGCAACACGAACTCATTCGTTTCACAACACGAATGCATATTGAACTCCAAAAATTCGTCAAGAAATTCAATGAAATCTACTCATTTGCTGTCCTTATACATACCGTTTTTACCACAGGATTGATTTGCATTTGCTTCGTTCATATGCATGTGGTAAGTATTTTCCCTTTATGTTAAGCAAAGGAAAAGATGTGAACCATAACTTTCAAATAGTTTTAAGTTTTCCAGTCACTACTAGTTCGCGATTTTACTCTTCATTTCCCCGCCAATCACGGTGAAGGATCTCGATCACGGTCCTCATCACTTACATGTCTGGGCCGAAAACCAAAAACTCCTGCGAGGTTGCGCGGTCTACTGAGGCCCTCGAGACGTTTGAAGCGGTCAAATAACAGCTTGTTAATGCTACACTACTGGCATTTCCTCAGCCAGATGCACTCCTAGCTGTGTTCATCGATACCTTAAATACAGCGGTAGGCACCGTCCTTCACCAACGGGTGAATCAAATCTGGCAACTGTTGAGCTTCTCTTCAAAACAGCTCAACCCAACTCAACGTAACTACAGCGCTTACGATCGTGAGCTACTCGCCGTGTACCTTTCAAGCAAATACCTCCGCTTCCTTGAGGGACCACAAGCTCCTTACTTTCACGCTTAACTCAAAGTGCGACAAAGTATCTCCTCGTCAACTTCGGCAACTGAACTTTGTCAGCCAGTTTACTCCGACACCCAACGCGTGTCTGGTAAAGATAACGTAGGTGCAGACGCTTTGCTTCAAATCTCGGAGGTCATAGCCCCCGCCGCGGTCGATTATACGACAATCGCCGAGGCGCAGAAAGACGATCCATAGCTTCAGAGCCTGAAGTCAAACTCCATACAAGTTCAAGGAGTTTTCTATCTTCGACTCAAATTCCTATTTACTCTTCGAAACCTCAGATAAGGGTCCCAGGCCATTCATTCCGATCAATGTTCGCAAAGAAGTATTTCACGCAGTACACGATCTTGCGTACCCAGACATCAAAACGACGAACCGGTTAGTCACCCGAAAATACTTCTAGCGTCCATGCACAGGGACGTAAACTCTTGGGCCAGACAGTGCATCGCGTGCCAAAAGTGTAAAATCAACAAGCAAGTAAGAAAAGAAGTAGGTGTATTTCCTTGCTAAACCAAGCGTTCTCACACCATCCATCTCGACATCATTGGCCCTTTGCAAGACTCACACGGATACAATTATTGCCTCACAATCATTGACAGGTTTACGCGGTGACCTGAAACAATACCTCTGACTGACGTAACTTCACAATTATGTGCCAGGCCCTCTGTCGAGAGTGGATCCGTGGCTGCGGTTTATCAGCCGTAAACATCAAGGAGCAGGAAATGCAGTTTGAGACTACACTTCTCCCGGAGTTAGGCTCCTCAGTTCTAAACGTCACAAGACTACTGAATACCATCCGCAGTCGAATGGGATGCTGGAACATTTGCACCGGACACTAAAGGCTGCCTTACTGACCCGCAACGATCTGCCGTGGTCACAGTCGTTGCCTTTTGTCCTACTCGGCGTTCGCACAGCCAACTGAGAGGAGTTCACGGCTAGCCCTGCTGATATGGTGTACGGCGAAAGTTTGCACTACTCGCCGATCCTGTGCTGGACATCAGAGCGTTGTTAAGCGACTCCGGCGTGCTGCATATGTTCAGAGACGCGGTTTCAAAACTGTGACCGATGCCACCTTCCGACACATGACGCTGGAGGTCGACATCGCCAGGGACCTCGAAACACGTTCACAGGTTCTTATTAGAGTGGTCGCTTCCCGGAGGCCGCGGCATCCGCCATACGAGGACCCCTTTAAAGTTATGGAGCGACGTTAGCACTCCTTCAAGCTCGACGTTCGCTACGACCCCCAATGGGTCTGCTCGTCGAGGCTAAAGACCTTCGCTGAACCGGGTGACGCTTCAAAAAAATGTCCACGAGGCATCAGGTTCACCCGATAACCGGAGGCTCGAATCATGACCGCATTGCCAAGGTGAATTCGCCTCCGCCGATGCGCTGGCGGCCTAGCACGAGACCCAGCGCGTGAGCTTCCTTCTTCTCGTACGGACTATTAACCCGAGCAAACGCGATTTCTTTGAAGTAGAGAAAGCAATTCATTTTGCAATAATGGTTCCACTCCTCTTTACAGGATAAAGAAGGGTTCCGAGTTTTCATTGCTGTTGAATGTAGAGAAGTGGTTTCCTGCTATCTGATCTTTATTTGCTGACGAAATTTGCATGCGGATAGAAGATTGTGTGCGGACATCGCTGATCCCGTAAGGAGGGGTAGCGGATCAAAGTGGCTAAACTCCTTTGATTGATCTCAGTATTCGTTATTAAAATCGATGATCTTGTTCCACAGGGGCTTGTTTTATGAATTTCTCCAATTGCAATTGGTCATCGGGGGGCCAAGTGGGACGAGTGGTAGGACATGGAACCAAAACCGGTCGTTTTGGGTCATTATAGCGGCCTTCACCGACCTGTGCCACCTTTCGAGCATCCCATTGGGCTGCGGGTGGTACGCGGTTGTCCGGTAGCGTTTTAAGCCCCGGAGTTTGCCCAACTCTGAGAAAAAGGAGGACTCAAAATGCATGTCGGTGATTATATGATAATTACCGACACACCAAACCGTGGAATCCATTCTCGACAGAGGGTATCTGCGCAAGATTGTGCAGTCATTCTGAGGTATCGCTTCAGGCCATCGTGCGAACTAATCGATGACTGTGATGCAATGCCTAAGCCCGTGCGAGTCTCGCAAAGGCCCAATGAAGTCGAGGTGGATTGTGTGGAAAGGCTTGGTGGCCTGAAGGAACACTCCTACCTCCTGACTCACATGCTTTGTAGTTTTGCACTTTTAGTTTATAAAAAAATTTCAGCACTTGAGCTTTTTCAGTTAGTTGACTTCTCACATTCAACACGTGTCTGGAAAAGACCACAACATCCAGTATATACTGCAAGACCTCAGACAAGGAGCCAAGGCCATATATTCCAGCCGATTTTCGAAACGAAATGTTTTATGGCGTTCACGATCTGGCTCACTCAAGCATTCGGAGAATAAATCAGTTAGTCACCGGGAAGTATTTCTGGCCGTCCATAAAGAAGGACATTAATTCTTGGGCCAGACAGTGCATCGCATGCCAGAAATGAGTGGCTTATGGTCCGTGAGCAATGTGAATGGTCTGCTTTGAGAGGAATACTGGAAGTATTTAATGGGGAGATACGCGGCGAGTACCTCACAATCGTAAGCGCTGTAATTCGGTTGAGTGGGATTGAGCAGTTTGGAGAAAAAGCTCAACGGCAGCCAGAGTTAATTCACTTTTCGGTGAAAAGCAGCACCTATCGCAATGTCTGAGGCATCAACGAATACGGCTAGAGGTGTACCTTACTGAGGGAATATCAGAAGTGTTCCATCTAACTTGGTGGTCTCAAACGCCTGGACAGCGTCTGAAAACCACACGATCTGACGGGATTCTGTCATTTTTGACCCAGACAAGAAGGCGTTAAGGATCGATTGATGGTGAGCGGCCATGTGTAAGAAACGACAATAGATGTTTAACATCCCCAAAAACCTTTTCAGAAGGGTCTTTGGAAGCGGGAAGTTCGAAATCGCTTGCACCTTGACTGTGTCCGGTTGGATGACTTCAGGGCGATTGCGATTGTAGGAATTTGTATTTTTCAACGTTAAGAGCTAGACCAAGCTCAAGGAGACGTTAAAAAATGCATTCAAAGTGATCTAAGTGCTCGGACTCAGAACATCATCCATATATACGACACAGAATTGGAGGTTTCGCAGCGCAAAGTGGATGAATCTCTGGAGGATTTGTGTGGCGTTGCATAGTATAAAAGTCATCCAAGTGAACTCAAAGAGTCCGAAATGTGTGCAAATTGTCGTTTTCGGAATGTTTTCGGGAGCTACAGGGATCTAACCGTATGCCTTGACTAAGATCGAGAAAATACGGCAGTTTGCGATAGAATGCGGAAAATCGTGGATGATTTGGATGGAGTATTAGTCCGGAATCGTCTGAGCATTTAGACTTCTGTAGTCGCCGCAAGGTCTTCATTCACAATTGAATTTAGGGACCATGTTAAGTGGCGAAGGCTGTCTGAAGATAGGCAAATACCCTGCTTAAGAAGTTCTTCGAACTCTTTCCGCGCAACTGCCAGCTTCTACCGTGGTAATGGATGCACCTTAGAAAAGATAGGGGAGCCAGTAGTGTTGATTTGGTGCTGAATATCATGCTTAACGAGCTCAGATGACAATGGTGTGGTATTTTTGAAGAAGTGCACGAATACGTGTATCGGAAACGTCGAAAGAGGAAAGAGTGCTGGGTGAGCAGGTTGGAATTTTTCTTGATGACTTAAGGGAAATTGTGGGGTCAATGAGGGATCTTTTATGAATATTCACTAGCAGGCAGCAGTTGGCTTGGCGGCCAGTCACCTGGAGTTAGCTTTATCAGTAAATGGTTAAGGTTAAGTTTTCACTTATTGATGGGCGCTTTATGAGCCGCTCTTTTAGTCGTTTATAAGAGCAGTCCTCGAGGATGTCGGAAACAGGCTAAACTGCCACCTCGTTTAGCAGGGCCAGCGCGTAATTGAAACGAACGGTGTCCGCCGTGACGCCGTCCAAAGTGAGTTGGGCCTCGATCTGGAGGAACTATGGTGCCGAGGGACTTGTCTCTGTTCCAGAGAATATCGCGAGCGGAAGCGAACAACCCACAAATGAAAACAATCCACGGTAGTTACCGAGGCACTTTCCTCAATTCCATCATCATCCTTAGCGGAAGCGAACAACTCACAAGAAAAAGGACATACAAGTGGAACAAGCACAGAAACAAGCAGAAAGAGCGGAGAAGAAGGAAAGCGATCTTCTCTTCTTTCTTTATAATATTTGCTAAAGAGAAAGAGGTCGTTCTGACTCTTGCGACCTGACGAGTTTTAATTTAATACTAACGGAAGAACATACTACTACTACTTTTTATAATTCCAAATTAGAATAATTCTATACGAGGAGTCCTTCTTCTCCTCAGCTCGTTTGTGTACTCGAACTGAACAATTTTCCCTGTCAAAAGTTGTTTTCCGATGTCATGGCACACCGCGATTCGCACCTGTTCGACACCTAAGCTGCTCGCTCCGCCCTAAATCCATTTACTTATAGGAGGAATCAATGCTGAATAAAGACCCCCTTTGCATAAATGTCGACCGTTTGTAACTTTTTCGTTCACTTTTGTCTTTTCACTTCCCGGGATTCTGTACCTTTTGCCAGTGGATCCATTCTGGATTTTCTCCCATAGATGTGCCCGCCAAGCGACGGTTGGGTAATAACGTTCGTTTGTCTGATGTTGTCTGAAAGCGTTACACACTCCCGTTATCCTTTCACAGGGGGAAGCTATCTTGGCTCCATAGTCTATATCATTCCAAAACGTCCTTATGGAGGTCAATTGGCTTAGCAAGATAACTGGAGGTATCCTTCTTAACTAATGAGTCCTGAATTTGCAAGCTTTTAAGCTAAACTCAGGGCTTTGTAAAATTTAATAACTATGGCGTAATTAGTACTGTTAATTTCAAGAATTCCTGATGTCACTACTGAATGGATCGAGCTCTGTTTTCTGTTATTACTTAAGGCCTTTCCGCAGGTTTGTCTCTGGAGGTTGGACATTAATCTCCGTTTTTATGATATTGTCTTCATTTTAAAGGTTTTGTGTTTAAATCGGTTTACTGTCTGTCTGTCTCGGAAGCGGTTACAGCGACTGACATAAAATTTAGGGGAAGGTAGGAACTGTGAATGCTTACACATACAATGAGTTACGTCATACTACGTAGAATTTAAGGGGGTCTTCATATAAAGGCGGGTGTCAATTTTTTTGCACCAAATATATATATATATGGGGTACCAAATGAAAGGTCTCGTTTAGTGTTTTCCGAAGCCGGTTTTAGTTTTGACATTTGTTGAAAATGTATGGAATGTGGGGGAAGGGTTGAAAGTGATAATTTCTTTCACGGACCGATTCTCAGAAACTACTCAACCGAAAAATCAAGAAGCCGTCACTATATGGGCCTTGCCTCCAAAATACCCTCCACACCAATATCTCTTCAAATAAAGTTAACTATAGTATATTACTATAATTTTAAGTAATTGAGTGCGAAAGCCCTTAAGTTCATCCTAGAATCAAGAAATTGAGCATGATCTTACCAAATTTGGTGGAAATCGCACAATTACTAACAAAGTTAGAATAGGTCAAAGTTGTCGCCTCTGTGCAAATTCGAGACTTTGAACGTCAGCATCATGTGAAAGTGAATATTTTCATATAATATATGCATATACTACGTGCTATGTTACTAATGGGACAAATATCCCCTCAAATGTTTTTATAAAAAAATACATAAAACCTTTCATACTTGAAGCGTCTAGCTTCTGGTTTGCGGACTTTTTTTTTATATTATAGGTTCCAAACTAAATATTCGAATCCGAAGGTATAATCTTGTTGTCAGAAACTACCCTAATGTTTTATTTTGACCTCAAGATAGTAGCGATTCGAATATCTACTCAGATAAAGCTGATGCAGTATTTTGCAATGTTCAGTAAATTTCTTCGGAGATCGTTCATAGGTTACATGAGCTCAAAACTTTCACTTTAATAGTAGGAAACAAATTTAGAAAGTTTGGTGCAAAACCTATTATGGATAACAAAGTTGCATAGAGCCGAATTGTATTTTTTTGATGATATGTTCTTAGTTTTCCAACACTAGATATCTATTTCATTATTAATCTGAAGATGTTAACTTTTCATTAAATTAATGACCTTTTTCTAATGCTACCTTACAGAATCTGTTTGCTAACTCCTACAATCTTCTCTGCAATCTAATCTTGGAAATGTATCTCTACTCATACTGTGGCCAATTAATCGTTACAAAAAACCAAGAGGCGGCCGATGCCCTATACAGTAGCAACTGGTACGAGTTGAATAGTTGTGAAGACAAAAAGGACATCCTCCTCATTTTAACAAACATCCAACATGAACTCGCCCTATCAGTCGGGGGGTTCACAACACTAGAGATGACCACTTTCACTGATGCAAGTATATTAATATTCGCAGAAATACACCAACAACTGATGGTCTGCTCTATTTTTAGGTTATGAAGAGCGCCTATCGCATTTGTACGGTTATTAAAAATACGTTCTAGAAGCTGGACTTAGAATGTCAGTGAAGCGAATAGACATGCTTCATTTTAATTTGCCACCCACGGTATTAATCACGTAATATGACCAAAGTAATGATTATTAATAGATTTTATGATCCGCCTTAATCAAAACTTAACGAGTGAATTAGTAAATCATCATGAAATATAGAACTTATCTCAGTCGTAAAAATTCTAATCGTTCTTTATTAATGTTAAATTTATGACATTTTGTTTGGAAACAAGAATCACCACTTAGCATGAATTGTGAGCGAATGACATTCAATATTGTTCAATACTAGCTGGACTAGGAAATAGGGTTGCCGAATAGCTTTGGCTGAGTTAGATCGAAAAGAGTCCTTATCTTTTTCTCTGCAGCAAATGAGAGCAGGATTCGCTTGGACCATCTGATTTCTATGAGACGGTCCATGACTTTGGTGTCATCACATCATTCACTTCAAGAAATAATTTTCATTGACGGATCCACAAACATTCTAAAAATATCCAGCGAAATGTATGAGAGAGAGGGAAAGGCCTGTGAAAGTTTGCCAACGACAAGTATTTGACTGTCGTTGATGTCCACCAACATATGCATATATATATTTAATAACAACTAGTTCACTTATCTGGAATGCCTCAGCTAGTTACTTGGCAAAATATGAAAAAATGGTGGCCAATTTGTAAAGTAGTTTACGAAGAAACTATCTGTATATAAAACCACCAGAGTCAATTCAAGGGAAATTTTCAGACGTTGCCCTGACTGTTTTGCTGGGCAACTTCACTCACTCAAACAAAAGACTCAAACTGACGATGTTAAAACTCATACCCATTTCGGGTTTTGAAATTAAATATTCAGAGCTCACAACACCTGCTTTGCAGAGGTGAGGCAGCGTCTTAAGAGTAACTTCTGCCCTGAGGACCAAACCTTCGGTAATTTTTGAAACGTACCAGTGTAATAATGACGCATCATAAACAAGGGGGAAGAACTATCGAGACGAATCTTTTGAACAAATCCCATATTTCGGGAATCAGTTGCTACCTTCCCTGGATAAGGGCACCGTACAATTTACTGTCTGCCGAGATTTAGCGTTATTCACCACCAATTTAAGGCCTTTTTCGAAGCTTGATAGATTTAATTGTAGTCTTAACATTATCTCTCCCGGTGAATCGAATTATTGTTAAAAATATATTTTGGAGTCTCTAAGATTATGAGATGAGTTATTGAAAAGTGTAAGGACTGTTATAAACTAATCACTGCTTTGATCGCAAACATGAAACGAATCCCAACAGACCGGCCAAACAATATAGTTTTGGGTGACGGAAGCGAAAGAATATTGGGGTGGATTTTGGGAATTATCCGACAAGCATGATGACCCGCCCTGTCACTACGCCTGGCATTAATTTTACGGATGTTAGCGAAGAAGAGGATCTACGAGCCATAAACAGCTAGAAGAACTGGATGAGCCAAGGTCTGGATTGGGTCGTCAGTCGGTTGGTACATAGCATGAACCAGTTCATTAGCCGGCCGGAGGAATTTCCATCCTTCCTCGCTGCGAGAATTACCTACCTTATCCTTAAAAAGGACACTGTGCAGGACTTCGCAAATACCGATTATTTCCTTACCAACCCTCTACAAATTCATAACGTCCAGCATTAGTGGAAGGGTCAATATGCACCACAAGACCAACAACACAGCTACCTAGTAGGTTCAAGGGGCTGAAAAGGGCAACTCATTATCGACTCGATAGAGTTAGGGCAACCACTGGCCAAAGAAACCTATTTAGTTGCAATTACGATTATGCCAAGGCATTTGACAGCGTCCCGCATACCTGGCTAACCAATGTCCTACGTCTGTATACCATTAATCCGAAACTACTCAAGTTTTTGGCGACAGTCATTTAAGGGTGGCATACCACTCTATCAGTGCACTCATCTGAGGGTGGCAATACTTCAAAGCCTATCCATATACGGAGATACATATTCCAGGGGGATTCATTAAGTCTCCTTTGGTATTGCATTACAGAAGCTCCTTCCATGGCTATTGAATGATACTAGAATTAGCTATGGCCTACGTGCTTGGCGCGAGGTATCATACTTGATGTACTTAGATGACATATAATTATATGCTGGTAATGACGACCACCATAGGAGTTTGATTGCGAATAGTAGCCATGTTCAGCCGTGGTATTCGGATGGAATTTGTATTAGACAAATGTCAAATCCAAGCCATCTCCAAAGGCCAACGAGAGCCGCATGCCGAACATAGTATTGGTGGCCTCCACACTTCGGATACTTATATATTTACATTTATTTTTGATTCCTTCAGTCCGTTGTGTATCATTTACCAAAATTTACGTGTCTTTAAACCGATGCATGGATCCGCACACGAAACTGAAAATCAATAGCATTGGAATGTCGCGCGAACTTAGCGCAGGAAAACACGAGAAATAAAATATAAATAAAATAACGGCTCGACCTTAAAATTCGAATCCTGAGTGCTGCGATCAAGACGAAAGATCTACGACCGATTATATCATGCTTCTTCCGCTTCAGATATTCATGAAGCTTTGGGGATTTCCATGGTGCCTTAGCATTCATTGAATATAAAATGAAGGATGCCGCCTTTAATATGCGTTTCGTGCATTCCCCTTAAATTGGAAAAAAAAGATTCATCTTCGCATTATAATAATATATTAGAAATAATAAAAAATATAATGAAATATAAATACGTACGCATTCTGCAAGGAACCAATGCTCAAGTTGATGGTCGATCTGAAGGATGCTCTGCTGTCCGAATCCCCGCGACGTTTAAAACTGGTACTGAACTGACATCGCTCGGGGAAGAATGAAATAAGCGCATTGAATGTATTCGCTATCGCTTCACCGGTTTATGGGGAGGTCATACCAAAAGCGTCGAAAGCGATGCACGGTAAACATATTCTTCGAGTCCTTCCATCAAGAAATTCACTACAGAGTCCGATTGTATCCACAAAACCCAAAGAAGCTCTTTCAAACGTGTAGGAGATAACACCCGTATACTATGATAATTTCCATTTGATTTCCACGCAAATTTCTAGACTATAGCAACCTAATTTATTTTCTTTCAGTTTTCCCTAAACTTCAACCAAGAATTCATGTTACTTCGACAATAAACTCGAATTAAATATCCGGCATCAACTATATTCACTGAAACAAGTCTCCAAATTTCCGCAACATCAACGGTCTATTGCATGATTTGCATGCACAACATTTCGCCGTATTAGGAAACAATACTAGAAATGCATTCCTAATATACAGCATAATCAGGTCTATGACCGAGCCATGCTATAAAAGGCGAAATCAACAACAAAAAGAAAATGTTAATGATCATTTCTGAATATTAGAAAATGTATATATTAAAATTCAAAATGTTTAAATTAATTTTAAAGTTTTGGGGGAATTTAAAAGGTAAAAGATTTTCGCAAATAAAATTGAAAATAAAAATCATCAATTTTAAATAAGCCCCACCCCTCCTAATTTGATCTAATATGAACATTTTTCATAATGGAAGCTGTTGCAAATATCTATTAGAGTTTGATAAGAGGGATTTGTATTTAAAATACAGAAGTTTTCGTCTTTTTCATATAAATTAATAAAGATTCTTACTAAAAACCAACTTTGTAGTGAAGCAAAAATGCTTCATCTCAAAAAATACCCTCATGCTTGCAAGTCATACTACTATTCTCCGAACACTTTCCGAATCCATAGTGGCATTTCTTAACTTGGATAGATATCTTCAAAAAACTGAAGATTTGATTTCATGGGGATGAGTTGAAATCAACAAGATCACATAATTTTTTTTCGCTTTTACTCCCAAAAGGAGAACATGTTCCCCTGTAAGGATAAATGAACAAACTATCTCGCCGACTATAGGATACCTTCTATATCTTGACATGCATCTTGATAATTGTCTCACGTGGCTAGCGTTATTACTTGATTTATGTATCGATTAGGAGGGCCCGCCAGCGGAATTCACGATTTCTTGAGATTTGGTTTCACGAAATGGAACTATTTGTCGTCCTTGGTCGTGTTCTGATGCAAAAATAAGCGCATCCACTAATGCTCAAACCGTGGTGTTTTCTTGGCTTAAGCGTTTTTTGTCCTTAAAGCTGAAATCGCTCTCTTCGACTCGTCGAAGTCAGCACACATAAATATCAAAGATTGGAAAAGCAAAACCGTTAGTTTCCGCGGGCATCCGATGGCTTTCCTTAGCGTTCTCATTTTGGTGAACAGGAACAACATCACGTTCCGCGAATGCTTCTTACGTGATTTTAAAGTCATTACTTTTGACCTGCTGAAAAAATGTAATGCTCGTAAGCAGACTTTCAAAAAGTAATGGCGTTTGAGAGGCTGCTATTACAGCTGCTCATTGACCGCTGTGCACCATTTTGAGTTAACCCTAACCTGTTACAAAACAAAAGACTTTATGTTTAGCTGAGAGTAAATTGGTTATCAACGACAGAAAGTCATTTAATATAAAAATGCCGATATGAACCTATGGCATTCAGGTTTGCAGCTTTCAAAATGATGAATATCCATAATGATCTGGAAGTACCAGTAAGTCAAAGACCAAATTGGTAGAAGAAGCAAATTCGATAAAACTAACCATTGCGTCATCCAAGGGAAATAACCAGAGATCTACTGCAACCTCCTGTAAACCAATGTCTTAACAGGACAAGTCCTTCTGTTTTAAGGTTAGATAGAACTACACCATTAATGGAGAACTCCGTTATGAAATTGCTTCACGCATTAACGCAACCTGGATGAAGTGGGGTTCCAGAACTGGTGTTCTTTGTGATCGACGTATCAACATCTTAAATCTAAAATTTACCGCAATGTCGTCCGTCCTGTGGCTCTCTATGGTTCTGATTGTTGGCCGACTAGAAAAGATAATGAACGGCGTCTTGCGGTAATGGAGACGAAGATGTTACGTTGGACTAGTGGCGTCACACGTTTTGATCACATCCGAAATGAGGATATCCGCGATCGTCTTCGATGGTATGGTCATGTAATTCGTGCTAACGAGAATTCACTTCCCAAGATTGGTCTGAATATCGAAGTCGATGGTAAACGACCAAAAGGCCGGCCGAAACAACGGTGGCTTGATACGCTGGAGGGGGATTTGAAAGCCTCAAGATTGCACCCAGATCAGGCATTCGATAGAGCAAAATGGCGAAACCAATCACGACGAGCCCGTTTGTGAATGGGAAAAAGGCTGAAGAAAAATAAGAAGAAAGAAGAAGACCACCACATATGAATTGATTTTCTGCAAATTCATTTTCAAAGATTAAATTAATGACAAAACTTGACTACCCACATTTAGTTTTATGAAGCCAGTTGCTTTGCCGTAACTGATGACATCAGCGGTCTAGTATATCATCACATGATGCATCAATCTCGGCCATATGCGCAAGACCAGGGACACAGAGAGAAAATCCGGGCCCCGGGTGAAAATTATGCGCAAAATGGGACCCGGGGTAAGAAATATACGGGTCTAGGGAAAAAATTATTGGCCGCGCCTGTTATCCCTTTTTTTCATTGAAATTTCCATTCCGGGTCTGGGGGATCTCCCCTTTCCAATACACTCTCGTCAGGCAAGGGCAATTTTACATTCAAGATCATTGCTTTCATTGGGCCACTTCCAGGCCTTCCTAGCGAGCCAGGTTTTCTATCGAAAGAAAGGAATTGAGGTGACTTTTGCTTGTTGAACATAGTGCGAGAACAGTGCTATGAATCGGAGAGTTAGTTCCTAAACCACATTATTTTACAACAAACAATTGTAGAAGGCAAGGAAAAACTATTTATTGTGTTTAATACTAGCGAGCAAATTAACTCCAAACTTCAACTATTTCCTCTCGACTTCCTCAGATGCAACAGACAAGTTCTAATACAGTTGTTAACACTGGAAAATTTAGACTACCTTTCTGAAAAGTTATTCAATGCAATTTGATAATAGTGAAGGTGACTTTGAAAAGAAAGCAGGGAGGAATGTGAAAAGATGAAGAGGGGTCCGGCGAAAAGACACGATCATCCTGCTGCACAAATCCTAATTTGAAGAGCCTGTTTTCACATCCAACAGAGGGAGATGGAAAATGAGACTTTTCTGAAAAGTGCTCAATTTCCTACCATCTTCTGTTCTCCTACATGGGAACCCCAGCTCAATTAGCAGTTCAGCACAAAAACGAGCTTCTCTTGGAATTGGCCGATTGTGATAATTTAGTATATTAAAATTGAATTTTATGACAATGATCCAGAATATTAATCACAATAGTTACAACAAACACAGAATTTATTAGCTGATTTCAGCGTATATTATTTTATTGCTTCGATAACCTTTTGAGTATTTTTCTCTACCAGAGCTTTCGGGATGTCTTTGTTTTTAGTGCAGATTATTACAGTGATTACAGTTTTATTGGCCAGTTGTTGCTCGTGAGGTGCCATGGTCATGATCTTGCTTCAATGAAATCATCGGGATGAATCTCCCCCAGCCGCTCCATTCCGCAAATAGTGCTTCTTTTCAAGAGCGCTATTAAAACGGTTCTAAGATCTTACGAAAAAACGCCAGAAAAACTATTATAATTCCGACACTATTTTTAAATATCTATAATTATATGAAAGAAAATATTTATAATGAGGCCGAAAAGCGGCATAAATAAGTCTCTTCAAAGTGAGCTGTTGGACGAGGTGGGTATCAATTTAACTTCTTTCGTGGAATTAGTTCAAAAGCATCTGCCGAAAAGCTGAAGCCATCGTCAGCTCCATCATCCTCGTTACTACCTAATTGTCACCTTCTGCTTTGAATAAACTAACAGGTGATAATCTGCGTCCACTTATCTTGCTAATTTGTCAACTAGAATTCACACATCAACGCCGCATGGAACCTGGATTTCCATTTCTTACATATGAGGAGAGATTTTAATCAAAATGAAATATGGAATTGCCGGCGAAATGATATCAACTCCAAGACTTTTGAATGGAATTCTTTTGTGGTCGGGGTTTGACTTAAAGAATAAAAGTAATTGCGTATGATTCAAAGAAATCTCTGGAAATATCGCGTAGAAGACAAAGAGTGGCTGATGGAGTAGGATAATATGAAATATGTTTCCACAAAAATATAGAATTCCTGGTCCAGAGTTCCGTGCATTATTAACATCTTTGTCGTCTCTGTATTCAGTGAAGGAGCGTTGACAAGATTTAAAAGAGTGGTAAGCAGAAGTCAGACATTGTGAAATTCAATATGCTATAGGTTTGTGGATGTACAAGAATTCTCTTGGGTAAGAAAGCTTTCTAGATGAAAATGAGAAAAGCGAAGCATAAGAAACACAATAGCAAGAGAAAACTGCAAGATTGCTAAACCTCAATGGTAATCAGGCGGTCAAAGGGTAGTATAGGCGCCAGGGCGAGATGTGCATTGGTACCCACAATCAAGCATAAAACCTGCGAAATGCTTGCTGAACCAACAGCTCTACTACCAAGCCCTATCTCCACTTCCACGTGGTGATTGCTGGGAGTTCTTTCTTCATGAAAAGGATGAGGGATGGAATAAGGAGCTCGATACACGCTTTCGACCAGGTCTTATACTGGTAGACTGTGAGGAAGACGCGCGAACTGGCAAAGGACTATAGTCCCTAAACTTACAGGATGAAAGAGCACGGAATTGTCGACATTTGCTGGGGATGATATACCAGCGACATACTTGGTGGCGGTCTACCCTCCCAAAGTCGAGGCGATTAAAATGGAGAAGCTCTTACGCCTCCTCATCACTCAAACCGAGGATCTCTTTACATGGTTATCGAGAGTTTTAGAAGCAAGGAGGAGAACAAAGGTAAAGTCATTATGGCCGGGGTAGATGGCTGATCCTTGGAGGCAATTAAACATTGTAATTGCTTCATCAATTACACATTTGATAGTTTACCTGTGCACGTTTACTGCGAGAAACCAAGGAAGTATACTTCGGAGATTTCATCGGGTGGTAAACCTATCGATGTCCCGAAGAAATCGCGGGTGCCGTAGAGGCTGAAATAGCAGAACCAAACAGGGAAGTGGACCTGCTGCCCACAGAAGAGAAGAAGCGCGGTGATTTTCACCTGGACTTTCTAGGGCTAAAGCCAGACAGTAATATGGGGAAAGAGCTCCGAACACTAACGGAGCCGATGGCCAGCATTAAAACAGCCAAGGTAAACATTCACTATACAAATGCTGGCTTAAGAAAATTGGTGTACCAGGTAATTTCGGATTTCTCTTGTGAAGAACAAAGAGCTTGCATCATCCTCGAATTACAACACAGCCTACAATCCCCTCTGACAAAATGGCTTCAATGAATACTGAAGCCATTCACAACACAGCCCTCCGTAACACCTATAAGAGGGAAATGGATGCCGTAATAATCGCAGTCAATAGAGATCCTCGAGATGAAGCATCAATCTTCACAATCACCTGAAGAACGTTATCATAAATACGGCCACAAACATACTTGGCCCCAACCGCAAAAAGAGAGAGAGAGAGAGCTAGCAACAGAACGGAAGAATGCCGCATACCGAGTAATGTTGCATTCTCAAAGAACGCGGGCATGCGCGGAGACTTATCACGAACTCCGGCGAGCGGAGAAGCGACTTCACAAACGGAAAAAGGAAACCTGGGAGAACCACCAAGTCTGTGAACTAGAGGAGTATCGGGATCAACCGTACCAGGCGCGGGAGTTTTACCAACAAGTCATCGGAATGAAGTCTTATACACATCGATGCTCATCCTCACGAGACAAAGATGGAAATCTGATTTCCGACAGAATGGGCATATTGGAGCGATGGGTTGAGTGTTTTTACTCAACAACCAAAATATCGGCGTGTTGGAGGCCCCGCCAACTGAAGACGACGGACAAATGTTGTCACCATCAAGCGTGGAAAAAACAGTCCATTGAATTCATCGGCTTAAAAATCATAAGTCGCCAGGAGCCGATGGAATTACAGCCGAATTTGGGGGCGACCAATTACACCAAATGGTTCATCAGCTTGTGCTCAAAGTATGGGAAAGCGAATCAATGCCTGACGACTGACAACGGGGCATTATCTGTCCCATACATAAAAAGGGAGATATCACACAGTATAGCAATTATAGAGGTATCACGTTGCTGAGTATCATCTATAAGACAGTCTCCGCTACCTTGCTGAGGCGGACAGCCCCATACGCCCAGAACACCACTGGCCCATACCAAAGAGGCTTCACTCCAGGCAATCAGTAACAGATCAGGTTTTCTCTTTGCAGCAAGGAATGGAAAAACTGTTGAAATATGGACAACAGTTGCACCATCTTTGCATCGACTTTAACGCCGCCTATGATATTTTGCCTATGAATAATTGCAAAGGCTCAAGAGCCCTCGGTGTACTGGGAGCAAATTTGTGATCTGCAAAAAGAAGGCATACAGCTAATTTTGGATTCCTTTTGTCAAAAATCAAAAGTTGCATCATCACTAAAAGAAATTTAAAATATTTGTGTCCTTCTGTTTCTAACTGGAGACCTTATGCAGTCCAAGTTTCACCGGAAACTGGAGGAAGAAGCCAAGAGGCATTGTGGCATTAGGATCATCATCATCATCAACGGCACAGCAATTGGTATCCGGTCTAGGTCTGCCTTAATAAGGAACTACAGACATCCAGGTTTTACGCCGAGGTCTACCAATTCGATATCCCTTCGTAAATGCTGAAAAATTAATAGGAGGATTCTTCTCCCAAACGCGGCCAAGAGTTCGCAAATTGTTCATACTAAGAACCCAGGTTGAATGAAGTGCTCTAACACACTTCAAGGCCCTGATCCAACATGGATTGTTGCGCCAACGATTATTATTATTAAGAACCCTGGTCTCCGAGGAATACATGGGAACTGGCAAAACCATTGTCTTGTACAGTAAGATAATATTGTACAGTAACAGCCTTGACCCTATGGTAAGACGTTTCGAGCAGAACAGCCTAGTCAGTCATATTGATTTCGTCGGGATACCGAATTCTCTCATGGCCGTGTACAGTTTGACCCTGAATTATTGTTGATGCAGCTTTTCTATGGTGGAGGTTTACCCGGGCTATTTTCGTGCTCGCCTTCGACTCATTTAGAGTTTGGAGCTGTTTTCCAATGTCGGAGTATTTTCCTCCTTCATGGCACTTCCTTGCGGTTCTCTGATCCATGTGAACGCTAGAAGATCCAGATGAAGATCGTCCAGGTTTTCTTCTTCTGTGGGCAATAGGTCCATTTCGGTCCTGCCATTTCAGCCTCTATGTGTCCTCCGAAGTATCCTTCTTTTGTTTCTCCGTACACCCGTGTACAGGTAGGCTACCAAATCCGTAGTTGATGAGGCAGTGGCAATGTTTACTTGCTTCAAAAGATTGGTCGTCTACCCCGATCGTGAGGAGTTTGCCTTTGCATTACTCCTTGTTTCTAAGACTCTCGATAACCATGTATGGAGATCCTCGTTTTGAGTGATAAGAAGGCGTAGAAATTTTCCCAGTTTAATCACTGCTGCGTTGGGATGGTAGACAGTCACCATATATGCCCCTGGCTGCCCTATAATCCAATGACAGTTCGTCGTGTCTTCTGTCTCGTAGCCTACCAGTGTAAGACCTGTTCAAAGATGTATGCCGGTGTATACGAATTCCTTATTTCATCCCCCAGACGATGAGGTCCTCAATTATTTCCCGCTCCTCACGAGTGGGTATTGGCTCCGGAAATACTTTCAGCAATATGGCCAGTCGAATGCTCCTGGCTACTGGGCCTTCGTCCCTAACCCCAAGATATCCCCTCTCTGGGGCTTGGGTGTAGGTCTTTCGAGAGCATTTTCCTCTTGCGGGCTGATTTCCGCTGCTCTCTTCTTTCTTGGCTCTGATGTTTAAGACTTAGACCTCTCCTGAGCCTCTTCTGGTTGCAGGTCTTCCTTTAGATAGTGCAGGTATCCTTAGGACCTCTGCCACTAAGGTCTGTCTCCTTCCTGACGTCTGACATGGTGGCATCAGAGATATCCTTGTTCGCCCATGCACGGAGACCTTTATTGGATACGCTCTTCACAGTAGGCCAATGCGGACCTAGTCTCCACCGCTTGACCGCTCAACTTCTCCTTTCTTGGATGTGCACCTGATGCGCCAGTTTGTGTGCGAAAGGGATTCCGCTTGCTTGGTCTATGATTTCTTGTTTTTTTTCTATTGTACTGTACATATAATTCCCACGAGTATGTGGGCTAGGAGGTCTCCCGTGCCATAGCCGCCTGTAGCATAGTAAAGTCAGGCTTACTCCCTAAGGCGACCAGGTATCAGTGTGGCTCTGTTCGAATACAGTCAGCTATCCCTAATGCAAACTATCCGACGGGCACGGTTTGCGGGAGGTGTTTTTCAACAAGGGTCTATACCATTTTGTTAATAGTAGGGTTATCTCGTATAGGGTATGACTGTCACCACCCACTAGCGGTCTTAGTGGATGAGAGGCTCCTCTCCTCAGAGAGAGATAGGTTGTCTCCCAGGAGGCCGTATTCTGGATCAATCCATCCGGCAGTACAGTATGCCACTTTATAGGATGGCAAGTCGTCCCTCTGACATTTGACCATTTATAGAGAAAACTCCCAAGACGGAGGACATAAACGAGGCTGCTGCTTGCGCAATCGTTCTCTTCTTTTCCGCTTGCGTGTTAACATTCCCATGGGAGGGATCAACTTCGTCGCGATCTAACTTACTAACAGTGACAGCAATTACCAGAACGTGGTATTCGCTCCATCTATTCCCTGAAAAGCCTAGCTCAGACGATAGTCACTCCTTCTTCTTCAAACAGGCTTGGGACCTTCTTCGACCTTCCGCTAAAAATCGTACTACGAGACACATCTTTTTTTTCTCTTCTACTCTTTTCACCAAATCTGCAATTTCGATGGAGAACGAATAAATGAATGAAGCAACCATAATCTGACTCTTTTCCAGGCTCTCTAGGAATACATATGGTGTTAATGTTTGCAGACTTCTTTGCGTCCCTAGAGTTATGCATATTGCTTACAACTATTTGCACATATGCGGAATTGTAATAACGCTCCAAGACGAGTATGTTAACATCAAATCATCAGAACAGAAGAAATGCAATTTACACTTGATCTCCCTTGCATCCACCACTTGAAAAAAGTAAAACCTACTTTGATTTTGATGGTGGCAACCAGAACATTTTACTTGCGTGTGTTTTTAAATCAAGTCAAATCAAGAGGTGATTTGTTTGTGTGGGGCATATCATGTAATTTGATACTTAATCGACAGATTGGTCATAAATTCCGTGCATACAGGATACCGAGCTCAATGTCAATTTACACGAGCCTTAGTTTATGGCGACACAGAATAAATTGAACGAGCAAGATGGCGATGATGGTGACATTCTAATATGTTGTTCTATAAAGATTGAATTTGTCCCTGGAGGGAACAGGAAACAAGTCAAGTACTTGATTTTATTTTCTTTATAGTTGTTTCATCTTAGCGTGGTAATGTACTTGTCAAGATAGACTTCTTTTCAATCACACTTAGTACCAAATCTATAGATTTTCACTAGATGAGTGTTGGACACTTTTTTCGTTTGAATATACTTCAATCGAAAAGGATCTATGCTTTCTGCCATCGAAAGCTACCGATATCTTTCAACTAGTTCAAGTCGTAGTCAGTGTATTTGAAAGGATATATCAACTTAAAAAAAATAACTTAAAATTCGCACACTTTTTATCTTTTAGCTGGCTCAAATATTCCCTTCGGCTTAACTGAAATTCCATGAATTTTTAGATGAAATAAATCAATATCTATTTCCATCGTCCTATTCCTGAATGCTACATAGATCCTACTTTCACTTATTTTTTTCTCAAATCTCAAAACTTCCTTATTCATAGCTCTACTACACTTAATCTAATTAGATGGATAACCGTGACCAACTACCAAGAATCCCTTTCCCGTCACTTAACAGATTTCTACTAACAAATTAATTTGAATCAAGAACAATAATGAGCCTTTCTTAACTAAAGTTAAATATTTAATCCAATATCATAAGCAACCGGAAAATTCACGACAACCTTCGGTTAACCTCTCTCCTTTCATATATACTCAGTATCTTTTACTACTTTCTTCCAACACAAAGCGAGGATTAACGTTAGCCATCATCGGTGGTAAAAGTTATCTTCGGGTCAAGGAGGTCTTACCAGATTATCCCTGCGGTCATTTCTCTCGTAATTAACATAGTCCTCGCTAATCTTTTGGGTCCACCTCATGGTCAACCGGTAGCGGTGAAAATGCGCAGATGGAAAGGTAATAGTTATTTTATGACACCGGTCAATGAGCATTCCATGACTTCATGGTGTATTGCTTTAACAGGATTAGGATTTGTAAGACAATTCCAGCGATTTTACTTCAAAGGCAATTCACAAGAGGCATCGGATTTCCCAATATTAGTTTCTATTTTGCAGATTATGACCTTTAACTGATTATCATGAACAACTTTTGCCAGGGGCTTGGCAGGACCTGCGAGCGGGTCAAGTTCATACCTCTTCTGTTAGTGATTATTTGGAAACTTAGGTGTCTTATCATAAATATTTACGATCTACAGGTTATCTGTTTGGAATCAGATGGATATTCTTAATAATTATCTTCCTAATATTTAAATAAATATTTGCCAGTTTGGGGAGTTCATTGTTTGTCCGTAAATATTTAATTACGGCAACTGAAATCCGTTGATTAAACTTTCTTCTTCGTCGGGCAGAAGGTTGCCTGGTTGTGTAGATTACCTGCCCCGATGTCTCTACCTGCAAGGTTTTAATGAGAATTTCAACTCGATATACAGCGTGTAACATACGTATCTTTTGACCTTTATTAAAGGCTCATAAATGCACACTTATTTTTGGATCTCTGTAAAAGAAAAAAATGAAAATGCTTCCTTTGCAAAAAGAAACTCAATTTCAGGTTAATGTTGATTGCTCAGCATGGATTTTGCCTAATATTACTTATATTGGGGCAACACAAAAAATCCTTTTCTCTCTGAATGTCAAATCGTTTTCTTCCTATTATGAATCTTAACGTAATAATAAAATATTTTCATATTTAAGTGAACAAGCACAGAAAATAAATTTCTAATGTCCCTGAGGGAGGAGCCTAGCCAACTTACGCTTAAATCTAAGGGAGAAGACAGCGCCAAAGGACCCAAGCAGAAGAGTGTTGTAGGACCGCATAGTCTCGGGATGGGGGACTAAAAGTAGATGTTGAGCTCCGCAAAAGGGACTTCAAAAATATCCGCGCTACGTGTATTACAACAGACAATACGGGAAATAGTATCGTCTTTTACAGAACAGCCCATTGGGCAATTACAGAGTTTAAAAAGGGAACACTTATCAAGGAAGATGCCGCGTTTATGCAGGGAAGGGAGATTGGCCGCATGGGGCCATAAAGGATGGTCCACACGGAAAAGGTCTTTTTGAGAAAGAGGGTCCGGGCTTGAAGAGCGTGACAGTCACGGCCTTAGAAGCGGAACCAGACCACATACCTGTGAGGAGTGGCCAGATCTCCCATCAGGCGCGACCCCAGCTGGCGGATTGGGGCATACCTATTGATGTGTAAATTTGCGTGACGTGCGTGAAAAGTGCGTGACTTTTCTTTTCTGACTGTGCATGGGCTAGTGTTTGCTCATCTCTGGTGCACGGACGAAAATGGCTATGGGAAGGATACCCAGAACATAAAACCACTATGGAAGACGTGAGAAGGAGAATACTTACGGCGCAGGGGCTCGGAACCCCAGTACCGCTGGCTTTTGGGAGTGAGCAAGTGGGCTCCCGGTCGTCGATATACCTCGAGCGCAGTGCCTCGTTGGTGGGCAACTTGGCCACCGTGGTATCTAATGCTACAAGTGTTTTAGATTTGGAAAAGGAAATGTTCAAGCGAAGTACAACTCTACCAAGGACACCAGTAACAAAATCGAAGAAGGAGGAATTGAAAGCAGATCGCTGGACGACAAAAACAGTAACAACACCGACCGCACATATTCAGGAGGAGCAGCAGCAGGAGGTACTCCAGGACCAGGAAAAGGGCCCATTCAGAAGAAGTTCGTTAACTTTGTGATCTCCTCCAGTGCCAAACATCAAAAAAAAAATAAAACGGAAGGAAGGTCAACAAATGCCAAATGTGGAGGACTATTTAAAAGAAATCCGGTTAAGATTCATGGCGATCAGAGCCCTGAAGCAGAGGAATTACCCTTCACACAGCTTGGTGCAAAAATAGTGGAGCTGTCTGAGTTCATCAAGGACAAGCACAACGTACATTAAGCCATAAAAAATATGGTGAGAGCTATAAGAGTGCTCTACAGCAACGCGCTGCAAGAGGAACGAAATTCCAAGGGCAAGTCTAAATCTGTTGCCCCAACGGTGTCATAGGCGACTCAAGTGACATCTAATCGTATTGCAATCAACCTGCCATCAAACAAGAGAGTGGGGTAAAGAGATGTCCATCCTCCGGGAAATCAGCAAGCTCTTAAGAGGAAAAAGGCAATACAAATAGTTCCGAAAAACGGAACTAAAAGCACCGAAGAGAGAAAGTATGTCCTCCAAGTGCGAGCTCCGACAATGGACGCGACAAAATCCAAAGAGAATGAAAATGGTGGATCAACCAAGATAGTTAAGAAAAAGGCGAAGAAAAAGGCAAAAGTGAGAATTCGCCCAGAAGCGATTGTAATCTCTAGCAATGGAAGTTTGTCTTACGCGGAGATACTGAAAAAGGTCAAAGTTGACCCCGACCTAAAAGATCTAGGCGGAAATGTTAGCAAGATTCGAAGGACCCAAAAGGGTGACCTCATGTTTGAGCGAACTCAGGTTAAGAACTCACTTGGGGAGAATGTCACAGTACGGACCCAAAAACATGACGTCTATATACAGTGCAAGGATCTCGATGAAGTGACATCCAAAGGAGAAATTTGCACTTCTTGATGGAACAGTTCAAATTGGAGGAACTTGCGGAAGAGTTCATTATGAGTTTGGCGAAAGCCTATGGCACTACTTAAAAGGCCACATTGCCGTTACCAGTGCAGAAGTTATTGGCAGCTGGTAAGGTTCGAGTAGGATAGGTTGTTTGTCGTCTGAGAGAGCACATTTTTCCAAAGAGGTGCTTCAAGTGCCTCGCGTTTGGTCATTTCGCGAAGACATGTACTAGCGGCATTGATCGGTCCAATCGATGCAGAAGGTGTGGGGAGAAAGGCCATAATGCCAAAGCGTGCAATAGGGACTCCAAATGCTTATTATGCGGGGGAAGTGAGGTACGGGATTACCGGCATATTGCCGGAAGTGGTAAATGGAATTTAGGAAGACGCTACTTCAATGAAAAAATAAGGTTTATTCAAATGGTGGAAATTGCTTGTTATAGACTCGACCGGTGGAGCGGCGATATGGGCATGTGGTCGACAAACCACACAATGTACTGGGGGTCAGACATAAAGCGGCTTTGTGTGGGCGAAAATAAATGGGGTGTATGTGTGTCCGGATAGCTGAGTGGTTAGAGCACTGGGTTGTCATACGGAAGGCCGCAGTTTAAATCTCGCTGGTGGCAGTGATATTTGTATCGTGACTTGACGTTGAATACCAGTCGACTCAGCTGTGAATGAGTACCTGAGTCAAATCAGGGTAATAATCTCGAGCGAGTGGAATGCTGACCATATTGCCTCCTACAGTGTACTGTAGTGTACCATCACGGTCTTGAATGAAGTGCTCTAACGCACTTCCAGGCCTAGATCCAATATGGATTGTTGCGCCAACGATTATTATTATTATGTATACAGCTGTTACGCCCCACCAAGCCTGTCTCGGCAGGAGGAGCATCGAGGTGTATAAGACTTCATCCTGCTGACTTGTTGGTAACACTTCCGCGCCTGGTGTACTTTTCTAGTTCACAGACTTGTTGGTTCTCCCAGGCTTCCTTTTTCCGTTTGTGAAGTCGTTTCTCCGCTCGACGGAGTTCGTGATAAGTCTCTGCGCGTGCCCGCGTTCTTTGAAAATGAAACATTATTCGGTATGGAGCATTCTTCCGTTCCGTTGCTAGCTTACATTCATCGTCAAACCAGCCGTCCCGACTTTTTGCGGCTAGGGCCAAGTATCTTTGTGGCCGTATCAATGAAAACATTCTTCAGGTGATTGTGAAGATCATTTGTTGATGCTTCATCTCCAGGATCTCTGTTGACTGCGGTTATTGCGGCATCCATTTCCCTCTTATAGGTGTTACGGATGGCTGTGTTGTGGATGGCGTCAGTATTCACTCTTACCTGATTGTCAGAGGGGATTGTAGGTGGTGTCGTAATTCGAGCTCGGAGAACCATGCCAATGAGATAGTGGTCCGAGTCTATATTGGCCCCCTATATGTTTTGACATTCATCAAGGCTGAGAGGTGGCGGCGTTCAATCAGCCTACGTATCGCCTGAATGCGGGCGCATTCCCTACTTACTCTCCAAGTAGGATTTTGATATCATACTTGTGGCAGGCTTCGAGGGTCCGCTCAACTGCCTCGTAGAAGGTATCCTTCTCCGACTCTGTAGGCGCGTGAACGTTTATCAGGCTTATATTTCTAAACTTGCGTCGCAAACGGAGAGTGCATAGCCTTTCGCTTATATGTATTTTCAAAGCCGATAACAGCAGGTTTCATTTTTTGGCTGACTTAGAAACATACTCCGAGCACATGGTTTACTGGATGGCCACTATATTATATGGTGTAGTGGGTCTTCTCCGGTCCCTGTCCCTGTCCCCGTCCAACGTATATTTTGTAACGCTGTTACATCAGCCCTATATTGGGACAGGGTATCGGCTAGTTGCTCAGCAGGTTTGATGCTCCATCGTGGGTATCAATCCACGTTTTGCCCTGGGACCTATACTACCCTTTGACCGATCCAATACACTGATGGCCTTATTCTGAACTGAAAACCCATTTGACACACTCGATCTGAATTTACTACACTTCAATATTTTATATCATAAATATCACCAATTTCCTGGAAGAAATCATTTGCCTCAAATCCACTTCTTTATCTCAAATTGAATCGAATTAATACCGTCAATATTGTAATTAACGCCTCCGCTCCAAAATCTACAAATGAGCCTCGAAATAGATTGTCTTGAAGTGAACAAACTCAATGAAATATTGAACCTCATTTAATTTTCCCCGCGTCATGTCGTCATCTGCCGAGAACGACACGGAGGGACTCCACCAAATGCATCTGAATTTGGGCCAACAGCAAGTCCCGGCATGGATGTGAGTCCCGAGTCATCTTTCCGCTGTATGAATTATTATCCTGCGCTGAAAGGAAATTAAATTTTTTACTTGTTACAATAATTTGCTTCAAATGATTTCATGTTTTAGAATGAGAAGTGTTGAAAGGTTCCATGCTATGGCCGAAGTGGACCACTTCCAATGGGCGTACTGGTGAGGCCGGGTGCAGAGTTGAATTGCGGAGAACAATTTAACCCGAATTCGACGGCCACAGGCACATTTCAGTCGATTAGTTCAAAGTATAATGAAATAATGGAACGGGCGCAATGTGTTGATATCTGCACTTAGGCGTTCATCCGGGGCTCGTGAAAATCTTTTACGAGGCACTTGAACGTCTTTTCTTTAATTACTTCTCGCTTCAATTGAAATCCAGCGGGAAAATTGGAAGTTTTCAGAGAAAGATTGCTAAGATCACCAAGTTGACTTTCCGTTAACACTAAGCAATCTTTTTTTTGAATATCTTTTTTGAACCATTGAATGAAAATTATGGATTAGGGCACTTTTTGCCTGGAAAAATTGACCCATTCGTGTGGTTTAGTACTTTCACTTTTTATATGAATTTTTTTAACACAAGGGTCCCAATTACTGATATCTTTTTTCCCAATAGTATGGCATGCTTTTCTCCAGTGAGGGCGATGAAACTCCTGAACAACCGAATGACTTACCGCGTCCTAGGCACATGTCATGCTTTAAAATGAGGCCATGCATTACCCGAGGCTCGAAGCTAATGAAGTGCTATTTTCACTTTCACGCAGTTCGCTAATGGCAAGGAACATTTTATTAATGCAACTAAAGAGGGAAGTTAATTAATTTCCCCTGGATTTCTCAAGAAATTGAGATGAATTCGAAAAGATATTGCTTTAATTTGTTGCAAGCAAGATTATTGGGAAGTGAAATTCAACGTAATGCATATTAATTGGTTGCATCGGGATTCGAGTGAATCACAGAAATTCCACTAGTGGAAACTCATAACTTATTAAAATGGATCCCATTCCGAGTCATGGTATCCGGCGTTCGGTCTATTTTGTAAATGGTTTGCAACAAATCATATTCAAATGTCGTCCAAAAATAGAGCGTAATTATTTAATTGGATAGAAAAAAGTGGTGTTGATCGATTGTCGATTAATTTTTTCAAATTACATTCCGAGCCAGTTGTCCGAAATACAGTGTGCGAAGCCTTGAAATACAAAGCCATGAATCACTGTCCTGAAAAACTGACGATACCAAACCCTCATTCTAAATTCTAAGCAGTAAACTTATTTACGAGTTAACCGAACAAATTATCGGAAATTTACAATGATCTTTAGACCAACAAAGTCTCGAATCAACAAATTAATCGACGAATAGATCTATCTGAGTCGGACACTAATGGGCGGGGAAACCATTCCCTCCTTTATTATTTGATTGATATTCTGACATCGAAACTACCGAGCCAGCGTTAATTTCAGAGTACATTTATATGGCATTCGGTTTATTAATATGATGTCTCCCGGCAGACAATCTTGAAGATTTGTCATAAAAAATTCAAGAGTTGTCATCGAAATTATGAGCGCACTATAAAAATGTCGTCGCCAGTCATAGTCGCGTGCATCTAACGAACACCCTCGTTTCGAGAGAAAAATGACACTAGCTTCCTTGATGGGCACGTTTAGGGCTTCTTCAGTGTGACTTGAGCTTGAAATTATGAAATTTAAATATTATGGAAGTAGTAAAAGGAGTGACGACATGAAATTAACAGTGGTGGTTGTGATAGAAAGTAACCGTCTTTGTTCCTTTAGGACTGTTACATAACTTCAAAGATCCACAGGGTAACATGAAATGCTGTTCATAAACATTGGGACAAACTGTTCAAAATACAAACTGATGGCTCAAAATAGATACGACTCAAAGAGTAGTACGCCTGCAAAAAAGTCGTCTAAATTCTAATTCTATCTGCTAGTTCAATTAGTGCTTTGCTGACTGGTTTGAACGAGGTAAAATAGTCTGACATGCGGAAGGAAAATCAGAGGCGACGGATATAAGGATGGTCGTAATCCCACAACGCCTGGTGCTCCTCCAATATATATATATGGTTGCCTTTCAGAGCGTCAACCACACCTACGCACCATCGTTTTCGGTAGGCTGAAATATGATTCAGCTCCTCCTACGATTTCCCGAGAAGCTTGCATTCCACCTCTACTGTTCTGCGCCAAGTGTCCTTGGGACGACCCACTCGTCAGGAGAGTGGATTCCACTAAATCGCATAGCGCACATGTAACGGTCCCCCCCTTAATGTGTGACCTATTCACTACTATTTCTGTCTTCCAATCACATCGCATACGAGTGCCAAGCCTATGCGCCGACCAAGTTCTTTGTTTGAGATAGTGTCAGGCCACCGTACTTCGATGATACGACGCAAACATGTATGTATAACAGTGCAATTCACTTTCCATGTGCTACTCCCATATAGCAACACAGAAAGAACACTAGCACAGAACAATCTCAACTTGACCTTTAGTGAAATAACTGCATTTCCAGATTTTAAACAGAGCAGCGAAAGCGGATCTAGCGCTGTTAATACGCCGGGCAACATCTAGTTCGGTGTCGCCGTCGGCAGAAACCACGCTTCCTAGATATACAAATTGATCGATGTCTTCGATGCTCTGCCCATCAATGGAGATAAGGAGGGTGCAATGACCCGTCAAACTGAGAACCTTGGTTTTGTAGGTGTTTATTTTCAGTCCGACTCTATTTGCGTGTCTTTTCAAATCCAGAGCCATTTAGCCAAAGTCCATGACCCGGGGAGAGAGTAAACAGATGTCATAAGCGCAGTCCTCAGACAGGACAGCATGAAGAACGTCACCGATACCAAGAAGGAAGAATATAGGTGACATTATACAACCCTGGCGGCTTTGGACCTCAAAGCGCTCCGAGATTTTGCCTCGATGCAGCACGTGACGTTTTGCGCTATCATATGTCGCTCTGATAATAGCTACTAGTTTCTCCGGAATGCCGCTCCTGTATAGAGTATTCCAGATAAACTCCCTGTTCACGCTATTGAAAGCTTTCATGAAATCGATGAAAAGCAGGTGTAGCGAAGATCTAAATTTCGCGCAGTTTTCAAAAATGATCCGTAGAGTGTTGATGTGGTCGATGCAGGAGGATCCAGAGCGGAATCCAACCTGTTTTCGGTCGATCAAGCTTTCGACATGTTCTTTGATGAGTTGCAGGATTATTTTAGTTATGATCTTTGCAACGGCTGCGATACCCCTTCAATTCATTATCATCAACGCCGCAATAATCGGTATCCGGTCTAGGCCTGCCTTAATAAGGAACTCTAGACATCCTGGATTTGCACCAAGGTCCACCATTTTGATATCCCTAAAAGTTGTCGGTAGTCCTCACCTACGCCATCGCTCCATCTCAGGCAGGGTCTGCCTCGTCTTCTTTTTCTACCATAGATATTGCCCTTATAGACTTTCCGGGCTGGATCATTCTCATCCTTACGCATTAGGTGACCCGCCCACCATAACTAGATTTTATCCACAATCAGACGGTCATGGTATCGTTCATAGATTTCGTCGTTATGTATTCAACGGAATCGTCCATCCTTATGTTTGCAAGCTTTCTTGCTAAGAGCCCAAGTCTCTGAGGAGTACATAAGGGCTGCCAAGATTATTGTCTTGTACAGTAAGAGCTTTGCTCTATGGTGAGACGTTTCGAGCAAAACAGTTTTTGTAAGCTGAAATAGACTCTGTTGGCTGCCAACAACCGTGCGTGGATTTTATCGTCGTAGCTGTTATCGGTTGTGATTTTTGACCCTAGATAGGAGAAATTGTCAACGGTCTCAAAGTTGTAGTCTCCTATCCTTATTCTTCCCGTTTGACCAGTGCGGTTTTATATTGTTGGTTGATTAGTTTTTGGTGCTGACGTTGCCACCATATATTTTTTCTTGCCTTCATTGATGTGCATGATCCGTATAGAAAGACACAGCGTATAATTTACAAACAGTTTTATTTATTTATTTAATTTAACGGACAACAAACAGAGTAAACCCCAATTAATTATTGTCCCCAGGAGGAGGAGGAAGCAAAAATCTTATCCTACGTTTAAAACTTCTTAAAGTAGAGAAGTTAAAAGGACCATGCTGTTCTGCGTTGTAATTTCGGAAAAGCCGGGGGAATGAAAGTAGACTTCGAGCTCTACGAAGGGCAAGTTGGAAATGTCTGCGCTACGTGCGTTATAAGACACAGAACGGCGGAGCAGTCCATCAGATGCGAGGAAAGTTTAAAAAAGATTCCTAGATCCAGATAAGATCTACGCTGTTGTAGGAAGGGAAGGTTCAGAAAGCGGAGGCGGGAGGGGTAGTCCACACAAAGGAAGCTTTTCTTAAAGAAGAGGGAACGGGTAAATTTACGTTGCACCTTTTCAAGGGCAAGACAATCACAATTACGGGAGGGTGACCGGATTACGGAGCAATACTCGAGGGTATTCCTCACAAGGGAATTGAAGAGAGCTAAGGAGGGTTGGATGGAGTCAAAATCGGAGGAGGAGCGAAGTATAAAGTCTGATAATTTTGCTGCTCGATTGATGACATCGAGGCAATGGGTATCAAAGTGGAAAGTGTGAAAGTGTGACTCCGAGGTCTTGAGTGGAATTTCAGCGGAATAAGGAATGTCCGTTAAGAGAGTAGGAGAACGAAGTTGGTGAGGATTTTAGAGAGTAGCAAATAGAGTGATACTTTCTGACGTTTAGCGCTAAACCGTTAGTCAAGCACCAACGAAACAGAGTATCCAGGTTAGATTGAAGGGAAACACAGCCCATAGGCGACGAAATAGCGGAAAACACCTTGAGGTCGTCTGCATAGAGCAAACAGGGACAAGTAAGGAGGGGAGGAAGGTCGTTAATGAAAAATAAAAATAACAAAGGACCCAGGATAAATTCCTGTGTGACGCAAGAAGAGGGGGAGAAGGAGCAGGAAGTACAGCCGTCAAAAGAGACGCGGCAGGATTGATAACTGGACAAGGCAGCGGGAGTTGCGAATGTGAGATCAGAAAGGTTTCAGGTTTCTGCGTTTTAGTGAGTCTTCCTAACTGGTCAAATATTCGTTTCTGGACTTACGTATTAAGGATTTGACCGAGGAACAAAAAAAAAAACAAAAAAAACTAAGTCAGCATCGTTTCTAGAAGACAGGAACTTCTTCCTCGCAGTCTGTTTTTGACGTAGTTTTTGTGAATTTCAGTGGTGAACCAGACGGAGTAAGGACATAAGCACTTAGGAGAAGGAAGAAGATTAGATAAAATGAAATTGAAAGTGTTGAGCGCTTGGTCACATGTAAATGGAGAGAAGAGGGGGACCTAGTTGATTGACGCCAGGGCTGAGTTCAGACCTTCGAAGTTCGCCTTACGAAAGTTGAACTTGGTAGGCTTGCGAGCGACAGGAGAGTGGAGTCGGGATATCTGAACATCGGACTCGAGAGCAGGATGAATGGCGTCAGGGCAACGTAAGACGGAGCATGAAGGGATTGGGAAAGAAAAAGCACAAGAAGGTTAGAGAGAAGGGTGGGTGGAGTTATTAAGGAGGGAAGGAAGGCCAGATGTAGTGGGCCAGGAGAGCATAAGAACCTTAAAATCCCCACATAGGATGAAAGGAAGTGGGGGAAACACAACGATTAGGACCTCTGATAATCTGTCGAAGAAATCCTCGTACAGAAAAGGCGGGCTTAGTCAGGGAAAATATACACACGATATAATAAAAGAATATACATTTGGCGGAAAGACACGTATGATGACAGAACCGTAGGAGGAGGAGGGGGAGGAAAAGATGATTTCGGCACGGAGACGGGATCTCACAGCTATTAGGGCTCCTCCGTCAGTTGTCTTGCCTAGCGCAGCGCAGTCTCTGTCACAACGAAAGATAGAGTAACCTTCGAGGAGCTCAGAATCTAAAATCCTGTCATCCAGCCAGGTTTCAGAAGTGTAAATGACATGATGTTGGAATGCTAAGACAGACAGTTTGAAATTCAACAGCTTGGTCCTTAGACCCCTTACATTTTGATAAAAGAGTGTATATTTGTCGGAATCGTTGAAGTTCGGCGTGGCAGGCGGGCGGGCCGGAAATTTTCTTGAAGCTTAGTCCTCTGATAAGGCTTAACGAAGACCCCGTGTGGCCAAAAGGAGGATTGGACGATAGTATTGAAGTCGTGGGGGTATGTCACTTTAAAGGAAGCTATCACTCGGTCAGGAGAGCCATCCTTCTTCAGCTCATAAGGGAAGAATCAGTATGAAAATATATCATTAAGCCACGTACTATCTTTTATAATACACTAGTTTCTACTGTCATAAAATTTGAAAAGCTTCAGTGAGTTTCACATATATATATGCCCTCTCCGACTGAAGAGTCCAATGGCCAATCGCCAAAAACCAATCACCAAATCGCGGCAACGGAAACAAATTGGTTCTAAAATTTCAAAATTGGAAGACTTGGACGATGGAGGCCAACGGCCGGCTTTGGTTGTGGTGCCGTTTGACAACATATTTCAAATCAGAGAATTTCAAAAACTGATAGGGCTACTGTGAACGTGATAATTAGATTCCTCTGCTTTTGCTCATCTTGATATCTCAAGAAACTGAGACCTTTTTCAAGAAGCAAACCAAGAAAATCAAACCTCCATGAAAGCCAGAGGATAGTAGTTGATTAAGTGCATAAACAGACTATCCGAGAAAAAAGGGTTTTTTTTGCAGCGATTTTCGGCACTATAGTGCATTTTTGACATAGAAAGAACGAGCTATTTCTTCGGGGCCTCTCAATTATGTATCTCTGCCGATGAAAGTTTGGAAAACTTTAAATGTTACTAAACAAATTAATTAACATCATTTCGCTATTGCTTCATCACCCTGCACCCATTTACTGAAAGGGCATATAAAAAATAATTATCTTTTATTCGTTTCCATTGGATTTTCGAGTTAGTCGGCCGATTAAACATTTCAAAATTTAATACAATTCAAATCAAGGAGTAAACACTTTTATGGCGTCGTTATATTCATTCATTGACACTTGAATTAAATAAAGACCAACGAGTTTGGAATTCAAATTCTCTGGTTATAAAAACCATCCAATACCGGGAGCTGATCACTTTAAATTCATATGTGGCATTGAAAGAAAAGAGGAGTACAAAATGGGGAATAATGGAGGAGCATTCTGATTAGTTTTGTCAGAAATGTGTACGTGAAGCTTGAACAAAATGTCTACTTATTTATTTGGTTAATGCCTGCGGGATTGATCCGTTTCTTTGTGAAATCGTTGGAGTTGGACAATTTCGAGTTCCGTGATGGAGCGAGATTTGCCGCACGGAAGCCTTACTAATTTCAACCTGAGCTGCAAAAGGAAACTTCTCCAGTGAACCCCACTGAGGAACCCACGTTGTCCCAGATCAGTTTCACACTCAAACCTAACAAGATCCTAATCTCGCATTCACTTTATGATGTACATTAATTTATAATTAGATCAAGCGCGCATTTCTATCTTTCCATTCAATTACAACTTATCCAAGCCCACGTAAGCGTTTATGTAAATTAAACGATGCTGCCAACAATGTCGTGTGGGCGCTTTGCAATGTTGCTTTCCAGATAAATTTGCATTATGAGTGATATTTACATTCCACATTATAAATTAAAGTCTGGACTGTGTGATCGAAGTGGTACGAAAGGTAGAAAGCAATTATTAATACACCGGAGGCATGCTGCGACTCCAGTACTGTATCTTTGATTTATCTTTAATTGTTATTAACAAGTTTCTGCTTTATACACGTTTGTTCGGATTCGATCAACGCTTTAGATTAGATTGAACGTAAGCCTTAGATGTGAAAACAATAACATACGTCAACTCTACTTTCACATTTTGTACTAGCGCCTATTAATCGATTTGCCTGAACAGGAGGAAATACGCTTCCACCATTTTCGAATTGAAGTTGGGGTCAAGAAAAAGGGCTTGAAAAAAGATACCCACTTTATAACACTACAACATGATAGTCCCAAGTGCAAGTAAGGGACGAAAGTTATATATGCAGTACTGAGGTGCTCACTATGCGAAATACACGGTAGACCGACGAAAAACAGGATATACACTAAAGCAGGCGCAATAAGGTGGACTCTTATCTTCTAGAATATTAAAAGTGCGATTTTGGGTCAAGGACATTGCCAGGATATTACGGAATTGACCCGTGTTAGCTACATAAGTCCATGTCTGTACACCATCGATGCGCTCAACGGTAAGACGGGGGAACCTCCTCCGGAATATAAGTATCTGCGCTCTGCAATGGTGTGAAGAATTGCGATACAAAACGTAATAGCAGCCAAAACAACTATAAACAAGTGTACTTTGATACCTTATTAAAAGGGAATTATGGTTTGGTAAATGCTCGATGAAAATTACTTTCATTTCAACTGACATCAGGATAAATTCCTTTCAGAGGACTTGTTAGCATTGATGAAGGGAACAAGTGGTTCCCGAAATATCCGTCTTTGCAAAATCAAAATCGACACTAGCGAATAGGAAAAACAAGTTTTATTATTTCAAAGAATTACTTCTGCTCTGAAGGAAAGCGACAGTGATATTTTTAAAAAGTTGGGTGCTTGGTCCAAAAAAACGGGAATCGTGAAACACAAAATGTAAGGAAAATTTCTCTCTAATTGTTTCGGTCTGGGGGTACGGGCTGAAAACGCAATCAATCCTTAAAAAGAAAACGACCATTGATTGTTTTTAGTTAAGACTGATGCATTCGATGTTCAGTTCTCCTTGTCCAAGTATTATTTCTTGTGCTTTTAAAAAATTACTCTTGGAATGATTACTATCATTGCCAAAACTGACATGAAAAACACACTCGACTAATATAATATCCGCAAATCATTTCCGGATTTCATCGCAATAACTGGTATCCACTCTAGGTCTGCCTTTGTAAGGAACGCCAGACATCCCAGTTTTCCGCCGAGATAGACCAAATTCGATACCTCTAAAAACCTACGCAATTGCTTCATCTAAGGCATGATCTGCCACGTATTATTTCCCTACCATAGATATTGCACTTATAGACTTTCCTGGGTGGACCATCCTTACTCATACAGATTAAGTGACCCACCCACCGCAACCTATTTATAATAATAATCGTTGGCCCACCAATCCAATTGGGTCAGGTCCTTGAAGTGTATTAGAGCACTTCATTGAATACCGTAACGGTACACTACAGGATTACAGTACCCTGTAGGAGGCAATGTGGTCAGCATTGCGCTGGCCCGAGATTATTACCCTGTTTTGATTCAGGTACTCATTCACAGTTGAGTTACCTGCTACGTACTAACATAAATAATAATCCTCTTTATATAGGAAATGCATAAAACCTTTCATACCTCAAGCGTCCAGCTTCCGGTTTCCCGACTTGTTTTTGTTTGAGGAGGTGGCAATCATCAAAAGACACTGGTGTAAACATACCATCGTGTGGGATTTTTGCCCACTAAAATCACCCCCGACTCCCTCCCTGCCCCGCGGAACCACCCTAAGGTATTATATCACGAGGCGAGGTCAGCTCACTCTAGCTTATTCACCTTTCTTCTATACGCGGCGTTCGTGACCGCGCTGTTCTAGTCTCCTCTGTCTTTCGCAGTTTGTTTTGGATAGATGCGATCACGCAGTTGACCGCATCCAAATTCTCTTGTTGTGCTACCATTTTCGCCACCAGATTTTCTGGCACGAGCACTTCTCCTAGAATCTTCTCTAGATTCCTCCTTTCTTCCACAAATCTCGGAAAGCGGAAGAATACATGCTCCTGGCCCTCTGGGACTCCATCGCAATTTGGACAATGGGGTAAGGTCCCCAATTAAAACCTGTGCAGATATACACTGAAGAAACTGGGTGGGATAATTAATTTCACCGTGTCGTCTCTCCAACCACTTTTTGATGGCAAGAATGAGGCGGTGAATCCACCGACCCTTTTCCGAGCGTACCCATCACTCTTGCTATCTATTTATGGATCTCTCCCTCTTAGCGTTCTTCGTCTGAGATTGTTTATGTTCGCCATCTCATATGCCAAGATGTCAATTTGCGTCATTCCAGAGATGACGAATGCTGCATCATCTGAGACAATCCTGAAGGCAGAGCATAACCTCAGGACTGTCCTCCTGTAGAGCGAACTCAGTTTGTTTGCGTTAACTGACATCTGCAACCCTTCAAACTGGGGTCGCATAGAGCATGATTGAGATTACCACCTTGGCTATAAGCAACGTAGAGGTATATCGTGACCCTTCCACGTTCGGCATCATCCTTGCCAGGGCCATACTTGCAGTGGATGATTTATCGCAAACATACTGCACGTGTTGCCTATAACTGAGCTTCCTGTCTATCACCATGATGATGATGATTTCCGATTCTAATACAGGCGTAATTTCTTTTTCGGCGCTTACTGATGAGGACCGCTTCCGTGTTTTCCTCCGCAAGTGCCAGATCAGAGCTCTCTAGCCAACTTTTAGCAGCACTGATTGCCTCGCCTGAGCATAACTCAGCATCTTCGAGATGCTTTGCGACAACAACCAGTGCTATGTCGTCGGTTAAGTACACCCTTGTCAGTCTGTCTGTCTGCCACACGCACTTTTCTCCAAAACGGCTAAACCAATCCATTTTCGGAAACTACCCAAGCCAAAAATCCGAAAAAAGTCAAGGTGATGAGAATGAAATCTAGGCCTCAAAATATGTCCCCCTCCTTTAGTCTGTGTAGTAGTTGTGTAGACACAAAACCTTATTGAAATTCGTTTACTGTCTGTCTGTCCGTCACACGCATTTTTCTCGGAGACGGTTAGAGCGATTGGCACCAAATTTGGTAGAAAAGTGGGAATTGTGAACGCTCACACATACAGTGAGTTACATCAGGGGGGAGGGGTCCCCAAACGTGGAAAACAGTAAATTTTTTTTCATCGAATATAGTCATGTGGGATATCAAATTATAGGCCTCGGTTAGTACTTTTCGAAGCAGGTCTTAGTTTTGACATTTGTTGGAAAGGTGGGGAGTGCCGGGGGTTGAAAGTGATCATTTTAAGAAACTACCAAACCGAAAAATCTGAAAAAAATCGGGAAGCTGCCACTATATGGTGCCTGGGCTCCGAAATACCTTCCATAGCGATATTTGTTGAAATAAAGTTAATAATAGTATATTACTAAGTTCATCTTAGCACCACGAAATGCAGTGATGGAGGCTATAATGTAGAGCATGACCTTATCAAGTTTGGTGGAAATTGCACTATTACTAACAAAGTTACAATACGTACGTGCTACGTACTAAGAAATACATAAAAACTTTCATACCAGAAGCGTCCAGCTTCCGGGTTCCCGACTTGTTTGTAGCTGTTGTAGCTTAAGCTCTTCAGATTTGCTAATAATATTAAACTTTAAGTGTGAAGCGCATGAGGTTGACTATTATCAATACAGTGCTTTCCATAAAATAATTCATGGAATTTTTAACTATGTACACACGGAGCTGTCATACACTCATGGCTCCTCATATAAGGAAACACAAAACCTTTTATACCTGAAACGTCAAACTTCCGGTTTCCCGACTTGTTTCCATTCTTGGCGGTAGCAGCATTTGTCCGTCGTCTTCAGTTGGCGGGACCTCCAACTCACTGATATTTGAGTTGCTGGGCAGTTCATCAAAATATACCCAAACCCATCGCTCCAATATGCCCAAATAGTCAAAAATCAGATTTCCCTTCTTTTTCCCGACGGGATGAACTTCGAGGTGTATAAGGTTTTATCCTGTTGACTTGTTTGTATAAAATAGCGCCTAATTGTCTGTACCCTCTACTCTTGAGTTCACAGACATGTTGGCTCTCCCAAGCTTCCTTTTTAAGGCGGTGAAATTACTTTTCCACTCGACGAAGTTCGTGGAAGTTCTTCGAGCGTGCCTGCATTCTTTGGGAATGCAGTATTGTGCGGTATTCCGTTTGGTGACAAAAACTAGTCGGTTAAAACTGAACCCCACTTATAGTTCGAAGTCAGTCAGCCAGTAAGTGCTTTAGAGAGCAAACAGGAAATTAGTGGCTAGTTTATAGGATGAGTGAACATCTGTTTATTGAATTTTGCCATCGTGCTGCTCCTATTGTTGTGAGCAATGATTGCTAACTGTCAAAAGATCTGAATGTTTTCTTAACGTTTTCTGGAAACAAAACCTGACTGAAATCAGTTCAATGCTTGTGTTCGTCTCTCTGATTGTTTCTTTTTGTAGAGGTGGAAACAATGAAAGGCACAGTTTGAGACCTTAAGCCACTAAAACCATATTTTCTCGCCCGCTATGACCACGGAATTGTTTGCATAATCGTCTCCCCTTGCAAGAGTTTCCTAAAGAAAAGTTCAAGTTTGCTCCTTCTCATTAGCAAATCTCGGGCACACGAAGCATATTTGCTCCGATTTCTCGTAGTCAGGATAGAAGGGAAAATCGTCAAATCATCCCATCGTTCCTATCACATCCTGATTGTGGGTGTTCACTCCTCCACGGTCGATATTCGGCATTATGATCACCACGTGCTTTCCAGTTGTTTAATTTTTGCATCTCCTCTGCCAAAATACCAATACCATACCCGCAACTACGAAAGCTGCTGCATCTGACGCTGGCGCTGAATGCAATAGCAACTCTTAACGCGCTAGAGAGCGCTCTGTTCGTTTGTTTTCAGAAACGGTAAGACCTACTGCATGAAATTCGGAAAAAAAAGTGTGATCCCCCAAATGTAGGGACGAAGGGTATCAAATAAAAGGTCTTGATCAGTACTTTTCAATGCAGCTTTTAATATTAACATCTGTTTCATAGTAAAAGAGTGAGGGGAGTGAGAAACTGGTCACTCATATCACGTTCTCAGAAGTTACCCAACCCAAAAATCTAAAAAAATCAGGGTGATCCCAATATAAGGTATTTACATCTCAAAATTCTCTTCGTACGGGTAACTGTTCAAATCAAGTTAATAATAGTATATTACTATATTTTTGGAAGATTGCATGAGAACCCCCTTAAGTTAAATTTTGTAATTATGTCAGCATCAAGCATAATTCTGGAAAGTTTAGTGGAAATCCTATTATTATTATTAAAGGTGTAAAGAACAAAGTTGCTTTCTTCGTGTGAAATCAATATCACAATCTAGGATATAAAATATCAATTCCACATTGAAGTGAATAGTCAGACATATTCAATGCAGATACGCTACCAGCTACGTACAAATGGTACCATCATGAGTCAAAGCATTGTTACAAAAACACTCCCCAATACTTTTCATACCAGCACGAGGCTTCCGATTTCCGATTGGTATTTAAACTCGAACAGCATATTTTTCTTCCACATGGTTTATGTGAAGGTATCTTCCTAGCAAGTGGAAGTAGATATGGTACATATCCCCTTACGTAAAGAAAACGATGCTTCACTGGTTGAAAACTACCAAACCGTATTACTCCCTGGCTCTATTTTTTCTAGAGAAATAAGTGTATCAAAGACGGACTCTCGTCTGGATTTACATGTCTCAATGGCAAGGAGCAGCATTGGTTTTAAACGGGGCACTCGACCGTAACTAACTTACTGGAGTTTGACAACTTTATGACTGAATCTCTCTTTGAAAGAAAAGCACAATTTAGACTGACACTTACCTTGATCATATCCTGCTCCTAAAGAAGCTCGATTTGTATGGTTTTCCACCATCTATTCTCTCCTGGTTGTAGCCTTGCTTATGCGTAGGGTGCCCTTGAACAGTTGCGTTTCAAGTTATTTTCATCCTCTATTTTGAGTTTCTCAGGGTTCCATTCTTCTTTGTTGTTGTTTGTTCCCTGTCCACCTCTTTGTGGAGTATAGAATATTCTACTCGTTATTGTTATTTCTTCCTACATTTTATTTTCAATGAGACTTCAGTTTCATTATCATTACACTTAACCCTGTAGAAGTAATAAGCTTACGTTAGCAGAGAATACCATGCCAGCCGGGGTTCGAATCCGGAGCAACGAGATCGAAAGGTTAACGCTTGACCACCTTATCTATTGCGCAATCACTAACGACCTACCTTTTTTTCTTTACTTGTCCCTATTTTATGTATGAAGGCGCATTTGACACTCTGTTTTACTGATGTGCTAATGCTGAAATCTCCTTCCTCGACATGTGTTTATTACATGGATAGCCAGCTCCTTTAAGTTAGTTCGTCTTATGAGGATCTTGGCCACAGGAACGTTCGGTTTAATCTTCACTACGCTGGCTTCCTCAGTCAAGCTTACACTCCTCTTACCAGTAGAAAACAGTCTACAAGTATCTGGCACATATTGCTAACGAACCACTTCGTTCAAAAGTGTTTTGAACCAGAGCACCCGGATGACATGACACAGATAGGAGTTGACGAAATCTTGAATCTTTTTCGTCGACTTTTCTTTACTGAAACTTTCCAGGCTCATCACCAATTTCTTCATTTTCAACTTTTCTCCTTCATCATAATTACATTTTCGTTCACGCAATTTTGATCTTATCTGGCTTGAACCTAATTATGACATTATGCACATATGTTGATAGAGTTCCTTAAGGTGGAAAGATGTGCATATAGGTCTCTCTTCATTGCTCGTCATTTGGAAGTCCCTACCCACAAAAACTGAGTATCTATTCAATGAATAGAAAGATAAAAGTAAAGGAGCAAGTGAGCTTCACCACTGCATCCAACCAATAAATACGCAAATTATAAGTCAGCATTGAATAGAAGTCTAGTTTGGGAAAGATAATCACGTGAAACTATTTCCTGAACGCTCCTCTTAAAACGGTTTCGTGATTTCACTGAGATCCAAGTATGGTGTAGGTACAAAAGGGTAATTACCCTGGTGAGCCGTATCTTGTTCCTTTTCACCATCAACATATCAGACAATGATGTCCGTATATAATATACACTGTTGAACAGATTCCATGCCTGAAAATAATTTCCGCGTCATGATCAAGGCGTCAGTCAGCATCTCAGTGTGTTCTTTAGGTCATGTCCATCATCAACCTCTTATGCCTGGAATGTTGTTTTATCCCAAGATAATATCCAAGATGCAGTAGAAGTCTTCTTGCACTTGTAGTCACATTATGGTCTCTAAGTAAAGTAAATTAACGGTTGCAGCCAATTGAATGAGAAGCGAAAACGAGTGAGGAATTCAGCACACAATCTTTGCGAAATGAACAAATTATCGACTTCTAAGTATGCAGTTAAGCACAATAAACAAGTTAATCATCCATCATACGAGGTTATGTGCGAGAATGTAGAATACATCAGCGGCTGGGGGCAGCCTTCGCTAGGAGCACGAAAATTACTTATTTTGAAACAAAGTTCTGTACTGGTGTACTTACGGTTGTATCTTGAATCGTTCTTTATATCTTTTCCAGGTTAATTCTGCAATATATGGATGCGTGTATAATCATTGATGTTGTTCAACAATATCTTTTGGATGTAATGCTGAAGAAGTTAGCCCCCATTCCCAATTCATTGATATTTTATCTATTTCGTGATTTTTAATTTTCCAGCCCTAAGTATTTCATCTACAGCTAGTAATTGTGATGGTCCTGTTGGTAGACTTTTTTTTCTAATAGATTTGCAACAAATATCAGGTAAGTAACATCCTACCAAGAGCGGCGAAGGTGCAGACTAACAAAAGTCCTACAAAATCATGTGTTGATCCAGCAAGTGACACTTAAAGTGTCCTTTGCATCCTTGAAATAGAAACGTTGCAAGTAAAAGCACCGCAACGACGTGGAGTAGTATAATACGTTTTAAAGCACTTTGGCGAACTAATACTACCAATAAGAAGCAGTTTATGAAACATTGAAATTTGAAAATTGTTTACGGAGGGTTCGGTGAATGTTATATCCCGCCACTATAGCGGGCATGAGTGACGTTGTCAAAACGACTTCCAAGTTAATGCTTCAAAAGCCTTCATCCTGGTAAGATTCTGGAAAGCCTGCATGTACGTTCTATACAGGTTGTCGACAATTTGGCATGTCAGTAGAGAGAAAATCCGGACTAGGGATCATTGAAAGTCCCTTTTTGGGCTCTAGGAAAAATCTCGGACACAAGGGAAATTTCTCCTTTCTGTCTCTCAAATCTGGTTGGTGTTTAACATAGGCTCAGTTAGGACAGTCCGCCATTAAATATGTCTGGCCTTGAATTCGCTCATAGGACCTACAGTCAACCTGCGTAGCCATAACCGCACTGTACCCGCGTTGCCATGGGACATTAGAGGTAACTGAACACTTGTCTATGTGTAATCTTGCGGTGTTTCTAGCGATTAAATTATTTGAAATAATTAAGATTTGCCTTTTCTTTTCGCTAGTAATATTTTTTAACCTTGGACGTACCAATATTTCGGGAACTTCTTGATCCCACCATCAGTGCTACAAGTTTGCTCACACTTATGCAATAGGTAATAGCATGAAGTCCAAATATGAACAAGCGAAAGAAAGCTTCAATGACAGAAGATGCCATGTTCACTAAAGACCTCCCTTCCCCTACAGAAGAAGCAGAGAAGCATCAGTGGATACGATATCTATGAGTCAGACAGCCAGCGGCTTTGTGTGGGCGAAAATAATATATATATATGTGCACAGCTGTTACATCCCACCAAGCCTGACACTGTCTGAATTCAAGGAAATGCTTGACAATTTCATTCTCGGCGCAAGTGGATTGCCGGTGACTTCAATGTTTGGACTTTTCAGTGAGGCAACCGAAAAGCAAATGCAAGGAGCCGTAGTTAATTAGACAACGAGGGTGAAGGTGAGGATCCGCCTCAGTCGAAGACCTAACCTTTGTTAGTCCTGCACTGGCGCATGGTATGTCTTGCTACTTCAGCAAGGAGCACCCCCACAGCAATCACCAGGTAATCTTCTTTGAGCTATGGGTGGAGCCATAGGCGAGAGAACCATCATGTCCGAAATCGGAAAAGCTGCCAGGCTGCCATGTAAAATCTGTAGATGAGCAGAGCTTCATAAAAGTGTAGCTAGACCAACCTAAGAAGCAAGGCATCTTTATGGGAAGAGCTGTTCATGTGGCCCGATATGCATCGTCAAATATGTGACACGCTCAGATCCCTAGGAAGTGTTCATTCTCCACGAGAAGGCGGAAATACTTGTGAAATGGTGAACATTCGATTGTCTGCCAGCGGCCAAAAGAGCAGCTCAGTGGGTAGTAGGTAAAATCGATCGGGGGAGAAGAGAATGCGCCTATAAGGAAGCGCGTAAAGCTATCAAGCTCGGCATTCAACGAGCAAGAGAGAATGCTTTAAAGAACTCTGTTCGGAAAAGGACGTAAAAACGTGGAAGAGCGCCTACAGAATTATCTTGGGACGATTCAGACCTCTTGTTGAAAGTCATCCAGGGGTTATTCATCCAGCAAGTGGAAGGTTCTGCATGTGATGGCAATACCGCCAGTCACCAGAGACGACTTGCTCGAGATCTGTGGTCGAATATGCGACAACAAAGCTCCGGGTCTAGATGGCATACCGGAAAACGTCCTTAAGCTTGCGTGAAATCCACACCGACCATGTTCGCTGAGTTGTTCGAAGCGTGCATGCCTGAGAGAATATAGAGATGAAAAATAGGTAGTAAAAGCGTTGGGGGCGCTCGGAAAAGGGTCGGTGAACACACAGCTCATCGAAAGTAGTTGAAGAGACGGCACGGTCATAATTATAATCTTTCCCAGTTTCTTACGAGCCATGAAGAATATCGACAGTACCTGTCCAGGTTTGAACTGGATATTTCACTCGATTCTCCAAACTGTGATGGAGTGTCAGGACACAGAGGACAAATTCTTCCACTGTCCAAGATTTTTGGAAGAAGAGAATAACATAGAAGAGACTCTAAGAAAGGCCCCGGTACCCGAAAATATCTGGTGTGGAGAATGCTAACATTTGAGTGTGAGCAGACTCCGCCCCGTGATATGGTGGTTCCACGAGGCATGAGAGGAGTCAGAGGTTGTTATTGTGAGTAAAAATACCACACGCTAGCGAATCCAGGCCAGTGTCCTTTGAAGATTTCCACTTTCTCAACAAAAAAAAAAGACAGACAGAGTGACAGTAAACCTATTTTAGTCAGAAAGTTTTGTTTTATACAAAACAGTTAGTGTGATACTGACATTCAAAGGTTTAGGTTGTAATAAATTTGCACAAAAGCGATAGCTTTGAGCCATTATAACTTTATTAGTAATAATATTTCCATCAAGCTAGATAGTACCATGGTCTATATTAATGCTTACAGTAGTGCAAAGGATTCTAGGGTGGATTTAAGGAGGGTCTGCAGTCAATTTCGGAAAAAAGTGGACTATACTATTATTAGCCTTATTTGAGCGGATATTGGTTGGGAGGGTATTTCGGAGCCTAGACAGCATATAGTGACAGCTTCCTGATTTTTTCGGTTGAATAGCTTCTGAGAATGGGTTTGTGAAAGAAATGATCACTTTCCAATCACCGTACTCCCCTCCCCCTTTTGCAAGGATGAGAATTGAGGTCAGTACAGACCGAGGCCTTTTATTTGATACCTTATAAGGTCCTCGACGTGGATGGTAATTAATTCCCCCTTTTCCAAGGTCAAACTGACAAAAGAATGCATTCAATAATATTTAATTTCCCTTCTTTTTCTCCTATTTTAACACCCTTTAGCTTTTCCAATTACCCCTCTCAATTTTATAATACCAAGCGTTGCAAGCGAAAATTGTAGTTGTTGCTTTGACTTTGTTGACGTTGAATTTTGAAGCTCAAGGTCGAGATTAACGAGAGTAGGAACTACTAGTAGGAAGGACCGGCTGATGGAGGTTGACAGTTGATCAGCTGGACAAAGCAGAGGAGATTGTTTTTGTTCTTGAAAGAGGAAAATGATTATAGGAAACTTTTTTAGGTTTTTTCCTGGAAGAAGACAGGGGTTTTGAACGAGTAAGGTAGCTCATCTAATTAACAGCCCCGGAAGTCGTCAAGTTCTTGCAGCCCAAATGAAAAGATCAGCCTAGCATTTCGTAGCCTGTCTCACAGAATCTAGACAATTTTCAGAATTTTGTTTGTGGATGAAGGTATATTTAATACGTAAAATGTTTGCAATGAAGACACAGCGGAAATTATAGTTATGTTTTAGAATTTCTAGAAATCGTTGGTATACCGGTTTTATTTTATATTTATATTATAGTTAGATTTTATATACAACTAAATTTCTCTAATTTGAGGACTTCCTTTCCTCCTTCTCCTCCTATTGTGCGTCCAAAAAGACCAGCCTCTAGCACCATAGATCCCGCCGCTGGTAAAAACGCAAGACAATAAGAACTCGAAAAGTGACAGAACCACTAAAATATCATAGCTGGCTAAAGAAACAAGAGAAGAGAAAGTGAAGGGGGAAAAGTTCTAGTAAAAAGGAGAGAAAGAGGACAGTATAGTGGGGCAGCATTTCGCCGAAGTCTTGAAAGATTTGAATAGTAAAACCAAATATGGTTGTAAAGGGTCTATACCAGAATAACAAAAGAAGGGGAAACATGTTCTATTTCTAGAGGGTGGTCTAGAAGAAAATATTAAACCTGACCCCTGACAACAAAAGATGACGTAGCAAGGAGCTGGTTCCTTTAAAGACTTAAAACCAACTGTGTCAGTTTCGAAAGGATATCTAAACTCTATATCTGTTAAAGAGCAAGCAAATGATGTTTCAAGAAATACCCTACGCTCCAAGAGTTGCGTCAATATTAAAGTGACAGCGTGAAGTAACAGAAAGCACGGAATGAGGGGCTGCAATATTAGCCTTTGTCCAAAAAAAAGCTATCAATGTATCTCATGCCACCTGGGGACGGAGTGTAAAGGCTTAGGAGAAGTAGCGCACCAAAACACACTGACCACGAACTGGGGCCTAGTAAATACCCCGTGTCAAAAGTCAAATTAGGGTCCTTGATATTAGCTACCATACCCAGAAGCAAAACTGCAGATACGCTTGTTGCGGAGAAAAAAGTAGGTGTCGTAATAATTAGCGAATAATACGGCATGAAGACTAGCGGCAATTAGTTGGAGGATGACATTGGTATCGTGTTGGTGACCCAGCAATAGCAAACTGATCCTAGCGCAGAACGAAACTTAAAGTGGCTTTATGTACGATTAAATTAAAGTTTTCAAACTATCTGCTATCTGATATCCAATGATAACGCCTAGGAGAGTTTTGTTAAGAATGGAGGGAGTCGCGAGTCTGTCATCCACTTGACATCGGACCGGACAATTGAAAAGAGACTTTCTCCTCCTTTTCTGGTCCATAGACTCCACTTTTTGCACATACACCAAAATTTTAAAAAAATCAGTCGACTGCCATTTCGTCCAGGGCAGAAGCAACTCATTAGACGTTATCTCTGCCCCTGGGAGCAGGGTGAACAAAGTGGTCAAAGGCAACGTCTGATGAGTGGCAATGGCTGCAATGCTTCGAGGCTCATGGTTGGAAACGGCTGCCTATTGGCGGACGTCGGAAACCACTGTTCCCAGAACAAGCAGGTTTGGTACGGCCGTTACAGATGCGGAAGAGTTCAAGCATATCATGCAGAACTTGTAGTTAGTTACATTTAAATTATGATAGAAATCCTTCAAATTTCGCAAGGATTTAAACTACGATCATTAGGGATTAGAGTACAATATCCAGAGATTTGAAAAAAACAACAGTTGGTTGTACTTATTAAATGCAAAAAGAATGATACCAGCGCTCCGTATACAAACCCCTCTCTATGTTCGATGTAGCTGGCAAGCTCCTTGGAAACGTAGAAGTAGTATCTGAAATCGACTCTAGAAGTAATTTAAGAAGTAGTGCCTGCTGCAGAACAAGCTCAATATAGAAACTACTTCTCTAAAACGAGTACATTTTCTTGTAAAGCTGGACATTCGTAAAGCATTCGAAAGTGTTAGGTGTGATCTGCTCGACTACGTTCCAACTAAAGTTTCTCGACTATTATTTCCTGCCAACTCAGCGTTTTCGCTTTTTTCTCGCCCGACTGATGTATTCCTTTTTGCAATGGCCTAAGGAAATTCTATTAATTGTAGATTCGGTCATTTGGTTGATACTAGAAGAGTTTTGAATTCGCTCCTCCTTCAGAAGATGACAGGCAAATCATATTTTCCCAACTTTCACTTCAACAAAAGGAACATTTGATTAAATTTCAAACCGACCAAGGTTAACTCGGTTTTCAATTTTTCCATTAAGAATTCGTTCCCAAGGATGAAGTAATTTTCTTCCACGCAGATTCTGATGAGTTTCATATATTGTTTTAGCCTATCTTTCTGTTCGGGACCATATTGTTGTCGGCACTGTCAATCCTCTGCTAGAGCGGCCACTTCTTTGACACTCGGAAAACGAGTCTTTACACAAAGGACATTACGATATCGTTTTTCCAACTAAGCCAGAATCGCTAGTCCTGAGCAGATGGATTCGGACATAAACCGCCTGCAAGTGCAGTCGACCGTCCTTCACGCTGATCAGTAAGGGTAAAGGAGACCCACAGCTGCCGTCTGCATACCGACCGCTGTGTATGCTTGACATGGCCGGAAAAGTGCTCGAGAAGCTCATCAGGAGTAGACTCGTTGAAGCGATCAGCGCTGACGGGGACTTTTCCCCAAGGCAGTTCAGGTTCAGAACAGGGAGATCCATAGTGGATGCTATTATGGAGGTCGTAGATGCGGTTCATCGAGCAGAGGCACACAGCCGCCGGTCTCGACGGATAGTGCTTCTCATAACGCTTGATACGAGAGATCCCTTAAATTCCGTAAGATGGACAGATATGCTAGACACACCAGAAAATCCATTTCACGTGCCAAGCTATGTCTTGCGGATATTGAGGGATTATCTGAAAGACTGCTTCCTGCTCTATGAGACGCTAGAGGGCCCGAGGAGGATGGAAATCACGAGTAGCTGAGGGAAAAATCCTAGGGCCGGACCTCTGGAACGCTTCCTACAATAGTCTTCTGAGATTCAGTTCAGTTATGCAGACGACGTTACAGTACTTGTTGCCGAATGCACTGTTAAATCTTTGGCTTAATGCTCGACTCGAGGACGAGTTTCTTCGAGCAAATCAAAGCAGCAGCGGACAGGGCTGCAGCTGGAGTCATGGCCTTGAGTCAGCAACGCAGTCGGTTCTGCTCAATGGCGTGGAGGTACGGGCTGATTCCCTTGACAAGGAGGTGCATCGTAAACGCCTTGCTCAAGTACAGAGGCGGGGAGCTTTGCGAGTGGCGTCAGCTTATCGCACTGACTCCGAACCGGCTGTGATGGTGATCGCGGGAGCCACAAGGGCGAGAATTTAAGAGAGGTGGTTGCCCATGAAGAACGTCAACGCACCCTTACCGAGTGTCAATTTCTTGGCAAAAGGGGCCAAGGGGCAGATGGACTGGGCTGCTCATTGACAAAGTAGACCCGTGGTTGAATCGAACCGACGGTGAGATTGATTACTTGTTACCCAACTTCTAAATGGGCATGGAGGTCTTCAGTCTTACCTGCACAGGATTGGGAAGGCGTGATCTCCTGATTGTGTGTTCTGCAATGGAGCGGCGGGCGATGGTGAACACACCTTTTTCTCTTGCGACAGGTGAGACGAGTTTCATCAGCAGATTTATGCAGACACAGGGGAGCTCTCTCCAGATAACATTATGTTCGGGCTCTTCTTATTGCAAATAAGATTGAACTCGACCGGCGGTGGGATCAGATGGTAAGGTGTGCCCTGAACTGAAAACTCCCTTCCTCCCCTCCTCTCCCATTGGTTAAAGTAATTCCCTGGCTTGAAGGCTCTCAAAGCTAGGAGAGCGGGAGGGATAGCCTGAAGTAATGTGTAAAACGGTTCCAGGCTAGTTCTCTGTTGACAGGGAGGTGTTTAGTTGGTAGTCCGACAGCGTGCTGTTGCGGAAGCCCAACACTCTATGCGTAAATGCATTCAGCTACCCTACTCCCCGGTTTACAATACCTTTCCAGGTGATGACCCAGTTCATTTCACCAACCTTAGAGGACAAACAAGTCGGAATACCGGAAGCTCGCGCTTCGGGTATAAAGGTTTTGTGTTCATCTTATGTAAGAAATTTCAACGCACATTTTTCTATCCGTATATAGCTACAAACCCAACATATTGCTTCATATTTTTCCAAGCTACGAGACATACGTACATATTACAGCCATAGATATTACGCTCACCCTAAACAAACAAACTGCCTATTTCCGAATACTATACACATATATGCACGTAAATAAATTGATCGTACCCATATTTCCGATTTACTTCTTATATCTATCTGAATTAGGCTCTACCCGCAAAGTTCATTAGCACGCATATACTATATACCTACATACACAGTTGATATTTATATACAAATGACTAAAAAACTAAAACAAAATAATTCTTTGGGACCCCATTCATAAGAACTCATTTGGTTGTGGTATTGACGAATTGATATGTGATGATGACGTCATGCAGTCATGCATGAAGAGTGCCCGAAATTCACAAAAAATGGTAAAGTTTTACCCCCTATAACTTTGTCAATAATAGTTGGATTTTCTTCAAACTTGACTAGCTTGTGCATTATGTTCTTTATTATACGCATGCCAAATTTTGTACTTCTGGGATGAATATAAGGGGGGTTTCCGGGTAAATTTCTAAAATGTGGAAATATACTATTATTAACTTTATTTGTGCAGATATCGGAACCGGATATATTTTGAGGCCTAGATTTCGTAGAGATGCACTATTGAGATTTTTTTCAGATTTTTCGGTTGGATAGGTTCTGAGAACGAGACCTGTTACACTTTTTGGGGGTCATATTTTGAGCCCTCACTCCCCTATGTTTCACCCAATATCAAATATTGAACCAGTTTCGAAAAGTACTAATTGAGACCTTTCATTTGATACCCCACATGGCCACACTTTATGAAAAAAAATTTTGCACCCTCCTTTCACATGTATGGGGAGCCCCCCCTTAAACTTAACACAAAATGGCGTCAGTTACTGCATGTAAAGGGAACGGCAGATTACATACTCCTACCAATTTTCGTGACAATCGGTTCAGCCGTTTCCGAATAAATCGGGTGTGACAGACAGACAGACAGACAGACAGACAGACAGACAGACAGACAGACGGACAGACAGACATCGAATCGATTCTAATAAGGTTTTGTTTCACACAAAACCTTAAAAACAGTATTTCATACTTCATGTGCTTAATTATTCCTTTAATTGTCGTAATTGGAGATCCGGAGGGGATATTTAAACATTAGCTGACCTATCTAGTGCCCTGGTATTGTTTCGCGTTACCGCGAAGAAATGATGTAATTGCCCAGGTTTTCTTTATTTTGATAAATTACATAATATAACTTTGCTGCTACAGAATCAAGAAGAATATGCTATAAACGAGGTAATTGATCCATACGTTCGCAAGTCAGATTATCAAAGATGACAAACTACCTTGACAGGCAACGCTGGAATATGAGGCTGAATATAAGTCGCTGCATCTCCCTTAGCATTATTCATAATTTCAGGTTGGTATTCCTTCATTCGAAGAAACAATTGCCCTTGCGTGCCTGGAGGAACAATCATGTCAATGCAACTGGAATGGAATGGGATGTAACATCTTCATTTGCAGATTGGCAAATTAGATGTGATTGTAGAACTCATAAATATTTTGTCGCCCATCTGGACTGTCTGCAGGTCGGCCCGACCATCGCCTGCTATGTAATGATCTTAACAAAACATTTACTTAACAATGTGGAGTGTAAACGATATATTTATTGCATTAAACCACAATTTTCCACAAATAAAATAATTGTTTGTACACGAGCATGCCGTTCATCATAAATAAGTTCCGGGGAAAAACGTGTAAATGGCCAGGCAATATCGAGCCAGGAGTTTTCTCGATTGCATGTTCAGAGTATCTGCCTATCTTGCTGTACGTTAAATACATGCATCATTACAAACCCCGTTAAGCGCACGGCTTTATTATTACACACAACATATACTCACGTGTATAGGCCTTCCTACTTTTAGCGATCACGGAGCCACCACAGACTTGGCAAATTACTTATTATCAGCTATCAAGTAACTTGCTAACTCGGCATAAGTACACCTTTCAATCAGTAATGGTTGCTAATTTCATTCGCGTTTGTGTTACATTTTCCTTTATTGGACCCCAGCGGATCGATCAGTGGACGATCGTTGGCTTTGGTAATGGCATTTAACTATGGTCCCCTTCCGTCGAGATCCGCCGTTCTGAATACAGGACGTGTAGCTTCAAGGATTTTTCATATGTTGGACTCTGATTCTGCTGGAAAGCAAACCTTGGAGGTTTATTCATCTTCGTCGTTTTGACCGTAATTATTTAGCCTCTAGCTTGATTCAAATTAACTCAAATTGCTTCCCAGTTACGAAAAAAACGTATCTGAAATGTTCGTTAATTTCGCATTGAAATTAATCGAAATTACTTACCTGTGGATGGCGAAGTTGCACGAAGGTTTGAGGTATGTTTAGTAACTCTGACATGTCAATTGGCGCAAGAAGACATTTTTTGACTCTGCTTCTTCACAATAATTTGTTGCAGAGGCTCATCCTATATAATACCAGCGAGTATAAAATTATAAGCTGTCTAATCCGGGAAAACAGAGTATCTTCCGGTGCCAAGGAGTGTAAACTGCAGACTAAAAATTAGATAAGATCTAAACCAACAAACTGATAAGAAATGGAAACGGAAAATCCCTTAAAAAGGACCGTGAGGAGGATCAATGATTTGACAACAATTTTTGGAATGTGACCTGAACTGCAAGGTAAGAGTAGACACCGAAGGCAGCGACTAGAAAATCACCATAAATTGAGGACTATAAAACTTTCAAAGACTTCCTTTGCGATTGTCCAGCCTGGCTGAGGACAATAAGTAAACATTTCCTTGGGGATCTGAAAGAGGTTTCCAGCCGCAGTGTGGCTAGATTCTTCTTCCTTTGCTCTTCCCACAGCAGTGGCCATCTTAAGAGTTTGTGACATTAAAAGGGTGCACCGCTAGGCTAGTTAGGCTTCTCGGAGTGGCCACTGATAACTACCTACCCTACTTATCCACAGGAACTTAATTAAGGCACTCGTTGATTGCACTATTAACGGGGCGAACCGCGTAAGAATTTTACAGACTTCTGTATCTGAGAAGTAAGGATCGTAGCAAGCAAGATTCATAACCATCAGTCATTTTCAGTTATGTTTAAAAATTTTCCCTTAAAGGCCAAGCTAGGAATACTTGTGAAATCAAATATTAAACCTATTTTACAAGAAAGGAAATGGGCAAAAGAATGAATAAAAGGGAATACTATTTACATCATCGGAGGGTGGGCTACATTTCTCCAGCCAGAAGCAGCGCCGTTGCAAGTGCAGCGGCTACTAGCTGTGACACCCCTAAAACCAGTGACTACGGAAATCCCTGATATTGGGTCAGAAGAAGGCGAGCCGGTTTCTGGCCCAGAAATGGTTATCGTAAAAAACAACATTAGTTGATGCAACCACTAACCCTAGAAAAAACGAACCCTTCTAACCCTCCTTTCTAAGGCCGTCTACATTCTGAGTAAGATTATCGAGAATATGGATGGTAACCGATCTCATGAGGTGGTTGAATACTCTAGCAAAAGCCCGTAAAGTTTGTAAGATTATGGACAATCTCATCAGAAGATAAACCAGCAATAACCGCTCAACAATGCACGTTTGTTGAAACCATTTAGCTGGCGAGCAGGAGCCATCTGGTCAAATCGCCGTCAAAGGCATGGAAAAGAGGCCAAATATCTTCACCATTGTGATTTGAACAATTGAACTCAAGACGAGCAGAGGATGTAAATGTACCCTCCGTTTGCATGGTTCACGACTGAAGACCATGTCCGGACGAGCTGCAGCACTTAAAAATTCAAAAAAGTCGCTGGTGGTTTCGTCCTGTGAAGAGGCAACTCTTCAGACGCTACCTCTGCCCAGGGGGCAGCTTGACCGAAAGTGGACCCCTCTTTTTTGAACTAAATACCTAAAAATGCAAACTCATCAGTCGAGGCATCGTGAAAAAAAGGGTCCGTGGACCGCAAATGTGGAAGAAAATTTCCTCCTAATGGTCCGGACCGACTGGATGCGGACTTAGGACTTCCTCAATCCTCAAACAAAAAATACAATATTTAATTTTCATTATCATCATTAATATCAACGACGGTCACTCCGCCTGAAATTCTTTTGGCTATAATCCCATCGTCTCCTGGCGACTTATCATTTTTAAGCCGATGGATTGCACGGAATCTTTCTTCCATGCTAGGTGGTGACAGCATTTGTCCGTGATCTTCAGTTGACGGGACCTCCAACTCGCCCATATTTTGGTTGTTCAGCAGTTCTTCAAAATACTCAACCCATCGCTTCAATATGCCCATTCTGTCGGAAATCAGATTGCGTTATCTAAATTATATAACCAACCAGAAAAGAGCCATTCAAGCTGATTTAAGATAGAATCTTTAATTTTTTTTTTGTATGGGTATAGGTGGAAATCTGTGCCAGGTTCCAACAATGTGTGGGATTCTCACCCACTAAAACCACCCCCACTTCTTCTCCCATATACCCGCGAGACCACAGTGAAGTATTACTTTGCGCTTTCCAGGTTCGATCCAGTTCATGCAGCTTTTGTTGTATCGCAGTTACGGTTGGGTCTCTCGCACTCCAAATTCCATTCGATTTCAGCATCTCCTCCACCAAATTGTGGGGTCCGACAACTGCGTTTTGAGCATCGTTTAACCTTCTTCTTTTATTTCTAAATCTCGGACAATGGAACATAGCATGCACGGGAGTAGCGGCGCATTCGGCATATACTTGGGACCCATCCAATCCGAGCCAATGTAAGTACTTCCTGAATCCAGCGAGTCTCGTAAGGAACTGCGTTAGGTGGTAATTCAACTCTCGATGCTTCCGCTGGACCCATTTCTCAATACACGGAATCAGCGTATGGGTCCACGGGCCTTTCTCGAAATTATCCCATCGCCGCTGCCCTCTCCTGTACAGCTCCTTCCTAGTGGCTTTCTGGAAGCCCGGAATCTCTTCGCCTTCCTTCTCCGGTGAAGACAGTGTGCCGCATTCGCTAGACGATCCGCGATGACGCACCCTACCTCATCAGATACTGCCCTATATGCCCAGCACTCCCTCAGCGCGATTGGCTGGTATGCCAAACTTACCCTACCCTAGTTGACTATGTTATCCAGTACGCACGGAGGAGGTATACCAAGATGGATTCCACCAACCCTGCGATAAGCAACCGGCGACTAGATTTTGGCCCTATATTGGGCTTCATCCTTGCTAGAGATGAGCTAGTCTTTGCTGATTGTGAAACGACCTTGTTATTACCAAACTGCATTTGGACAGTATTCCTTTTCCTGCCTTTAGTAATTAGGACCGCCTCCGTCTTATCTTACGCCAGGTACAGTTTCACCATTTGGAGTCATGTTTTGATGGCATGAATGCAGTTTCACGTCCCTGGTGGTGTTTCGCAACTACTACCACCGCCAGGTCGTTTGCAAAACCAATCAATGCTGCCTCCTTTGGCACGCGAAGGCCGAAAACTCCATCATTCCACAGCACAGGCCCCTGTACGCAACCATGGGGAACATCTGCTGTAACAACATATCCCTTCGGCCGCCGTCCGACTCGTATCAAAGAAGTTTCTCCGAGAGGTAACTCTCGATTATCCGGGCTAAGTAACCAGGGACACCTAGTTTACCCAGGGTGCCCTTAATCCAACCCCACTTGGCTGAGTTAAAGGCATTCCTGACATCCAGCGTCACCACCGCGCAGCAGCACTTACCTGCGGCCAATGCCTCCCGAGCCAGGTCCACTACCATTGTTACTGCATCGACAGTGGACCGTGCCCTGCGAAACCCATACTGCCGCTCCGATAGACCACCCGCTAACTCGACGAAGCAGCCCCTCTGCAACATCTTCCCCATAGTGTCCAGAAGACAGCTTCGGCGGGGGGGGGGGGGGACTCCGAAAACATAACCAACCCTTACCTTTTCCACTGGGCGGGAAACACTTCTTTCGCCATGCGGGCTTGATTTTAGCAGCCAACTTCAGGGCTTTGTACAAAATCCCATCCAATCCCGAAGCCTTATTATCCCCAATTCGTCCACAAACCCCTCGTAGTTCTTCGGCGGATACCCCGGGGATTGTGACGACGCCCTGTTGCACCGTCAGTTGAAGTGAACTTTCCTCTTGTTGGCGGAAAAGAATTGCCATTATTTGAACAAGAGTCGCGGGCACGTTATTTGAGGCGATTTTTGCCCTCGAATCATGTTCATTACAACCTTGAATGCAGTGCCCCATGGGTTCGCATTTGTCTCAAGGCACAACTGCTTGTAACAATTCCACTTACTTTCCCATATAGCCTTCTTAAACCAACTTCGAAGATCGCGATATTCTTTTTCGACTGCCGATATTCTGGCTTCTCTATGTAAGTATACACCCGTGCACTGAAAAAGGGATTAACTGTGGGTGTAGTCTTCACTCACTCGCTAAACGATCCCTCTCACCAACATGGCACTGAGGGAAGTCAGATCGACGATTGAGCCTAGCCCTCTGCCTCGGAAGGTGCGCTCGCATCCAGCATTGACTAGTACGATGTCCAGCTCTGCTAAGATTTCAAGCAGGATTTGGTCCGACCTTCCCAGTCTAAGGCCCACGGGTTGAAATATCAGGCAATAATTTTGGGGCTGTAATTTCTAGCGTCCAACAACAAGCCGTTTAGCATCTCCTCATATCGCGCTAATGTGGCACTAGGAGCATAACACCTATAGATATGGACACCATTGACTTATGCTCTTACAAAGCCGGCTCCCGGGAATGCCATAGTTTCTTGAATGGCTTGCCGGCCGTATGCCCTTTCCGTCGCGTTTCCCCATGAGTCTTTCACCCACGTAGTATTACCCCAATTTCGGTAAGATTGACAGATTACCGCCCCGTCTACATTCGACTCTCGAATGGTTTGCAATATCAAGTCTTGAGGTGCCTCGCAGTGGTTGAGGTTAATTTGTATCAAATTCATTTAGCCCTACTATTTAGCTCCCTCCTGTATGTTGGGCACCTGCATCACCTGCAACGTGCCGGTCGTTCACTCCCTTTTTTCCTTTGCACAACATGCATCGCGGGTCTTCAGTGCAGTCTTTGATAAGATGGCTCTCATCTCCGCACTTCTGCACCTTCTCGACATGTCGGGCTCACTGCTGCTGACCGAAGTCGAGGCGTGAGAAACATCTCTTGATTATATATAATATATTTGCTCCCTAAGTTGGCACACGACCCAGCCTATTTTTACTTTGCCCGCGGTAATCAGTTTAATCCCGATTCAGTCGGCAAGCTAATGATAACGGTCTGTGTACCTCCATACCCCTTCTTCATTCTTTTTATTGCGCTTTCTTACCTGCTCCTGTTTCCTTAGCACAGTGCCGGTATTCTCTCGTAATCTGACTTTGTCTAGGCCTTTACACTCGTTTACTATTTATTGCTTTCGAGCTTTCACTTCAGCTTGCTCACCTAGCACCTTCTCCACCTAGTCACGTAAACTATCCGCTGTCAACTCGCTGGGTTTGTTTAGCCCCAGCATCAGATCCTCCTTCTGGGTACGTCTGATGCGACCCACACTGCCGTCCAAGTCTGCCAACTCCGGATCGGCTTTGATTTTCCGGAGGATATATCTCCTTTCTTGGAAATAATGATTGTTCCCGGATGAATCTTCTTTTTTCCTTCTGCCATTTCTGCCACCCACCTTTGTCGATCGTTCGGGTTTACGTGCTGTAGATTCTTCTTCTCTTCGTGAAAGTTGGGGCCGTAGTCGAAGAACTATCCGGAACTTTCCCCGGCGCAAGGGTTTACTAATACCATCCCTACTCCGTTTGCCCGCATTCTCACTTACCTTATGTTCAGGAGGCGTCACCTGGGCCACCCGCGTGACTTTGCCACATGACGCTTGGGCCTTTTATATAAGGTTCCTGGAAAACATAAAGCCTTTGGAGTAGTGGGTTTTATGGTCCCACGCAAGCTTCCCAAGAAGTATTTTATTTTATTTTAGGATTGGCGATAGGTAATTTATGGACTTACTCTGTCTTCAGAATATTTGTCTCTGGAGTCGGTTTAGCAACGATACCAACAGTTTTTAAGGAACCATAAGTACACAGATTCCTGCAGAATAAGGAGGTGTGCGACAATTGGAACCATACGAAGTCTAATCTTTCAAGTCCTTGCTTTGCGTCCCACAATATGGCTCAGCTGCCAGAAAACGATATCAGATAGTCATAAATTTCTCATAACGTTATTTGTGACAGATATTGAGCCCAAAGGCAATATCTTTCGAACTGATTACTTCAGGTGGTAATACTAGTGAATATGCAGCCCTAAATGGTGAGTAAATCACTTTGGCTCTATTAAAGTAAGTTACTTATTTTCGATAGTATCACCGTGGCTGGAAATATCTTTAACTTCAATTCAACTGCTCGACTGTAATTCGGTTAAAGATAAACGAAATGCTCGTGTGTTACCGGTACGGGTAGGCTTTCATGCAACCTTTTCAAACTTATCGAAATCAAATGCTCTTCAAATACCACACGTCCAAGAGCCTTCATTGCTTACACCTTTTCAATTTTCCAAACGGAATCCAAATAACGTCAATGTAATGAAGTGGCACTTCATGAAATCCTATTTAGCTCCTGGACAATGAGCATTCAATTTGCACAAAATGGACATGCATTCTCCGGTCAGTTATATTAAATCAGAGAACCCTCGGTCTTTTGAAATTGGAATGACTTCTTCTCCCTTTTTCCGTTCATGTCCAATTACTCGGTTATTATTCCTGGCTAATGCTAAACCGTCCAAAGTGAATGGTGAACATTATGCGCAGACGTTCTTGGCTTCGACCCTCTTCTGCTAAAACGCTCTTGCTTTGACTAAAAAGATACTTGGTGATGATGAATGTGACTTCGGTAGCATTGATCTTCAAAGGCGATTGGTTTGGAGATTTGTTAGTGGATCGAATCAATTTCTATACCTATCCATGTTCGCACCGAGTAGCAGAAAACATCCAAAGGTAAATAGTGTCTCACCGCGGCATTTTCATGCTATTGATTGGGTAGTTGAAGTGGTTATACTCTAAGGATAATGCGATGCATTGAGAGCGTTAAACCGTGACAATATTCACTTTGGATTAGTCTTCTTGACTCGTATTGAGATCGACTTGACTTTTAATGGGCTGCTTCTGGGGTGATTTTTTTGCAATTTAGTTTATTTTCTAATCACGCATGCAAGGAAGAGCGACGTCTCTATAGATGCTCTTTTTGCTCGTCTTTGAAGTCACGATTAATGAAAATGGCCACTTTTGCTTTTCGTAGATATAAAGACACAACGCAAACGTGGCATTCCCCGCGTTTACGGTCCACTGTACCTCCGGTAAGGTTTCATGGCCGAAACTACTTCAGGTGAGTTTCCGTGCGGGCTTGTGTCTGATTGCCCTAATTGAGCCTTGGGTCATTCGCCTACTGCATCATAGACCAGCATACCAAAGTGAGTACAGGATTTCCCGACGCCACCACGTGGAGGTTCCCCTGGGCCACTTGGTTTCAGTACAGCCGACGGGGCTGTTGCCTCGTCTTTCTCCCCGTCACCTTAGAGCACCAGATGGGCGGACAAACAAACAAACAGATGGTGAATCAATTTTATTGCTGCTATCTTTAACGGGTCGTTCGCAATATGGGGATTGACGCACCCGAGATGCCCGAGAAAGGAGTTCTGACCCCCTAGTTGGCAGTATATTTGTGTCTTAGGTGATAGCCTTGAAGAAGCCTGCCGATCAAGAGCAATTTGCAAATGATCGGTACATGCGAGGACATACTGGAAGGCTTCGGAGCAGTCGACAGCCCTCTACCGACGTCGATGAGACGATATGGGCATAGCTTTACCAAGGTGGTAGTTGCGGCGTGTATCAGAAGACCAGCCTCCTCGGGATCCTGGTCAGGTAATTTGTATTATTATTACTAAGCAGACCCCATCGTTTCGAGCGAGTATGAATTCCAGGATCAGCTAAGCATAGGCCAGACCTCAGGGAGCTGGAATAAAGGCTTCGTCTCTAAGGGTACACTTGTTCTTGACTGTTGCGGGCCGCTCCCTTGTACACGATGTTATGATTGCCTTCATAAATAAAAATAATAAATTTCTTGAATTCAACGCAACAGCAGCGAAGGAGAAAGAGTTGAGTGTGTTCCGGCGCAGCACAAAAATTCGCACTCACGACAGGATCCACCAAAAGAGGCAGCAAGAGCTGAAACAACTGACGCGACACCGGGACACCCAAAAACAAGGAAGCATTGTAGACTGATGCGGTGTCAGTGCGTGGACGCAAACTTCAGTACCTTGCAGTGTTCCTGTTCCTAAAAAAATGACCAGACCAAATCGTTAGCCCTGAGCACACAAGCCGAGCGAGAGCAGTGCAGCTGACCGTCGTATACTCGGCAATGGCATTTTCCCTTGGCGCTTGAAACTAGCCAGGCTCGCGTTGATAAGCAAAGGGAAAGGAGATCCTGGCCTGTTGTCTGCATATTGGTCGCTATGTATGCTTGACACGGTTGGGAAAGTGATGGGAAAGTTCACCAAGAGTAGATTCGCTGAGGCGATCCGTACGCCTGTAACTCGTGATGTCAAAAATGTTTTCAATTCCGTAAGATGGGCGTATATACTGGACACCTTAGAAAACTCATTCCATGTGTCGAGCTAGCTCTTGCATATATTGAGTGATTATCTGGTAGACCGCACCATGCTGTATAAGGAGCTAGAGGGCCAAAAGAGGATGGAGATCATATCGGAGGTGGCAAAGAGTCAAACCTCTGGAACGGTTCCTACGATAGTCTACTAAGACTCTGCATGCAGAGGAGTAGTGCCTGGTAGGTTATGCAGACGATTTTGCGGAACTTGTTGCCGAACTCACTATTGAGCAGACGCAAAGCTGAGTTGGCATGTTGATGAGACGGACACCGAATAGATGACTCATGGTTTCAGCCTTACGTTGGAAAAATTCGAAGTAGCCATCTTGACCAAAAAAAAATCCATATCGATGGGCAAGTTGACAATAGAGCCAAAACCAACGGTTAAATAACTTTTTTTAACGCTCGACCCAAAAATAAAGTTTTTCGAGAAAATCAAACCAGCAGCGGACAAGGCCGCAGCTGGAGTTTCGGCCTTAAATCGGCTAATAACGCATGTTAGCGTCCGCTACCGAAGTCTGTTCTGTTCTACGGCGCGGATATATGTGCTGATGGCCTAGGCAAAGACTTTTATGGTAAGTGCCTTGCCCAAGTGTAAAGACGGAGAGTTTTATGAGTGGCGTCTGCGTATCGTACTGTCTAAGAACCGGCCGTGACGGTGATCGCGCGAGTAATACCCATTGTCCTCCTTACGTAAATCTATCTAACGCCGTAAGGGGGCAGACTTAGGAGAAGCAGTTGACCATGAAGACCAGCAACACTCACTAACTTAGTTGCAACTCTCCTCTCGAAATGAGTCAAGAGGCGGCCTATCGGCAACTTAGGCTGTGACTGAATCAAAGGCATAATAAGATTCATATCTTCCTTACCCAACTTCTAAGTGGACATGGAGGTTTTCAGTCTTACCTGCATAATATTGGGATGGTAGGATCTCCTAATTGAGTTTTCTGCAACGGAGTGGTAGACGACGTCAATCATACCTTTCTCTTGCACAAGAAAAAATAGATTGGGTTAGCAACTTTATGCAGATACAGAAGAGCTTTCACTAGACAACGTTGTCAGAAAGACGAAGAGAAGGGCTAGCAGGCGGACTTGTGTTGCGCATTACGTTCGATTTCTTCATGCTGCGAAAAAGATTGAGCTGGACCGCCCTCCCTTTTCCTCCGGTCGGCAAAAAGAATTCCCTGAATTGAAGGCTTGCTAAACCGGGAGGGTAGGATAGCTAGCCCGAAATAATGTGTCAAACGGTTCCAGCCTAGCTCTCTGAAGACGCGGAGGTGTTTAGTTGGTAATCCGACGCTGTACCATTGCAGGACTCCAACTCTTCATGGGTAAATGCATTCAACTAACTTAGTTACCGAATTTCGCATCAATAGGTATCCCTATCTTTGAGGAAAGTGCTGTAGCAGATGGGTGGACATTTTTGGAATGGTTTTTGGATAAAATAAGGTGCTTTTTTAAATTTGCCACAGCCCGAGTTTTCCTAGAAATTGGCTCTATGAGCTTCTAGCTCTTTTAAGATTAAGATCCCTCTCTTATTAAGCCTTTTTCTCGAGAAGCATTTAAATTCGCTACTAGTTTTAAGTTCAAGCAAATTTTCAATAGAACTAACAATAGAACTAACTAACGATTTAGAGCGTTGTTTCACTGTTGGGAAGGGTGCAGTTTACTAAACCCATGTGGATGTATTGTGGTTACGATTTTGGCGAAAGTCTCCCTTGTTTATTCAGTTTGTGTAGAAGATTTCACCCTATACTGGACACACTCCGGAGGCTGCTATGTGATTCCAGTCATACTTGTTCGCACCTTCTTTGTCATTACTTGTTAGTTTACAGCGATTTTTGGAATGGCCAAACTACTGGTATTTCTGTCCTTGTAAAGAAGCGTATTTCCTCTAACGTCCTTCTGTTGTAATTTTTCTATACAGGAGGTACTAGAATCCATATATGGAATGTGTTTTCTCTTTGGTTGCCTTACTAGATGTGGAGGAGTGAGTTTAAATTTTAATATTGGCTGAGGTATTTTAGATTTGCTAAGTACGCTTTTGTTTCAAATCCCTCGCTTGCCAGTTTTACCTAACTTCCTCCACCTTGTCTAAACTTGGATTATCACCATTAGTCCCTTGGTGTTCTCCAGCGAGTATATAAGCTGATTTTGAGATTTTCTAGCCAGCTAGCCTAGCAGTATTTAACCTTTTCTAGTAGCTGAATTTGGTTCATCGATGTTGCCTTTACGTAGGTTGACCACGTGAAAGTCGTTTTTCCCTATTAAATGAACAAGCTCCTTGATGAATGCCCTACTGGTGACGAATATTGATTCGTGCTTAGTCTGGGTAGTCTTCTATGTAGCCTCATTAGTCTCTGCGAATAGGCTATGCATATCTAGGATGCTATATCTCCGCAGTGCATTATCTCTGGGCACTTCGGGGCCCCTTTCCTAATTTGTGGTTTCCAAGATGAGCTTTCTTCGTGATCTGGTTGGCGCTATTGGCATTTATCACTGTAGCACGCACATTCATTTTAGGTTTTGCTACTACAAAACGTCAGCATTGATTTGACTTCTGTTCCTTTTGGTAAGTTACTTGCTTGGCACAGAATCAAGTATACCTTCGCTCAATTCGTTCCAGAAACGTTTTTTTTAGGATTTCGAACTTCAACGCTTGCTTATGGAAATATTTAATAGTTTACTCGGCAAATTAATGAGCCATAGATTGGACTTCCGTTCACATCAACTGCCAAAATGCAACTTGCCTAAAGACATTGAGCCATACATAAAGGTTTTGTAATGAACTTAAGTTCAAGTGACCATCCTGAGTGCCCTAGATGACCTACAGGGAAGAGCTACCCCAAAACCAAAAAGAAATGGCTAAGTGGATCAAAGAACTCGATTTTCTCGAAATAATGGGTTGTTAGGTCAAATTCGGGTGAGTCATATTCAAGCCATGGGACCGCTTCAACACGATAACTTTCGGAGTAACTGTGGAAGACGTTGTTATAATTCCTACACAGTCACGTGCATCTAATGCAGGAACGCCCTGATGTGTGAGACTGGACTCTGGAACTCGACATTTTAGACATGGGGGGTTACGTATATTCGGGCGTCCGCAACCGAAACGAAAGGCTTTGGGATCCTCCCAACAGTCTTCGAACAAATGTCCAATCTCTCTTCAATCCCAAACTGAGGATTTTCTGAGATGTACTTCATGTCAACACCCTCTTTAGATTCAGCAGAATAGTTGCATAACTAGTGAGAGAGCCTGCTTAAGAGACGCTCCTCTAAAATTTTACTCTTCTGTACTAACTTACGCAGCTCGCAAACTGTACTAGCCGGAAAATAGGCAAGTTGCCTCTGAACGTCCGGTCTCAGCCCACGACGTAGCAACTCTACCAATTTATCTTCCGTTAAGGAATTTTCTAGCCTATTGGTTAGCGAACGCACATCTTTATAATAACTGTCGAAGTCTTCGGATGGACTTTGCGTTCGGTCTCGCATCAGTTCAAGGATATCCCAGTCATCTAGAGAATCCTTAAATTTTTGGCGAAAAAAGGGATTCACCCGATTCGTCCGACAGACTGGTGGTAGACCCCCGTATTATGGTTCGGTCATGCATTGTCTTACTTTAAACGGCCTAGAAGGCAATGAAAAGATACTACAAGTTTTGGCCATATTCCAGCCGAGAAAATCTGATCTGTAGCTAATTTGCCTGACTCTTTGGTATGGGCCGATGATGTTTTGCTCGTATGGGACCATAATGCAGAATACCTTATAGATGTGACTCTACAACGTCAAACTTCCATAATTGCTACACTGCGTGATATGCCCTCTTATGCGTGGGATATATATCGCTTCATGTTGAACCATCAGTCATTGACCGTCGACTCCTGGCAACTTATGGTTGTTAAGACGATGAATTGCACGAACTGTTCCTTTCATGGTTGATGATGGCAGTATTTGTCCATCGTCTTCAATTGCCGGAACGTTCAACATGCCGATATTCTAATTGTTGAACAGTTCATCAAAATACTCCACCCACCTATATGTCTATGAGGACGGAAATAAGATTTGACTCTTTGTCTCAGCAGTGCCTGGTGCGATTGTTCGCTATATTTTCCAAGTTCACAGACCCATTGGTTTTCCTAGGCTTCCTTTGGCTGCCTGTGAAGTCGCTTCTTCACTCAACAGAGTTTATAAAAGATCTCTGCAGGTGCCCGCTCTTTTTGAGATTGTTTTTTACCCGGTAGCTTACATTCACCGTCGAACCAGTCGTTCCGACTTTTTTTTGCAGCTAGGGCCCAGTATATTTGTGGTCTTACCAATGTACACGTTGTGCAGGTAGTTGTAAAGGTCATTTTTCGAGGCTCCATCTCCAGGATCTTTATACCCTGCTATTATTGCGGCATCCACTTCCCCTTATAGATATCACGGGGGACTTTGTTATAAATGCTTCAGTGCTCACTGTCACCTCACTGTCAGAGGAGATTTGAAGTGGTGTTAGACCAGACCATCCTATATGTTTTGACATTTATCAAGGGTAAGCAGTGACGGCAGTCAAATAACACGTGGTCAATTTGATTGAAAGTAATACCGTCTGAAGAGACCCACGTTTGATTGTGAACCGTTTATCACGCAAGCCGGATTCTTACAGCAATCATTTTATAGAACCCAGCTAGTTGAGTAATCCGCAGTCGGTTGTCGTTGGTATTTTTATGTAAGCTATGGAAGCCAACACATCGCCCGAATACAAGCTTCATCCTCACTTAGCTATTAAAACCTCCAAGTATGATTTTGATATTATACCTGTAACTGACTTCGAGCCTTGTAGAAAGTATCCCTCTCCGAGTCTGCAGTCTCATCTGTAAGGATGTGAACGTTAAAGAGGTTTATATTTCGAAATTTGCCTTTCAAACACAGAGTGCATAGCCATTCGTTTGGCTGACTAGGAAACCTACTTCGAACACATGGTATACTGAATGTTCACTATAATAGCTTTTCTGTAGAAAGCCGGTCCCTATTCAGGGCATCGCTTATAATGCTGTAAGATCAACCTTATGTTGGTACAGGGTACTGGCTAGCTACTTGACGCTTTCTTTTCTGCACAAATAGCCCACGTTCCATGAGAAAATTCATAAACCGCTAGTCCGTTCTCGTTGCCGGGTTCATCGTTGTGAAATCCATTAGTTCCAAAGCTCCTTTTGTGGCCTCGTCAAAATTTTTGTCAGCCCTACCCAACCCCTCACTTGGATGACTAGCTAGGAAAGCTTGTCCCGTTTTAAGACGTGCGAAACACAGTTTCATCCTTCTTTGTCTGCAATTTTTCATTAGGAAAGATCCATCAGGAGGTAGAGACAGGTTTTGGAAATAGAGCTGTTGGTTGGTTCCCGGAATGGTGGATGCAATTGTATTGGCATAGCTAAAATTGGAATTGGAAGATCCTCGGTTAATTCCGTTTTCTCACCAACACGTCCAAAGATATCTGACTGTACTTCGATACAGTCTTTTGTTCGAGGTTTTGTCGGGCTGGAGTATTTCGGCGACCTGGTTGGGAAAGTTGTTAACAGCGCTTTCGAGTGGCAGTGGCCGTCATTTTTGACCCTCTTGATTTTTTCTTCAATTCGATTCTACTTGACTCTTTTTCCAATTTTAGAGCCATTTGACACAGTGTGAGGGTATAAAACTTTGTAAAAAAATTACACGCGTTGTGGATCGGTATCTCGTCTGTTCTCATTCAATAATTTAAACGAAATTGTATCTCATATCATCATATGGAGTTCTTATTTGCTTCTACATAACAATTTCAGTATGATAAGCTGTTTTTCTTCATTGCTCTTTTCTTTATAGTACGGAACTTTGCTTTTCCATCAATTTAGACAAATGCATCAAAACCCATAAAATTTCGCACATCCGTAAATAAACACAAAAAATTTTCCGAATCAACATGATATCAAATTGAATCTACTCAGAATAGGGTTGGAGCACAGTGAAAAGAATTGATTTCAAATACACAAACGTATTTTTTTTATTTAAAACACATTTGTTCATGTCGGTCCATTACTTCGGAACAAAAGGCAAATAGAATGTATCTAAACCCGATATTTTCACAGAATCTTATCCCGAAACCTTCTATATATTGTCATTGAAATCGTTTTCCACATCCTTGTTGTGATTTTCCAGTTTACAAAGATATGTACATGGCAATAAGGAACAATGGATATGTGGAAGTTCCAATGATCAGGACTAAGCCAAAGTGCAGGGGAAGAAGGGCTCACACAATTTTCCCTAAGTGAAAATAGTCCGCGCATGTATCACAGATCCTGAGCAATATAACGTAATATACACCAATCGAAATTATATTGCATATAGGGCGATTATCGCAAGATGTAACTGTAGATATTTATTGTCTTCCTTTCTGAAAGGGACCTTCAACCCTCGGGAGGATGAAAACGATTGTAGGGTGCGATTTTCCCGCTGAGATTCGACGATACAACATCACCAGGACAGGGCCTGTTGGATGTAAATGGATATATTTGTTCAGCCATCTTGATTACCAGCGCCTATAAAATAAATGAATTGTTGGAATGGGGTGAAAATCATTGCGCGGCCAGTAGTCACCCCAGCCCAAGGACGGGTAATAGACCAGGGTACAAAAATCAGGGTATTTAGGAACAGATGGATAGAGATAGAAATATCTGTATATCTTTTTCCGCTTTTAGGAAGTGCAGTTAAAAAGAGATATTCGACATAATAACGTTACAATGAAGAGATGATGTGGAAAATGGAGACAATCAGGCACCCGTTTGCTTACGTTCCGAAGGGTGCATGTTCTTAATGTTGGTTTTAATTCGTGTCATTTTATGCGAAGCGATGGGGGATTGAATGGAGGGTATGAGAACAATAGCAGTCAATTCCCGAGTAAATGATGATGTCGAATTGTTCAGTTAGGATTGAAACGAGCTGAATAATTGGTTTCATCATGAAACCATAACGAATATTTCATTATTTCCTCTGAGCCTTGGAGATTTTTATGAAATTAATTTGTGATTGTTTGAAGAGTGACAGCTGATGTGATGTTACTTAACTTTTTGGTTTGTGATTTGATACTATTATATGCTTGATAGAATGCTAACCATTGTTGCTGAATTGGAACGTATTCAAATTTCATTTCCAAGTGCTCACAGCAGATGTCCAATAAGTTGTAATGACCCTGCTTGTTAGGATGCACAAAATTAACATCCGGATTGGCAGCCACGAGCGCAACGCTAAAGAAAAGCAAAGAATTTTTTGACATTCGGGCTACCCTTTCCGCTCTTCCGGTTTCGGGAGCCTTCTCGTCAGGGAATTGCTTTCACCAACGCGATGGGGAGGACGGGGAGAAAGGGAGTTGTTAGTTCTAGGAACTCCTTGGCATCGGGTTTCTCTACCGGCCAAGTTCAATCCTCTTCACAGCAAAAAGAGTCCGTACGCAAAACGCGACACAATTCCATCTGCCAACGTTTCTCAGCATCTCTCTGGCAACGTTGTCGAAAGAAAGCTGCAGAAAGTTCCTGATGAAACCCATCCTACCTTTGACTAGAAAAAAAGGTGCGTTCGACGTCGTCCGCCACTCCATTGAAGAACACACAATCAGGAGATCGTGTCTTCGTAATCTTGTGCAGGTAAGATCAAAAACTTCCATGCCAACTAGGAAGTAGGATAAGGAAACAGTCGATCTGTGCGTTGGCGTTCTTTACGGCCAATCACCTCTCTTAAATCTCCGCCCTTGCCGCTGTAGATGGCTTTACGTGCCATAGGAAGGAGGATATCGGGATCCCTCCCGCGATCACCATTACGGTCGATTCAGAGATAGTGACATAAGGCGGGGCAAAACTGCCTATCCTTGCACTTGGGCAAAGCGCATACTAGACACCGAAGGCTTCAGCCCATAAGAAAACGTCTCCTGGTAGACATATGGCTGCATCGATGCTGCTTCCATTTCCTCAAAAAAGCTAATCTTCGAGTCGAGCACTTAACCAAGGTATTTATCCTCTTGACTCAATTGTCAACTCGCCGATCGATATGGTTCACAGGGTCGAGAGTCACTTTCAAGTCAGGATGACATTTTTTTTAGCGAAAGGATGAAAACGGCTGTTCATGGTTTCAGCCTTGCACTGGAGAAGCGATTACCACATCAATATGCCAAGTCTGCTTTGCGCCTGTTCAACAGTGCGTTCGGCAGCAAGTGCAATTATCCTTTTCCATTTGTCCTTCTTTGTTCTTATTATTTTGGCCCTGGAAACCGCATGGATAAAGTTGCCTTCAGCGTCGTCTTCTTCTTTTCGCCTTTTCCCGAGCTCACTTTGCAGTGAGTCAGTCTGAATGTTTTTGCTTTTCGAGCGTCATTCGCAGCTGGCTATGTTCGCAAAATGCGGTCCAGTTATTTCTCCAGGTTTATCAGCCTATTTTTAACGCCTCTGCTGACGATGCACGTGTCCGAACCCACCTGCTAAGGTCTAACGATTCTGTTTGTCTGGGCTTTCCTCGGAACAGGTAGACTGCAGGTACTAGAGTTGCCGTCCCCACGCCGGCAGCAGCCTCACTTTGCAAGACTTCCTATCAATTTGGGGGTCCGGGTATCACATCGAGTGTTTTTTAGCCCTAGCTCCCTCTTTCGCTAGGCGCTGCGATGAGGGATGCATTTTTGTGCTGCGTTCAAATGCAGTCAACCACCTCCTTCCCAGTTGTTACACCGATTTTTTTATTTATTCTATTTTTATTCTTTATGGGTGGTGTATGGTGATTGGAAACTATCAAATAGAGCGCAGTGTGCCATCTATAATACAACCGTGCGTTAAGGTTCATGGTCTTTAATTGAATTGACTTCAGCCCCCATCTCGCTCTAGAAAAAGGAGCCACTCTGCCTTGACTGTTTTACGCCCTGTAACTCTAAAGCGGCCTGCTAGTCGACTTTTTCAAGTTAATTTATTACATTTCATGTAAAGCTGGCAGCGACCCTTTTCATTGTGCGACCTATCGACGTGTGCCTTTTAAGCTAAATGGAGAGATAAACTTCGTATTGTATATATTCGTCATCTCATTTGCCAAGATGTCAATGGGCATCATTCCAGAGATGACGAATGCTGCTTGATCTGAGACAGTCCTGAATGCCGCGCATCTCCTTGGGGCTGTTCTCCTGTAACTCAGCTTGTTTGTGCTAAATGTAACCTGAAATACCTTTCCGCAAACTGGAGCCGCATAGCGCAGGCTCGAACTCACTACCTTAGCTATACGCAACCTGTAGGACACCCGCAGAGACAACGTACTCCTGATATCCGTATTCAGTGTCATACCAAAGCCTCCGTTCTTGTAAATAGTTGTTGGCATTAGCTGTAAGGTAGGCGGAAATACCAATCTTCCCGAGAGATTCCCGTATTATGTTCCAATTGGCAGAATTGAATGCATTTCTCACATCCAGGATTGCATTTTCGGCCAAGCCAGTAACCGTTTTGATGGCATCAATGGTTGATCTGGCTTTACGGAACCCATACTTTCGTTCTGAAAGGTCTCCCTGGCTCTTAACAACTGGGAGTAATAGCATCTTCCCCGCTGTGTCCAAAAGACAAATAGGTTTGTCGAAGGTTGGCTCATCTGGAGGTTTGCCAACCTTAGGCAGTAGCACACTCTGTCGCTTCCATGATGCAGGAAATATCCCCTCGGACATGCACGTTTCGAACAACTCAGCGAACATGTCCGGTCTGGATTTCACGACAAGCTTAAGAGCCCTATTCGACATGCCATCCAGACCCGGAGCTTTGTAACCTCCTATTCTAGCGCAGATCTCCAGCAGCTCGTCACTGTGACTGGTAATATTGCCGTCATATTCATAGGTCGCTGGAAGCTCTCTGTCTGTCTGTCCGTCACACGCATTTTTCTCGGAGAGGGTAGTAGCGATTCACACGAAACTTGGAGAGGTGGGAACTGTGAACGCTCATGCATATAGTGAGTTACATCATTCTACATCGGATTTAAGGGGGGGGGGGGTCAGCATATATTAAAAAAAGGGGGGGGGGGTGTATTTTTTTTCATCAAATATAGTCGTGTGAGGTATCAAATGAAAGGTCTCGGTTAGTACTTAATACGGAGCTGGTCTTAGTTTTGGTATTTGTTGGAAAGGTGAGGAGAGCGGAGGGTTGAAAGTGATCAGTGCTTTAACGAACCCATTCTCAGAAATAACCCAGCCCAAAAATCTGAAAAAAATCAAGAGGTTGCCACTATATCGTGCCTAGGCTCCAAAATACCCTCCATACCAATATCTGTCAACATAAAGTTAATAATAGTACATTACAATAATTTTTAATAATTGGCTGCGAAACCACAACTTTGAGACCACTCAAAATGTTTCACCATAGGGTCAAAGCTCTTACTTACAATGACCTTGCCAGTCCTCATGTATTCCACGGAGACCTGGGTTCCTAGCAAGACAAATTGCAAATTCTTGCCGCGTTCGAGAGAAGCATTCTCCGAAGAATTTTCAGCCCCCTTCATGAGGATGGATGATTTCGTAGCCTACGGAACTGGGAAATCTTTAAGCGATACCATGACCGTCCGGTTGTGGATAAAATTCTGCTCAATATGTTGCGGTGGGCGGATCTCTTAACCTGTATGGATGAGGATGCTTCAGTCCGGAAAGTCTATAAGGGCGATATGGTAGAAAAAGAAGACGAAGAAGACCCTCCCTGAGATGGGCCTATGGTTTAGGCCAGGACGCCAGACAGCTTTTAGGGATATCGAATTGGTGGACCTCGGCGCAAAACTGGGATGTCTAGAGGTCTTTATTAAGGCAGGCCTAGACCGGATACCGGTTGTTGCGCCGTTGACGATGACTTAAAAACCAAATAAGAAGCATTCGCGGCACGTGATGTTGTTCTTGTTCAACAAGGAAAAGAACGCTAGTTCTTTTAGCTATTCCAACCCTGGAAAATTAGGTGTGCTGGTTTCGATGCGTGCTTCTAGGCCAGGAAGACACCACCGTCAGAACAATTTGGACGAAAAATAAATTGGGCGCAGCAAATCATCTCCAAGAAGGCTCGCAAGGCAGATTGAGAGACATGAACCAGTTTGTAAGTGTGACTTCTTCGCTTCGAAAGAAGGTCATGTTTGCATTGAATCGCGACCGCGAACGGCAAATGAATCTATTTCATCCAAAAACAAACCACTTCGGCAAGAAGGCGATGCTGCGCATGTGCCATATATCCTTCTGGCATGTGTATCGCATATCGTATTGCTATCGAGAACTTTCTCAAAATCGATGAAGAGCACCAGTGGTGAAATTTTCCTGTTTTCGATCAAATTTTTGAGGTGTTCGTTGATGCGTTGATTATTGTGGCTAATATCTTGGCAACAGTAGGAAGCTCGGAAATATCCCTCTAGTAATCGCACTCATGACAGGTACCCTTCTTCGGAATATTAATGATCACCCCCTTCTTACACCCAATGGAAAAAACTTAGATCCTCAGCATTTACAAATAGGAGAAAGTATCAACTCTGTAGAGACTACAGAAGTTGAAAGGAAGCGTTCAGAATAGAAACTGTCGGAACCGGGGGCTTTACTCCTTCTGAGTGCGTTGTTGGCAGTGTTTATTTCAGTTCCGTGTGGAGAAGCAGCGTATCTACATATAATGGTGGCTACCGTCCGTGGCGAAGTGCTCCTTCCTGCTTTTCTGCTGCTCATCAATCTTACGTTTAACATCTGTCACAGCGCCATTGAAGAACCACGCCCAGGCCTGATGCGATATACGGTGCAGAAATCATCGCTATTTAAGGCAGCTTCTGTTTACAGTGTCATGGGGTACACTATGTCAAAACTTCTCATACTTCTCCGCAGTCAGCCAGATCTTATAACGTACTTTTAAGATGTGGGAGACGACTTCTTCCACACTAGAAAAGAGGCGTTTGTATGACGGCCAAGCGGCCAACTTTGTGCTTGCGTAGCAAGGGTGCAGTAGATTTGTAGGAAACAGACTACTGTTACTCTGCTAATAATAGTGAGATTTTTATCAGACTTTCCAGTATTATGTTTCATATCATGGCCTATTGGGTTTATAGGATGAGCTTAGGGCATCTCCAATAAATGTTCCACCCCTCATCCTCTGCTCCTCCGCTCCTCTGCTCTTTTATTAACTTATTTTCCTTAGTTGACAAACTATTGGGATTGAAAGTATTTCGAGTCCAGGGGTTCCCAGATAGAGTATTATCGTGTTTCTTTAGCTGGGGCACTTCCTCCTCCTCTACAATTGAGTGTAGCTGTTTCAAATTCCTCGCAGTTGTCATTCATTCCATGCAGATGGTACATAGGAGAATCGTGAATCTCCACAAATATATTGTCAATCGGTTTTAGATAAAAGTTCATGTCGCAGATAGGCAAGCAAGGGAGAATGTTTTCAAAACCTCTAGCTCTTTCTCTCCGCTGGGAAGTGTCCATATACATATATGTGATTAGGTGACATAGAGGCTCTTTATAGTTGCAGATTACGTGCTCTACCTTCTTACTGACAATTATTCAGGAATTGTTCTGAAGCCACAGAACAATGACGGCTTCTAGATGGGGTTACCAGAAACTTTCAGCCCAATAGTGACGATAAAGCTCCGAAGCTGGACGCCATACTGAATAGTTCGTGGAAGCGTACACACTTTTACCAGGTCTGTAAGGTAAAATTGGCATAATAATTTTGGAAGTTGTTAAAAGGGTAGCACGACCACATTTCGCAAGCGCTTTGCACAAGCCGTTTCAGTTTTGTTAATGCTGTCCGGGGATCGCGGCAATGGTGATAAGTTTTCGATGTACATTTGGGAACACTTCTTGCTATCAGCAGCAACGTTCAACTACTTGCTCAGGTTTGGTAATCAAAATTATTAGCCGGTGTGCTTCACTCACTATTATCTTTAATCGAAACCTTTAACATAATATGTGAACTAATATATTTTTTATATTTTAACCAAGATTGAAATCATCCTGACGTTAGTGATGGGAAATATGACTCTTTTCGTTGAGTCAACTCATTTCAACTCACTCACATAGTCAGGAGTGCCTGAAAAAAGTGAACTTTATTTAAGGGTTTTGCAGTTCATTAAGTTCATTCTAGCACCAGGAAATTTCAACAATATAGGGTATAACATAGAGCAGGATTTTACCAATTTTGGTGGAAATCACGCTATTACTCACAAAGTTATAATAGGTCAAAGTTGTCGCTTCTTTGCAAATTCAAGGCTTTGAATATCAATATCACTTAAAAGTGCATATATTACGTGCTAGGCACTAATGGGGCACATGCACACTCAGATGTCTTTATAAAAGAAATACACAAAACCTTTCATAACTTAAGCGTCCATCTTCCGGTTTCCCGACTTGTTTTTCCTTCCTTATTGTAGGATTGTTAGCCCTGCCCAAACCGCAACCTGGAGGACCAGTTGATACAATTTGTCCTGTTTTTAGCCGCGGGAGACTCGCTTTCATCCGTTGCAGCTTTTTGTTAAGAAAGAACTCCCAGCGATCACCACGTGGAGGTGGAGATAAGGTTTGGTTGTAGAGTTATTGGTGTTGGTGCTGCAGGTGTTTCCCAGGTTTTATGCTCCATCGTGGGTACTAATCCACATTTTATCCTGGGACCTAATGCGCAGCTGCATAGCTGCACTGGGCCGATGAATAGAGGTTACCGAGAAAACCCCTAAAGTTACGTAACTTTTAGGATTGAGATCAATAAGGAGAGAAAACAGGTTTCTTAGATAGAGCATGCGACCTAGTTTTACCTAGCTTATAGTTCCAGTAGACATTTAAATGTCCTGCAGGGAACCCAGGCTGCTCCCCTTGCTCTTACCGCACTTACCGGGGCACTGCAGGGCCAATTGGGTTCCTCAATTCGCTGCTTATTATTGGCTGTATTAAGTGTTATGCCACCCATTTTATTGACATAATTGTTAAGCTTTATTAAAACTTGCATTGCCCAGTTGGCTACCATCCAAAGTACACGCTCCCGGAGGAAGCATTTCCATGATAATTAAGCATTGGCGCCTCCAAAGGTATTTCTCCTTCGCATTCATCACAACGGTGAATGGAATAACCTTTCAGAGGAAAGGCATCTATATTTCATGAAGAGAAAATTTCACTTATCCCATGCCACCAAATGCAGCAACAACAATACCAAAATTAAGAAGGTAATTTACCTGTACTAACTAGCCCTGCCCCTCCTTCTCAATCAATTTCTTAATAATTTTCTCTATTTTTCCAAAAACGATTATCACCTGAACAATCAGATCAACGAATCAACAGATCATAATGGCACGAATGCCGAGGGAGTGAATAAAAGAGATGATCAAATTGGCCCCTCGTTTTATTTTATCGGACGTCAAAAATCAAAAATCTGTGGCAGCCAATTTCATTCTTCAACGTATCTTATTATTGTTACAAAAAAAACCGTACAAGGCGTCCCATAGTTATTCGGAGTGTATTACTTTTCAGTTTTTCACGCCTTCGTCATATCAAACAATGGTTGAATGTCGATAGATTTCAGATCTCACGGGTGTAGGTATACCGGAGTTGTTCTCACTATCGTGTTGTGTGTTGCCAATTAAATCAGATTTTCCAGGGAGGTCTTTTGAAAGGAAGTTGGTTCTGGGAAATGTAAGTTTTGCATCACCAAACCACTTGGAGCTCCTTCCTTGGTTTTTCGTTGGAATTCTCCTCCTAATCGGTTTTGAATTTACTTCACATTTCCTGGAAATGAGTGTTTCAGATATGCTTCCGGTAATCTGGCAGGATCTTGTAGGCTTCGAAGGAGTACTTGATGAAGTTTTAGCTACATAAAGAAAACCGAACAATGGGTCCTTAACAGGGGCTAAAATAACGCAAGATACAGAGCAGTCGAATGAACGGTAACTCCGTTCAAAACGAATCTACTTGAAATCAGATAATTGTCTCTCATGGACCAAGTGAAGCGTTTATTAGAGTAAGACATCTTTAGGTCCATTATAATGAAATGATTTGGCCTTCTCAGTATTTTCCCTGGCGAAAAGAAATTTATCCGAAGCATTTATTAAGACATCATGAGCCCATTGTCACAGCCGGGGATGTTGTTGTTGGCAGTGTTGAGGCGAAACCAATGTATCATTGTAGAATGTTTCCAATAAAACACTTTTGTTGAATTGTAGCCACCTTTGTTGGACCATAAGTACACCCAGGGTCCGGATTTCTTTGTTGGTTTTTTCAACGTAAGAGTTTGCGCACTCTTGCCGACTTGACACGGCCTAAGAATTGCATCACGCTGTGCGGCTGTGAAGAGCCCCTGCTCAGACTTCGTGTTCAGATGGCAAAACTAACACCTTTGGGCCGATAATCAAGCTATGAAGATGAGATTTAAACTTATTTTAAATAGTATATTTTTACGAACTATTCACTGGATTAGGAGGTAGCTGGAGGCTTTCTTTGGCGCAACGTTAACCCTATTGCGATATCAGGGAAACCTCGGCCTTCATTTGACAGTAGTCATTATAATGATATCTACATCCATTCGGTTAAATAAGATACAATATGGACACGTCGAGGAGTTAACCATTAATAAATGTTAAACGTTTCTAATCACATCGTGGACACTGGTGGAAGTGACCAACTCAGAACAGCGAACCTTTCCAAGGTTAAAATCTCTGAGCGACTAAATCTCTAAGTGGTAATTTGTGATCATGGTGAGAATTGGTATATTTTGAGTAATGGACTTCATCTTTTTAATTGGTTAGAAATTTATTTTCATAAAGCCAGACCCGCATAGTTTTCAGATCGCTGTCAGAGATTTTATTGGTACTGCGTGAATTGCCTGTCCAATTTGTCAATCTGGACACGACACAAAAGGCTTCAAAATCCGTTTCTCATTAAGACATGCTGGAGCTCGAGCCCAAAGTGTTTGTTGATTAAGTGCAATTCATGCTGCGAGGAATTAGCTGGGTATGGTTACTTTTTAATGGTAATCATATCAGCGGTTATTGCTTCGTTATATATAATTTGACCTCCTTTGGTTCGTAGTCATGCTGATTTCTAGCCATTTATATAATTATTGTTAGTTCGTATTTCACACTTGGAAAGATTTAGTATAAATGATTAGGTTTTATTGTTGTTTAATAAAAATTAATGGCTCTAGAGTAAATTTCTGAATTTTGTGGCAACCAGCGAGCTGAAATTGCTTATTCCTAATTAAGACATTTCGATTGCTAACTCCTACAAATAAATCAAAAAAAAGCTATCGTTAAAAATATTAGGTTGGTAAAAAAATAATATCGTATTTTGTCAATAGATGGCTAGACTTAAACATATACAGCGATTTGAAGACGACAATCTGGGCTACAGGTGTCTCTTTCACAGTTTTATGATCGTACGTTTCAGTCTCAAGTTATAGCGCGTCAAAGATGGAGTCCACCAGGAAAGAAATTCGTCATATTTTACATTTTTACTATCTGAGAGGTAATAATGCAACGAAGGCGGCCAAAAAAATTTGTGAAGTTTATGAGTCCGATACTGTAACGATTCGCACAGCACGGCGTTGGTTTGATCGATTTCGTTCCGGTGTAGTAGATGTCAAAGATACTCCCCGTACTGGTAGGCCAATCGCCGTAGAAACCGATCAAATCGTCGAAATCATCCAAGTAGACCGGCATGTGAGCATTCGCTCGATTGTCCAGCAACTGGGTAGGGACCATAAAACCATTCGGAATCATTTGCAGAAGATTGGATACCCAAAAAACCTGGATGTTTCGGTGCCACACGAGTTGACGGAAAAAAATCTCTTGGACTGAATCAACGCCTGCGATGCACTGCTGAAACGGAACGAATTCGATCCATTTTTGAAGCGGATGGTGACTGGTGATGAAAAGTAGATCACGTACGAAAATCTCAAGCGAAAAAGATCGTAGTCGAACCGCGGCGAGCCACCCCAAACCATCGCCAAGGCCGGATTGACGGCCAGGAAGGTTTTGCTGTGTGTTTGGTGGGATTGGAAGGAAGTCATCCACTATGAGCTGCTCAACTATGGACAGACCTTCAATTCGGGCCTCTACTGTGAGCAACTCGACCGTTTGAAGCAGGCGATTGACCAGAAGCGGCCAGGATTGGTCAATAGGAATGGTGTTCGGCTCGGCCTCACACATCTTTGATGACCCGCCAGAAGCTACAGGAGCTCGGATGGGATGTCCTATCGCACCCACCGTATAGTCCGGACCTGGCACCAAGTGATTACCATTTCTTCCGGTCCATGCAAAACGCTCTTGGTGCTACTAAGTTCGCCTCAAAAGAGGCTTGCGAAAACTGGCTCTCTTAGTTTTTTGCAAATAAGGAGGGGGGGGGGGATAATGGAGTTGCCTTCTAAATAGCAACAAACTTGCGAACGAAACAGCACATCATCATCATCAACGGCGCAACAACCGGTATCCGGTCTAGGCCTGCCTTAATAAGGAACTCCAGACATCCCGGTTTTGCGCCGAGGTCCACCAATTCGATATCCCTAAAAGCTGTCTGGCGTCCTGGCCTACGCCATCGCTCTGTCTTAGGCAGGGTCTGCCTCGTCTTCTTTTTCTACAATATTGCCCTTATAGACTTTCCAGGTGGGATTATCCTCATCCATACGGATTAAGTGACCCGCCCACCGTAACCTATTGAGCTGGATTTTATCCACAACCGGACGGTCATGGTATCGCTCATAGATTTCGTCGTTGTGTAGGCTACGGAATCGTCCATCCTCATGTAGGGGGCCAAAAATTCTTCCGAGGATTCTTCTCTCGAACGCGGCCAAGATTCCCAATTTTTCTTGCTAAGAACCCAAGTTTCCAAAGAATACATGAGGACTGGCAAGATCATAGTCTTGTACAGTAAGAGCTTTGACCCTATGGTGAGACGTTTCGAGCGGAACAGTTTTTGTAAGCTGAAATAGACTCTGTTGGCTGACAACAACCGCACGCGGATTTCATCATCGTAGCTGTTATCGGTTGTGATTTTCGACCCTAGATAGGAGAAATTGTCAACGGTCTCAAAGTTGTATTCTCCTATACTTATTCTTCTTCGTGTTTGTGTTTGGCCAGTGCGGTTTGATGTTGTTGGTTGATTCGTCTTCGGTGCTGGCGTTGCCACCATATATTTTGTCTTGCCTTCATTGATGTGCAGCACAAGATCTCGCGCTAATAGCCGCCTGCTCGATCTGGATGAAGACAGTTTGTACGTCTCAGGTGGTTCTTCCCATGATGTCGATATCGTCAGCATAGACCGGTAGTTGGGTGGACTTACAGAGGATGGTACCTCTTGCGTTCACCTCAGCATCACGGATCACTTTCTCGAGGGCCAGGTTAAAGAGGACGCATGATAGGGCATTCCCTATTCGTAGACCCTTGTTGATGTCGAATGGTCTTGAAAGTGATCCTGCTGCTTTTATCTGGCCTCGCACATTGGTCAGGGTCAGCCTAATTAGTCTTATTAATTTCGTCGGGATACCGAATTCTCTCATGGCCGTGTACAGTTTTACCCTGGCTATGCTATCATAGGCGGCTTTAAAGTCGATGAATAGATGGTGCAACTGTTGTCCATATTCCAACAGTTTTTCCATCGCTTGCCGCAGTGAGAAAATCTGATCTGTTGCTGATTTGCCTGGAGTGAAGCCTCTTCGGTATGGGCCAATGATGTTCTGGGCGTATGGGGCTATCCGGCCTAGCATGATAGTGGAGAATATCTTATAGATGGTACTCAGCAACTTGATACCTCTATAATTGCTGCACTGTGTGATATCTCTCTTTTAATGTATGAGACAGATAATGCCTCGTTGCCAATCGTCAGGCATTGATTCGCTGTCCCATACCTTGAGCACAAGTTGATGAACCACTTGGTGTAATTGGTCGCCTCCATATTTAACCAATTCGGCTGTAATTCCATCGGCTTCTGGCGACTTACGATTTTTTAGTCGATGAATTGCACGGACTGTTTCTCGTAAACTTTGTGGTAGCAGTATTTGTCCGTCGTCTTCAGTTGGCGGGACCTCCAACTCGCCGATGTTCTGGTTGTTCTGTAGCTCATCAAAGTACTCAACCCATCGCTCCAATATGGCCATTCAGTCGGAAATCAGATTTCCCTCTTTGTCTCGGCAGGATGACTTGTTGGTAGAACTTTCGCGCCTGGTACGGTTGCTCCCTGTACTTTTCTAGTTCACAGACTTGTTGGTTCTCCCAGGCTTCCTTTTTCCGTCTGTGAAGTCGCTTCTCCGCTCGACGGAGTTCGTGATAAGTCTCTGCGCGTGCCCGTGTTCTTTGAGAATGCAACATTATTCGGTATGCGGCATTGTTGCGTTCGTTGCTAGCTTACATTCATCGTCAAACCAGCCGTTCCGACTCCTTTTGCGGCTGGCGCCAAGTATGCTTGTGGCCGTATCCATGATAACGTTCTTCAGGTGATTGTGAAGATCATTTGTTGATGCTTCATCTCCAGGTCCAGAAGCTACAGGAGCTCGGATGGGATGTCTTATCGCACCCACCGTATAGTTCGGACCTGGCACCAAGTGATTACCATCTCTTTCGGTCCATGCAAAACGCTCTTGGTGGTACTAAGTTCGCCTCAAAAGAGGCTGTCTGAGTTTTTTGCAAATAAGGAGGGGGGGGGGGCCTTCTAAAAAGCAACAAGATTGCGAACAAAACGGCGCATATTTGACTTAAATCGAGCAATTCTAATTATGTTAAATAAAGCGTTAAAATTCGATCACAAATACGACATTACTTTTTCCCCAACCCAATATATTTATTCATATAAAAAAAATCCGGCTTCAACTCCTAGTTAGATTCATCTGATTTCGCCGGCCAATGCCATTTCCTTATTGCAGTAAAATGAATGTTCAAAATTTCCATGAATTTTTCATCTTGTTGGAGTCACTCATTTTATGACGATCACATGTTAGGTCAAGCAATCTCCGCTTTGTCATTGGTTTCTTTTAATTGCTAATATAAGCAACGATTTTAACAGTTCATGAAAACGCGGACCATCAAATTGATAGGTGACTTCATACTTAGCTTTCTGGCCCAATAATGGGGAATGAAAAATTTCAACTCCGCAAATAAATAATACACGTGCCATATTTAATCCACTTTTTAGTAAATTGGAAGCAGCGCACAACCCCCTGTTATATCAACTGGCAGATGTTAAAAAAATCTAAGAATTTTTATTACGAGCCAGTAATAGATGTTTTTCATCCAGTGGACTTTGGAAAATTGCGATATGGCTTACTTGCGAGTCAACGTGACCAAGTACTCGTACTTAAATTCCGTTCTCCAAAATCAAGCCCTGGAGTGCTTTCAGGTCCACACAACCTCAAATTCCTATCAACCCACACCTACCCTCTATCATGCAAGATAACATACCATCATCACTGCATTTAGTCCTCAACATCATCTCGTAGACTTCTTAAGCATCAACAGCTCTTAAAGGTTACATCTTCCAATAGAAGTGATTCGCTTGACTTAATTCCTATTGCCTCTTCTGGAGCATTTAGGCGACACAGATGACTCGAAATACATTCCGACTGATGAGAATTCGTGGGACTTTATCTAAGATTTTTCTGCATAGCTCATCTTTCTTCTTTCAGCTGGACATTAAACGGTAATTTAACGTGACATGTGTCAACAATTATAAAGACAAGGACCTCCCATGACGGAACACTTTTCCCGGGTCGATTTTGAATCAAGAAATTTCAATCTGTGACCTTTTAGGGTTTGTTGTTTTTTGTTGATTGATTCCTTCCTAAATTTCATAATCAGATTTGAATAGGTGATATGATTTTATAGGATGTAGGTGTAGATATCAATGTTTAGGATTCGATTACATTTCATTATTTATAGAAAGATGAGGCATAGATACTTCCGGTCGTTATAGTTGAAGCCTTACAAGTATTGTGAGATTGAGATGAGCTCAATTACAAATAAGAAATGGATGAACTACCTTTGGAGAAGAGAGACGACATAAGAAAATTGACAGATGAAAAAATTAGAATGAAACCTTCTTCAGAATGAAATGGTTTCGTGATAAAACCAATGATAGTAACCGCTTAAAAATTAGGACTCGTTTTTTAAGTTTTATTTCCCATAATTCCAATAGAAGGACGACAAGCGGTTTCGTGCAGGGCAGAGACAACTTATCAGACCTTACCATAGCTTACATCTGCTCTGAGAGCAGTTTGATCGAAAGTGGCAACGCATTTCTTTATATAATCGCAAAATACGACAAGGGTGCGAATTATATCCAAGTTTAAACCACCAATAGTTTGAACCTAAGCTAGACCAAAGCTAGATTTTTGGTTGGGATATGAGGGACTACAATTTTTATTTTTCAATGTAGATATATATTTCGGAGCAACTTACCCCCTTATCAGTATAAAGCTACTAGCTTAGAGGTAGCTCTGTACTGCTGAAGGGGGTAAGTTGCTCCCAAAACATATATCTACATTGAAAAATAAAAATTGTAGTTTGGAGGAAGCTATTGGTCTGTAAATTTTAGGCTAAACTACAAATAGCAGACAATATCTAATCTCTTAGATATGAGGGGCCCTAAGCCAATATCCGCTTGGACCGGACCAAATGAAGAGCAACTTACTCTCACATTTTGTGGTCCACTGACCACTCGGACGTGAACGTAAGTTGCTCTTCATTTGGTTCAATCCAACATCAAGGGATTGTGGACTTAGGATCACTCACATCCCAAACAAAAATCATTCTTCCAATATTTAATTTACGTAGATTACGTGAATGTATTTACGTACTAAGTGTTGGAATTCCGTAACGGTAAGTCATCAGGCTACCAATTGGATACCTTCGTTTGGCAGATTACTTTGGGTTAGCCTCATTTTAGAGAACCTACAAGTCAGGGAATAATAATAGTTGGCGCAACAATCCATATTGGATCATGGCCTTAAAGTGTGTTAGAGCACTTAACTCAAAACCGTAAGACCATAAGACAGTAAGTCAGGGAATCCTTTTCAATAAAGAGAGGGCAAGGAAGGAAGAGTCCCCTGCCATTCGGTTTCACATCGGTCGCGTTCTGTCTTCCTTGCAACAAGAACTTGAACATAATGCACAAAACAGGTCCATCTCTCGGCGCTCCTCAGCGTCTTTCTCACAATTGTTGTCCATAAACTGCGTCAAGTTTGCGATGAATCCACTCCTAACTTCACAACTGCAGGATACACAATCAGGAAAACGTACTTTACCAATCTTATGCGGGTAACACAGAAGGCCGCTAGATACTGTATAAAGAAATGGTTGATCCAACCATGCTTTCGGTTCAGCCAAGCAATCTATCTACCACCTGGGTGTGTGTTGGCGTTTTTTACGAGCAACCACCTCCCTTAAGCCTCTTCCTTTTCACTTTTAAATCGTTTTATACTCCTTGGCAAAGAAGTGCGACCGCCCACACTATCGATTCTGAGACAGCGCGGTAAGCAGTTACCACCCCATCTGTAGAAGGCAACTGCGATACACCTCTTCGCCAAGTACATCAGCCCAAACTTACGGACCATAGAGCAAAACGGACTGTGTTGCATTTGTAAGGTTCAAGGTCCTTCCTCTAATAAAGGACGTTATGAATTTGTAGAGGGTTGATAAGCAAGTAATCGATCTTGTATCTGCGGAATCCTGCACCGTGTCCTTCTTAGGGATAAGATAGGTAATCCCCGCAGTGAGGAAGGTTGGAAATTCCTTCGGCCGACTAATGACCTGATTTATAATGTGTGCTAACTGACTGTGTAAATTTCTTATACCAGAAATTCTACACCCGATCCAGACAGAGGCCTCTCCAGTTCTTCAAGCTGTTTATGGCTCGTCGAACTTCCTCTTCGGTAACATCCGTAAAATTCATGCCAGGCGTATTGGCATGGCGGGTGCCTTCGGCGGTAATCCACTCAGCTCTGCTCAACATGCTGGGCGGGTAACCCCCAAAGTCCACCCCAATAATCTTTCGCATCCGTGACCGAAAACTGTACTGTCTCGATGCTCTGTTGGGATTCGATCTGAAAAGGCTCCGCTGGTTCCTTGCGTATGTTCCATGCTGGACACGTCCAGAATGACTTTTGCCATACCGTCGTAACCGACTGCATATGACAGAAAGTTTCGGCTTCAGTGTGTCCAGAATTTCAACTATGGGTGTCTTACTGGGGATGGCAAGGAACTATGCATTAGCATCAGCCTGTAGCTGAATTTCTAGTCAGATGTACTCGGATGCGCCCCAAGTCTGACACTAAACAGAAAAACACTATTCAATTAAAATCATATTGGAATATGGTTTCACCTTGGAATAATATTTCTGTAAAACAAAGTCAGCGTTGATAACTCCGCCATGCTGTCAACAAAGCATGCTGGTTCCAAGCGAAAATAAAGGAGGAGGGTTTAAGGCAACGTACTCTGTACTATTCCCAGTGAAACGCAAATAAAATACTGATATCAAGGAAAGAGATAAATAAAGTATAGTTGGAGTTACTCCACTATGCTAAATCTTACCTTATCTGTCTTGGGGGCAGATCCCACGACAGGCCGACCCAGAAAATGCATCCAGTGTCGTGAGAAACAAGATGGTCGGATCGAGTAACAAGCCTCGGAAAAATGCTGGGCGTCCACCTCAGTCGACGCGGCAGGTCGGACCCCTGTCCTGTCGAGAAATGGGCAAGGGTTCTTGAGGCATGGATGGCGTCAGGACGTAAACAAACACATGCCCCTAAATGTTGACATCTTAACTGTTGGCATTGCCATCTCAGAGTGTTTTCATGATGCCATTAAAGAAGTCGAACGATTTCATGACCGGCTGCTGAAGCTGATTGGACTAATCACTTCTTCACCGCTTACGCATTACAGATAGGTCGACCTGATGACCAGAAAAATGCCTTCTACCAGCGGTAGTGACCTGCCTAGAACAGAACGATTTAAATATATCGGGTCAATGCTATCACCCAATGGAGAACTACGCTATGAAATTGCTTCACGCACTAGCGCAATCTGGATGAAGTGGCGTTCCATAACTGGTGTTCTTTTTAGTCGACGTATCAAAGAACGTCCCAAATCTATAATTTACCGCAATGGCGTCCATCCTGTCGCTATCTATGGTTCTGAGTGTTGGCCCGCTATAAAAGACAATGAAGGGCGTCTTGAAGTAATGGAGACGAAGATGTTGCATTATTGATGTTTGTGCGTTGGGCGTGACATGTTTTGATCACATCCAAAATGACGATATCAGCAATGGATATGGGGTTGCACCGATCGTGGAAAAATTGCGAGAGAGGCGTCTTCGATGATATGACCACGTAGTTCGCGCCAGCGGGTGTTCACTTGCCAAGATTGGTTTGAACTTGAAGTCGATGGTAAGCGATCAAAAGCTTGGCCGAAGCAACGGTAGCTTAATACACTGGATAGGGAGGCCTCAAGATTGCCCCTAGATCAAGCATTCGATAGAGCTAAATGGCGAAACCGGTCACGACGAGCCGACCCCGCTTGTGAACGGGACAAAGGCTGGAGAAAGAGAAAACGAAAACAAAGTCAGCGTTGATGAGCAAACTATTAAAGTGTTCTGTAAAAATCGTGGCAAGAACTAACAAGAACCCGATGCTTCAAGTTTAAAAGGAATTGTGTATTTTTGTCTAAGAAGATTTGCGTGGATATTTGTCCCATTGGTACCTAGCTGGTAGTGTATACGCATATATAATTTCAGACTATTCTAGACTATTTCAGACTATTCACTTGTGATACTGACAACCAAAGACTTAAATTGCAGTAAATATATACAGAAACGAAAACTTTTGTGTTTTAGAACTCGGTTAGCAATAGTACGATTTCCACTAAATTTGGTAGTATGATTTCCTATATTATAGTCTATATTTTAAAATACTAATTTAGACCTTCCATTTGATACCACACATGACTATATCTGGGGGAAAAAAATTACACCCCCTTTTTTGAGACCATTCCCTCAAACCTAACATAGAAAGATGTTACTCACTGCATGCGTGGGTGTTCACATTTCGCACCCTTCCACCAAATTTCGTATTAAAAGGAGCAGACATTCTAAAAGACAGAGCGAAAACCGATTTTAAAACGCTTTGTTCTACACAAGACCTTAAAAACTACTAGTGTTGATCACAGGAATCATCTTTTTTATTGATATGTATATATACTGGGCACCAGGCTTACAGCCATACATAAGTAAGTCCTAAATTGGCTAATAACAATCGGTGCACGAGAGTAGAATTCATTTTTTGTGAGTCCAAACAATAGCAATATTACTTCGCCATTAGCTTCAAAGATTAAACCATTTTGAAAATTGGATGTTTTCAAGTGAATAGTTGACTTCCACGAACTACTCCGAGCACAACAAAAAACCTCTTTCAAGTGCTACCTGAATCTGACTTCGTGCACGATATAATCTCGTTTTGAAAAGAAAATTATATTCCCTTTCTCCGTTGGAATAATAACTTCTTGAAATTCTATCAAAACACTCTTCAAAATCCAATTTACATCCTGAATGTTATTTTCCTTTCAAGGTGTAGAAGTTACCGGCTATGATCTGTGCTTCTCGTAGATACAACGGCAGCAGAAGATTTTTAGGTTGAGTGGATTTTCGGGCACTGGTCTCAGCTCTCAGCCCAATTTATCATAGTCCCATCTGCGCTGGACGTCTGCTGCATAGCGAAGAAGAGTGAAAAGCATAAAAATCCGAGTCCTGCCAGGGATCCTTTACTGGACGTCATTTTTTCCTGGCAGTGTATAATCCTGAACAAAAATAGGCCCAAATTGGCTTAAATTAAGTCAAGTATGATAAGATATGTTTTGTTAGGGCGTTGAATAGAGGATTTCAAATGTTGGCTTTAAGGAACTTCTTGACTTTTATGTGTAATCGTAATGAATTTAAATGAGGTTGGATGATGAGGTGTAGGATTAGAAAGGATGTGTGGTTTGTAGTCCCAATAGAGCTCATTGAAATTGGAAATTGAGAACAATATTTTTCACTTGGGTAGATATTAGATTGATGTTTCTTTTGTGGGCATTCAATTTAATTGCAGCCCCGGATTTAATTAAATTCCCCGTATTCAAAAGGAAAATGTTTGCTGGTGGTATTTATAGCATAATCACTGTTTATCATTTTCTAGTTGAGTAACTTTCATGAAATGTATTTGTCTAGCCAACTTTAACGAAAGGGCTTTGGTTGGCAAAAGTATGGCCGTTCTTGAAACATCATCAAACAATTTCAGGGATTCAGGTTAACTGATTGACAGTTCAAGCAACTCATCCAAATGAAGAAGACGCATAAAAAGGAATGAATAGAGTAATACAGTTTCCATATTTCTTTGCTGATATTTTTGAATATCCTAAATACTAACTTAAATCTTATCATAAATCAATCTTCAGCAGCCTACATTTATGAGAGACGTGTCCCAGACCTGAATTTCGTGCAAAAACAACATCGAAAGACGATTACCGAAGTTATGATTTCAATTAGAATAATGACGCAACCTTCATGAAACGTATAATTATTGATGATGACACTGAGATGCGAGCCTAGAAGTTTGACTTGGAGACAAGTTAACAAACGTTCGAGTGGCGCTCCAAAGACGAGTCGAGGCCGAAAAACCAAAATGCGACCAGAGAGCTAAAAGTCACCCCTTTGACAACTCTGAACGCATTCCTCATAAGAAGTATGTGAAATACCTGAGTGTGGGTCTTGATGAACGTCTTCAATTTAATGAGCACGTTAAAGTTGCGCTAGAAAGCGCTCACAAAGTATTCATGTCTCTTCGAAGATTCTTTTATACTCCACATCTTGGTTTAAAGGTTAAAATCATTTGCTACCTTACTCCGGTTAGACCAGTACTCACCTATGGGTGTCCTATTTGGTTTACCTTGAGTGCTAGCCAAATGTCAACACGATTGCACAGGGCTTAACAGGACTGCTTCGTCAAATTATAAACGTTATGTAACTAATATATATGTGCAGCAGCTGCTGTGCTGAGAATCGAGACAGTTATCGTTAGATTGATTCGGAATCTTATAGTGTGATCCGCTTCGCATGGTGAGAACCTTTGGATTTCAAAGTTGTTCTACCCAAATGACAGGCTTCATTCATCCCGAGGCTTTCGTGTTTCTGGATAGGAACAGTTTAGTTCTTAATTCCGCTGGTGATCTAGTTATATATCATATATATGGGCGAGTCGCCGGCAAGAAAATAGAATATCCCCGGTATTTGACGACCGGGGCTCCGGGATTCGACTGGAGATACTCCAAAGCGAGAACAATTAATGTTAAGGGGGTCATCCCGTGTGAAAATCGGCTGCCACCATAGCCCAAAATCTATCCAACGAAATTCTTTCAAAATTTCACGACTTATTCAGAACATAATTCTACGGTTCGCAAACTAGGATAATTGCGATTCATTCAATAGTTTTTTTTTTATTTATTGAAGAAGTCGTGAAAAAACACCAAAATTCACAAAAAAAAGTTTAACACGGCACCAAAAATCTAGTTTTTAATATTTTTTAATAATCCTAGTTTGCGGACTGTGGTTAAGTCTGTACGTTAAAATCCCGTTTACTTTTTTCTGTAGGAGGATCGCAGTGCCCTCAAGCGTGGCAGCAGAAAATATATTTTTTTGGAGATGGGTGAATAAATTGCTCTGTATTTCAATAACGAACTATGCAATCGGGCTGGAGAAATTACTATGTACGCTCAAGATATTAGTAAATCTACGGTGAAAAATTCGTATTTGTATCTTTATCCGGTTCTTCAGAAAAAAATTCAAAAAAAAAGCCGAAAAAACGACCTTCACACGGGATGACCCCCTTAAAGGGGGTGAAAAGGAGAAATCCTGGTACTGGTGGCTTCGGCCTGCCGACTAGCGGCGGCCGTGCTCAGTTCTGCCATTTGTCTCATGGTAGGACTATGTAAATAATATAAATATTATACGGGTGTTCTTTTCGCCTCCGGTCTTTATGAATTAGGTATTTTATTATATTATGTTGTGTTCATTTCGCTCATCAAAACAGAAGAAAAAAGTTGTAAAATATAAGAATATCTTTAAATACGTATATTATTCATTTTATTGGCTTTAAGAAAAATAAATTGTATATTTTTTGTATTAGTCTTAAGGATAAATTTAAATTTTTGGTTTTTTTTTAAATTTGGGTTTTTGACCATTTGCCCACAATTTATATATTATTTTTTATTTATTAGTAAAAAAAACTTTGAGTGCCAACAGTGGCCATAATGTATATTCCATTTTTTTCTTCTTCATTTTTCTCAATCTACATTATTATAATATAATAACATAAATGAAAATAAAATCCATTTGACAGCCTACTAGCGGGCCATGGAGGAGTGGGTGAAACGCTGGCACACATGTAATGCTTCGGATATACGTTTTGTAGGAAATAAAATAAATTTTCCTTAAAGTAAGTCGTTTTCGCTCTCTTTATATTATAGATTCTCGTACTTTTTGATTATCGGATAAATACAAATCAAAAGCAAAAGGAGGAGGCGAAAACTTGTCTACTTTATTTTCTTACCTCTATCACTGAAACACCGGTATACATATATATTTTGAGCACTAAATTAAAAAAATATTTTTTTGTTGAGGATGCAGAAGTGACCGGATCACATGGGAAGCAACTTATATAATTCGCACTCATGTCGTGTTTCCGCTTATATATAAATAAAGCGATTACCACCTGTCGCAGCTTTCGATCACGGTTCTCCCAGGGCAGGGTTGAGGCAGGGTCCAAATCCAAACTTCAAATATGAAAAAGATGGGAGAACTCGATAATCACTGATAATGGTTGCAGCTATATTGCGATGAACATGCTGAAACTGGGTATCGTAGTTCTAGGTTACAGATATTCGCTCCCACAAATATAATTCGTTGTAAACAAAATCCCTATTTTGACAACATTGTTAGGAATATTAAGGTACTAATTTGGAGCAGTCTTAGATGGACTAAGATTATAAAGGAAATTGATATTATAAAATTTGAATTATGCCATTAATATTCGCAAATTTCAAGCACAATATGCCATTATTGGCCACAATAAACGTACAGTTTTCTTTTATTTCGATAATTAATAATTTCAAATAATCAGTTAAACTTATCCAAATGGCTAAGTTTATCATCTAAAATCCAAATTTGAATTCTAGGAGTTTTTCACGCAAAACAAAGCACATGCAAAGCACATTACTAGAACTAATGAAAGTAAATGTAAATAGTTTTTAAAAAAATATAATTAAACATATATTTTCCGGGAAGACCACGAGAGGGCTAAAGATCTTTTCGGCAAAGTGACTGCGAAAATGTTTCCCTACTAACCTCTTAAAAGCTACAGTTAAACCCGGCTTTCATAACTGACTATAGCCACTGGGATCTCAAGGCGCTTCTTATTTAGGTTTACATAATTTAGCAAGCGCTTTCGTTAAAATGTTCCTAAAAGCATCTTGGATTGTTTCATTCCTGGTAGACTCGGTCTCGGACTGCTTTAATTATTCACCCCCCGTGATCTGTAGAAATCACGAAACTACAAGTATTGTTCAAAACTATTTGTTCAAAGAATAAGGGGGTTGCAGTACCACCAAATGTAACGATTATAGCGAGGCGCATTCGGCTAATTATAAAGGCTGCCCTGTATATGAGTCGATTAAGCAAAAATCGCACCCCTATGATGCCGGCAAAGCTCCCAAAAGACAAATCGTTAGTTACTAACTACTTAGGTGGATTTCGATCTTTCACCTAACCACTGTATAATAATCCAATCTGTAAACGTCTTAGACCCGACAAAAGCTGTGATAGGTTAACGATCAAATTCGATAACTGGCTCAAGTTTCGGAAGTATATTCATATTACTCAAAACTGCAAATTATAGGCACAGACCTTCACGCTTTCAATGAGGTATTGGTCTTGAGCAAAACAGCCCCGTAGCCAACAATTGAAATGAAGCAAACACTTTGTTTCTTGTCAAGCAAGGAACGAATAGCAAAAATATAGGTTTCCATTGTTGCAACGGTAATCAGTAGAATCTACCAAAAAATTGAAAGCGAAAGGGGGAGATGTAGATCTTGACACCTATTAGTGTCATTTGTCCCCTTCAGCGCCGTCTGGTTACACGATTTAACAAGTAACTAGATATAATGGCCATCGGGATTGACTAAGATTAATCACTAGGATTGAGCTATCCAAAACCCTAAGAAAATGGAGGGTTTCGTGGAACACTCCTTTTTGACGCTGGGTGCCGTTAATAAAATTTTCGCATGTCCTTGAACCGATGCGTTGGGCTGCACTAAACCTCAAATACGAATATTCAAAGGCAATAGAGAGGGAAGATCCACGACCAATAGCAACCCCAATGGACGTCTCGTCTACTACACCTTTTTTAGGGGGGCGGGGTGGAGTAACGTTTTTGAATTTTTTTTTCTTTCAGAAATATTGTGTGAAAATTTGTGAGAAATCGGAGCAAAACTAAGGAAGATACAGAAGTTTAAGCAACCACGTCTCATACATAACTTCGAATAGCAAAAAGCTGCAGCCGCTAATGCAATGGATTCGTTCTCACACAAAACCTGAAAAAGAGACTAAAGAAGATTCGTCGTAGATATGCGCACAAAATTGCTTTAGACATCATGGATGATAGCAACATCCTTTATGGCCCTAGAATCGATGATTCAGTGTGAATCAAGCTGATAAAACTCGCATATGAATATATACGTCAGCATCTTATTTGCATGGTCTTGCAGTTAATTCGGGCGAAATTGCTAAGTTTGCACTGCTATAACTTTGGCGGTAATGGTCAAATTTGCATGAAATTCTAAAAATTGGTAATATACTATTAAAGTACTAATCGAGACCATTCATTTGATACCCTACATGACTATATCCGGTGAAAAAATTGTGTGAACCCCCCTTTTTGCATGTATTGGGACCCCCCCTTTAAGCTCCACGTAAATTCATGGTGTATGTGTGTGATTTCATAGTTCCCATCTGTCCACCAAATTTCGTTCGGATCGGTTTAGCCGTTTTGGAGAAAAGTGCGAGTGATTGACAGACAGACTGCGAATCGGCATGGTTCGTGATTTTGTCATGCCAATCATCGAAGAAAATGACATGAAAGGCTTCAGCAGGATGGAACCACTTGCCACACTTCACGCGCTACAATCGATTTTTTGAACCCATTGTTCCACGGAAGGTTGATATTCAAAAACGGTGATTTTCCATGGTCACCGAGATCGCCAGATTTGACGCCACCAGACTTTTTTCTAGGGGGCTATCTCAAATCCAAGGTATACATCAACAATCCAAGGACTCCAGCTCAACTCAAAAACAACATTCGACCCAAAATATGCATATTTGTTGGGATGAAGAAAGAAAACCAACCCGAACTATTTCTGGTGCCACAAATTTTTCACGATACCATCTCACTGAACCCTCCTTCGTCAGCAGCAAAGCTATCTACATCTGATTGAATTATTTCCTTATCCAGTGGTCTAAGCTTATCAGCATTAATTAGTACTTTTCCTGATGTTGCAGGTTCAACAGTATCTCCTTCATCTTCATCGCTGAATTTACCACTGAATCCAGCACTTCTTCAAAATCTCGACTTGATGTCAGATTATATGACACTTCTGCATGTTATAAAAGGATTTGAAATATAAAAATAATAAATAGTAGCATTTTTCACAAAAAGTAATATACACGGTGGCGGATCTACTGTTATATTAATATGCAATCTGAGTGTAATTAAGCGGTATTTCCAGGTATTAATTATTTGAAATAATAAAACTTGTTTTCCTTATTCGCTAGTGTTTATTTATATTTTGCAAATACCGATGTTTCAAGAACCACTTCCCAAGTCCCAAGTCCTTGACTTGTTAGCACTGATGAAGGGAACAAGAGGTCCTGGACTTGTTTGCACTGATGAAGGGAGCAACTGGTTCCCGAAATATCGGTATTTGCAAAATATAAATAAATACTAGCGAATAGGAAAAATAAGTCTTATTATTTCAAATTAAAATGTAAAATCTCAATGAAGCGCAATATTACTAAAACAATATTCAACATAGTCCACATTTTGGGAATTCACTACTTAATTTATTAAAAAATGCTAATTATTAGTCAATGGGTGGTCGCGGTGTTTCCAGCAAAAAGGTTTAAGAAATGGAAACGTAACACCGAAGTTGTTCCCGAATTATCGATATATGCTGAATAAAATAATCACTACTAGCGACGATTAAATTTTCCTTAAAATTAATCAAGATTAAATTTTTATCAATAACCCAATATGCACATTGGATTGCAACTTGCTGTCAGATTCCATTGTATTTTACCGCAAATGGAAAAGTTGTTGAAACAATTGCAAACAATTGACAGCTACGGGAAAACTGGAACATATTCGTTCGATGTGAGCACCAACAATGTGTCAGAAACGTGGCACGTGTACAAATCAAAGCTGATAAATCACCAGAATATACTAATTGAAAGCTTGCTAGACCCCCCCCCCCCCCCCCCCTTATCCTAAATCCAACCCATAAAGTAGATAATACCAAACAATTTTCAAAGACTTGAACCAATGTTTTTTGCAGAAAGTAACATTTTATTTCATTCATAAGTAACGTACTCCAGGTTTAGTTTTGATGAAAAGATAAAAACTTATTGTGGGTTCTTTATGTAAAAGAAGGAAGATAGAGATATTTTGCCAAAAATGATATCAGCCAACATTTTTTTTATTGCGCACATCGCTACCTTAAATTTGAGGCTCTTAATCCTTCATGGAAAAAGCCAAATATTGTTTAATAAAATTCTTCGCAGATGTGTAGATACCAATCACATATGTGTATCTTTTATAGTTACCCTTACCGGTAAACACTAGTTAAATGTTCTAAACTATAATACCTAAACCTATTTATATTTTGGCAAACGTGAGTTTAGATCAAAGTTTTTGTTTTTAGAAAAATATTTATCTTTTAAACATTTCCCTCGGCATCATTATCACTGGTAATTCCCAAGCAACTTTGGAAAACGTTGAAAAAATAGATATATTTCTGAAACCAAAAGTTTTGGTTTAAGCCTATGTTTGTGAAAATAGCATATTTCGAGTGGCCAACTGTCATTCAAAAAATAAGCTTACTATCTGCATTTATCCGGGGTCTTGCGGTTGCGCTTGCTAGTGAATAGCATTCTCACTATACAAAGTTGTAAATTAGTACAACAAAAAGTCAAACAAGACGAAAAAAATGAAACCCATATAGCTAACAATTTACTCTTTATCATTTATTAAATAAACTTGCATTATCCATGAGGTATGCTCACCGTCCCATTCCAAATAAAGTCTCAAATAATTATCTTCAAAAATGCTTTCACGAGAAAGGAAAAATTATTTAATTGGATAACCAAGTACCTCACTAAATAAAACCGGAAAAATCTGCGTTGGAAGGAGCAGAATGACCCGAAAATCACACAAATCTCTCTTATTTTCTCCCGCTCTTTCAACGTTTCGCCATTATTTCATTGCGCCGTGGAGAAAGGGAACATCACCTTCCCAACCACGAAGAAATGCATGGGCAATCTCGTTAAGCACCATTGTTGGTTAAACCTACCAAGGGACACATTGATCCAGCCCAGAAAGAAGGGAATAAAAAGCAAGCAATCAGTAAATGCCACACAATTATCACTAAATGAATTCTGAAATGAGCAAAGGAAGACCAAGTGATGCTAAAAATATCAACAAAAACTGTACATAGGAACCCCAGCGCCTGAGTTCAGCACCGCCCATTTCTGATCCGGCATGCAGCCAAGGGACCGAAAAGTGCTATTGCCTTCGCTTAACCAATCAGATGTCCATATGTACTGAGTCCCAGAGTACATGGAGTCGGTTTATTGTACAAGTGGAAGACACACCTCCGAAACGAGGGTAAGTGACTCAAGTCGCGTACACTTTGCTCAAGTGAACCAGTCCCACTTCTCTGCAGCGAGGAAAATTGAGTAGACGAATTGGTGCTGGTGTTAGTTCAGTAGAAGTTGAAACCTGTTTTGTCCAACACAGAGCGTCTTGAGTCTGACTCAAAGACGAGTTAGAGCTGTCTTAAGTTATTCTGTCAGCGACGGTCGTTGAATTCGCATGCGTTCAAAGTCGTGTTGTTTTGTTCAAGTCGGCGTCGGATATTATCATATTGAACTAGTGCAAAAAATAAATAAATGACAAATAAAAAACAAAAATATTATAAACAAATAGTTTCTAGTGAGAAGTGAATTTCTTAGTGAAGACAGGGATTATCACTCGTCATTTAGTTTGTAGTGATCATTGAAAAGCCATCTAGTGTTATCGCGGGTGGACCTTGCTGCAAATACCTGTAGTTTTAGTGTAATGGTCTGATTGGCATTGCACCGCAACGAAACACTTTTGCATGTGTGTTCAATGACTAAAATGATTCCACCGGTTCCTACATCTGCTGTGATGATGCCCACGCCAAAGCAAAAGATTGGTTTCAGCATTGAATCGATAGTCGGTAATGATGCCGCACCATCAACAAACTCGCCAACTGCACTGTTAAAATCAGAGTCCCTGCAACAACAACAAAATCACCACCAAAGTCTCCATCAGCAACAGAGGCACGATATCCAGGACATTATCACTCGGTTGCATAATTCAACAAATAACGTGTTTAGTTCATCGCATAATAATTTGAGTCCGCCGCCGGTACAAACCCGGTTAACACCGGACGATCAAGGGTCACCTCCATTGAAAAGACTTAGAACACCATCTCCCCTGCCATCTGCAACGTCACCTCAGCAACAAAATCTTTGCAATATGAGTAAACAAAGTCCCATTGTGGTGCCTGGCATGCCGCCGGGTCTAATCAGACCGTTTCCAGTGCCGCCACCTAATCTGCCAGATATTAAAGCAATCCCGCCGTATATTGGTTCTCCGGAAATGGTAGCACCTCAACATAACCCGCATTTATTGGCCGCCGCACAATTTCAAATGGCTGCTGCTCTGCAAGCTGGACATGTCCTGGGACCAGGCGGTCTACCACCTCATGCCCCATTTTTGCCGAATCCTGGTATGACCCGGGAGAGTTATCCTTTATATCCGTGGCTGTTAACACGACATGGAAGGATATTTCCACATCGATTTCCAGGAAGTGAGTTGAATTTACTTTTTTTTTAAAGTTGTAGTTTGTATTATTTAAATATTTCAACTTAGATTTAAGTTCAGCTACTTAAAACAATGGCAATACAAAAATCCTTAAAAATTGCTCAAACTAATGAGAGGTCTCATTTTGTTCATTCATAATTACGTTGATTATCTTTCAACTTTGCCCGTTGGTTCTAAAGTTTTTACTAAACTTTACACAGTGAATTAAGATCAAAGCCTAAGCTCTTACCGTCGGCTTTTCGGATAACATTTTCTCTCCTATATCTTGAGGGTTATATAGATGTCATATTTCTCCCATGAGTGTCTAGATGTAAGAAATGGCAGTTTCTATGAAAAGAGGCCATCCCAAGTTGACAAAAATGGAAGAGTGAAAAATAGATAAATGAAAAGGAAACGCATTTATGTTATAACGAGAATTAAGGAAAAATCATGACAGTTTGTTACTATACTCATGAATTTGTATTCAAATATCTAAATCTCAAATTAGTCAATGAAACCAAAATAAAGATTGTAATTTTCTATTACTATTTGATGATAGTCATCCTTCTTAGTAGTAAATCCCAAAAAAACTTAAATCCATTATTAAAAATGATGATGATATCACCGAAATTGGAACAAGCGGGTTTTAACTTGCATTCTTCAAATAACTTCAATCCTAAGTCCTTATTCACCAGACTAATTGGGAAGAAACTGTCTCCCACCGTTTATACTCTGTATCTCTGCCGCTCTTGGCAAACCACTTGACGACGGTTTTATCATTTTATAATTGATATTATATATATTATTATATCTAAAATGTACAGTCTATTTAGATAGATAAAAGAAGGTAACTTCGACGGCTACTGCGTTTTTTCTTTATTATTTTTCATTTTCGATGCATCATTTCTTATATTTCTCAGTAAGTTAGGTAGTATATGTCGCTTTGGCGCGGGTTATAACCTTTCAGAATAATGATCAGTAGATATTTCAACACGCTTCAAAATTTAGCAAAGTATGTCTTGTTAGATATGAATCAACATTTGTAGATTTCAATGTGCTAATGTCCCTAAGTAACAACAATTTTTTCAAACATTTTACTGTTTTCATTCGAAAAAGATATAATTAATCTATTCTAACTTTTTTTGACCGGAAAACCATTTTTATATTAAGAAAAAATTAAAATGATTCTGCTACACTTCTGTTGATAGGTTTGAAGTTTCTTTGAGAAATCTACATATTTTGATTCATATCTAACAAGAATATTTGGTCAAATTTATCTTTTTTATAAATCTTTTATAGTGTGTTGCAAAATCTAGTGATCATTCTTGTGAAAGGATATAGCCCGGACCTCACTTTGTGTTATCTAATATTATTAAATTATCCTACCTTATCATTCCGATCCTCAACTAAGCAATACATACCATATATAATGTGGTGCACACTATTTTTTCGCACAAAATAATAAAATATTCATCTTAATTGTCCAGATTAATTTCGATCTTATTGGGATGCAGATGAAATAACAATTTTAAATTAAAAAGTAGAAGTAAACAGGGTAAATAGGATGATAAATGAAAAGTTGGAATTTTTTTTAAATAAATTACGGTGGTAGAAAATCCTACAAACAATTTCAAAGTGAAATTCATTAAGAAATTTAACCGAACACTTTTTTCCATTTGCTTATTATGTTGTACATTTTTTAGTTACTTGGATACATCTATCAAGCAATGATAACGCCTAATTTTAGAGAAATCCTCGCTTTCGGTCCATTATTTTTTTTTACCCTCCTTGAATAGCTTTCTACAATTTGTTTGTATCTTCAAACTGTTTTTATCATAAACAATATCAGAGAATAATTTGCACATATTCTTGATTGAATTGAAGTCTAGGTTTCTGGCTAGTCAGGTGAAAGTGCTTCTTACATTTTCAGCTAATCAAACTAAAGCCAAGGTATGCTATAGAGATATGAATTCTAGCACTACTTATCTAGAACACAGTGCTTCCAGTGTTCCAGTGTTTCTCTAATTCTGACTTGATGAAATTGGGAAGGAAATCTATATTTTTCCCTGCTTTTCAACCCTTTCGACGGACTATGACTGTTTCATCTGATAGTGGGTGTAGTACAAACCAGGACAGATCCTCAGTATGTCTCTCTTGACATACCAGATTTCTCATTTTCTAAGAGCACCAGAAAACTAGTCCATTTAGATCAAACTTTTTGTCTTAAAGACAGGGTTGTTCGAGTGATATGTTTTTATGATCCACTTTGGCACTCTCTACGCGCTTTCTTTTAGGCGCTTTCCTCACAATAAGATTGATTATCCTTTTCGTGGTTTTTAGTGCAAAAAGTATAAAAAAAATTTTGACTGACGGTTTCCTCCAAGGCAGAGGCAACCCATCAGACGCTACCTCACCTCTGTCCTGGGAGCAGCGACACTTCGGCCTGGTATAGGTTTGAACTTAGGACGGATTTAATTTCAATATAATTCGCATTCATGTCGTGTTTGCAATTAAATATAAATGGAGCGATTACCACCTGTCGCCACTTTCGGTCACGCTGCTCTCAGGGCAGAGGTGAGGCAGCGTCTGATGAGTTGCCTCTGCCCTGGACGAAACCATCAGTCAAGATTTTTGCTTTTCTTCTTGAAGTTAGGTGTTTAACCTAAAAAGAGGAGTCCTTGAACCATAAGAAAGGATGTAAGCTGCTTCCCAAGTGGTCCGGTCCGTCATCAAGTGGATGGGGACTCAGGACTCCCAGAGTCCTCATCAAAAAACCAAGCAAAAAGGACCTTCTTTTGAATTCTTTTAACTATCCAACTATACCTATAACTTTCGCTTTTAATTTTTATTAAAAATATTGTAGCTAATTAACTAACCAGATTTTACCAGCAGTAATCAACAAGTTTAATTCTTTATGCTAAAATTAATAAAATCTGACATATTGACTTGCACTGGAGTATGTGTCCTGGATGTAACCTGGATATTAGTTAGTGCAGGCAACATGTTTGAATATTCTGAGGTATCGAAGTCCATTACTTTCGGAATACATTTTCTTGGCATTACGAACTTTTCAGAGTCAATTATTGAATCTTTATAAAAAATTATAATTTACCTAGTGCTTACTTAGTAGAGTTGATTAAAGTCTGTCATGAGCTCTAAATACTTTCTGTTACTTTTGAGTAATTAAAATCTAGTGGATCACCGCATCAAAGATGATATGGACCGCAATGTAAAAGAGTGGGCAAAAAATTGCAGATGAAAATTGGTTGAATTGTTGGTAATAACGTTGGCATCTAATATTAGAATTTTCAGCGTAGGAAACCTAAAATTAACGAAAAGTGGAGGTTGTCGTTCCCCTGGGTCAGAAGTTTTCTTTAGAACCCAGAAAAGGGACTCTCTATAATTTGAATAAAACAAAGTGATAATAGTGTGGCCCCCATAATTGTCACCCCAGATTCGAGCCCCAAATAAACCTAATAAATTTCAATTCTTATTATTCAGAAAATAATATAACCCTTTGCCTGACAAGCAAGCACAGAGAAAACTTGAAAGCCAAAATTCTCAATAATACATGGCATGGATTTAGACTCTTCACTAATTTTATTACTGAAGAAACAGTGCTGTTCGTTTAGCTCCAGGCGGCATACCATGTGGTAAAACTAGCTTAGCCATTTTAACGCAAGCTGTAATTCGAAAAAGGACTCCTACTATATATCTACGAACTGATCTAGTCTTTTCAGTTTTTAAATAAAGAAAAAAGATATTTTCTGCGCTTTAAAATCCTCTTACGTTTTGACATTTTGGTCACAATGCACACAATAGCATACCATACACAATGCAATGATTCCAGGCTCGGAATATTTTTAGGACTCCGAATAGAGAAACTTCCACAAAACTAGGTTAATTACTCCATTTCAAGGGTCCCACGTAATTTTCTTCATGGTTATGGAAAAGCTGCATTAAATAAGATATTGCCTAAAACAAATTTGTATTGATTTTTAATCTTATCCATAACTGCCAATGTCCCCAACGTTCCCAACTTCTTTCCAGTAACATCTGACAATAGTGAACTCAATGATATGATTTTTAATAACATTAGACGACGTGAAACTGGGGTGTTTTTTCGAAATTTTTGGCGAAAACCTTTTTATAATGAAGTGAAAATTTTAGCGAAGATTCCTGTGGAGGCAACTTCCATAAGTCTAGGGCCTTTAATTGACTTTTTTAGTGTATGGCTGAATTGCCAATCCCATAATTATTCAAAGGAAATACAGCCGTCTAATAAGGTGGCTTTATTCCGTTTTCAAGTTTCCATTCTTTAATATTTTTACGATAATCCAAATTCTGTCATTTAACCGGCTGGAGGAGGATTGCCGGAAATTCGCTCCCAGTATCAGTATTGCCTGTCTTAGAAACTTAGCTCAACCCTTTTCTTTGAATACATACCTTTCACATCGATTTGGTATTAAATGTCTTATCCAGATATTTAAGTTTATTTGTCCTGGAGCACATCTTGTCCGTTAATAGTAATTTTGACTAGACTAATTTTTGACCAGTTGTCATTTAATTTTATTCTTTTTGGTTTACTCAATGCGGCCAACAGAATGTTGTAAATTTCCTGAAGCTTCTTCTTTTTCTTCAGTCTGTGTCCCGTTTACAAGCGCGGTCTGCTCGTCGTGATCGGTTTCGCCATTTTATTTTATTAAATGCTTGAAATGGATGCAATCGCAAGGTTTTTAAATCCCCATCAAGCCACCGTTGTTTCGGCCGGTCTTTTGGTCGTTTACCATCGATGTTCAAACCAATCTTGGCAAGTGAATTCTTGTTAGCGTGAATTACGTGACCATACCATCGAAAACTCTTCTTTCGCAGTTTTGCCAATTTTGTTTTGATCAAAACGTGTCACGCCACTAGTCCAGCACAACATCTTCGTCTTCATTACGGCAAGACGTCGTTCATTGTCTTTTACAGTCGGCCAACACCTAAAATCATAGAGAGTGACAGGAAGGATGACATTGCGTAAATTTTTTATTTGAGTCGTTCGTTGATACGTCGATCACAAAGTACACCAGTTGTGGAACGCTGGTGTTCTTTGTGAACTACACTACAGAGCACTGTAGGAGACAATGTGGTCAGCATTACGCTCGCCCGAGATTATTACCCTGATTTGATTCAGGTACTCATTCACAGCTGAGTCGACTGGTATCCGACGTGAAATCACGATACAAATCCCACTGTCGCCAGCGAGATTTGAACCGCGACCTTCCGTACGACAGCCTTATGCTCTAACCACTCAGCTATCCGGACACTTTCGAAAATATTACAATCCTTTTTTTTAGAAAAGTGGGGAATGACAATTTCGCTTATGACAGAGGCAACTCATCAGATGCTCACTCACCTTCGCCCCGGAAACAATGTGACAGAAAGTGGTTGTCACATGATTATTGTTCCTTCTTTCCTTCAGAAACACAAAAGAAAGCAAATTATACTAATGCAGGAGACCTTATCTGGATCATTGTTTTGGATTGAGAAAGCCTTACAGGTTACATCGATTTGAAGACATAAACAATATAACAGCCTATTTTGCGGGAAAAAAATGTGAAATATTACCTTCCTGCGGTTAGCGTTTTATTATTATTTTTTTTGAATATATTTGAATGTTTGAAGAAAATTGCAGACAAATTTCGAGATCAACAGCTTCACCCAGCAAAATAAAGCTACTTTCATATATTATATGATCGAACTTAAGTAGAAGGTCCGCAGTTAGCACAATTATTAACTCTTCCTAATTCATTATGGAGCCCGAGCCAGGCTGATGTGCTTTTGTTATCTTTGAAATTGAAACAATTGAATGATTCTCCCGTTTTCCTTTTCAATTTGTCCCTTCTTCAGTGTAAGATCTTAAATTCAAGAAGGATCTTCTACTTTGTTCAAATTATGAACGCTGGTTGGTATGAATATCCTTGAGCATCGGTAAATGTTGCATCAGAGAGGACAAAGTATTGCATTTTTCTTCCCAACTGAACAGAAGTGCCCAGTTCCTGACTACATTTCTATCTGCCTATTGTTTTGTCTTTCCATAGCAGCCCTGAAAATGCATAACAACTATCGTCTTCATTACAGGAAGTTTTTTCTTTTCTATCTTTTTGTATCGTTCGGTAACGAGGTTATTAGAGTAGAAATAATATTTTTTTTGTTTTGGGATTAAGATGAGAGGTGAAGTAGCAGTTGTCTCTGTCCAGGACACAACCATATGTTGTCTGTTTTTTGAAAATTCGGTGCTAGCCTAAAAAGAGAAGTCCTTGAGCCGAAAGTGGAGAGCAATGTCAAGACTCCTTCAATCTTAAAACAAACTTTGGTTATGCTACGGCCGACTGGCCTGAATTACTGGGTGTTTTTTTTTTGTCTCAGTATAATTCGCACTCATGTCGTGTTTGCAAACTCATAAAAGGGAGTGAATGACATAACTACATCCGTCACGTTGCTTTCAGGTTAGAGATGAGGCAGCGGCTGATGAGTGTTTTTTGAAAATTAAAAATATTTGTCTACTTTTCTACAAAATGAGAGTTTGACACTACAAAAGCTATTACTCGAGCTGTTATATTTTGGAAGGCTTACGAGCGCAGTTAACTCTAAATTTCTGCCTTCGAAACTTTTCTCTGAGATCAGAAAATTGATATTAGTCGCTGGGGGATAGATCTAGAGAATAAGATAGACATTCGCGCAGTTCAAAAGCCAACGTGCGAATACCAGAAACATAGTTGCGGCTGATGCATTGCCCTGATAAAAAGGAATAGCGGCTATTAGGTTGCGTTATCCTGTCTCTTCGTTTCCGACCATTTTCTTATTCGCCTTGCGGATCGGAAACCGGCCCCTTTCTAGGTAATCATCATGTTGATTTACTTCAAATATAGTGGTCACTTAAATGCAAGCCTTATACCTAATCCAAAATCACCCTGAACAGCCTGGGATATCTCAAAATTAGCACTTGAAATTTCAAGCCGCTTTTTCTTTTGTTTTTTGGTTACTCATTTATAGTGTTTATCGCAGTACTCAAAATGCAGATACGGTTTTCATACGAAGTTCTTTGGTTAAGTCGTTGCTTTTTGCCAACGAGAACTTTTCAGGCGATAGTGCGGCAACCGCACATACATGCCATTGTTTTCAGTTCCTGTCAATGTTCTCAGCTTCTCCCGAGGCTTTCCGAGAACCTTGTACTCCTCCTCCACTGTTCTAGGGGTGATTCTATCAAGATGCTTGCAGATATTTAATTTTTTTGGTTATTAAACCAGAACTACTTAGCAACTTAAAAAATATTAAATTGTTTAGGTAAAATGGTAACATAGTATTAGAAAAATAAAAAGAGTAACATCATTTCCATCACCAGCAAGACTTTATTTTCCCGCAAAAACTAATATTTCGGAAACAATTCATTCCTTTCTTCAGCGTTAGGCGTTTGCCACAGTATTATATAATATAATATAAAAATAATAGTGTTGTATTTATTATTCGAATTACCTTGGCCACAAAAAACTGGGAATACACATTTGGTAGGAATTTGTTGCTCTAAAAGCTTTTTCTAACTTTAACATATATTTCATTATATATCATTTCTAACTAAAGACTTCAAGTTGAGATTGAATGACCACCATTACCCCCACCTCCCCATTTTTACAACTAATGAAATTAATCCATTACATTCAATTGGCAAATGTAAATCTAAAATCAAACTAGTTTCAAATGTTCTTCCTCATTTTAACTCCATTTACAGCTGTTTGCCCCCAATAAAAACAACCAAAGCCCTTGAAAATGTGATTATTGGGTAACCAGACGCTTTTTTCAGTTAATACCCCATAATTGAGTCAATTCATATACATACGATTTATATCCATCAATTACAAGATTAAAGCAATAACTCAAATAAATTGACCGCTTAGTCAATATTCCATGTCGTCTTTATTCACTATTCCGTTAAAATCGATGAACCTTATAGAAAGGAATGAATAGAAATCATGTGATATGTAATGGCTGATTTCCTTTCTCTTCCACGGAAACTGTTTAAAATCTTTCAAAATTTATTTCTTTAATATGACATTTATTAGCGTATTTAAACGATAAAGGTGGCACCATTATACGATAAAGATGAAATTCGAATGAGTAAGAAATTTTTAAGAATTCAAATGAATATATTTTGAAAGAATTGTAAATTGATGAAGGAGTTAAAGGAAGTTATCATTTATATTTAGATGAATAACACTTTTTGGATTATAATATTCTATTAGAGTGATTTTCACGTGTGGCTATAATTCTGGAGAAGATACCGAATTTTACACATACTAAGGGATATTTAAGACCGGTCTGAAAATTTAGTTTGAATATTCTGAAAAACTTCGCAAATTAAACAGCTTCACTCATTATATTATTCAAAAATTTTGAGAGCCCACAGTGGCCATTAGATTTAAGTTATTTTTGTTATTTTAAAAGATTGTTTTTTATTGTTCATTTTTCCAATCCATATACTATTGTTACCTATTTCTCAAAAATAAAAATGATTTTAAAAACAAAAAAACTCATTATATTTATATATTAAAAACAAAAATTACTATTTTTTTGTTAATAAAAATCCGCAAAAAATATTTTCACCAACTTTACAAAGATCTAAATCGTTGTAAAGTTTTTAGGTGATGTTTAAGTGTTCATCCACTTATAACAAAACTATTTAGTATATTATAATACGTTTTGAAAATGAGGGCATCTCATTCTCAAAATATTGATATATCACTAATGAAACTAATTGTGTCCACCTTTAATTGCAAAAAAATCCAATTTTATAGTAAATAACACTAACTTTATCAATCTGGGGAGAAATGGCAATTTGTTATAACTAAGAATAGCAATAGGCGGACTGGTGTTGTTTTCTAATTTTTCGATAGAAATTCGTTTCCACTTGAATAACAAAGAACTATCAAATTTAGAATTTATCAGTTATTTTGGCATCCAACCCAAATGGAATCTGACAAAATTAATGCAATCTCATAAAATTTTGATCATTTTTCAACGAACCAACTTCGCAATGTCACTCATTTACCAAATTGATGCCATAAATTGAATAAAATTCCGCTGCAAATATCAAAATTGACCAAAATAGTTGAATTCAAATCTCCAATAAAATATGGCAAACGATTCATTTTTGCAACAGTTTAGTCTGAAAATTTATCGTTCGAAACACTGGAAAATGATGTCAATTATGCAAATATTTAACAGTCGTAAAACTTTCTTAATCGGATCACCACCCACTCATCCAGGTCATCAATAACTTGATTATAAGAAAACGTGGAACCATCACTGTAACAACTATTCCAAGGTATTCGCTTTTCAGTGACATTAATTTTAAGATGATATTTAAGCGTTTGATTGGTTTTTTATTGATCTTCCACGTTATCATTTGGGTCCACATTCGATGGCGAATCTAATAAGTATGTTACAGTAGTAAACAGCTTTCTTTTCTGTCACTAATGATTCTAAAAATATTTTAATTTTGTATCTTCTACCAAGAATGAAGTTATCGGAATTTAGGGAAACTAAATACAAAATTCACTTGACCGCATACTGAATAGTTTTTTGGTCGTTTTCAGAAAATTTATTGAATGTCTTTTAGCGATAAATAAACATCAGATCTAATGATATTCATAATAAAGTCGTAAAATTGAATTTAATACATTTCATCCGAGATTGGAGATACATATCGAAGATCAAATCGATTCAAAGATAAATAAAACTAAAATAAAAATAGATTGAGATAAAAATCAATGAGTGGAATAGAAACAAATGTTTACGGAGTACGATATCCATAATCCGCTTAAACGCTATGCACTGAAGATGTCACATGCACACCTTCATAATGACATCATTTCCACTTTATTTCTTGTTTATATGATTATAAAGGAATTTTACAATTTTGTGGCATTTCTGTATTATTTTCAAGTAGATCGGAGAATGGGAAGGAAATGTGATATTTTGTGAGAATGGAATGATTGTAATTTGATTATGCCATAAAAATAGTTGAATTAAAATAATTTGCAGATAAATGTAGGCGTGGGATGCACACAAGAAACGATCTGGAATACAACTTTATTTAACTTGACCATTTTAACATTGGTCGCTCAAGAAAAAAATTCATTTGAATAGGTATTCATATTTTGGCAGGAAATGACAAGATCGAAAAAGAAAAAGAACCATGGACAGTTATCATGTGGCAAAAAATTGTTGAGTTTTAGTTTTTCTAACCAGTGGAAATGACATTCCTAACTCTTAGCTACGAAATTTTTTTTCGTTCGAATCACCAGAACCCATTTTGAGCCTTTCCTCTTTATATACACCTCACGCACTTGCTCTTTAAATCGACTTATAATGCACTGCCTGGGACGATTGAATCCTTCCATGCTGCATGAGCGTCTGCTCATTACTTAGTCTTTGATTACTGCCTTTCTCTAGAATACGTTTTTAGCTCCATTTTATACGAGCAGTTTGCAACTGAATTTTTTGGTGCTTTCATTCTTCAATTTTTTTGAAGAACAATTGTGGAATGCATCCAACGTAATCATTCGATATTCGACTAAATTTTAAAGTTCTCCAAAAATAGGACCGCGGCAGGTCTTCCACTAAAAATATATCTCCCTCTTCTTTAGCCTTTGTCCCTTTCAGATGCGGGATCGGCCAATGACCTGATCTGAATAGAGTCGCGAGGCTCTCAAATCTTCATCCAGGGGATCACCCTTGTTTCGGCCTTTTGATCATTTCCCTTCAACTTCGAGAGTGTTCTCGTCGGCGGGAATTACATGCCCATATCATCAAAGACTACCCACTCGTAATTTTTCCACCATCGCTGCAACCCCATATCGATCGCAAATATCTTCATTTTGGATGTGATGTGTGTTACACCACTTGTGCAACGCAACATCTTCGACTTCACTACCGCGAGTCGTCGTTCATTTTGTTTGATAGTCTGTCAATGCCCAAAACCATAGAAGGCGACAGACCGGACAATACTGCTGCAAATTTTGAATTTAGGATATTCGTTGATATATCAATCGCAAGGAATATCTGTTGTAGAACGCTACTTCATCCAAGTTGCACTGGTGCTTGAAATATTTTCATGACTCATAGTGATAACTTTTTCTTTCGACATATACTACGCTATACCCTGCACTATACCGGGAGGGTTTGGAATTTTTGGACATGTTGGCCTTTCCAACGTTTCAAATGCGCTTAGTATATAAAAGTGTTAGGAGTTTTGCGCTTTGCCTGACGGCAATATTAAGATCGTCGCTAGCTATTCTACAGGCACTTTCCGCTCCTATATGATGTTCACTAAAAATTCTAGTACAAAGTCCTTTGGAGAATTTTGCTTCCCATCAAAATCAGATAAGAACTGCCTTCTTTTGAAATGCCTTCTATCGTGGACATGCCCTTCTGTATTTCAAACTTTACTTCTGCTTAGAACCCAAAATCTATTCAGCAGAACCGGGAACCGCGGGAATCAAGCTCATGAATGCTTCGTTCGAGAACTTGTGCTTTGAAGCCTGTTCTTATTACCAACTAACGAACTAACAAAAGGTGATAAATAGGCTCGTTCCACGCGACCAATAAAGCAGCGGCACATAAGCTCAATTTTTCCAGTCAATGATCTGAAATAAGGAGCTGAATATGGTATTGCCCTGCGAGGGCTTGCTTTGATTTCTTGCTTAAATTAGCAAGTCGACATCCCGCAAGTGATGCATATATACATGTATCCTCAGTATCATCCAAAGCTGTTAGGGAAAGAGCGTTTTCGTCTAGGAGAGACTCACCCCGCACCAGAAATAGACACTTTACTGAAATGAAGGAATAATAATGTGGTCCAAATAATTTTCTCCCCAGTACACTGAATTTCCCCAAGTCCTCCCTCCGGGGTAAGGCAGACTGAAGAACGTTATTGATAACGAGAAGAAATAATATCAGTAACAGGATATAACCCTACCAGACTCAGCTTTGGACCTCAAAATCCTTAATCCTTTTATTTCGGTGCGGCACGTGATATTTTGCACTATCATAGGACGCTGGTTGGTCTTTTCGGAATTCCTCTTTTGCGCGGAGCACTCTACATACACTCTTTGTTCATGCTATGGAAAGCTTTCTCGAAAACGATGAAAAGCAGGTGCAATGAACACCTCAAGTCCACGCACTGTTCCAAAATGATGGATAGGGTGTTGATGTAGTCAATGTAAGGGGATCCGGAGCGGAAACGAGCCTGCTCTCTGTCGAACGAGCTTTCGAGGTGTAACTTGATGCATTCCAGGATTATTTTAGCTATTATCTTTGGAATAGCAGGGAGCGCACAGATACTTCTCCAATTTTCACACTCAAAGCGAGAGCCTTCTATTCGTCGATTCGCTTCCACGATTTCGCAGTCTTACGACGCTCTTTCGGCACCTGGCAAAGAGCACCCGAGAAAAGACCATCTTTGATGGCGGCCCACTGCTCATCAATATTCATAGCAAAGGCTACTCAGCATATTTGCCGTCCGATCAGCAATATAACTCTTCCACTCTCGAGCGAAAGCTGGGTCGTACAATTGGTCGATGTTGAAATGAGGAGATCACAGCTCTCCAACATTGCGAGAAGCGGCGGACGCAACACGCAAGCGAAAGTAGGTAACCATCCGATGGTGATCCCTTTCGAAACCGATGTCAGCTCCTCTCTTGTTACGCGTTTCCAGGAGACAACTCATAAATCTACCGCTGATCGCAAAGTGGTCGATCTGATTACTCGTATACCGTCGGTCAGTTGAAACCCAACTGACTTTATGGTAAGCTCTGTTCTTGAACAATGTACTATCAATGACGAGGTGGTGGCAGTTGCAAAAATCCACGAGCCTCCGACCATTATGGTCATGGACGCCGAGACCATCTTTCGCCATCGCATGTCCCATCAAAGTGTTGTCAGTATTTTCCTTGGCATTTAGATCACCCATTATGATCTCAATGTCAGCTGTAGGAGGTCTCCCCTGGACTGCGTTTAATTGCTCGTAGAAACCATCCTTCTCTACTATATCAGAAGTCTCCCTTGGCGCATAGCATCGTACAATTGTGATGCGCCTTAATCTGAACCGGAATTTTGTAGTTAAAAGTCAGTCAAAAACCGGTGCCTAGGTAGCCGTCATAAGCAGCCCGGTTTTCTCTCTACGACCCTGAATGAAACATTTGGTTTTATGTGGAATTTAATAGCAATCCCCATACGGATGTAAAGGGGTTATCGTGTCTTCTTTTCCAACCAAAAAATCATGATAATACTTTATATAAAATGCAAGCGTCAAATATATATCTAGATTTTTTACCAACTGCTGTTGAAATAAACCTAAGAAGAGCACATTACAATATTTTCAACTTGTACTTAACCCCACCCCCCTTCCTTTTTAAATTGGCTAAATCCGATAAACACCGTAGATTTTGTAGTATTTCCAAAATTTTCGACACGGAAACTAGGAAGGTTTGTTGTCTTGATTGAAGTCGATTTTTTCCATTTTTCAAAAGGAGATATTGTTTCTTGATTTCTTTATTTAACCGATGCAACAGAATCGCATAATGCCCTCCAATTATTGAATGTCCATTTGGGTACGCATTAACAGTGTAGTATATTAATCAGTTTGCTGGAATTATAACCCAGAACAGCCAAAACCGTCTCAGCGTTGATGACATGATTGCGTTTATTCTCCATCCAAAGCAAAATTTAAAGTATGTTATCTTCCAACATCTTCTTCAGCCCTCAACTTTCGTGCACTTTAATTGGTCGATCACTCAAAGTCATATCGTGGATTTCGTTAATTATTTCGATGATAGCTCCTTCCACTAATTGTCCTGTCCGATACCCATCCAACACCGAAGAAAACGTTTGCTACATTAAACAAAACTGAAAATTGAACTATCGATGATGGTTACTAAACAACCCTCGTATGATCAATGATATCATATCATATCACCTCACATTTCCTTATCGTAATAAATATGGACCATTGACCTCGATTTCCACGGTAAATCTAATATTTCGATAAATAGACTTGATACGGTTCTGAAATTAGGATTTCTGGAAGAATCTGGAAGAATCAACTTCTTAACAAAACAAGGGTTCGATATGATCTTTTGTCCGCAAGGTGCAATCTTTTTTTAATTTCATACCTACCTACCTATAGCCTTTGTTAAATTTTTTGAAAGATATAAAGCTCACTAAGCATTATAAATTATAGTTACCAATTTTGGTATCCATTTGACTGTATTATATCTCACGGTTAAACTCTCCTTCTATATAGTCCAATTTAGTCTTTATCTAAGATTTCGATAGTTGTCTCAATCAAATTAAAAATTTCTGAATCAAAATACTAACCTTTGTTTCCTTTCTTTTCAGATTTCCTCCTACAACCCTTCCGTAAACCAAAACGTATTCGAACAGCATTTTCACCATCACAGCTCCTTAAACTGGAACACGCTTTTGAAAGCAATCAGTACGTGGTTGGCGCAGAACGCAAAGCGCTTGCACAATCCCTAAATTTATCTGAAACTCAAGTTAAAGTGTGGTTCCAAAATCGACGAACGAAACACAAAAGGATGCAACAAGAAGATGAGAAAGGATCTGGAAATGGTCAACAGTCCTCCAATTCCGATCGGAATGCAAGTGGAGCGAGCGGAGATGAAGACGATGATGAGCTGATCGACATGGAAATGGATGATTGTCCCAGCGACGATGAGCTCGAAGGACATCAATAAAACTGTGTAAAGTTAGATTTTAATTTAATTTTGCATTTTCGATGAACTATGAATTGATGAAATCAGGACTGAGACAAAAGTATTGAACCACTCGTCAGAGCCAAGTAGCACAACCGAAATCAGATTTTTGAGAACTTGGATCCCGCTCCGACTCCTTCAGTACTTCAAGGATATGTGAACGTCTTAAGGAAGATTTCATGAATTCCAAACTGTACATAGCATTTAAATTATACTTATGTGATACAAAAGGAAACTTAAGCGTATTATTTTAAATGTGTTTCGAGCGAGTATGACTGTATGTATGGCTGTAAGTTCCCAATAAACTATTGATATTTGAATGGATGTAAGTGCGTGGGAGCCAGAGGAGTAAAGTATCAACTCAGCCAAAATATTATAATATCAAATGAAGGTGTCTAGAGTGCCAAAAGCCCAAAGCCTTCGCTTCACTTGTTAGACTGTTTACAATACTGTAATATTTAAACATTTCAAACCCCAGTTCAAATCATAAGAATGTTAACTCTTTATAAATTTATTGTACAAATGCTTTCCCCCATTTTATTCCTTCCTTTTACGAAAGTACTTATTTATATGCAACCCTAATAGTCGTAATTGAATTTATGCGGAGTTAATGATTTTCGATTGAGTTTCTTTTGTTGTAAATAGCGATCTGATTCGAACTTGTGAATATTAGGAGATATTAGATTACAAATTTTGTGTTGTGCATGGTTGCATGCCTCAACTGCAATTTATAATAATTTAAATTTGAGATGAATTTATGTCGTAGTCAATAAATATGTACATGATATAATGTAATGAAGAGTTTTCTGCTATCTGTAGGGAATTTAAAAATTCATCTGGATTGAATATTAGTTTAAAAATAATGAAAAAAATTAATTTAATTGGATATATTTAGAGATATAAGAAGAAAATAAAAGATTTTTTATGGTAATCAACTCAGTGTTTTTTTTTTCAACATAAATTTGGAAATACATAAGTTCGACTAATTCAAAGAAAGGTATACGAGGCAACAAATAAATGCCATATTAGGTCTGAGAGGAAGAGCGTGCCTTCTGTTCAAAATAATATCACGAACAATGGATAAATATATCTTGAGATGGCGTTGGTTACGCTTTAATTCAATCCAAATTTCAATTGATAGGTGTGCACTGCGGGATGCCAACTCGGAAATAATAACTTGGAACTGGGATATCCCTTTACTTGTCAAGTTAAAAGCAGAATATTTCATTTAAATTATCAACAAGTCGGGAAACCGGAAGTTCGACACTTCAGGTATGAGAGGTTTCGTGTATTTCTTTTATAAGAACATTAGTCCCATTAGTACCTGGCACGTAATATATGCATATGTTATGTAAGAACATCTAGTCTCGCGTGATATTTACATTCAAAGTCTTGAATTTGCACTAAAGCATCATTGACCTATTATAACTTCGTTAATAATGGTGCGTACCAAATTTAATAGGATCATACTGTATATTATAGCCTTCATTAGTGCAAAATTTCATTATTCTAGGATGGGGATTTTGCAGTCAATTACTAAAAATTATAGTAATATACTACTATTAACTTTGTTTGAACAGATATCGGTATGGAAGGTATTTAGGAGCCTAGGCACCATGTAATGGCAGTCTCTTGAATTTTTTCAGATTTTTGGGTGGGGTTGCGTTCAAGAATGGGTCAGTGAAACAAATGATCACTTTCGACCCCACCTTTTCGGCCACGACAAGTTTCATTTGATGCCCCCCCTTAAATTTGACTTCAAATGATGTAACTCACTATATGGGTGAGCGTTCACAGTTCCCACCTTACCACCGAATTTGGTGTCAATCAAACAGTAAACCGATTTTAATAAGATTTTGTTTGACACAAATATTTAAAAACATAGAACCAGCCCTTATTTACAATTATATAGGGGAAATTTTGGTAATGAAAGAAAAAAAATTAATACTTTATCGCATCACCGATTGATATTATCTACCAAAATAGCAGTGCCTAACAGACAGGAGCAGAAAATACTTCAATAAGATCGGAATGGTAACCGCAGTCCCTCTTTGATGGTTGAAATCGAAACATATTGCACTTTACTGCACAGGGGTGGATAAAATGGGAGCCAGAGACTAGAACACTGGGAAAATTGCTCTCTTCCCAAATTTTTGGCAAGGCGGAAAGTGTACTGCCCCTAATTCTGCTCTTTTACTTAAATCAGTAGCTGCGAACTTAGTGCTCTCAAACAAAATAAAATTTTATTAAAATCGATTCATTGTCTGCCTGTTTGTCTGTCTATCCGTTTGTCTATCAATCAGTCTATCTGCAACACACACTTTTCTCAGAAGCGGTTACACCTATTGGCAAGAAATTCGGTATAAACATTAGAACTGTGAACCCCCCATTACATTGCTGTAAGTTGAACTTGGAGGATATATATTATACATTTTGAACATATATTGCTAATCCTTCTTGGATTCATCCTAAATTCGTACAGTTTTGCATAATGTAGGTTTTAATATGAAGCGTTATGGAAAAGTTTGGTGGAAATTCCATTATTATTAACAAAATGTTTAGTAGGTCAAAGTGACCTATTTCGCTTCGAATTACTAAGAAATAAAATGTTAGTATCCTATCGAATTGAATATTGGATATATTCAACATATATATACTTCGAGCTATATAAATGGATCCTTCGTCTACGTAAATATCCTTACATAAAAATCAACAAAGCCTTTCCTACCGAAAGAAACGAGCTTCTTGTTTCCGCCTTGTTGTAGCATAATACGCATTTTATGATTATGCTATGGATATTTGGATTCAGCTTTCTGCGTATTCAACTTGACTTTGCTTGCGCAATTTATAATTATTCTTCAATTCAAAGCATCACCATTGTCATTATGTGCTTTATTCAACAATGTTCAATATTTAATAGTTTAGAAGAAATAATGTTGAATTTTACGTTATCGGGTAAAATTTGTTTTATTTCAGAACCAATGTGTCCCTTTTTTAGAAGAAGATGGGCTAATGATGTATCGTAGTGGATGGTTTCTTCTGAACGTACAAATAATGTTATTAACTGAAGAGTCATAAATAATGTACTGCTTTTATTATTGAAGGAGATGGAAATCTTAGAAATTGGCTACAGGACTAGTTGCAGCAGTGTGTGGAATTCACGCCAAACAAACTACTCCCACACCTCCGCACCACTGCACACGCCCCTCAGGCCACCATAAGAAAGCTCTGGTATACACCAGTACATCCACATCACAAGGCTGTTGTGCTTTCGGGCTCGGTTCCATTACTTGACCTTCTGACTTCAAGATGTTAACAGCATCGCTCAACTTTCTTCTTTCATCCACGAACCATCAAAAATAGATCATAAAATTGCTTTGGGTTCTTGGGTGTAGTGGCGCATTATCATTACTATTACGTCCAATCCGCGGCAATGCAAACACTTCTTACAATTAGCCCCAAATTGAATTATCATCTTCGTATCTTTAATCGATTCATGCATCAATACAGGCAATTAGTGTATGCATCAATCGACCTTTTTAGAAATTATCCCACTGCTGCAGCCACCTCCTTTTCTAGTGACACTTCGTAAATGAACAGTCATTTCCGACAGGTTCACCCTCTTCTCCGTTGACAAACATTGTCTCACCGGACGTTCTCTGACACACCGAACTAATCGTTCTCAGGGTCAAAGTATCGCCAACTGCGCCCACCCACACAGAAGCCGCCAATAATAGGATCGATTTCACCGCTCCAACTACATATGTACAACTTGCCACTATATTTTGGCATCCGATGTTACCAATACCTATATCAAAGTGCCCTTTGAAGCTTAACTCAGTGAGTATTCACCAACCTGAATCTTGACAGTATTGTTTTCCTTACGGTTGGTGATAACGACAAGCTGCGATCTCCAGCTTGTCCTTTCGTAACCATGACTCGATGGCACAAAAGGCCGCACATACAGTACCACATCCTCGGTGCGTTTCGTAACTACAAAAATCAAAGCCAGTTTGCTTGCAAAATTAATCAATTTATCTGCCCTGGCTAGCGAAGGTAACCATCTAGTATCACACGAACCTTTCCCAGAGATAATTATCAATTAAGCGAGGTAAGTAGCCAGGGGACATCCACTTTAATCCATCAAGGGTCACCATCGCAAAGTACTTACTACCGACCGTCAACTTTCGAGCGGAATCCATAACAATTGCTATCGCATCGACCGTGGAATGGGCTGCCTGAAATGTATACTGTCGCTCTGATAGACCACTCACAAGCGAAATGAACGGCAGCCTTCTTTTTATCATCCTCCCCAACATCTTTCCAATCGTGTTTTAAAGGCTGAGAGTGCGACATGAAGAGGGTGGTTTTCGAGGATTCAATTGCAGAACCGATTTCCGACTCTTCCACTGGGCGGAGAAACGCTCTTTCCAGAACGTCCGATTCAAATATTCTTATGAATCACTCGGACCCGATTTTGGTAACAAACTTGAAAGCTTTGTTTGAAATCACATCATATCTTGGTGGCTTCATTCCTGCATTCCTCATTCTTGAGATAGGTTCATGACCTCATCCTTGAGCCGTCACCACCTGTCGTGGATCAGCCAACCATCCTAGTTTTTTAATTTCAGTGTACTTTTGGCTGGCGCTGCCATAACTTTTAATATCGAGAATGATGGTCAGGTGGCCACTGTGGGTATAGTGTTTACTCACTCACCAATTCACCCCTCACACCATTGAGGTTCTAACATTTGTCAGCTCAACAAGGGAGCGCAACCCCATACTTTGGGCGGTAGGTATGCATCTAGTGTTGACCAGTTAAATATCCAAGCCCGTCGAGGTTTAAAATAGAATTTAGCCACTAGACACAGACATTCTGCTTTCCACTATAAATCACGCCTTGGGACCACGGGCAATTATTTTAAGGGTAGTGGTACGTAGCGTATAATACTAACCTGCTCATATTATACTCTAGTTACACTAGGAAGCTGTAGACTTGTTCAGCTTATTCTTACAAATTTGTTTCCCGGAAATATAACTGTTTTCCTGACTACTTTCCCCATGTCAATATCTGGTCATTGGCCAATGTGTCACTTTTCTAAGTAACGCTATCCTAATTTCGGCACAGTTGGTAAATTGTCTCCGCGTCAACATTTCCCTCTGGATTCACATCACAGGTACATGCTTCTTGGCTATTATTATTGTTACCCTGCTCGAGGTAATCTGTTTCGCCATTGGTTGCACTGTCAAGATAATCATAGCGGCCTATGTACCTAAATATGCCTTCCTTATCCATTTTCTCGCACTTTCATCATCATCATCATCAACGGCACAACAACCGGTATCCGGTCTAGGCCTGCCTTAATAAGGAACTCCAAATACCTCGGTTTTGCGCCGAGGTCCACCAATTCGATATCCCTAAAAGTTGTCTGGCAACCTTGCCTACGCCATCGTTCCATCTCAGGCAGGGTCTGTCTCATCTTCTTTTTCTACCATAGATATGTAGACTTAGATTTTTCGGACTGGATCATCCCCATCCATTAAGTGACCCGCCCACCGTAATCTATTGAGCTGGATTTTATCCACAACCCGGCAGTCATGGTATCGCTCATAGATTTCGTCGTTATGTAAGCTACGGAATCGTCCATCCTCATGTTGGGAGCCAAAAATTCTTCGGAGGATTCTTCTCTCAAACGTGACCTAGAGTTCGTAATTTTTCTTGCTAAGAACCCACGTATCCGAAGAATACATAAAGACTGGCAAGAGCACTGTCTTGTACAGTAATAGCTTTGACCTTATGTTGAGACGTTTCGAACGAAACAGTGTTTGTAAGCTGAAATAGGCTCTGTTGGCTGCCAGCAATCGTGCGTGGCAAAATGGTTTCGGAGCCTTATATCGCATCATGGAACAGCATGCAGATACTTGTCGGTGGTGGTGCTGTAAGTGACGTTAATGGTGTGCTACCCTTTCAGGACGATGTGTAATCTGATAGTCAGAAGGAACCTTTCAATTCGCGGCTGTTTAACACCCTGTAAACTTCCACCTTGAGTATGGCCGTTGCACTTCGCAATCTTCACGCGGAACTATTCCTTTCAGTGAATGCAATTTCTTTGGAAATGCTAATTTTCTTACTTGAAAAACCTGGCAATCGGAGATATTTCTTAGGAAGTGGAAGAAGAGGATGACTGTTATGATTTCGTCTTGAGTGCAATAATTGGCACCCCCTCCCGTATTTATGGGCTTCCGAGAAACTGGATTGCGATATGGATTTTCCGGCACTGACCACACTGGGGTAGTCTATGAAGCAATGGAATGATATACGATGCAAAAGGCTACGTGGTCCATCGAGGAATTTAAAGGAAGAATTTGATCAAAGCGGTGTCGTGTTACCAATACTTTTCCTTCTTGTTATCAATTACGTCCTTGGTGATGCCCCGCTCATCTTGGACTACGCTGATGACATTTACATGGTCTCAGTTCGATTGGTCATTGACCACTTTTTATTTACGTTAATTTATAAATTTTCTAAACACCGTCATCAAGTAGTGCTGTTATATATATAAAACTACAAATTGTCATTAACTCCTGTTTGCGATGTATTACGGTTGTACTCCTTTGTAAAAATGCAAAGGAACCCATTATGACAGAATTGGCAACGAACGGGTTGCCCTAGAGTTACATAATGTAGATCGACAGGCTTTTTGGACAGCCGTGGGGAACGGAAGCACATTACTAGAAGCCAACAGCGAAGGTACATAGGAGTCAGTAAAAAATCTGAGTCGCTCGGCAGCACTGTATTGTAAAGCAAACAATAACAGATTGCCGGGTTCAGTTTGCTTTGTCCTTGCAGCTTCGTAAAGCATCTGACTTTGATCGTGTAAGCGCAGGTCATTTTAAACAACTTTGCGCATAGTTTTTTTCTTTCGCACCCACAACCGACAATAATTTTCGGATCCACTCCCAGAAATCGTCCGAAATCAGCTGCTATGCCCGTTGAACAATTTCAGGCGTCCTGACAGCGACCCCTTTGAGTGAACTTTCCTTGCTGGGGTTGCAGAACCTTTGTTACACTTCTCCGATTCGTAATACTTCCCGATGTAAAAATACTCCGCCGATCGTGGGTATCCGAAGAATCAAACGGTTTCGGTCGCTGAGCACGAACACTTTCCATAATCTCAGCTCTTCGGTTGTACTCTGCGCTTGGTTTTAGCATTGCGAGTGTTTTGAGGTTACGGGTGTTTAGTACATCCATCAAACTCAAGTCTCAAAGTTGAGCATAGGAAAACCGACTTAAAAATCTGAAAGATTTCTCTAAAATGGGGTCCAAGGACCACATCCTAACTTAGCTATTGGCAGCTGCTCATGGCACGTCATCCACATTGACATCCTTTCAGTCAACAGGAACTATGTGAAATGACGGTTTCACCAGATTTTACAGGCAATACCATATCGTCCAAGCATGTCAAGTCTATTAGAACCAGTAAAACGAAATTAAATATTATGAAGGATTTGCACCTCTTGAACGAACTATTCCCGCTTACGGCTTGAAAATGTCTTCTTCCTAGTAAACCATCATTTCGGGAGTTAGTTCTTTCCTTCTGCCGGACTCGTAACTCATTTTCATTGTTCATACTCCATATTCAGGAGTTATGTGGAGCATGGCCTTTGAGATCCTCAATATATCCTCACAAAGCCGAAACATTAATATCCATCTTTAACAAATTGGTTTTCGATATTAGATCGGTGTTTCTACTGCCCCAAGAAACAACCGACATTCAAAAATCGAGCACAGGTTCTCACTGTTTTGTGATAACCACAGAACCAAAACCTGAGGTTACTTACGAAGCCCCCATTACCTATACAAGCGCATAAACACTATTAAAGCCGCTCAATCTAAATCAGTTAGTTTGGCTTCGGCAACCAAACAAGTTTTCATTTGGTCTGTGAACCTGTGTCCGAACATTCGAACATTAATTGCTCGTTACTTAATCTAATAGAGCCACAAATTAAGCCATTCACCAAGACGCATTTCGGTTTTAACAGTCGACATCACACTGTTTTATTGCTTCCACTATTATTTGGATACATATTTAAAAATTATTTTGACTCCATGTATGGTTTTTCTAGCTGCTCGCCTGTCCACACATCTTAAGAACAAAGTTGAGAAGAGGACATCGGATTTTATGAGCAGTTGGATTAACATCTAAAAAGTGGGAAAAAAATCCTCTAGGAGAGACGGGGTTGAGAATTTAGTAGACGCTGTCACTTCACTCAAAGGACATGTTATTATATTTATAGATCCTGTTTCATGACTCCATGTTAATAAAATGTCGAAAAGGGTTACAATTTGGTTTTGAAAATTAGGGTATTGGATAAAGTTTAACCAGAACAATTTGCTGCAATATTTTCAATAATTCAGCCCGTTGACCACTTGTGCTGCATTCTTTGAAATGTATCCTCCACAAGTTAACCCCAGTCTCACTTCTTAGTCTATTGGTCAGCCTCAATCCCATGCGCTCGTAAACGTAATTAATTGGTAAATAGCTCATGATCATATTTCAGTTGGAATTATTTGAGACGCTCGTAAAGAGGTTGATGGCTAAATTTGAATCTCATTAGCATCAGCATCGACAACATCTGAATCTCCGAACCCAATCTGTAGAACTGAGATAGTATCGCACTTCTGAATAACATACAGCATACAATTCATATAATGACCGTTAGCAATAGTGTCATGTTTCAGAATTTTATCCCAATCGACACGTTTTTCATAAATATTTTATAACCATTAAAAATTACAAAAGTTTTTTATAGCCAAGAGTCTCTGACTTTCGCATAATTAGGTGGGTATCAACTGTCGATGGCGGTAATAAAAATCACCAAACAGGTTCATTTTCTTGTTATTTGAATGCATGATTAGTGTCTGGGGGGACGGAGGGGGGACGCGAGGTTGGTATAATATAGTGGCGATTGACCTTGTTCATATTTCAGATCGCGGGCATGCTAATAGCAGTTTCACACATAACTTAAGTATCTATTATGAAGGCTGACATCTCCAAGAGATATTGATAGCTAATTACAGTTTTATTGCTTTTTTATTAGGCCAAAATGGATATCAATATTGCAATAAATCAGAAACTGTAGATAACTGAAAAGGTTGGATAGTTTCCTTCAAAATGAAAGGAAGATCGTTACTTCAACTTTGTATGTAACACTACCTACACTTTGACCTTGGATTGGTTAAGAGTACTTCCCAAAACTTGTTCAACTTTTCACACTTTATCAAAAGTCCACATATAACCAATTAAATAAAAGGACAACGAGAGAATCCGCTAGAAATTTGTACACTTCACCGAATGTTCTGAGCCAGCAACCACTTCGTAACCTTCTTGGAGGAATGGCTTCCACTGCAGAAAATAACCACCAATATATTGCCGCTACGATTTGGTAATTAACTTACCGGTGGACAGTTCCTTCTTGTTTATTTTGGTTACCATAAACCTCTAAGTGGGACATAGGACGTCAACCACAGATGCGCGCCATTGCTGTTGAGTCATGGAAATGTGCTTTAACTTCCTGCATGATTTTCCGAGAAACATGCACTCTTCCTCCACTGTTTTACTCCAGTGCTTCTAGGGCGACCCACTCAGACCCATCTTTAGTATGTAATTTATTGTCACTTCCGCTTTCTGATTAACACGTTCGTGGGTATCTGCCCCGTACGACGGCCAAGTTCGTTATCGTCTTTTGAGTAACAATGGTAATCAGGCATCAGGGATATCTACTGACACGGCCTGCAAGTTCTGTGCGGAGTGATAAAACCCCGTACAGGTTCTGGGCCAGTATCCATCACTTATGTAGTATAGGTTGAGCCACCTGGGAGAATACTTCATACCAGATGCCAAGTTGAAATACTTGGAAGTAGAGGAATATATTAAAATTCCTATCGGTTATAGACTTTTTTGATATCCAATCCAAACCAATATGTTAGTTCTTTACTTAACAGAATAATACTAAAAGTGGTAGTCCTTTCTATGTAATAGCCCAGAGGAGACACGACCCCGAAAGAGCCTCAAATTGATGTTGGTGTTGAGAATGTTGCTTGTCCAGGTTCTGGAGAAAACAATGTCGGACGAGGAATATAATAACTATTGATAACCAGTTAAAATTATTTTCCGTAACAGCGCTGTTGAGTTATTAATCTGGATCAGGACAATCCGTATCCAACAAAAATACTTAACCTTAACAATTCTATTTTAAAAAGTGGCATAACTTGATATTTAAGAATAGTTAGCAAGTCAACCGCTAGTTATGCTAGGTGGTAAAGCCAACCTCTCCAGCATTGCCGGAGAGTTTTAACCACCTGCAACTAGATGACACAAATTAGATCCACAAAAAGCTCCAATGATTGAATAGATTAAATAAAAATTGAAAACTGCTCAACATCCCGCAGCTTTCAATCTATCTGCTGCAATTTAAATCAGAGTAAATAAAATCAAATTCAATCGTCGATAGGTTGCGAATGAAAAGATAATACTTCAGTATGCACACCTAGTTTTACAGGGGAGGGGTCAATTCCACCTTATTACAAGATCTATATAGAGTCCTTAGTACATCGGGAGCATTAAGAGTACATTAAAATCGCATCGAAAATATTAATTTCGACTTTTATCTTGACTGGTAGAAAAGGTTTTGCTTCAAAGCATGAAGGAATAAGAAGGGTCTTAAAATCATCCCTTTCGGAAAAACATCATTGAGTTGGAAATCGTGTGTTCCGTGCAGTTCGCTGTAAAAATCAATCAAGCAAGTCCTGCTAAAAATAATTCAGTTAAACAAAAACGATCATGCACAAAAATTTGACAAACATATTTTTTTCTGAGAATTGCGGGGTCCCAAGTCCCCATCCACTTGATATTGGGCCGCACCAAATGGGGAGCCACTTAATCTTTTTTTACTTTATTTGAGCGTTAATGGACCAGCGGCTGAGCAAAAGGGCGCGACCCTGCGCATACTACCCTCATGGCGCAAAGGTCCCGAGACATGGTTCCACCTGCTCGAGGCGCAATTTGCGCTGCCCGACGTCACACGTTTCAACCGTGCTCTGGTCGGGCCAGACGCGTAATCAATTGGGCTCGTCTTATACGACGCCTGTCAGCGAGTGAGACAACCAAGTTGAACCACTTCCTGACAAAACTCACGCTGGCCGATCGGACACCCAGGTAGCTGCTTAGGGAAATGAAGCAGCCGGCTGGGGATACGACAGGGACAGCTCTGTTCCAATCTTTCTGGTTGTAGCGGCTTCCGAAACGCACTTGTGCTATTTTGGCGTGCACAGACTCTGGTTTGCTGGACATGCTGGCGGCAACCGCCGACAAAATCCATGAATCAGTGGATTATCGAGTGATACTCCAGATAAATTCGCCCAACTACAACATTCAATGGCTGCATTAACAACCACCGTAGTAAAATTAGCAGACACCGTTGCTACTGTTCATCCGAGGCGAAGTTCATGAAACAGGTCGAGCGAGATCTACTCTTCCACATAAGCACTCAGTTAGAAGGTCGTCAGGACCCTCAACAGGTGCCAGACTATGCTGGTACTACCAAACATTCACGGAAAAAGCCAAAGAAAAGTACCACCTCTTGCACTTTTGCAACAAAAAAATAAACTTGTGGGTAGCCTTGGGGACAGCTACTCGAAGCAAAACACCACATCACTTTTTTCTTTTACGACCCCTTGACCAAACCCAACTATTTAATTGATACAGGCGCTGAGGTGTTGGTCCTCCCTGCATTCATGTACCAATGATTAACGCCTCAAACTTTAAAATTGGCGGAAGCAAATTATTCGTGATTCCTGAGTTTAGGACTTCGACACACGCATCCGTGGCGTTTCATTATAGCGGACATTAGTACTCCCATTTTGGGAGCTGATTTCCTCTGCCACTATAGTTTGTGGATCTGCAACACCCGTCTCTGATTGATCCCACAGCCAAACTTACGTCATCAGGGACGAACTCCACCTGCCTATCCGACCCTGTATCCATCATTTTCGAAAACGTTGCCAATCCCCGCGTTCGTGCCTCTCCGAGCCTGTAAAGCATGATGTTCAGCACCACATCAACACCACCGGCTCTCCTATCTTCTCTAAAGTGCGTCCACTATCACCACAGAAGCTCGCTGTTGCGCAGAAAGATGTTGAAGAGCTTTTCAATTCCCTAAACCAAAAGGAGACCCTTGCGGCGACTATAGACGCCGAACCGATAACCCATATTGCTCATCCATGACTTTACCCATTATTTCGCTGGTAGCCGTATTTTTTCTACCTTGGATCTAACCAAGGCCTAGCACCAAATCTCAGTTGCTCCTGAAGACATTCCGAAAACAGAAATATGCACATCTTTCGGACTCTTGGAGTTCACCAGGATAAATTTTGGACTGTGCAATGCGACTCCTCCACTATGTTTTACGAAACCTAAACTTTTCTTTCGTTTACATAGATTCTACATAGATACATAGATACATAGTTTACATAGATATTCTGGTCGCTCGGTCTTCAGAATCCGAGCATATAACGCACCTCGAATGCATTTTTCAACGTCTCCTTGATGCTGGTCTTGTTCTCAACGTTGAAAATTGCAAATTCCTTCAAGGGCAGGTGAGATTTTTCGGTTACAATATAACTCCTGATGGCATCCAACCGGACTTGGATAAGGTGCAAGCAATCGTGAGCTTCCCAATTCAGAAGGTTTTGGGCATGCTAAACTTCTACAATCGTTTCCTGCCCAGGGCCACCCACCATCAATGGATCCTTAACAACTATCTGTCCGGGCCGAAAACTAATGACATCCGACTGATTGAGTTGTCCATAGCGGCTATCCAGGCAGTTGAGGCAATCAAGTAAAAGCCGATGGACGCCACGCTTTTGGCATTCCTTCAACAAGATGCACCCCTAGCCGTCTGACATCGCGATAGTTGCTGCTTTTCACCAAAAGGTGAGCCAAACTTGGCAGTCGTTGAGCTTCCTCTCAAGATATTTGAACACCGCCCAACGGAACTACTGTAGCTACGATCGTGAGTTATTAGCGACAGGCCATTCACAGTGTTCACGGACCACAAACCTCTTAGATTTGCATTTAAGCAGAAACCCGACAAAGCGTCTCCTTGTCAACTCAGCCACCTGAGCTTCATAAGCCAGTTCACCATTCACATCCAACACTTGTCTGGAAAGGACAACGTAGTTGCTGATACTTTGTCCCGTATTGATGAGGTCAAGATCTCCGCCACAATCGATCTCCCGCCAACCGCGGAGGCGCAGAAGGACAACGCAGTTCTTCAGAATCTGAGGAATAATGCCAAATACACTTTCAGGGAGTTTCTTTTTTTCGGTTTGACCTCTACATTTTACTGGGATACCTCAAAAAAAGGACCAAGGACGCAGTTTACGATCTGGCGCACCCAGGCATCCAGACAAAGAACCGCTTAGTCATTGCAAAATATTACTGGCCGTCCATAAAAAAGGCATCAATTCTTGGGCCAGACAATGCATGGCATGTCAGAAGTACAAAACTTAATTTCCGACATTTGGAGCAGTTCCACCAATCAGCGAAACTGAAGTCGAGGAGGCAATAAAACAAATGAAAGCCACAGGACCTGACAACATCGCATCTAAGCTCTGGAAAGGGATGAGCTGGAACCCAACACTGTGGCTCAGTGAATCCTTTAATCGGGTTTTTCAGGAAAGAAGAACACCATCTGACCAGCAAGAAAGAACCACTGTTCCAATATGGAAAAAAAAGGTTCTCCAGCAGAATGTTCATCAATCCCTGTCAGCGGCAGTGATCTGCCCAGAACTGAGCGATTTAAATACCTCGGGTCAACGTTATCACCCAATGGAAAACTGCGTTATGAAATTGCTTCACGCATTAGCGCAACCTGGATGAAGTGGCGTTCCACAACTGGTGTTCTTTGTGATCGACGTGTCAACGAACGTCTTAAGTCTAAACTTTACGACAATTTCGTCCATCCTGTCGCCCTCTATCGTTCGGAGTGTTGGCCGACTATAAAAGACAATGAACGGCGTCTTGCGGTAATGGAGACGAAGATGTTACGTTACACTAGTTGCATGACACGTTTTGATAACATCCGAAATGAGGACATCCGCGATCATTATGGAGTTGCACCGATCGTGGACAAATTCCGAGAGAAGCATCTTCGATGGTATGGCCACGCAATTCGTGCTAACGAGAATTCACTTACCAAGATTGGTCTGAACATCGAAGTCGATGGTAAACGACCAAAAGGCAGACCGAAACAACTGTGGCTTGATACGCTGGATGGAGATTTGAAAGCCTCGGGATTGCACCCAAATCAGGCATTCGATAGAACCAAATGGCGAAGCCGATCACGACGAGCCGACCCCGCTTGTGAACGGGACAAAGGCTAAAGAAAAAGAAGAATCCAGTTTTAAGAACAAAGTAATACGCACCATTTGATAAGTGTGGGTTTAATTATAGAAATTTTAGAATTTTACGCAACAGCCAGCCCAAGGGTGGAAGCCTTGGCATTCACGTAGTATTTGAATAGTTACATTGGTAGATAGCCCGTAGCGTATATGCAGTGAGTATATAAAAATATTGACTTTATGACATTTTTGCACGTTTTGAGAGTTAGTAATTTCCCATGGAAAATTCGATAACTGTTTTAATGACAGGATGAATCCTACCAAGCTTCGCAGCATGGTGGTTTATTTTGTGATCTATGTTATTACACTGTCCTGAATTCCACGACGACGATTTGTTCGACTTTTTTTGCAGCACTTGGAAGCCAAAACGATTTTTGCTAAAAAAAATCAACTAATTTAAACAAATTTAAAATCAGTAAATATTAAAAAAAACGAAAACAAAAAGGGTCCCAGGGAAAATTGCGCGAGGAAGCATTGTGCAAAATTACAAAATTGCAAAAGTAGATTTTGAGTTATGGCATACACGGCCTTAAAAAATAGCAAGTTTCAAAAAAGCGATTTAAAGTTTTAAACACCAAAGACCCGGCGTCCACCCTATTGAGGACCAATCAATATGTCTCTAGGTCCCTGGGGTGTCGACCTCCGGCGTCGTGATTCGGAAAAGTGGAGTCGACCGCAGTTTTCGTAAGCCATTAAGGCGTCCTTTAGTGTCTGGTGCCAACGTTCCAGCATCCCATGTGGCATTTAAGACCAAGGAGCTTGCCTAACAAGCCGACCCCGTTTGTGGAAGGAACAAAGGTTGAAGAAATAGAAAGATATGAGAAAAGAAGTAGCTATGTTTCCCATGTCCACCAAGCGCTTTTAGACCATCCATCTAGACATCATTGGCCCATTGCGAGACTCGCACGGTTGCAGGTGCTGCCCCATGGTCTGAGGCGATTTCTCTAAAAAACATTACGGCACTGTCATGCGTCGAGGCCCTCTGTTGAGAGTGGATTCCACGCTTGGTGTGACCACTGACCAGGGAATGCATTTTGAATCGTCCGTTTTCTCAGAGTTAGGCAAGGTCCTTGACTTCAAACGCCACCGGGCAACTGCCTACCACACTCAGTCTAACGGAATGCTCGAAAGATGGCAGAGGACGCTAAAGGCTGCTATAATGGGACAAGACGATCCTTTCTGGTCGCAAGTCCTGCCTCTAGCCCTGCTTGGCCTATGGAAAGTCAGCCGCAAGGAGTTTGCTACAAGCCCCGCGAAACTTGTGTACGGGAGAACCTGAGACTCCCCAGCGACCTAGTTGTCTACATGCGGTCAAGCATAAATCTAACCGGCCTGTTGCGTCTGCTCGGAGACGCCATAAACCGAATCAAGCCACTGCCACCGCTACCTACCAACCATGCAAAAAACGTCTCCAGCATGCCCAGCGAAATGGAGTCCTGCACGCACGTCTTAATAAGGACTGACGCCCCCCGGAGGCCGATGTGGCCATCATACAAGGGACCTCACAAAGTGCTGGAGCGAGGTTCGCACTACTTTACCCTCGACGTCGGAGGCACGCCCAAGAAAATCTCGATAGGTCGCCTAAAACCTTTCTACCGGGAGACTATACTTACTCTCAAGGGAAAACGCGAGCGGCGCGTCCGGTTCCACCTGCCGAGCTAAGGGAGTTACGCCTCGGACTTTCGCTAATACCCCCTGGGCTCTACTGCTGCGTAAATTTACCTCCAGCTAGGAGTGGTAGAGTGGCGCGTTCTTAAAGCGCCCGGTCCGGTGTAGAAACTGCGTTGGATCTAGTGGAGAGGCTGCAGGATGCTTTTCGCAAACTTGTTAAGATTGGTCGGAATGACGAAGCCGATGGAAAAGGAACAAGAGGTCTTCCAAAACGCCAATGGACTGATACCCTAGACAGTGATTTGAGAGCCTCTCAACTCCATCTGGATTAGGCGTATGACCGCGCAAAATGACACAAGGAGAAGATAAGGATTTTATCTTGAGAGTCTTAGATAAGCTTGGAAATGTACTTTTATAAGTTTGATTTCCTGTCGAAACTTTGATTTTATTTTTAGAAAACAACCCTATTTCCCATTGCCATATTATTCAGCTAGCTAATACATCCTCTTCTTGGCATATGAATATATCATAGTTTTTCGCATGTGGCATAACTTTCGTCAGTGCTATCGATATGTATGTATGTATAATAGTTTCATTTGCTGAGTTTGTAATAAATAATTAATTATAGCCATATTGCTAGGCAGAGAGTACAATAATCAAATAAAAAATTTTGCAAATGCTCGACTGATTGAAGATTATCTGGTAACTTATTCATGGAAAATATAATTTCAATTAAAGAGCAATAACTCCATGAAACTTGGCTGACCTTCATGAGAACTTATTCAATATTTTCATTCAATAATTTTTAACGACTGGAAAGTTTTCATCCATGGTTGAAAGACCGCTGTACTTGCCTAACAACTAAAATTTTGAAGTAATTTCCGGACAAATATATTTTCAATAAGACCCGATAAGATCCAGCCAAGTTTTTATCATTTCTTTCGGTCATAACGTTAAATTACATAATTACAGAACATCATTAAATAAGTATTTATCTGATTTTTTCCGACGAAAGCTGGTGTGAAGCTGCGCCAGATAGTTTTATTGAGCGGTCCCCAAATTGTGTCTTACCCATTTATATCAACGATTTTGCTCTTAATAAGGCCATTATATTGATTAAATCTTAAAAGCCACATAACAAGGCAACAACTTAACTAAGTAATTGGCTCAGAAAGGATTCAACAAACGAAAATTGGAAGATTTAAACGAATTGATACAATTCCGGACTAACTGCCAAGTGAAAATCTCAAATCTTGACGCCATATGGGTTGGTATTTACGAGTGAGTGACTACCGAATAAATATGGGAGCATCCAAAACTAATTTTCTAATCTAAGTGGTCATCCACTTAGGCAGATAGCAATCAAACAATGGGTCTTTTAAATTCTCCAATCAGGAAGTTATTATTGAATAATTTTATGGAGGCTTCCATTCAGCAGCCACTTCCACTCCCATCTAATTGCATTCAATTAATGCCATCTTGAAAGTATGAGTTGATGCCAGCTTCACCTTAAGTGCCGCTTAATTGGCAATTTAATGCAGAGGAAACAAAATTCAACGGCCCGTTTAAAAATGTTGTTCCTAACAAATTAAAGATGACAAAACGTTTCTTATAACTGAAGGAATGCGAGAGGGTTACCATTTTTATTCGGCTAGTATTCGGGCGGGTCCTGACGCCGTCAGCAATGCTGTGATTGAGGGCACTCCAGGAGTGATGGACAGGTTGACATCCACTGAAAGGATGTATGTTTAGTTACAGGGTCAGGTCGCATGACTTGCTCCCTGCATGTTTTACATGTCTAGGTTTTGATCACCACGTGGCTGACTGCCGTGCGAAGGACCATGTCTGCGCTCGTTGCTGGCAGAGTGGCTATATGGCCTCCTCTTTTTGCTTTGCCCGATTTACGCCGCAAGGGTGGCTCGGATTAACGTCGCCATTGAGCGCCATGTCGCTCACACTGCTGCAGTTGAACTGCGCCAGAGCGGCTACCGTGATGCATGATCTCGGCCAGGACATGCGCGAGTATAACATTAGCATAGCCATGTTACAGGAGCCCTGGGCAGTCAACGGCTGCGTCAGAGGTTTGCCTGGAGACATGCGAGTGTTCACTGCTAGGGGGTCGGCCAAGGCGGCCGTTGTCATTAATGATATGCATCTAGATTGGGTCTGTGCTGAGAGTCTAACGAATGCGGTCTCAGCTATATGGCCCAGCAAGATTGTCCAGAGCACATATTGCTACCGTGCTATACGTAAGGGAGATGTATTGTCCGAAGTGTTGTTAAAGCACGATTTGTTTTGTTTAAATGTCCCGTCAACTGTTTCGCCTTTTGAGAGCTCCAGAGGGGTCAGTGACATTGATATTTCATGTGTGAATGTAGCAGCAAAGGCGTTTGTCCAGTCTTGGATATTGTTGGATGGATGCAATGTGAATGAGGTCGTGCTAATCAATAGGGGTGTGAATATGAGTGTTGATCCCCCGCTTATGCCGTCGCGTTGGAATACTCGTGGGTGTAATTGAGGTGAATATGTTGTTCGGGTAGAGGAATTAGTCGGCCGCTCTCCCCCTCTCTGAGTTTGTGCTCTTGTCTGCGAATGAAAAGGTTGCGCTATTGAACGAGTGGATGTGTAGCGTAAACGAAAGGCTCGTAAGTGAACGAAGGGCTCGTAAGCATGTCACGTGGTGGACGAATGCTCTCCGTATTAAGCGGAGGGAAGTCCGCCGCCTGAGGAAAAGATTTCAAAGGGCGCGCCGTCTAAGTGTTGTCCGTCCTAATGTTGATGTTGATCAACTTAGGCTCGCCTATAGGCAATGTGTCCTGTCTTATAAAGACTTGTTGAGGCAGTCGAAGGAAGAAGACTGGAGCCGATTCGTTGGTGTGCGTTGCGATGACCCTTGAGGGCTTACGAAGCCCGAACGAAGGACTCGTAATCATGTCACGTGCTGGACGAATGCTCTCCGTATTAAGCGGAGGGAAGTCCGTCGCCTGAGGAAGACATTCCAAAGGGCACTCCGTCTAAGTGTTGTCCGTCCTGATGTTGACCAACTTATGCTCGCCTATAGGCGAGGTGTCCTGTCTTATAAAGATTTGTTGAGGCAGTCAAAGGAAGAAGACTGGAGGCGATTCGTTGGTGAGCGTTGCGATGACCCTTGGGGTAGAGTCTACCAGATGTGCAGAGGGAAACGTAGTCACGACATAGCTGGTGAACGGTGTTTCCTGACGATCGTTCTCAAGGAAGGGAAGACATTCCTCCCCTGAGATGTTGTGAGATCGAGGAGAGCATGGCAAGGCTTGGGTCTAGAAAGTCACATGGCTGGGATGGGATGGCTGGCGAGATGTGCAAGGCCATCTGGCAAGCCATCCCATCTCATGTCCAGTGTTTGTTTGAGTGTTGTTTTTGGGAGGGGTATTTCCCTGCATTCTGGAAGACTGCCAGGGTGGTTGTGCTCCTGAAGTCGCCAGAGAAGGATAAGAGTAATCCTCGGTCGTACAGAGCGATATCTCTTCTCCCGGCCCTTGGCAACGTCATAGAGAGGATTATGGTCCAGCGACTTGGAGTGAAAACATCTCATCTGGTGTCTGACAGGCAGTATGGCTTCCGTACTGGTAGGTCTACCGATGACGCCTTAATTTATATTAAGAACTTTGTTGTCCGTTGTCCTAGCAAATACGTTTTTGGAATCTTTGTAGATTTCAAAGGCGCATGTGATTACCTAAGTTAGTCATCTGTGGTGTCAAAACTTTGTGAGTGTGACTGCCAGGAATTAGTTCTGTGGAAGAGCTACTTCCATAGTAGAAAAGCATTTGTCCAAGGTGTCAATCAGCGTGTGTGGGTAAAAGTGGAGCGCGGCTGCCGTCAGGGATCTATCGCAGGTCCATTTATATGGAACCTGATGATGGACGAACTGTTGAGTAAGCTTTCGACCGTTGCTGAATGTGTTGCCTACGCGGATGATCTCCTCATTCTTCTTGAGCAGAACACTCGACTTGAGGTCGAGCAGCAGAGTACTCAGTATATAATAATAATAATCGTTGGGGCAACAATCCATGTTGGATCAGGGCCTTGAAGTGTGTTAGAACACTTCATTCAAGACCGTAACGGTACACTAGGAGGCAATGTGGTCTGTATTGCGCTCGCCCGAGATTATTACCCTGATTTGACTCAGGTACTCATTCACAGCTGAGTCGACTGGTATCCGACGTCAAATCACGATACAAATTCCACTGCCACCAGCGAGATTTGAACCGCGACCTTCCGTACGATAGTCTTGCGCTCTAACCGCTCAACTATCCGGACACAGTATATGCGCATCGTTAACGCTTGGACTCTAAAAGTCGGTGTCGCGATTTCAACGGAAAAAACCGTCACAATGATGCTGAAAGGCTACCTACGTCGTACGCCATGTGTTAAACTCAATGGAGTTCCTTTTAAATACCGGCAAAAAGTTATATACTTGGGAGTCACGATCGCGAAACGCATGTCCTTGGGTCCGCACCTGCGCCAGCTCAAGCCCCGCTTGACTAAATTGGTGTGTATGTTGAGGCGTGTGATGAGGTGTGAATGGGGTCTAAGCAGGAGAGCTGCTAGATCCATTTATGTGGGGCTCTTTCTTGCATGTTGTACGTACGAGTCCCCTATGTTGTGTGATTTTGCGAAAACGGTGCAGGGCAGGCAACTGCTCTACGCTTGTCAGCGAGTGGCGTTGTTATCGTGTCTTCGTGTATGTCGTACGGTCTCGACCGACGCCATGTAGGCCTTGTTGGGTGTTCCTCCTCTTGATCTGGAAGTAGTCTGGCGTGCCACAGCCTACAGGGTCAGCAGAGGCGTACCTTTGCTGCAAACTGATTTAGTAAGTATTGATCAGGTGGAGGGATTAGGACCGCTTGCGGTCAAAAGGAAGTTAGACTTGAGTGTAACATCTAAGTGGCAGCTTAAATGGAACGAATGTGGGAAAGGTCGGGTCACGTATAAGTACGTCAGATATGTGTCTGCCAGAGAAAGTTCCGTCGTGAACTTCGGGTTTGAGATGGGTTTTCTCCTGACGGGGCATGGTATATTTAATGAGTTTCTCTTCAAGCGGAACCTTGCTTCCAGTCAGGGTTGTGTTCTGTGTGGGGCATACTCATAGGACTGATTCCATGTATCTGTATCTGTCCGGCGTACTGTGACATCCGTAATCTAGACGACATGGGCGTTCATGTGGTGAACGGTATCTTTGACCTTTGATAGCCAGTGCCTTGCTAGCAGTGAGACAGTTCGATGCGTTAATGTGTTCGCGCGGGCTGCTTTCCAACAAAGGAGGGAGTTTCTCGACGCTGCTTCGCCTGCAGTATGATGGGCGAATGGCCTTATTGGCCATGGTGGGTAGCCACCAGTCCTATGTGTTTTGTGTTAGTGTTGTCTTGTGGCGTCTTTTGTATTGTATTGTACGCAGAGTGGTTGTTGATTGGTGGAAAGGTTTCGATGCGGTTCTTCGCTTCGAGATAATTCCAGTTAGCTCGTCCCCACGTACTCGAGGAAGGCGATCAGACCCGAGTCTGCAAGGGACTTATCTAAAGTGGCTTTGGTCACGAAGAATCACCAGAGGTTATTTGGTACCATGCGAACCGGGACGACCCTCTGAGAGCATATGCTCGTGGAGAATTCCTAGACGATGTGTCCTCGGCCCGGTTATTTGCGGTTAGCCCCCTTGTGGGAGTTTCATGGTGGTTCTGGTAATGCCTACATCGCGGGCAGACCTCCTCGGAGCTCAAGCGTGGAGTTGCGCTGTACAACTCGGGTGCGGTACCCCATAATTGCGGCAGAGGTGTTACATCCACTGGTATGAATGCTGAGCCTGCACTCAGTATAAACCAGTACCGCAATGCCAGTCATGACGGGGCTCTGATTGTGGTCACCAAATCAATCCGTGTCCGAAGCGGACCGTGGGATTATGCCTACACGGCAGGTACTCACGTTAAACCCCGGACTTTCATTCGATTAGTATTGGACTCTTTCTCCGTTTACTTCGATTTTCAAGAAGCATCTCTTGAGTGAGTTGTTCACTTTACTTAAAACTATTTCTCTAATTCACACGCAGAGGAAAGGATGGAGTAAAAAGTAATGACAGGAAGTATCTATCTGTTTTTGAGAATAGTGAAGATCTTGAATCTGTACCTACTCGTCGTTAAATAAATGTGATAGGTACAGTTATATATTTATATATAAAGTCTTAAACAAAAAGGAACTCTCAAATTTTTTTCACCAGGGGAATGGCAACACTATCTATTATATCCGTATCTTAAACCAAGCACATATGGCCAATACCATCCTCTCTACCTACCTGCTTACATGTAATAATGATAATTGACACTTGTTGGCCCATAACAAATCTTTCAAATACTCGTTATCTTCAAATCCAGAGGGAAATGACGATTGTGTATGTCCTGGCAATTGACAATTTTTTCCAAGTCATTCCGGGAATGTGGGCCTAACATTTGTCCATTGTCCGTTGGACATTTATTAGATACTTTATATGTGACCACGACAGGGTCTGGAAAATATATTTGTTCAACTTTTGATTTGAAATTTGCTTGGAAATTGACCACATGATTAATTACCCCCAGGGCGTCTTTATCTGATTTTATAGACACTTATTCTGAGATTGTTTTCTTAGATTTAAAATGGGCAAACGCGAGATAAAGGAAAAGTGTGTGAGGTATAGAGCAGGTATGTGAAGTATTACATTCAACAAAATGACTTGGGAAATATTTTTTGAATTTTGCAGAAATTCTAAATTATGTATAAGTTCAGTTCATATAAAATAGATAAAAGATAAAGTAGAATACCAAACTGCTGGTGGAATACTGAACTGGCTAGCCTTCGATCAGCCTGTCACCGAGCCCGAAGAGCGGCTCAGAGCCCGGTTGGCAGAATCAACCAAGGGCAAAAAGAGTGCGCCTATAACGAAGTCTGTAAAACCCTCAAGCTCGCCTTCTAATGGAGCAAGAGGGAATGTTTGAGGAGCTCTGTTCGGAAGCGGGGGGAGCGCCTATAGAATCGTGATGGGGCGATTCAGAGACCGATCATCTTCGCAGATCACGTGCCCTTCTCTCTTGTTAAAAATTATCCAGGGGTTATTCTCCCAGCAAGAGGAGAGCACAGAAAGCTTCCAGCGACCTCTGAATGTAACGGCAATACCGCCAGCCACCAGTGACGAACTGCAGGAGATCTGCACTAGGATAAGAGATAACAAACCTTGCCATGAAATCCAGATCGGACATGTTCGCTGAGTTGTTCCATCTCTTCAAAAAACAACAAAAAAAAACAGACAGACATCGAATCGATTCTAAAAAGATTCCGTTTCACACACAACCTTAAAAATGTGCCCAGAAAAACAAAGGTGACAATATAAATGGGGTGATCCAAAAATAATGAAAATGGAAGTAAAACATTTTGATTAAAGCTAAAAAAATAATTTATTTTTCGACATACGCCTCCTAAGAGGTCAATACATTTAATCCATAGTTTTTTGTAAACTCAGGAGTCCCTTAGAAAAAACCGGTTTATTTTGCCCAAAAATATCTCAAGAGCGGCCATCATTACTCTTCAAATTTCGTCGCTTGGAAATGTTCCTCTTTTTTGGGAACAAGATAGGTGAATGCATTTACGCATAAAGTGTTGAACTCCCGCAACAAAACGCTGTCGGACTACCAACTAAACACCTTCTTGTCATCAGAGAACTAGCCTGGAACCGTTTGACATATTACTTCGGGCCCTTCCGCTCTCACGGCTTTGCGAGCCTTCAAGTCATGGAATTCTTTTCACCGACGGGAGTGGAGGGGAGGAAAGGGGTTGTCAGTTCAGGGAACCCCTTACCATCCGATTCTTCCGCCGGTCGAGTTCAATCTTCTTCGCAATAAGAAGAGCCCGAACATAATGCGCAATACGATTCCAGCTGCCAACGCTCTTCAGCATCTCTCTGACAATGTTATCTGGAGAGAGCTCCTCTGTGTCTACATAAAGCTGCTGACGAAAGCCGTCCCACCTCTCGCAAGAGAAAAAGGTGTGTTCAGCGTCGTCCGCCACTCCATTGCAGAACACACAATCAGGGGATCGCGCCTCCCCAATCCTGTGCAGGTAAGACTGAAAACCTCCATGCCCACTTAGAAGTTGGGTAAGGAAGTAATCAATCTGATCGTGCGTACGATTCAACCACGGGTCTAATTTGTCCATCTGCCCCTTGGCTCATTTTGCCGAGAAAATTATCATTCGATAAGGGTGCGTTGACGGTCTTCACGGGCAACCACCTCTTACGGCGGTAGATAGCTTTGGCTCCTTGGCAAGGAGAGCAACGGGAATCACTCCCGCGATCACGATCACAGCCAGTTCGGAGACGGTGCGATAAGCAGACGTCACTCGAAAAGCTCCCCGCCTCTGCATTTGAGCAAGGCGTTTACGATGCACCCCCTTGTCAAGGGTATCAGCCCATACCTCGACTGCGTTGCTCCCGTAAGGAGAAGTCTCCTAGTTGATATAGGGCCCCCGACATTCGCTATTAGCCGACTCAAGGCCGCGACTGGAGCTGCAGCCCTGTCCGTTGCTGCTTTGTTTTGCTCGAAAAAAGCTCATCTTCGAGTTGAGCATCAAACCAGCGCAAGGCTGAAACCGTGAGCAATCATCCATCCAATTACCCGTCGCATCAATATGCCAAGTCTACTTTGCGCCTGTTCAACATTGCGTTCGGCAACAAGTGCCGCAACGTCGTCTGCATAACCGACCAGACGCGACTCTTTGGGCATATCGAGTCTCAGCGGACTATTATAAGAAACGTTTCAGAGGTCCGGCCCTAGGGTGGATCCCCGTGCTACTGCCGACGCGATTTTCGTCCTCCTTTGACCCTCAATATCCGCAAAAGATAGCCAGGCACGTGAAATGAGTTTTCTAGTGTACCTAACAAATCTGTCCATCTTACGGAATTTAAGGGATCTCTCATATCAAGCGTTATGGGAAGCACTATCCGTCGAGACCGGCGGCTGTGTGCCTCTGCTCGATGAACCGCATCTACGACCTCCGTAATAGCATCCACTGTGGATCTCCCTGTTTTGAACCCAAACTGCCTTGGGGATCAGTCCCCGGCAGCGCGGATCGCTTCAGCGAGTCTACTTCTGATGACTTTCTCGAGCACTTTTCCGGCCGTGTCAAGCATACACAGCGGTCGGTATGCAGACGGGAGCTCCGGGTCTCCTTTACCCTTACTGATCAACCCGAGTTTGGCCACTTCCCAGCGGCAGTTAAGTCCTTGAAGGTTTAATGTGAGCACCTGTGTGGACGATTTAATCCCACGGTCTTCTTAAGATACGGATTGATTTTGTGACCACAATCAGAGCCCCGCTGAGACAAGCAACAACGGTACCAGTCTATACCAAGTGCATGGCTTAGTATTCATACTGGTGGATGCAACACCTACCTAAATCTCTACCGAACTAAGGAGTACGGCACCCGTGTTGAAACGCAACACCACGCCGGGGCCCGAAGGTCTCTTCTCGCTTGAGTATAACCACAGCCCCCATGCAACTTCCACTAGGGGGCCAACCGCAAACAACCGAGCTGTACTCACATACAACGGTAGTTCACCCGAAGTATGTGAGTCCAGGGGCTATCCCGGTTCCAATGGTACCAGTATACCCCTGGTAAGGTTTCTTGACCAAATTGCCACTTCAGATGAGTTCCCGTGCAGACTCGGGTTTGATCGTCCTAATTAAGCCTTTGGAGCATTCGCCTACTGCATCACGGCCGGCAAGCGCGGCCCTGCCTGCTCCAAGAGCTTCGACGAACTTCCCGATGTTCACCCTCACAACATTCCACAGGCAGGGGGAGCGTCGCGTTGGTACTCGCCGGCAAGTAGCAGCAACCACTTCGAACGCGATGATCACTTGTTGGAAATGTTCCTTGAGCAGAGGATCAAGGTCACCGAGACCAAAATCTGGCAAATAGAATCTGTTAGTGGTCGAGCAGTCCAAAGAACATTTCTGGAATGCCAGCCATCGAAATAGCGGTTTTGTGAGTATTCCAGCTCACCGTTAGCATTGCGTTTTTTTTCTTGCTGGCCTCCCGTAATCTTCTTATTTGTTCTGGATAGTAAGAGCGCATGATAGTGGTTCCAATTATACTATTATAATCATTCCTCCGAGGACCCAGAAACCCGATTTCATAACCTTTCACGCCGACTTGGAAAATTTAAATTTCTTCAACAAGCTCGTTTCCAGGTCATGAATTGTTGGTTCGTTTCAGGATCAAAATGGAGGATTCAAATCTAATTCATAGTCACGCTACGCGGCAAAAAGTTTTCCTAATTTGCTTAGAGTTTTCTAAAATTCTACTATCGAAATGTTGACTTATTTTCTCTTTTGTTCTAGATTAACATTTTCGGGACCGAACACGCAGAGCCCTTTCTCATTTGCAATTCGTTCATAAGGATTCTTTAAATTCAATTTGTCGCCGTCCGATCTGTCATCTTCGACTTTTTTCACATTCCCTGCTGTTGGCCCAGCGTGTAACTATGGAGTTGGTAGACATTTTTTAAGCAGAAATATTTGGTGACTGCTCTAATTTCGTTTTTCTCCATTTTGAAGCTAACTCTTCCACTGTTCATATTCAAATGAACATAGCTGCCTGAAACCGTGGTCTATTGACTTGACCTTTTATGCTAACCTAGTGGGAATACAAGCATTATTTTTATATGAAATGATTAGGACGGTCCTGTGTTACGGCAGCGAGACCTGGTTGATGAATCAGGTCGGAGAGCACGACTGCAATGCTGTTGAAAGTGAGTGACATAGAGTGGTAAGTTGTATCTTTTATACGATAAACTAGAAGGCGCCATGCGCGATTCATAAAAGATGGACGACCGAAGTAATCCCAGGCGCCTACTCAAAAGCAAGGTGAAAAATAAACGATCACCCGGAAAACCCAGAAGCAGATGAGAGGAATCAGTGGAGAACTAGAATTGCCCGCTGCATAATTTTCATCCCTGGCCCACATTTTCGATCTTTGCGGGAAACTCGAATCATTGAAATATACAAATAAGTAAGCAGTGACCTGCCCAAAACTGAGTAATTTAAATACCTCGGATCAATGCTATTAGCCAAGGAAGAACTGCGCTGAATTGTTTCAACCTAGATGAAGTGGCGTTCCACAACTGATGTTCTTTGTGATCGACATATCAGCGAACATCTCAAATCTAAAATTAACAGCAATGTCGTCCATCTCTCCGTAGTTCTCAGTGTTAGCCAACTATAAAAGATAATGATCGGCGTCTAGCGGTAATGTAGACGAAGATATTATGTTAGACTAGTGGCGTGATAAGTTTTGATCACATCCGAAATGAAGATATCCGCGATCGGTATGGAGTTGCACCGATCGCGGAAAAATTGTGAGAGAGGCGTGTTTGATGGTATGGTCAAGTAATTCGCGCTAACGAGAATGCATTTGCCAAGATTGATCTGAACATCGAAGTCGATGGTAAACGACCAAAGGGCCAACCGAAACAACGGTGGCTTGATACGCTGGATGGGGATTTAAAAGCCTCGAGATTGCATCCAGATCAGACATTTGATGAAGTCAAATGGCGAAACCGATCGCGACTAGCCGACTCCACTTATGAACACTACAAGTTTACTAATAAGACCTGCCATTTTCGAATAAATTACATGACATATGTAATTGGACGACGAGTAGACAGATGGGTTTGTTTTATATAAAGAATTTAAAAAAAGCTATTGTTCAGCACCTACATACAGTTGCCATGGAACCAGGACTCCTCCAATCCAGTCATATCCAAGTGAACGACAATTATTATAAAAATTAATTCTGGATGCTTTTACGGTCACAACTACAACATGTATAGGTCCTGGGATGCTGTAGTGAAAAATAGGGTTCTAATGAGCTATACTAAACTACTGACGCGTTTTTTTGATACCACATGATTAAATCTTCTCAAATCCATTGAAACAACATACACACTACAAAAGGGTGTACATTTCATAAAACCTAGTATTCCACCCGAGATTTGTATTGAGAAAGGTCGTCACTGGCAGCATAACAGGATTAAGTATCGTAATCCCAACGGTGTTCAGTAGCCTTCAACCTCATAGATTAACGCCACACACAGTAGGTAAGGCATTTTTCCTTTTCTCATTCCAACCGTGTTCAATTTGAAACTCATATCCTCCTGCTGCACAGCAAGTATCGTAAATCATACACGTACCTTTGTTGTTTTCTCCAGGAAATTTCAACATAGTATCTTGTCACTGGCCATCAAACCTCATGTTGTTTTTTAATAAAGACAACGTCATATCACCGACGTGGCATGTGAACAAGATAAATAATGAATTCCGCATCATTTTATGTGTTTCCAGTTTAAAAGGATCAGTTACTGTCGGCTTTGTTTGGGTTGGGATCAGCCTGCTACGTTAGTAATTTCCCAACAAAAGACTAATTTGAATTTTCGACTCCGAGGCGTGGCAGGATTATCAAGAGAATAATGCAATTAGATTTTCCAAAAATTATCGCCAGTAATGCGGATAAACTCTGTTGGTACATTTGAATTTCACAGTCAGCAGGCTTGAGGTTCAGCCAGAAGGTGTGCTTTCTTAGATAAATTAGTCTGGCACTGACATTTCGAAAAAATGTCAGACATTTTTGATAAAATATGTTCAAAAATAAAGTAGAAACCTCGAAAGAGTGAATAACAAATCTGACCGAAATTCCGATAAAACGTCGAAAATGTAACTGTCCCTAATAGGATCAAACCCCAAATTTGTAGCAGTGAAATGACCCTCAAATCTGTTCTACTCACCGTGTAATACCTGTACTGCCCATTTAATCTTTTTAAACGTTGTCCATCTTCTTGCACCATTTTTTCTTGTAGGTACATATTAAGTGATGAATGCTGGCTGGTGCTGAGAACGCTTATTCGTACCTTCAATAAATTTTCGACTATCTTGTTCCAAGTATTCATTTGAAATTCAACAGGTGTTTAATCTCTAGTTAAGATATCACATTTTTGTGCTTACAGAGGTTCTCTGCAGCATACGTGTGCCTGTAGCTGTGAATAAACAGCAATTTACACATGGTGGCTCGTTTGAATGGTTGGGTCTTACTTCAGGTTTACTTCAGAGTTCACCAAAAACTCTTCTAGATAATTCCAAATGACTGCGTGGAAGCTCATATTCATCTGATGGTGGAACCATTCTTTTTAATTAATTCTCGAAGATCGTATCGGGGCCTTTGGTGTCCTTTGATAGAACGGTTGATAGTGAATAGAAATTTGTCGATCATTAATGAAAAAGGCAAGCTGCCGTTTGAGACGTGACAGTGTGGAAAAGAGTGAGTTTTATCTAGAGCAATAATTACTGTTTACATGAACCTTCTGTTTTGGGACGTGACCAAGAATCCTTAAACCCTTCGTTATAAGATAGATGAAAAATTTCACCCAGATAATATTAGGTATTCACCAACTGTCAGACGAATAACCCCGAAGAATAGATATGAAAAGGTTGGGTAACATATGTAGCCGCATATATAGTGCTTGTATTAACTAACTAGAGTGCATTGGCACATCTTCTTCAATCTCTTCAATCTGAACGTAATGGAAGCTTAAAAAATCCCGAATTTGCATTTCCGCTTATCATGATTCTTTCCTGATTCTTTAAATTTTTCAAACGACGACAGTGCGAAAGGAATAGCAAAAGAAAATATTGGATTGGATGTAATAATCCAGGGCTGACCGGTAGGTGTGGAATAAGGGGCAATTTCCCCGGGACCTGACATTTTCTCAAGGCCCGGGAATATAAATTTAAAAAAAAACAAGGTATAATACGATGCCAATCGTAGTTTTCACCCTGGACCCTAATTACATCAAATAACTTGATAAGCAGTGGGAAGCTGGTCAATAGTTCGGCTTCTACTGTACAGGCTGGGCTAATACTCTGTGCAGAACAATCACTACATTTAAATCACCGCTTTACCTGTTTTGTGACAGATTCAGTGGTAACCTATATATTGAAAGCTCTTTGCCATAAACCCCTCTGTAGAGTATGACGACCTTACCACGATTACGCGCCATCGCTGTCGGTTCCAAGAAATGTACTTCAACTCACACCCTGATTTTCTGAGAATTTTACACTGCTCTACCACACGTAGTTCTAGGGCGACCTACGTATCGGCTATTCTGGCATAGTAGATTGCATGGCGTACCTCACAACGGAGTTGTGTGTTCTTAATATATGACCTATTTACTGCCACTTCCGTCTTCTCACCAACACGCCCAAAAGCGTTTAGGTCTATTGAGTAATAGTGATGGTTACTTCCCATGTGCTGCCACAATATATATGCATGTTGTCGCTAGAATAATGGCACTTCCAAAGTTTCGATATAACAACAAATGCAGACTAAACGCTGTTAATTAGTCGTGTGACATCAAGTTCGGCCACCAAAAAACCGACCCAGCCACAACGAACAATCCCATACACCTCAGACCACGATTTCCACCATAAGATGGCGGTATACAACGTTAAGATTCACAGGATGGTCACAATACCGCTCAACGAGAAGAGAAGAAATAACAAAAATAACTACATCCTTGAAATAACTAAGAAAAACGGATACAATAGGTACCCCCTTGGGAAAACCAGATCAAGAAGAAACTACGCCAGGCCTCAAGCAGCAACTTTCAACATTCCTCTAGAAGGCGAACACAGGAAAACATTAACTTACTCGGGTTGGACGCAGAACATCAAAAGGCGTCTACATAAACGTGGAATCCGGGCCATCTCGACCAGCAGACGATCCTTCCTTACGACCCGGTTACAATCAGGCAAGCACAAAAAAGAATGTATTGATAAAAGTGGCATTTATAAGGTTTCCTGCCCAGACCGCGATAAGATTTACGTAGGGCAAACAAAAGGGCTAGTCCACACCAGGGTGTTAGAACACATAAAGGGGGCCAAATCCGCTAGAAATAAGAATAACCCACACATAGAGTCCGCGATTATCAGACATATAATAGAGCAGGGACACTATTTGTTGTAGGCAACGCCAATACTAGACTCCTACGAGTGCCTTCACATCTCGGAAATTCTCCCCGAAACAAAGGCTAAACACGGACATGGGCAACAAATCCACCGTTGTGGAACTTTTAGAAAGGACTAGGAGAAGAATAGAAGCCTAATTAAGGAATCATAATTAGAGGAATAGCTATGAACAAAACCCAAATTGTAAAGAAAGTTTTCAGAAGATAAAACGTTGTTGAAATTGACAGTTTGTACCCGAGATACGTATTTGTATACATTACCAAACACTTTTAGCCAATAAAAAGGTAAATACCTCCAAAACAAATCTTTCACTTAAAATTTCGGCTACCTAACTACCTCCTATTTCAAACCATTCAAAATCTTACCTTGATGCAGCACGTGACATTTTCCTACTATTTTCCAGATAAACTCTCCGTTTAAATTGTCTACGCTATCGAAAGCTGACTTAGAATCGAAGAAAACAGATGGAGGAGTGTTTGGAATTTGTGTCGTTTACGCGATATGAAAAATTTCATATAGCTGGATTGCAGCCGGATCGTGGGAACGGGTCATATTGAATTTAGCAAGCCGACGCTCTACTCCCCTGCGAGCTTTTGACAGACCCACATCAGCGCCTCTTTCTTACCTGCCTTCAGAAGATAATTCTTCGCGATGTGGTTGATCTGATTAAGTGTTCATTTCCGGACATTCTACACCCAAATGATCTTGAGGCACGCATTTTCACGCCGATAACGCAACGATGAAATTTGCAGAAATCCACAAACCTGTCAAAGTTCTTGCTACGGCTACACCCCAGAGGAAGATGTCACCAAAACCTACCTTGGCACGGTAGCTGCCAGCCATAGTCCTACACCAGATTCGCGTTTAGAAGGAGAGGAATTAGCTACCTACTCCCATCTTTTCACATCGCTTAGGCCAAGAATGCCCAGCCTTCGCAACAAATAGATTCTAGAAACTAATCATAAACCGTTTTCGATAGTGAGAGGACGTAGCCATATGGTCAGCACCCATCCAAAGCGCTGTTAACGTTTCAGGTTACTAGCCCACATACCTCTATCCCTTTTAGTCGCCTTCTATGACAAACTCAGTTGAACAATCCATCAACCTGTTTTCGGACGGTGAGATAATTTTACTATTAGGGAAAAGGACTGGGACTTCCGCCGTCGATGACGAGGATAATTTAGGTTCCTCAAGATTTCAGTTTCCAGAAACGGTAAATCGACAATGATTGATTTAAGCCTCGTTTGTTAGTGGGATATCAGTTGGTACTCATTGGTATTACTTTCAGTATTAAAGATGCAATAATAATATACAATCGCGGACATAATCAGGGAGCGTGTTCGCATCAACAACAGCACTCCGCACTACAGGCTACAGTCTCGGTACTCGCCAAAGCACTCTGCTCCACCGTCCAGCTGAAGTCTCCGGTGAGGTTCGGGCGAATTCCAATGAACGTGTATAAAATTCTCGGAAATGGATCCTTTGCATAAAAAAGGTATTACCAGGTTCTACGAATCTTCAGCAACTCCGAGTATTCAATCTCAAATCAATGATCAGATTGCATCTCGACTATGTGCTGATACTGTGTCTACTGTGCTACTGTAACTACAATCAGAAGATTCAATTTCGTGTTATTGGTTTGACCGTGCCCCTTGAACCTCTACTTGGCATCGATCATTACCCCCCACCTAATGATCGACTTTAAAATGACCTCGTGATTACCAACGCAGATTTTTACAGTGTTATTTTTCCAGCGATTGGTAATAAGAACCGCCTCCGTCTTATCTTCCGCCAGGTCCAATTTCATCATTTGGAGCCATTCTTTGATAGCATGAATTGTTTCACTTGCATACAGTTTCACGTCCTTGTTGTGTTTTGCAACTACTACCATTGCCAGAACGTCTGCAATCAATGTCGCCTTGTTTGGCATGCGAAGGCCGAGCACTCTGTCATTCATTACGTTCCACAGCAGGACCCCAGCACAAACCCTTGAAGAACACTTGCTGTCACAACATATTTGTTCGACCCGTCGTCCGTCTCGTACCAAGCTCTGTGTTAAGTAACCAGAGAAGCCCAGTTTAGCACCGTGCATTTAATTCAACCCCCGTTGGCTGAGTTACTTACGCAGTTTTTACTAACGGCCGATGCCTACCGGGCCAGGACCACAACTGTTGCAATCGCATCAACCATGGACCGCGCTTTACGGAACGCTCCACCAGCTAGCTTGGCAAATGGAAGCAGTCTGTTGTATATCACCCTCTCCATTATTTTCCCCGTAGTGTCTAAAAGGGAGATAGTGATATGAAGAGGGTATGCCAGGTGGTTTTTGGGGATTGGGTAGCAGAACCAACCTCTCCTTCTTCCACTGAGCAGGTAACACTCCTTCAACCATGAACCATGAAGGCCTGATTTTGGCAGCCAACTTCAGGGCTTTGTTCGGAATCCCGTCCAATGCGGAAGCCATATTGCCCCCAATTCATTCACAGATCTACCGTATTTCCTCCTCGGAGATTGAAAAGACGCCCTGTTAAACCATTGGTTGAGGTCCACGTTCTTCTTGTTACGGGAAAAGGATTGCGATTATTTTTATCAAAAGTCGGGGGCACGTCACTTAAGGTGAGTTTTGATCACGAATCTTGTTCATTGCACCCTTGTAAGCAGCTCCCCACGATTTTGTATTTACTTCAAAGCACCACTGCTTGCAGCAATTCCTCTTACTTTCCCGTATAGCCTATTTAAGGCTATCTCGAAGGTCGCGGTACTCGTTCTCCGGTTGCCGATGTTCTGGGTTCCCTCTAGTCCCTTTGCAAAGCTTCCTCGCTTGTAGACACGATGCTCTCAACAGCGCGATTTCTTGGTTCCACCAGTAGTCTGGTTTCCAACTGTCATGGAACTTGCGTCGCGGGATTGTTGAGTCGCATACCTTAGTTATTCGATAATATATCTGGCTCACTCTTTCCAGGCCGTTTCTTTCGTAACCCCCTTCTAAGGCCGGCAGAAATGTCTCTGCCTCGAAAGCTCCAGTGGAGCACCCAGCTATCCTGGTTTTTTCGCTTTCGATACTCACTCGTTCCTGATGTCGAGAAAAATGGCTTGATAGTCACCGTGGGTATAGTGTTCACTCACCCGCCAGACCAGCCCTCTCGCCAACGAGAGTACGATGTCCAGCTCCCGCAGGTTTCAAGCAGGATTTGGCCCCTGATGTTCGTCACCCAACTTCCCCAGTTTAAATCCCACGTGTTGAAATCTCCTGCAATTATTGTGCGGCTGGGGTCTCTAGCGTCCAACATCAAGCCGTCTAGCATCTCTTCATATTGCGCTAATGTTGCACTAGGAGGAGCATAGGAGCTGTAGATACGGACGCTATTGATTTCGCCAGTACAAAGCCGGCTCTCGAATAACTTGCGTCCACTTTTCCTGATGAGTCTTTCACCCACGTAGCACTAACATAATTTCGGCGCGTTTCACATATTACCGCCACGTCCACATTCGACTCTCGAATTATCTGCAAGAGCAAGTCTTGAACTGCCTGGCAATGGTTAAGGTTAATTTGTCTCAACCTTGTCCACCTGGCCGCAAAAGCTATCCACTGTCTTCTCGCTAGATTTGTTTAGTTCCAGCAACAGATCCCCCTTTTTGTACGCCTGATGTGTCAGCTCCAGACCGGCTTTAACTTCCCAAAGGATATCATCATCATCATCAACGGCGCAACAACCGGAATCCGGTCTAGGCCTGCCTTAATAAGGAACTCCAGACATTCCGGTTTTGCGCCGAAATCCACCAATTCGATATCCCTAAAAGCTGTCTTGCGTCCTGACCAACGCCATCGCTCCATCTTAGGCAGGGTCTGCCGCGTCTTCTTTTCCTACCATAGATATTGCCCTTATAGACTTTCCGGGTGGGATCATCTTCATCCATACGGATTAAGTGACCCGCCCACCGTAACCTATTGAGCCGGATTTTATCCACAACGGGACGGTCATGGTATCGCTCATAGATTTCGTCATTGTGCAGGCTACGGAATCGTCCATCCTCATGTAGGGGGCCAAAAATTCTTCATAGGATTCTTCTTTCGAACGCGGCCAAGAGTTCGCAATTCTTCTTGCTAAGAACCCAAGTCTCCGAGGAATACATGAGGACTGGCAAGATCATAGTCTTGTACAGTAAGAGCTTTGACACTATGCTGAAACATTTCAAGTGGAACAGCCTTTCTAAACTGAAATAGACTCTGTTGGCTGACAACAACCGTGCGTGGATTTCATCGTCGCAGCTGTTATCGGTTGTGATTTTCGACCCTAGATAGGAGAAATTGTCAACGGTCTCAAAGTTGTATTCTCCTATCCTTATTCTTCTTCGTGTTTGACCAGTGCGGTTTGATGTTGTTGGTTGATTCGTCTTCGGTGCTGACGTTGCCACCATATATTTTGTCTTGCCTTCATTGATGTACAGCCCAAGATCTCCCTCCAATGGCCGCCTGCTCGATGTGGATGAAGGCAGTTTGTATGTCTCGTGTGGTTCTTCCCATGATGTCGATATTGTCAGCATAGGCCAGTAGTTGGGCGGACTTGAAGAGGATCGTATCTCTTGCATTTACCTCAGCATCACGAATCACTTTCTTCAGGCCCAAGTTAAAGGACGCATGATAGGGCATCCCCTTGTCGTAGACCATTGTTGATATCGAATGGTCTGGATAGTGATCATGCTGTTTTCATCTGGCCTCGCACAGTGGTCAGGGTCGGCCTAGTCAGTCTTATCAATTTCGTCTTAATACCAAATTCTCTCATCCCCGTGTACAGTTCTACCCTGGCTATGCTATCATAGGCGGCTTTAAAGTCGATGAACAGATGGTGCAACTGTTGTCCGTATTCCAATAGTTTCTCCATCGCTTGCCGCACAGAGAAAATCTGATCGGTTGCTGATTTACCTGGAGTGAAGTCTCTTTGGTTTGGGCCAATGATGTTCTGGGCGTACGGGGCTATCCGGCCTAGCAAGATACCGGAGAATATCTTACAGATGGTACTCAGCAACGTGATACCTCTATAATTGCTGCACTGGGTGATATATCCCTTTTTATGTATGAGACAGATAATGCCTCGTTGCCAATCGTCAGGCATTGATTCGCTGTCCCATACCTGGAGCACAAGTTGATGAACCACTTGGTGTAACTGGTCGCCTCCATATTTAACCAATTCGGCTGTAATTTCATCGGCTCCAGGCGACTTATGATTTTTTAGCCGATGAATTGCACGGACTGTTTCTCCTAAAGTTGGTGGTGACAGTATTTGTCCGCCGTCTTCAGTGTGCTGGACTGCTAATTCGCCAATATTTTGGCTGTTGAGCAGTTCATCAAAATACTCAATCCATCGCTCCAATATTCCCATTCTGCTGGAAATCAGATTTCCCTCTTTGTCTCGGCAGGATGAGCATCGAAGTGGATAAGGCTTCATCCTGCTGACTTGTTGGTAAAACTTTCCCACCTGGCACGGTTTCTCGCTGAACTTTTCTAGTTCACAGACTTGTTGGTTCTTCCAGGCTTCCTTTTTCCGTCTGTGATGTCGCTTCTCCGCTCGACGGAGTTCGTGATAAGTCTCTGCGCGTGCCCGCGTTCTTTGAGAATACAACATTACTCGGTATGTAGCATTCTTCCGTTCCGTTGCTAGCTTACATTCATCGTCAAACCAGCCTTTCCGACTTTTCTTACAGCTGGAGCCAAGTATGTTTGTGGCCGTATCCATGATAACGTTCTTCAAGTGAATGTGAACATCATTTATTGATGCTTCATCTCCAGGTCCCCTGTTGACTACGGTTATTGCGGCATCCATTTCCCTCTTATAGGTGTCGCGGGGGGTTGTGTTGTGGGTGGTTTCAGTGTTCGCTCTCACCTGATTGTCAGAGGGATTCTAGGTGGTATTGTTATTCGAGCTCGGAGCACCATGCCAACGAGATAGTGATCCGAGTCTATATTGGCCCCCCCTATATGTTCTGACTTTCATTAAGCCTGAGAGGTGGCGGCGTTCGATCAACACCTGGTCAATTTGGTTGAAAGTGGTTCCGTCTGGAGAGGCCCACGTATGTTTGTGGACCGCTTTCCGCGCAAACCAGGTACTTCCAACAACCATTTCGTGTGACCCTGCTAATTGAATAATCCGCAGTCCGTTATCATTTGTTTTTTCGTGTAAGCTATGTGAGCAAACGTATCGCCTGAATACGGGCTCCTTCCATACTTGGCTGTTAAAATCCCCAAGTATGATTTTAATATCATACCTGGGGCAGTCTCCTCTGTAGGGGCGTGAACGTTTATGAGGCTTATATTTCTAAACTTGCCTCGCAAGCGCAGAGTGCATAGCCATTCGCTTATGTTTTCAAAGCCGATAACAGCAGGTTTCATTTTTTGGCTAACGAAGAAACCTACTCCGAGTATATGGTTTACTGAATGACCGCTATAATATATGGTGTAGCGGCTCTTCTCCAGGAAACCGGTCCCTGTACATCGTATCTCTTGTAACGCTGTTATATCAGCCTTATATTGGGACAAGGTATCGGCTAGCTGCTTATCAGCATTATCTCTCTACAGGGAGCGCACGTTCCATGAGAAAATGCGCAAATCGTTGATCCGTGGTCGTTGCCGGGTCCGTCGTTTTAAAGTCCGTCCTGTCCGAGGCTCCTTTCGCGGCTCCGTAACATCGGTTTTCCGTGTAAGGTTGTCAGCCCTACCCAACCGCCAACCTGGAGCACTAGTTGGTCAAGTTTGTCCCGTTTTTAGACACCGGAGACTCGCCTTCATCCTTCTCCGTCTGCAGCTTTTCGTTAAGAAAGAGCTCTCAGCGGTCACCACGTGGAGATAGGGTTTGGTAGTAGAGCTGTTGGTATTGGTTCAGCAGGCATTTCCCAGGTTTTATGCTCCATCGTGGGTACCAATCCACGTTTCGCCCTGGGACCTATACTACCCTTTGACCACCCCGAAGGATATCAACGTAGGATATACCTCCTTTCTTGGAAGTAAAGATTACTTCCGAACGAATCCTCTTTTCACTCTTATGCTCCTTTTGCTGCCCAACTATGTCCATTCTTCTGGTTTACGAGCTGTAGGCTCTTCCCCTTTTTTTAAAGGCTCGGCTTTGTTGAAACCTACAAATGGTTGAGGAACACAAGCACCCAACTAAGCTGGTAAAAATATTGCATAGGAATACATACATTCCAGTTTGTTGACTTCAACAATCGCATCTTCCATCAGACTAAGTCGGATAGTCAGTATATATCAGACAGTCTTCTGAGCGCTCTTCCAAAAATGGTACAGCAAAACTCATCCTAGACACAGTACTACTCCGAACTACTATATAACTTTCATGTTGATCATCGCCCTCACTTATAGCTTCATAAAAATAAATAAAGACAAAATGAATTCAAAAACGCACTACAATATCCTCTTTCCTATTCTACGAAAGAGCCAATCAATATGTGTGAATTGCTAGGGAATCTAAGAAGACATTAAGCGTTTCCAATTTCAACCTATAACAAAATACCTTGACAAATTTCTTAAACTTCGATAAATATCAGCCAAAGTTATGTAGGTATCACCTCGTCAGGCGTCTAATAAAGTTTTTGACCTTTATAATAATTTCCAAATAAACTTGACACTTTTCTTAAAAAGATCTTGACAATAAAAAAATAAATAAATTGTTATTTCTTACTTCTGAGCCGGAGGTGATACAAATGTGAGCAAGGGTGAGTTATGTATAGATCCATCTTTCAAAACGATCGTAAAACGGCGAAAAGAATACGGAATAATGAAGCAATTAAGATAGTAATCGATATCAGAATTTCTCGGTATTTTAGTGATAATTTATACGAGTTTTTTTCGCCATTAATTAATGTGATGAAAGACGAAATTTACTATATTGCGGAGAATTATAGACCTTGTCCGGTTAATCAGTTATTTGATATACGAAACTACCCAAAATCTGGGTTCAGAATAGGAAAAGTCACAACAAATCGAAGTCTTAATGGCCCCCGCGTAGAGCAGTAATTCAAGGGTATGGGATATTATATTGAAACACCTCATTTAAAGCCAGGGTTGCAGTGAAATCATTCAGATCATTATCTGCTAATTTACTATATTCAGTTTTAATGAAGAAAACGAGTTACTAAATCTCTATCAGGACGTCTGCCTACGACTTTGCTTCTTGTGAATTCAGCCACAATTCATCCAATGCACTCACCCCTCATTACTTTCGCGTCATCCAATAACGTTTAAACGGTTGAACTGCCTCATAAATAATTTCCCTTAACTGACCGAGGAGAATTTGTTTTCTTATAAATTTTCGCTCATTCAGACGCATTATTAACGGATATTTTTGTATATTAACGGGCCAATAAATAACGCCGAAAAGCTGAATATGTTGAAGACATAAGTAAATAATTGATACGTGTGGTTAGCGTGATGCTGCGAGGGTCGAAGCAATCCAAAAACGAACAAGGGAAAGGATACAGATTCCGTGGTCAAATGGAGGATGATGGACCTGACATCGCGACTCTGGTCGAAAAGTGGACTGGAATCGGCGGAAGACAGATTGGGCGACATATAAAATAGAATTAAGCGCCCGAGCCACGATCCCTGGGAAGCGCATCAAATCCATTGCTGAAATTAAGAAAACAACCCAGATGATCACAACTAGGATGAGAGAAGCTTTCGAAGAAAGCTATCCATTCAAGAATGGAAAGAAGAAGGGTAAAACACCATAGTGAAACTCGGATTTGGCAAAACAGAGAAGAACGACAAGGATGCTCCTCAATCGTGCTTTGAAGTGTCAGCCGCTAGCTGGAATTGCTATAAAGAGGCACAGAAGACTCTAAAGAAGAGCATAAGATTGGCTAAACGATCATCATGGAGACGCTTTTGCGAAGAGACTAACTCTTGAAGCAACCCTAAAGCTGAAGTGGATTCTGGTTCAAGAACGTAGCCAGAATCTGGGTTATTTACGTTTATAGAACGGGAGGTATGCAGAAAGCGATGAAGAAACGGTAAACCATTTGCTTGAAGTGCTCTTCCCAGGCAGTATCTAAAATCTAATCTCGGGGCCCACAGGTGCATACAGCCTTCAGCCGAGAGACTGGAATCTGGTATGCAAAGTAGTATCACTGGAGAGAGTAAAATGGGCTTTTATCTTGTTCCATAGATACAAGTCTGCAGGTCCGGATGGCATCATTCTTGCTCTAGTAATGGAATAGATGGGGGAATGGATGTCCTGGGTTTACATATTCGGAATATATATCATGCATGCCTAGCACACGCTTATATTCCAATTAACTGGCGCCATGTGAAGATGTTATTTATTCCAAAACCAGGGAAACCCAGCTATACAGATGCAGAAAGCTTCCGACTGATCCGTCTAACGTCCTTTCTACTAAAAGGATTAGGAAGGTTAGTAGATCGATTCATAAAGGATACACACATTCCTAAGTGGCCACTTCACGTTAGGCAACACGCCTACAAGAAAGGCAAATCCTCGGAGATAGCATTCCATGAACTCACGGCAAAAATTGAAAGGGCTATATCCGAAAAAGAATACGCCCTAGGCGCATTCATGGACATCGAAGGTGCTTTCAATTATGGCTCATTTGCGGCAATTTGTGATGCGGCAAGGCAGCATGGAATCGAACCGCTGTTAATCTGTTGGATACTTCACATGCTAGAGTGTAAAAAAATTCACATATTGGTCCGCCAGAAGTCTATTGAAGCAGGATGTCTTAGGGGCTACGCACAGAGTGGATGTCTTCTCTCCACTGTTATGACTCTTGGTAATGAGTACCCTACTGTGGCTCCTGGAGGACAAAATAGTCTTCGCGCAAGCATTTGCGGACGACCTAGCCGTAATAATTACCGGCAAGTTTGCGGACATAGAATGTGACCGCTAGAATGCCACTCTGCATGAAATCTACAGTTGGTACCTCCGCAACGTACTCACGGTAAACGCTTGGAAAGCTAGACTAGTTGTGTTCGCTAAGAACGGCAGATATGCTACCCACCTTAGCAGCGTCGGAAATCCAGCTGGCAGAAACAGTCAAGTATTTGGGAGTACATTTCGACTCCAAGTTAACGTGGAAGCACCATATCCAGGAGTAATATTAGAAACCCTGCAGATTGCTCTGGTGCTCTAGAAATGCGATAGGTAAGACCTGGCGATTTTCACCAAAACGGATACACTGGATGTATACATCCCTAATAAAACCACTTTTGATGTACGCATGCATCGTCTGGTGGCCGAGAGTGAACTTTGCTAACAGCAGGAAGCTGCAGATTCACAGGCTTGGTTGCATAAGTATTACCAAAGCAATGAGTAGTACGCCGACTACGGCACTTAAAGCTATCTTAAATCTACCCTCCATTCACTTGGAGGTGAAATGGAAAGCGGTCAATGACGCATATAGACTCATTTATCCGGAAATTCCTTGACAAACATCCGGTAGCTCTGTTCCAACCGATCATATGGTTTCCAGATTCGTCTTTGAGAAGACATCATCATCATCATCATCAACGGCGCAACAACCGGTATAGTATCGGTTGTGATTTTCGACCCTAGATAGGAGAAATTATCAACGGTCTCAAAGTTGTAGTCTCCAATCTTTATTCTTCCCGGTTGACCAAGACAGGAAAGTGAAAATTTGTGGAATAGGAACGAACAGTGAAAGGAAAGTTCGAGGAGTAAGATGCTACCCCTTCTATGATTTGTGAAATTATAAGAGATGCTTAGAAGTGAGAACCCTATATGTAGTGCGTCAACGACAGCTAAGGCAGAACGAAGTATCAAGCAAATAGTGCAATCTATAGTCAATTTTCCCAGCATCGATCGCGGCAACAGGGTAGCGAAAATTTCGAGTCCCCGTGCATGTTCGAATCATCTATTTTTTCTCCTCTTTTAGTTTTGCCATCAGACATGATATCGTTCGCAATATTGGTCGATTTTTGTATTCTAAGATCCTCCTGGTGCAAATAATAAATGTAGCAATCTCCAAACACGAGAAAGTTATTACACTAAAAGGCCGAATCTACCTTCAGCAACTAGCGGAGCGAAAAGACATCCAAATGCGTGGTTGAGTGAAGTGGCGGTAAAGAACTTATCATCATCAACAGCGCAACAACTGGTATCCGATCTAGGCCTGCTTTAGTAAGGAACTCCAAACAACCCGGTTTTTCACCGTAGTCCACGAATTCGATATTCCTAAAGGCTGTCTGGCATCCTGACATACGCCATCGCCCCATCTCAGGCAAGGTTTGCCACGTCTTCTTTTCCTACCATAGATACTATTATATACTTTCTGGGCTGGATCATCCTCACCCCTACGGATTAAGTGACCCGCCCACCGTAACCTATTGAGCCAGATTCTATCCATAATCAGACGATCGTTGTATCACTCAAAGATTTCTTCGTAATAGAGACTGCGAAATCGTCCATTCCAAGCCAGGTCTCTGAGGAATATATGAGGACTGACAAGATCATAATCTTGTACAGTCAGAGCATTGACGCTATGGTAAGACGTTTCGAGCGAAACAGTTTTCATAAGCTTAAATAGGCTCTCTGCAGCCAACAACCGTGCGGGAATTTCATCGCCGTAGTTGTTATAGATTGTGAATTTCAACCCTATATAGGAGAAATTTTCAACGACTTCAAAGTTGTAGTCTCCTATCTTTATTATTCTTGTTTGCCCAGTGTAATTCGACGTTGTTAGTTGTTTGCTTTTTGGCGCTAACGTTGTCACCATTTATTTCGTCTTGCCTTCGGACGGAGCGTCCAGGCCCTCATACCTTTTGTTAGACCCTAAGCATACAATAGTACACATCAATCGATGTTGATATAAAATACTACCAAAATTTTGAGTCCCTGCAAAACTACTGGATTGAATGAAATTCCCAATAAAGTTGGCAAACAGATTATTGCCTATGACGCCAACGGTACTGATAAGTCTCTTTTAGAGCTTGGTAAAAAAGTGATGTTACCTCCTTCTGCATCCGCGCTGGATTTCTCCTTTTGACTTAATTCTTTTTAATACTGTGTTGTAAGTTTGGGTAAGAAGAAAGGAGAAGAACAGAAAGTGGGCAGGTCACTCCAAACCGCCAGCAGAATAGACAAAGGAACAAAGGAAACTGAATCTACAGTGTGATGTTGACCTCCCATATGAACATGGTCTTCCAAAAGTGTCGAGTCAGCAGCTGAGAACCCTCACGCGTATTGGTAGAAAATACCCTTTTACTTGAAGAATAAGATGAGTTCTCATATAACCAAAAGGAAAGTGTAGAAGTTTTTTTCCCCGAATACTGGCATCTAGGGTGACAAATAAAAAGTTTTCATCACTATTTTTCAAAGTCAGGTTATTTTCGTTTGGCCATTTTAAGTCTCCCTGTTTGCGTTTCAAGTTCGCTGCGATCCCAAGTGAATTAAAGGACACGCGAAAACTTTCATGTGATATGAGAGGGACTGAAGGGCTCAAAAGACGACATCTCCCTAACAACATTTCCTACCATAGCCACCACATAAAGAACAAGCTGCATTCGTTATGGGTGCAACTCCATGGTCAATGTCGCCATTTTTTTGGCTTTTAAGAAGTCTCTGCCCTCCTAATTGACTTCTACCAACTAGGATGGTCTTTTTCTGATCTCACAATCTAGCAAGTCATTACATCCTCACTGTTGATTCCAGCATGATAAACGTAATGATAAAAACGCTGTATAGGAAAGTATTTTTCCTTAATCAACATGGTCCTTTTCTAAGTAACCCCCCCCCCCCCCCCATATTAATAGCTGTCTTCTACTAACTGAAAGGTGTGTATTTTAGCACCTACTTACTTGATTTGAATTTTCGCCGCCTTAGGGTGAAGTTTACTTCGGGGAGCAGCCAAAAACCACACAACCCCATGGGGCTAGGAAAGGAATGTAAGATAGGTGGGGGTATAATTTTGATGCCGTTCAAAATCCAAAAACTTGACGAGTATAAGCGACGTTGAATTGTGAATTGTCATGACGTTGAGAAACTTCTTTAATGTTCCTTTGCAACCATTTTTTCTTGAAATGAGGCAACATGATGGTCGATATATATTTGTAACGGTTTGCCGTGACTGTCTGACCTTAAGGGACTTCATGTTGATTCAAAAGTCTCTGGAAATCGAAGAAGATTACAGACACTGTGACCATCAAGCATTTAAATTTCTGCTGTTCCCCTCTCCTTGGGTTCTTTTGTTGAAGGGTTAGGTCTATCCTAAGCCTTCCTGGAGACCCCTGCCGGCTTCTAAGCTTCTTTGAGATAACCCAGATTAGAAGTATTCTTGTCAACCCTTGCCCTCTGATTATGGATCTGTTTTTTTTTTAATTGCGGGGTCCTAAGTCCGCATCAACTTGATGCCGAACCGGACCGAAAGGGGAGCAACTTACTCCCTCTTTTTTTGGTCCACGGACCCCTCGTTTAGGGCTTAGCACCCAAACTATAAAAATAACCTTGGCCAGAGCTGAAAATATTTTTTTTTTTTTGATTATTGTGGGGTCCTAAGTCCGCATCAACTTGATGTCGGACCGGCGGATTTGCGTCCCAGGGCAGAGGTGAGGCAGTATCTGACGATTTGCCTCTGCCCTGGTAAGAAACCGTAAAGCCGTTGTTGCCTAATACGGATCCATGTCGGTTATGCTCTCCCCAGCAGGATAATGTTAAGTTTGGCTCCGCTTCCCAAATTCATCCTTCATGGTTGTTATCGCCTTGTTATCAATATTGCAGGGTTGCGCCTCCACCCGATTCACCACTTGTTTGTTGCTATTTTGTTCTAGTCATTGATTTCGATACTCATATAGTTGCCATGAGTTAAGAGGTATGCCATCTCGTGAATCCAGTAGCACAGTAAGGTCAGGCTTATCCGTTGAGACTACCAGATATTAATGATGTTCCTTTCAAATATTATTCAATTAGTTATCCCGGCTGCAAGCTATTAAATGGGAGTTGCACAAGAAACGGTCTTTTGAGGAGTGTTTTTGTACCAAACATCAAAATGCAAAATATCCACCTCCAATCACATTTTATCCGTTTACCACGACTTCCCCTAAAATCTCTTTCTTGGAAAGGTTCCATTGTATGCTTTTAGGTGCAAGATCTCAGGCCAAAACGAAGAAACGAATAATTGAAGAGGAAACTACACCTTAAAGGAGTAGCAGCTCTTGTTTGCTGGCGAATTTATTACCACTGGCGCTTTTCCTTCGACATGTAGGCCATTCGTTACTATCTTTTTTGTCAGAGTTTAAAGGTGATACGCGAGTTAATTGTGGTATGTTTAAATTAAAGAAATACTCAAGACGTACTGTTTGCCATCGGTACATGCATGTGTATGTAATTTTTGATGTGTTCCATTGAAGGCTTATGTGCCACGGTAAGTATAATTGCTATTATTTGTTGCTTATAGTGTAGTTGGCTTTACGGACGAAAATAATGGCATTGGCCATGTGATGAATTATTGCATTTGCGAATAAAGACAACATTGATGAGCCAAATTGAAAAGGTCTTCACGATTATACGGACATGAGGCATGTTGTTAGCATTTGGCGATTTAGATAAATTTAATTATAAATTGAATGCGATGGTTTTCGATTGGTATTTGTTGAGCTGATTGGCCCCTTTGGTGAGAGCAGTCGAATATTCCATACGTTGAGAACTGTGAACCCTATCGATTATTAGGCACATTTTAGAGCCTTGGGTCGTATGCCAGGAATTTTTAAATGCCTACTTTAATTAGTGCTATTGTCGATATTATAAACCATTGCACGACTAGATTCACCAAGACTATTTGCAGTACCTTTCGACCCCTCCGATCCATGTCTATTTCAACAGAAGAATTTTACTCAGATTGTCATTGAATTTGCACTCCCTTTCTGAGTTATCCACAATCACTTTCATGAAAATTGTCTATAAATCCAATAAAAAATATGTTTGCGACCATATAAATACTGAAAACAGTCAACCATATATGAACGTGAAAATATTAGAAATTGCCGACAAGGGAGCGATTCTAGTGTGGATCAATTTATTTACAATCGTTTGCTGAATGCAATCCAATTTAACTTTACGGTAAACAAAGGCAATCTAACGAATTTAGCTGAACTGGGTATTTCCGGATGAGGACGTTGTCATACCGTCCACTACGTCCTGTGATTTGTGTTTAAAGGATATGTTATGGATACAAGTGGCTGTAATAACAGTCCGGAAAATTAAGATCATGGGAATAGTACAAAGAATTATGGCCCATAAATTTCAAAATAAGATGGCGTTTTTTAGTTTTCCTTAACGTTCCAATGAATTTGGCGTTTATTTATGCTGAGGAAGGCGGAAATTCGTGTATTTTTGTTTTTAGCAAAATTATCTGAAACTCCAGTAGAATATCTTGAGATAATAGCACAAACAAGTCGGAAAACCGGAAGCTGGGCATTTCAGGTATGAAAGGTTTTGTTTGCTTCTTCTGTGAGTATATTTAAGTATAGAACTATTCCATTTATACATAGCCCGTTATGTATATACATTTAGCATGTCAAATTTATTACTTCAAATGGTAAATTTACATGTTAAAGACAACTTTGAGTTACTGTAACTTTGCTACTAATAGTATGATATTTCTAAGAAATCTCAAAACTAAGACCGGCTTCAAAAAGTAACAATTGAAATCTTTCATTTGATACCCACATAGCTATATTCGGTGGAAAAATTTTTACAACCCCCTTTCACATGTATGGGGACCCCTCCTCCCCCCTAAATCTCAACGTAGAAGGATATCACTCGCCGCAGGTCTGAGCGTTCAGAATTCCAAGCCTCTCACCAAATTGCGTGTCAATCGGTATAGCCGTTTCTGAGAAAAGTGCAAGCAGACAGATAGACGGACCTGTGAGGAGTGGCCAGAGCTCCCTTCAGGCGCGACCCCAGCTGGCGGATTGGAGCATACCTATTAATGTGTAAATATGTATTCATGCACTTTTCTTTTCTGACTGTACATGGGCTAGTGTTTGTGCATCTCTGGTGCGTGGACCAAAATGACTATGGGAAGGATACCCAGAACATAAAACCACCATGGAAGACAAGAGAAGGAGGAAACTTACGGTGCAGCGGCCCGGAACCCCAGTACCGGGGTCGATATCCCTCGACCGCAGTGCCTCGGTGGTGGACAACTTGGTCAGTTGTAACATTATATGCCAAATGTTACAACTGATTTGGGGCTGAAGAAGGAGGTGTTCAAGCGACCCACCAGTAACAAGACCAAACGAAGATGACTTGAAGGCAGATTGCTGGACGATAAAAACCGTAATAACACGCACCGCATATGTTCAAGCTGCGCGACAACAGGAGGTGCTCCAGGAAAAAGGAAGGGATCCATTCAAAAGAAGCCTGAGAATGAGAACTTTGAGATCTCCACCAATTCAAAAGACGATGAAAGATAAAATACAGGCAAGGTCAATAAACGCCAAAAGTGAAGGAGCGTCTAAAAGGAGTAACCCTGTCGGGGCTTATAGGGAGCAAAGTACCGATCCGGAGGATTTACCTTTCACCCAGCTTGGGGCAAAAATAATTGAGCTGTCCGAGTTTATCAAAAACAAGTACAACGTGCACCAACCTGAGCGGAAATGTGAACAAAATCCGAAGAACCCAGAAAGGGGATCTCATGTTCGAGCTGAAAGAATCCAGTGTAGGCAAAACTGATGACTTTCGCACTCAAGTGAAAAACTCACTTAGGGAGAATGTGTGCCCCAACGCATGGGATCTATATGCAATGTAAGGATCTCGATGAAGTGACATCAGGAGAAATTTGTACTGCTCTGAAGGAGCAATTCAAGTTGAAAGAACTTTCAGAGGAGTCTGTTGTAGGCCTACGAAAAGCCTAGGGTGGCATTCAAACGGCCACAATACGAGTACCAGCGGAGGCAGCGCAGATGTTGTTAGCTTCCGGAAGGGTTCAGATTGGATGGGTTGTCTGTCGTTTAAAAAAACAAACTTCTCTAAAGAGGTGCTTTAAATGCCTTATGTTTGGGCACTTCACGAAGGCATGCACTAGGAGCAATGATCAATCCGATCGATGCAGAAGGTATGGGGGGAGAAAGGCATATTGCCAGAGAGTGCAATAGGGACCCCAAATGCCTATTGTGCGAAGTAAAAATGAGGGACAGGATAACCGGCACATTGCCGGGAGAAGCAAATGTCCGGAATTTAGGAAAGCGCTCACTGCAATGAGAAAATGAGGTTTATTCAAATAAACCTGAATCATTGCAGGATCACTCAGGATTTACTTGAGCAGACCACGATCGAACCTGAGATGAAAATTGCCATCATAAGCGAACCGTATAGAAATCGTCACGGTGGGATATGGGTCACAGATTTGACTGGTGGAGCGGCGATATGGGTTTGCGGTCAACAGACCACACAATGTACTGCAAGTCAGGCAGCCAATGGCTTTGTGTGGCCAAAAATAAGTGGTGTATATGTATACAGCTGCTACACGCCACCAAGTTTGATACTGTCTGAATTCGGGGAAATGCTCGATAATCTTGTTCTTGACGCAAAGGGATGAAGTCCAAAGGTGAGGTAGCAAAGAATCAAATGCGAGGGGGCGCAATTAATTAGAAGTTTTTGCGCAGATGGACATAGTTTTGGCTAACGAAGGTGCTGTAAACATCTTCCAGAAAGGGGGGTCAGACTCGGTTGTAGACCTGACCTTTGTCAGCCCTGCGGTGGCACGTGGTATGTCCTAGTGCGTCAGCGAACGCCACACCCACAGCGATCACCAGGCAATCTTCTTAGAGACATTTGTCGAGCCATAGGGCAAAGAGCTATCATGCCCGCAATCGAAAAACGATTTCAGGTTGGTCTGCGAAATCTTTTTTGGATGAGCCGTCCATCTGGCGCAATGTATGTGACGTGTCCATGCCTAGGAGGTGCTCATTCCCCAGTAGAAGACCAAACTACTGGTGAAATGATGAACTGACCGGCCAGAAGAGCGGTTCAGAGGGCGGTGGGAAAAGTCGATCAGGGGCAAAAAGAGTGCGTCTATAAGGCTGGAGTTCTGCTCGGAAGTGGACGTAAACCCGTGGGGGAGTGCTTATAGAATCGTAATGGAATGATTCAGAGGCCGTTCCTCTCCGCAAACTACGTACCCCACGCTCTTGCTGAAAATCATCCAGAGGTTATTCTCCCAGCAACAGAAGAGCACCGACATATTCCAACCACCTCAGAATGTGAAGGCAATTCCCCCAGTCACCAGAGATGAACTGCTGGAGATCTGCAGTACAATAGGAGACAATAAAGCGCCGGGGCCGGACGGAGTACCGAATAAGGCCTTTAAGCTTACCGTGAAATCCAGACCGGATATGTTCGCTGAGTTGTTCGAAGCGTGATTGTCCGAGCCTAAGCCTGGTACACCTCCAGGTGAACCATCCTCATACCAACCCATATGTCTTTTGGACACGGTGGGGAAAATGTCAGAGCGGGTAATCTATAATAGATTACTCCCGGTTGTTGAGAGCCCAGGCGGCCTTTCAGATCGGCAGTATTGATGTCATCAAATTGGTTACAGGCTTGGCCGAAGATGCAATCCACGGAAAGGGTAGTACCAGCAAATATTTTCACGTCCGGGGTTACTATACCCTGGTCGTGAAAAATGCGTTCAATTCTGCCAATTGGAATCTGATTTGCAAATCCCTAGGTTGGTATTCCCGCTTATCTCGCTGTAATTGTCGACAGTTATTTAACTGAAAGGAGGCTCTGGTATGGCACCGATAACGGACCCCAGGAGTACGTTGTAGGAGGAATCTAGAGGAGACTCTAGGAGAGGTACTCGTACCAAAAAATCTGGTGCCGAAAATGGTAGCACATCAAGAAAATTAAGATGCGGTCGACTCCATGATCGGATCTATCCAAACCAAACTGCGAAAGGCAGAGGAGAGGAGAAAAGCGCGGTCCCGTGCGCCGCGTATAAAAGAAAGGTGACTAAGCTAGAATGAGCTGACTCCGCCCCGTGATATAATACCTTATGGTGGTTCCGCGGGGCAGGGATGGAGCCGGGGGTGGTTTTTGTGGGTAATAATCCCACACGCTGGTGTGTCCATGCCAGTGTCTTTTGAAGATTCCCACCTCCTGAAAAAAAATACACAGACGGACAGGCAGACATTGAACCGATGTCAATAAGGTTTTGTTTGCAAAAAATACACAAGATCAACCATTGCACATTCATGTTGCTGTTAATATATTCTGTAGTATGTCATTTATATTCATATCTAAACCAAAATTGATAAAAATGCAAAATATTACATCTCCTCAGTAGTTTCTACTGTAACCCACTGGTGCCATTTTCCCACTCTTTCATACCCACCAGATCGAATCAAATCTACAATTCTCCAAAAAATTCAACTTATTTCCATTGAAAGTCCCAATCCACCTTGCTAGTGTTCCCTTCCAATTTACACGTCGCATTCAGAATACAAAAACGGGTGATGAAAATGTTGTTACGATTCACTGAAATGAACTCCAAAATGGTGTGAATGGTCATATCTAAATATCTTAATCCAATATTTATCAAGAACGATAAAATTTCGCTTTGTTAACATGTCTCTTGATAGAATTGCCGATTAGGTCTCTATAAAGCGGCAAAAACATGACATCCTCCGGCCGTTTTGGATACAAATGGACCCTCAATTGTCCAGCTATTCTGCCTCCTCCGGTTCGCTTCAAACATATAAGACGAAAAAGGAATGTGATGGAGGTGTTTATGGACAGTCCCAAGGCATTGTGAATGCTTCGTTTCGTCTGCATAAATTCAATTATCATGAGAAAACGACATTTTGATTTTGTAAAGTTTTGGAATGATAAAAAGTTTTGCAATATTTTTTTTTTGGTAAAGACTTTTGAAGTCAGCATGAGGTTTTCTATTGATTTTATGTATCTAGATGAGTTATCTCATCTAGATCTATTAATTGTTGCAGAAACGATGACTTGGAAATGGATATTTCCCACTCAATTTAAATAATAAAATATTTAATCAACCGAACTCTAGATTGTTTCGCAGTCCCTTTTCTATGTCTGTCTGCCACACACACTTTTCTCATAAAAGGCTGTATCGATTGAGCCGAAATTTGGTAAGAAAGTGGGAACTGTGATCGCCCAGATATGCAATGAGTGACATCTCTCTACGTTGAGACTAAGGAGGGCCCCCATACAAGCAAAAGGGGGGTGTACATTTTTTTCATTGAATATAGTCATGTTGGGTACCAAATGAAAGATCTTGATTAGTACTTTTCGATGCCAGTCTTAGTTTTGACATTCGTTGAAAAGACAGGTAGTGGGAGGGGTCGGAAGTGATGATTTCTTTAATGGACGCATTCTCAGAAACTACCCAATCGTAATATCTGAAAAAATCGCAAAGCTGTCTCCATACGGTGCCAGGCCTCAAAATACTCTCCATATCGATATCAAATTAAGTTAATAATAGTATATTACTACATTGGGGCAAATTGGGCAAAACCCCCCTTAAATTTATCTTAGATATAAAAATTTGTAGTAATATAGAATATAATATGAAGCATGTTATCCCCTGCCCTTCGGACACCACCTTGTCGTGGGGAGACAGTCTGTAGTAGAATATGGAAACGAAGGATATAAACTCTCCAAGTGGTAACAAGTCACAGACTTCGAATCCACCCACGATCATGTCGCGGCCGAGGCGCGGATTTTGGAGGCCTCACCACATTCATACCTCCCTATAGATAAATCTGCAGAAGCATGCTTGCTTTTAGTGCCTATGGCGAAATTAGCCAGAAAGGAAAGTCCGGTAACTGTCAACTTGGGAGAAACTGGAAACCCCGGTAAGATCCACAATGGATTCACTAGACTCTTCTGTCGACGGTAATGCGCAAGAAGCCTAATACCTGCTGCGGTCAACGCTTCATTGTGCTCCGCACCAGGGCTTACATCCACGCGTCTCGCGGGGATTAGGACCGGTGTGCCGGGAAGTGATCAAATCAGCGAGAGAGATCTCAATGAAGCTGATCCTTCCCATAGGAATACGGACACGAAGACGGGGAAGAAGAGGACCTATGCGCAAGCTGCAGCCTCTGTTCTGAATGCTGCTGTGGGAGTTTCCTCCAAGGATTGCAAAATGTCAGAGGGACAATTTAACATCCTTCGGGAATGCCTGTGGAAAGAAATGCTGGAGCCAGAAGCGGAGCCACAATTTAACAATCAAGGTTTTCGCGATGGGCTTCTTCAATCCCGGCTTTGAGTTGCGGCGGTCGGCCCAAGTTCACCATTGTGAACAGTGAGCTACGGAGGACGGAACATGTCAGATGTTGGTTACCGGTTCCTCGAAGGAAGCAGAGGACATCATTCGCATGCTGGGTGAACAGAACCCGAACATGGACTTTGTACACTGTTGGGTAATGTTCAACTTGGTATTTGAACTGGACCAAAAGAGTCTGAATGTGCTCAAGGGAAGTCACCATATGGTGCTCCACTTTTTCCTAGATAGACTGAAATTCAGTCATATCAGGAAACTATAGGGCATCATCTCCATTTCCATATACAGCAAATTGCGTACAGGGGCGGAGCCCCCGTATTGGGGTTCGCACTGGTGAAGGGGCTACAGAGTGAATCCTACCTGCTAGTGAATTCTCCTACACCTTCCAAGGAACAGGCGGAAGAAAACCTTGATGCCAGTTCGAGTGAGCGAATCTATGCCAACCGGACACCGCAAACCAATCAAGGTGCTAACTGTTAAACAAACGAATGCCCTGCGGGATGAGATGAGATTTTTCATGGATGAGGACATAGGAACTGCGGTATCTCCAAGTGCGGCTTTTCTCAGAGAAATCAAACAAGGGGAGATCGGGTCTCTGGCGGTACGATGTGGGGGCCTAAGGACTCCTTTGGCGCTGGAAGATGAATTGAAAACTCTGAACTGCACACTTTTAGAGTGTTATGAAGAGACTTGTCCTACTTCCCGAGGCCAAAGCGGTGTAGCCGGGAACTGCAAAAACTCAGGAAATCAACCAGGAGACTTGTAAACCGGGCTTGCAAAAGTAATAAAAACGAAGACTGGTTAGATTTTAGAAACTCACAGCGTAAATATAAGAGGATCGTTAGGTGTTCGAAACGAGACTCTTTTAGAGCGTACTGTGAGGAACTGGGAGGCGAAAGAGATACAAGGGAGTCCTCGACCAACTTAAACTCTCTTAGAAAACCCTGCGGTACTTTCACGGGCTCCAGACTGGATCCAGTGCAGACCCATCTGGAGAATCGGCAGGGGGAGAGTTGACGGTTCTTGCAGCCCCTTCAACACATAAGTGCTGCAAGGGGAACTGGGACACTGCGAAAGCGGTTGTTACCCATGAAAAGGTGCGAACTGCCATACTGTCCTTTGAACATTTCAAAGCACCTGGCATGGGTGGCATCTATCCGGCAATGCTAAAGGAGGATATGGAGCACTTAGAGCAACCTCTAAGAAATATTTTTCAAGGATGTCTTCCTGTGGGCTACGTGCTTTCCTCTTGACAAAAGGTTAAGGTGGAAAAACTGGTTGAGCGACTGGTGAAACGCACTTAGGTCGCACCCACTTCACGAAAACCAAGTTGCTTACCAGGGTGGAAAATCCTGTGGGTCTGCTCTTCTTTCTTTGGCCAAAAAGATAGAGGATACAACTTTGAATGGTGAGTACACGATGGGGTGTTCGTGGGTACTGAAAGGCTTTTGAATATGCGCCTTTTCAAAAACTTTGTGATGCCGCCAGAGAGCATGGTTTTGATGATGAGTGGATCCATGCTATGCTAACGCATAGATTGTTGTGCGCTGAGGTGGGTATCGATCGCTATCTGACTGCACAAGGGAGGTGTGCTTTTGCCACTACTGTGGAGTATGCTGAACAACTCACTACTATACGAACTGCACAATTTGCCAATACACGCTCATGATGTGGCTGTGCTCACTGTTGCTGTTGATCGGGATCTTGGAACGGTGTGCAGGAATATATAATACAACGTGCCGTTGATTTGATAGGCAGCTAGTGCCTCAGATATAGCCTTTGAGTTAATCCAAATAAAACGACAATGGTATGAAATAATAAAAAACTTGTTGTTTCTTTTTCGTTAATAATAAAATAAATAAAATAAGGAACAACAAGTTTTTTATTATTTCAGATAATTAATCATTGGAAACACCGCATAATTACACTCAGATACACAATGGTATTATTGACAAAAAGGAGAAAACTGTATAGACTTTGCCTCCCTGAAATGAAGGGTACTACCCTTCAACTCTCCGAAGAAGTGAAATATCTGGGAGTCACTTTAGATAGAAAAACTTCTTTGTAACAACCATGTAGAGGCAAACTAGCCACAGTGCAAAGAACTCCCCAACTACCCAGACACGCGTATCACTGGTGTCATGAGCACGACATCCGGTGCAGCTCTGAAAGCACTAATCAATTTCCAGCCCCTGGATATATTTATTCAAAGCACTGCAATGAAAGCAACTCATAGACTAATTCGATTAGTCGAGGGGGGGGGGGGATCACAGAGCATTGGAAGAGTTACTGGGAGTACTGAATCCAGTTCTTACAATCCCTTCCAATTCTCGTGTCTCCATACATCTGTTTAGTAGAAGATATCAAGTGCAGAGAGAACTGGGAAATCCCAGAGGAATGCGTCGCCGGATATACGGAAGTCTTCTACAGCGATGGCTCAAAAACAGGCCGGCTCCCGAACCCTCTCGAATAAAAACGGGAAGTGGGCTTTTCCTTGGGGACAATATGCAACGGGCAAGACAGAAAACCAAGAGAAGAGTATGTATTCATTAGGAACAAATTTAATAACTAACATAGCCTTTTATAAATTATTAATTATTCTTACAAACTAAAGAAAATTTCAGGACATTCTCATTTGTCATTTCGCTGACAGGCAATTGTCCAAAACAACTATCCTTCGCTGCATTATCAACATAATGCTTACCATCTACGCTGATAAGATGAAACATTACGATGTTATGTTCTTCCGAGAAAAATGGTACAGGGACAAAGTCCTTCTTGTCGCCGTCGCTCGTTACTGGGAGTTCGAATATGGGTAAGCTGTCAGTCGACGCGGAACCGCCACTACACCAGGATCCTTCGCTTGGCGGTGTCGATGCTCTAGAGTTCGTCCGAATCTCACTGCTTCTGTCCATTTCCGCATCGCAGACAATAAGTTGGTTCTGGAAGTCGAGGACACCCTGTCTGAGAGTTTCAATTACTTCATCATATTCAGATTCATAACGACGAATATCGTCTTCGGAGAGTACTTCCAGGGTTTTCATCAAAACAGGATCTTGTCTGACATAATATCCTGGAATCGAACATTTCACCAAGCTTCGTTGAAATTGATCCTTCTCTTCCAAACAATTTTCGATTGACCCTTGAATATTTGCAATATTTTTATTGAATAGATCCTTTAGGAAGTTTAAAGTAGATTCTGGTAGGGAGGATTCCATATTGTTCTTTTAGTAAGAAAAAATTAAATAATGTTAATTTCCTTAAATTCAGTTGTGCTGTTCTCCGTTTTCAGAACGAGTATAATAAAAAAATGAAAATGGCCATTGCTTATATAGCTTGGTGTTCGGAAAAGCAACAATTATAATATCTTATTATCTTCTGAGCAATTTATATTCCTTTCAATATATTTCCCTTAATTTTTCAGATCATTATATGCATATCATTAATAAATCTATTTTTAATTACAGGAGATTAAAAATAGTATTATTCCCTAATTACCTTGGTTCCTTACAACCATTTTTAAAAATTTCCTGCAAAATTTATGGAACAATCCAAACAACAAAAGGGTACACCAAGAACCATCCACATTTGAGGATAGGGAGAATAAGGGCATCTTGCCAAGAGGCCCATCGGGACTATTCCCGACATTGATATCGAGGTTTCTAATGTGGAACTCAACCTAAGAATGGGTCAAGAGAGGAATGCGAAAAAAGAAACGAATGGGTCGAGGAAGTAAACACAGAAGAGAAATAAGAACAGATTAGTTTGTAGAATTGATATTGTTCGTAGCCAGTGGAGTTAGCGAAACTGATGGAAATGTAGAGAGAGATTCGGTGAGGTTAAGGAAGAAGCAAGTATATTAAGAGGGTTTTTTGGTTAGGGCACTTGGCTATCGTACGACAGATCACGGTTTAAATCTCACTGTTGGCAGTGGGATTTACACCGTGACTTGACGTCAGATTCCAGTCGATTCTGCTGCGAATGAGGCGCTGAGTCAAATTTGGATAATTATCACGGGCGAGCGCCATGCTCACCACATTGTATCCTGTAGGGTACTATAATCATGTTGTGTACCGCTGTGTTCAATAAACCGAACTCTAGATTGTTTCGTAGTCCGACACACAATATTTTTATGTTACATATGGAAATACAGTCCCTAAACTAATGTGGTAACATTATACCCACCCAATATCCGAAGCAAACGTTATTTTTTGGCAATTCAGAACTCACTTTTCGCATCAGGAGGTTTCAATTAAAAACGGAATCATCGCCTGCATTGACCAGAACACTTTAACACATTAACTTTCTTATACGCGATCAGAGACGGGTCATCGATTTCACAGTGACATCCCCTGACAGAGCAGCTGTTGTCAGAGAGTGGAGAGTATCAAATCATGTCATGCTCTCAGATCACAAACGCATTGATTTCGTGGTATCAACACCTTCAACCACTCCATTTCGCAATCCGCAGAAGAGATATTGAGCGATGTATAAACCCGAACTAAGCGCCCGAATTTTAATCCCTGAGAGGTTGTTTAAATGATCATCGTAGAGGCTCATTTGCGAAGAAATCAATTCGTTTGGGACGACCTCCAAAATCAAAAATTTGACTGACGGTTTCGTCCAGGGCAGAGGCAACTCATCAGACGCTGCCTCACCTCTGCCCTGGGAGCAGCGTGACCGAAAGTGCCAACAGGTGGAAAGACGCTCCCTTTTATCATCGCAAAAACACGACAAGGTTGCGAGTTATATTGGACTTAAAACCCCAGTCGTTCTAGTCTAAGCTAGACTAAAGCTAGGTTGTTGTTTAGGATCTGCGGGATCCTAAGTCCCCATCCACATGATGGTGGACCGGACTAAATGAGGAGCAACTTACTCCCTCGTTTTTTAGTCCATGGATCCCTAGTATTGGAGCGTAGCACCCCAAGCATTAAGAATTGAAAAAATCAAAAATTTGACTGACGGTTTCGTCCAGGGCAGAGGCAACTCATCAGACGCTGCCTCACCTCTGCCCTGGGAGCAGCGTGACTCCAATACTAGGGATCCATGGACTAAAAAACGAGGGAGTAAGTTGCTCCTCATTTAGTCCGGTCCACCATCATGTGGATGGGGACTTAGGATCCCGCAGATCCTAAACAACGACCTCCAAGTTGAAGCCGATTTTTGTCAAAGAAAGTAGCTAGCAGTAGCTTCACTTATATTGCCAGAGTGCAAGGACCTCAAAAAACTATGAAGCAACCATAGAAAATAAATTTGAAGTGTACCCCCCAGACACCAGACAACATCCAAAATCTCAGCTCAGGGCAGAGAGCGTATGCAACCTTCAGCTGCACAAATAGTGCTACTTAAATGAGTAAAACTTGACTCTCGCTCGATAGATACAAGCCTATATTATATACAGGGTGCGGCAGCATAACTTCCTTTTTTAAAATGCGCGCCACTCAGTTAGTTGATGTCATAGCGGAGCGCTAGTGGTCTCGTTCAAGAGGGGATACTGTAAAGTTTTGTCCCGACATGGTTCAGTCGCCATCATGCGTTGGAATAGTGAGGAGCGTGCCTTTGGCGTTGAGGTTTCCTTTTCAAGCGGATGTTCGGTTATTGCAACACAGCCTGCATTTCGGAATCGCAAATCAATTGTTAGATGGGTCACTACATTCAGACAAACTGAAAGTGCGACAAAAGGAAGAACCGGAGTCCCTCGGCCCGTGAGATCACCTGAGAACATTGAAGCAGTGAGAGCGTCAATGTTGCTAACAAAAGTCATGACAAACGCCAGAAATCGGTTTACGCAATGTATGAAGAATGGGGGACGTCACCTAACAGATTTGATCTTCAAAACAATGTAAATAAAAACTTTAGACATGTACCTATATTATAAAATATAAATAAATATTTTCCGATGCATACAATAGTTTTTATTGAGTTTTGAAAAAAGGAAGTTATGCTGCCACACTCTGTATATATTATATTATATATATTATATTTTTGAAACATATAATGCGCATTGTAAATATGTGCCAATTACCTAACGTGATCTGAAAATGATATTTATTCCAAAATATAACTTCCCAATATACACGTACGTATGCTACAGGCAGTTGGACGTGAGTCTGGATTTGTTCCGATCGTTTTCGTTGCGTTTCATTTTGGCGGATATTAGCACCCCCATTTTAGGCGCGGGCTTCCTTCGCCACTATGGGCTGCTGGTGAACTTGCAGAGCAAGTCCTTACTAGACCCGCAAGCACTTTCAAGTGGTGAGGAAGACTTGAACCTGCTCCAATGACACTCTTGTTGTCGACCCATGTAAGGTTAAGCTTGACGTTGAACATCACCTCAACACTACCGGCTCGCTTATCTTCTCCAGGGTACATCCATTACCACCTAGAAGCTTGCTGCTGCAAAGCAAGAGTTTTCTGAGCTAATGAAACAGGGTATTTGCAGAAATTCTAACGGCTGTTGCTTATGTACGCTCCATATGGCCCCCACGTAAAACACGAATGGAGACCTTGCGAAGATTACATGAGTATAAATGGTCGAACAGTTCCTGACCGATGCCCTATACAGCTCATCCATGATTTCGCGTACAACGCGAATAAACTGCCGCGTTTTCTCCACCTAGAATCTAGCCAGGGCGTACTATCAAATCCCTGTAGCTCCTGAAGATATTCGGGCTCTTCGAGTCCACTAGGATGACTTCCGGCTGGTGCAATGCAGTGTAAACTTTTCATAGGCTCGTCCGCTCTGTTCTACGGAACTTAAACTTCTGTTTCGTCTACATGGATGATGTTTTCGTCGCTTCTTCCTCGAGTCTGTGCACTTGGACCACCTTGAGAGCATTTTTCAACGTCTCCGTCAAGCCGAACTTGTTCTTAACGTTGATGTGTGCAAGTTCCTAAGAAGGCAGGTGAAATTTCGCGGCCACTCTATCACCCCTATTGGAATCCACCCAAAGGCAGAGAGGGAAAAAGCCATTTCAAACTTTCCGCTCCCCAAAACCGTAAAGGATCTACGAATATTTCTTTTATAGTCGTTTCCTGGCCAGGGTCGCTCACCATCAAGCGATCCTCAACGCTAACTTGTCTGGGTCCAAAATAAAAGACTCTCACGTGATTGCATGGTTTACAAAGGCCGCCCATAGGTTTGAAACCGTCAAAGAACACCTGGTTGACGCTGCACTTTCGGAATTTCCTCAATCAGATACACCACCAGCGGTCCTTTTCTCAAGTACAGCGGTAAGCGCAGGTCTTCACCGGCGGGTGAATGAAATCCGCAAACGTTTAGCTTATTCTTCAAATAGGTGAACCCACGGAACTACAACGTAATTATCACAGACCAGGGAATGCCGTTCGGGTCTGTTTTTTTCTCGGAGTTAGGTAAGCTCCTGGGATTCAAACGCCATAGGGCAACTGCATACCACGCACAGTCCAATGGGATGTTAGAACGATGGTACGGGACATTGAAGGCCGCTTTAATTGCTCATCACGATCCGTCTTGGTCGGGAACCCTGCTCGGCCTCCGAACAGCTCAGCGAGAGAAATTCGCGAACAGCCCCGCGGAAATGGTGTACGGGTTAAGTTTAGTTAAGACTGCCAGTCAACCCTTCGGTGGACATTAGGTCGAATTTAAGCGACACTGCTCTGTCGCGCATGTTTAGGTACACGGTTTCGAAACTGCGACCAGCTCCACGTACGCGACACTCGTCCACCATGGTCAGTGCCTCTAGCGATCTTGAGACGTGCTGAAGTGAAGCACTCACGCATCTAAATTTGAGGCCCGAGGCGGGCTAATGTCTCACAATCGATACTAAAGCCGTTTACGGGGCAACAGGAGGCACCGAAAAAAATCAAGTATTATACTTTCAACTATTTACAAGAAGCTGTTGCCAGAGCGGTCAAAGGGTAGTATAGGTCCCAGGGCGAAATGTGGATTGGTACCCACGATGGAGCGTAAAACCTGGGAAACGCCTGCTGAACCAACACCAACAGCTCTACTACCAAACCCTGTCTCCACCTCCGCGTAGTGATCGCTGGGAGTTCTTTCTTTATGAAAAACTGCAGGCGAAGAAGGATGATGGGGATTTGAAAGCCCCGTATCCAGATAAGGCTTTTGATAGAACCAAATGTCGAAACCGACAACTACGAGCCGACCCCACTTGTGAATGGGACAAAGGCTGAAGAAAAAGAAAAAAACCAACATAACCAAGGTTCTCAGTCTGATTAGTCATGGTGACGATTTCCGCCATGGACTTTTGAGCGGAAGTCCAGTGGACCTTCTTTTCTTACCCGGTTTCCGTAGACCGACATTATTGTCATGCTTTGCTTTTGGGGGGACCTCGATGACGACTGTTTCGAATTAGGAGTACTATGGCTGACACTGACTAGACCTAGCTCGACGACAGTCAGTTCCATGGTGAAAACTACTAGTTAGGCTGCCGCCCCGCTCCAGGAGGTATGTGTGTTAAGTTTAGCACCGACGGCCCTGGCCTCGGCGGCTACAGTCTACTGGCTGGATGCCAGCAGCTCGTCCGCGTCTTCTTCTATGGTCTGTTTTTTGTTTGCAAAACAAAAACTTATCAAAATCGGTTCAATGTCCGCCTGTCAGAAGCACTTTTCTCAGAAACGGCTATGACGATTGGCACGAAGTTTGGTGAAAAGGTGGGAAATGTCAACGCCCACACATGCAGCGAGTGACATCTTTCTACGTTCCGATAAAGGGAAAGGCTCATACACGCCAAAAAGGGGGATAATTTTTTACAACGACGAACCCGGCAACGACAATGGATTAACGAATGCTGCTGTGCAGCTAGCCGATATCCTGACACAATATAAGGCTGATGTAACAGCATTGCAAGAGATGCGATGAACATGCACCGGTTTTCTGGAGAACAACCGCTACACCATATATTATAGCCGCCATCCAGTAACCCATGTGCTTGGAGTAGGTTTCTTAGTCAGCCAAAAAATGAAACCTGCTGTTATCGGCTTTGAAAATATAAGCGAAATGCTATGCAAGTTTTGAAATATAAGCCTCATTAACGTTCAGACTGCAGAGTCGGAGAAGGATACGTTTTATAGGTAGTTGACCAGGACCCTCGGAGCCTGTCCCAAGTATGATATCAAAATCATACTTGGAGATTTCAACAGTCAAGTAGGGACGGAGCCAGTATTCAGGCGATACGTCGGCTCCCATAGCTTATATAGGGATACCAATGGTAACGGACTACGGATTATTCAGTTAGCAGTATCGCACGAAGTGGTTATTGGGAGTACCTGGTTTTCGCGGAAAGCGGTCCACAAACATACGTGGGCCTCTCCAAACGGAACCACTTTCAACTAAATTGACCATGTGTTGATCGAACGCCGCCACCTATCAGCCTTGATGAGTGTCAGAACATATAAGGGGCCAATATAGACTCGAACCACTATCTCGTTGGCATGGTGCTCCGAGCTCGAATTACGACACCACCTACAATCCCCTCTGACAATCAGGTAAGAGTTAACACTCAAGCCATCCACAACGCGGTCCTCCGCAACACCTCCGTCGAGCGGAGAAGCGACTTTACAGACGGAAAAAGGAAGCCTAGGAGAACCGACAAGTCTGTAAACTAGAAAAGTACAGGGAGCAACCACACCAGTTTTACCAACAAGTCAGCAGGAGGAAGCCTTATACACCTCGATGCTCATCCTGCCGAGACAAAGAGGAAAATCTGATTTCTGATAGAATGGGCATATTGGAGCGATGGGTTGAGTACTTTGATGAACTACTGAACAACCAGAACATCGGCGAGTTGGAGGTCCCGTCAACTGAAGACAGCAGACAAATACTGTCACTACTAAGTATAGGAGAAACAGTCCGTGCAATCTACCGGCTTAAAAACCATAAGTCACCAGGAGCCGATGGAATTACAGCCGAATTAGTTAAATATGGAGGCCACCAATTACACCAAGTGGTTCATCAACTTGTGCCCAAAGTATGGAACAGCGAATCAATGCCTGACGATTGGCAACGAGGCATTATCTGTCTCATATAATACATAAAAAAGGAGATATCACACAGTGCAGCAATTATAGAGGTACCAAGTTGCTGAGTACCATCTATATGATATTCTCCGCTATCTTGCTAGACCGGATAGCTCCATACGCCCAGAACATCATTAGCTCATACCAAAAAGGCTTCACTCCAGGCAAATCAGCAACAAATCAGATTTTCTCTCTGCGGCAAACAACGGAAAAACTGTGTGAATATGGACACCAGTTACACCATCTATTCATCGACTTTAAAGCCGCCTACAAGGGCATAGCCAGGGTAAAACTGTACACTGCCATAAGAGAATTCGGTATTCCGACGAAATTAATAAGACTGACTAGGCTGACCCTGACCAATGTGCGAGTCCAGATGAAAACAGCAGGATCACTCTCAAGACTATTCGACATCAACAACGGTCTACGACAAAGGGATACCCTATCATGCGTCCTCTTTAACCTGGCCCTCGAGAAAACGATCCGTGATGCGAGAGGTACGATCCTCTTTAAGTCCACCCAACTACTGGCCTATGCTGACGATGTCGACATCATGGGAAACTGCCTTCATCCAGATCGAGCAGGCGGTAATCGGCACGAGAGATTGTGCTGAACATCCATAAAGGCAAGACAAAATATATGGTGGCAACGTCAGCACTGAAGACAAACCAAGACAATGATCTTGCCAGTCCTCATGTATTGCTCGGTGACTTGGGTTCTTAGGAAGAAGAATTACGGACTCTTGGCCACGTTCGAAAGAAGAATCCTCCGAAGAATTTTCGGCCCCCAGCATGAGGATGGACGATTCTGTAGCCTACATAACGACGAAATCTATGAGCGAGATGTTACGGTGGGCGGGTCACTTAATCCGTATGGATGAGGATGATCCCACCCGGAAAGTCTATAAGGGCAATATCTATGGTAGAAAACGAAGACGAGGCAGACCCTGCCTGATATGGAGCGATGGCGTAGGTCAGGGCGCCAGAGAGCTTTTAGGGATATCAAATTGGTGGACCTCGGCACAAAACCGGGATATCTGGTGTTCCTTATTAAGGCAGGCCTAGACCGGATTCCGGTTGTTGCCCCGTTGATGATGACGATTATGTTGCCAGAGCAATCACTTGCAATTCTCTGGAGACATTTGGCAATATAATGAGAAGCTTCACCAAAAGATAATTGGATAATTGTTTTCAAGCCAACAACCGCTAACGTATTTTCTAAAGGTTTAAAAATTTTCAATCTTCCCTTCCCTAGTCTTATATAAGGGGGTAGGGTGAGCTGGACATTTTTTTCATAGAGGCAACCATTTCCAATTTTTCCAAAATTTGGTATAAAACTAGGTCCAATAGGGTTGCATTGGCGGATGGTAAAACAATAAGTTAAACTTACTTATTTCTTGGTAAAGTTTGATTCAGTTATACAGTTGAAAGTAGGTTACAGGTATGATTTGGCATATACCCAGGTGATAGTTTATAATTTAAAGAAATCATTTCCAAGCACAGCACACGCTGTAAATTTAACCTTGTTAGGACATAATGCTTCATAGTAATAAATGCGAAACGCAAGCTTGCGGTTTTAGATATAAGAGCTAAGGTAACATTAATTCCACATTTGTTTCGAAGGTTCACCAAGGGGAAAAGTCATGGAAGGCGTATGCAGTAATTAATCATTGGCATGCGGTTACTAATCAGTAATCATTCATATGTGGTATAAACTTGTTAATGGCATAACTACTTATCTTTCCTAAACTATCTCTAATTAGCCGAGCTCAAACAAGCTTACAGGTATATTAATGTATCGCTTTAATTACAGTTGTCAGGCATTTGTAATAGAGATTTAAAATCACGAATTTGGTTATTTTTTGTGGGACATTGACCGCTAGACCCGCCCGCTTAACAACGGACCGCATGCGGACCCAATGTATCTGTATCTCTTATTTTTTCCCGTTGAGAATATAATCGGCTAATGTTTTAGGTATGACTACAAAAAGTAATTTATATTTTAATTAAGGTCTCCTGGCAAGTTTTGAAATAATCATAGTTCAAAAATGTTCGTTGTGCAAATTCATGATGTAAATTGGCGTAAGTGATTGAAGTTTAGGCAATCGAATTTCAGGTACAAGTTCAGTCAATTGGAATAGTTTTGCAAGTATCTACTTCCGAAATGTGTTTGCCCAACGCAACTATCAATCATAGATTACTTAAACTGCCGTGACGCTAAGGTGATAAAACTGCGGAAAACGGTTGGATAACACAGTTTTGGCATAGAGTGAGAAAGTTTTTGACATTTTCCAATTAAAGACATTCCAGAACTGGTGTGTGTATGGTGGGGGAGAAACTACAGCTTCTGAGCACTCAGGCCGTGTTGGCCCATTGGTACTTGCCACCCCCGTCTAACGGAATATTCCGGATTCGTTTACGTATCGCAGGATTTCCGTTAGTGGATGTGATGCTACCCGTCGCAACTGGAGAGCATCGGCACCAAAGATCTGATGCCCGATGCGTCCATAGGCGGAGCATTAACATACGAAATGCTCCGTAGATTCCGCTTCCTCATTACACAAGGGGCACGTATCATCTTGAATAATTCCTATTCTGAAAATATGCCCAGCTAATGAATAATGACATGTCAGAATGCCCACAATACACCTACAAGTCCTCCTCCTTTTTGACAGGATAAACTTTGTGGTACGCATGTTCGGTTCTGACAGGAAAAGTTTGGTGTGTCGAGCAGTATTTAGGCTCTGCCAGACTTAGCCAATGCTACTGATACTCCAATTGCTGGTTCCGGTCCCGGCATAGGGGAGATTGATCCCTCTTTCGCTAAAGCATCCGAGATTTCATTTCCCTCTACCCCACAGTGGCCAGGTACCCAGAGTGGTTCCACCGTATTGAATCTAGAGATAAAGTTCAAACGGTTTCTGCATTCCTGAACGATTTTCGAGGTGATCAAAGAACTACTCAACGCCCTCAATGCAGCTTGGCTATCACTACAGATTGGGATGCGCCTTCCCTTCATCCTCTCACCAATCACCCAGTTTGCCGCCCTTAGGATCGCATAAACTTCGGCTTGAAAAACCGTTGCATATTATCCTACAGGAAATGCCCACTTCTCGTTTTTATTCGAGAGGTAGACTCCGGTTCCAGATTCCGTTTCTAAGCCATCGGTGTAGAAGACTTCCATATATCCCGCCACGCATTCCTCTGGGTCTCCCCAGTCCTCTCTACGCTTCAGGGTAACTTCATATCTTCTACCAAACAGATGTCTGGGGACACGAGAATCGGAAGTCATGGTAACAACTGGATTCAGTCCTCCCAGTAACTCTTCCAATGCTCTGTGCCCCCCACATCCGTTGTTTCCCCCTAGATCTAATCGAATTAGTCTATGAGCTGCTCTCATTGCAGTGCTTTGAATAAATATATCCAGGGGCTGCAAATTGAGTAGTGCATTCAGAGCTGCGCCGGATATCGTGCTCATGGCACCAGTGATACCCAGACACACAGTTTTTTGCAGTGCGGCTAGTTTATGGTTTTTGTCTCACCTTCACCCACCACACTACGGATGCATATACGAACATCGGCCTAATGATGGCAACGTATATCCACATTACCACATGAGGCCTGAGTCACCATGCTCTCTGGCGGCATCACAGAGCTTTTGGAAGGACGCACGGTCAAAAGCCGCTTCAATGTCCACGAACACCCCTATCGCGTACTCACCCTTCAGAGTTGCACCCTCTATCTTTGAAACTAAAGAATGAAGACCAGACTCACAGGACTTTCCACTTTGGTAAGCATATTTATTTTCATTTAGGAGGTGCAACTTTAGCGCCTTCTCGCGAATATAACGCTTAACCAGTCTCTCCAGACATTTCAGCGAAAATGATGTTAGGCTGATTTGTCTGAAGTTCTTTGGATTAGAATAGTCATCTTTCCCAGGCTTTGGTATGAATGCTACCTTCACGTTCTGCCAAGAGGAAGGCACGTAGTACAGAACAAGACATCCTCGAAAATTATTTCTTAGAACAGCACAAAAAATCATAGGGTAAGTAGGCAGAGGCAACTATAACGTTTCTCCTCTTACCATTAACCTGGTATTGTATGTCTCAGCATGGTTGCCTCTAACAATTTTGACATCAGAACGCAGGCCCTCAGTCTTGAGGATCCTTCATCGGAGAAGATCCTAATCTCCTTTACTGATCCAATGCCACAAATTCTGTTAAAACGAATCCATGGCTCTTGACCCAGTAATATATAAGGATAGTCCTGCAACTTTGCCAGCTTTGCCGCCAGTAGATAGGAAGAAGCTATGGCATGCTGCAAGTTGATTTGACTAACTCTTATGTTTGTAGCCATAATTGCAATCTAATACGCATACCGCCGCTAACTGAAAAGTCTGCTGCGTTCAGTGTGGATCTCACTGGGGATACCAGCTTGTCCTCACCTTCCACCGAAGGTTCCGCTTTCTTGCGTCCGATTTCTCTGGATATCGCCACAATTAGTGGTGTAGCAACGTCCATGCCCTCATTCCCAAGAAACTTTCCCTTCTTACGAAGTGCCTTCCGTTGTCGTCGGCTAGAAGCCCTCCCAGATTCACGGAGTCCGGGCTGCATGGATCTATTTTCACAATACCAGCTTCCCTTTCGTCTGTTTTTTCAGGTACAAGCGGAGAAGAAGGTTCTGACAAGCAGCCCTGTAGTCCCTTCTCCTTTGCGGCTGAAGTTTTCTTCTGCTGAGCCTTCCTCCCCCGTATTTTGGAAAAGTTAGATAACAGTGTCACCGACCGACTAGCCGTAGTCAGATTTCCAATTGCTCTCATTAAAGGAGATGCTGTACTATCCTTTTTGGCTGACCGCGTCGTAAACACCGTGTGTAGGTTTTCCCCTGAAGTGGAGAGCCTGTATTCCACAGGTTTCTCCGTAGGGGAACATGAATTAGGTGAGGCCTCCAAAATTCGTGCCTCGGCACGACTTGATTTCTCAGAGTCGCGGGTGGATTCGAAGTCTGTGACTTCTTACCACTTGGAGAGTTTCAATCCTTCACGTGTTTTTGGACACTCTTAGTGTAGTAGTAAACTACTACAAGCTCCCCCACCACGACAAGGGGGTGTCCGAGGGGGAGTGCCAATGGAATAATCTGCAGTTCATTGTCATTTATGTTTTGTAACGAGATGTTTTCCATGCAGAGTTGTCAGCCCTATCCAACCCCCAACCTGGAGGTCCAGTTGGTACAATTTGTCCCGTTTTTAGCCGCGGGAAACTCCCAGCAATCACGACTTGGAGGTGGAGATAGTGTTTGGTAGTAGAGCTGTTGGTTTTGGTTGAGAAGGCGTTTCCCTAGTTTTAGGCTTCATCGTGGGCACCACCGAGCGCGAAATGTGGGCGCTCGGAACTATACTACCCTTTGAATTAGCTATTGCGATAACTATTTCCTAGAGAATGAGATGTCTGGTGTCTTGCTTCTCCAGAAGAATGCAGGTTTTTTGGGAGTCTGTGATTATTGCAATCTTCATTTTTTTTTCTTTGCCATTTTTATCTTTCCTTTGCCATTTCAGCAGAGAGCCAGCTTTGACTCGAGGTTTGTCAGAGGCTACCGCACAGCTGGAGGCCACAGCCGAAGTTGCCGTATCAGTTCTATATTGGGCAAAACCCCTGCTCCTGAGTTTGGTTATCTCCTTTTGAATTTTAACTACCCAGCAATTTCTGTTCCCATTCCTTCCCTGCCCTGACCCACTTCAGATCAGCAGGTTTCCCACTCTTCTTTCATTCCAAAAGAGGGTCGAGATGAAATTTGAAAGGATACAAGTGGCATTTCTCAAGGGTGGTTGAAAGCTAGCGTTCTGTACATTCGATAAATATTCCGCGCATCGGTTTAAAGAAGTTTTGCATAATGACACTTGAGGGATTGAAGTGTTCAAAGGATCTCCCCTCCACATTCCCGTACCTGCGGGCTGGCCTACACAATCGAATTCGCCAAAATTTTTAGATTTTCGAATATGGTAGTTCTTTCCTCTGGGTTGACTCCTAGATGGTGTTTAGATCATCATCCAATCGCTCAAGTCATTACAGTTTTCCTATTTTCATGGGCAGTGAGGTGAAACTCCTCAGCTAAGAATTCAATAAAACCTCTTCCCATTCATCTGTTACCCAATTTTATGACGAAATTTGACTGAAGCTAAACTTTTAAGGTCAATCTTTAGCGCACTCAGACAGATAGTTTAGCATTAACGTCCTCCACCTGGAAGCTTATTTTTATGACTCTGTTAACTCCGATTCTGTTCCTCCGATTGCAATTCAAAGTGCCGTATTATCGAAAGCGATTCTTTGCCGCTATGTAGATTATCCAATTCGATCTGATAATCAAAGGGCAAGGTTTCCAATGAAGTTTATTTCCTGATCTTCCGAACATGTTGGTCTCTGTAGAAAACCTATAAACTTTTGCCAAACACCTTAAGCTACTGATAAATCACTAATTAATTTAATAGAACTTTCTATTCCGAGCCCTTACATAAAAGAAAAATCACTTTGTAGCTTATCGGGGACTGTGTTCAATTTTTATTGGAACGCAGGATTTTGTGAAACGAACACTTTACGTGCATGGTCTTCTGCGATCTTTCGTAGTCTCTTACTCAGACTCAAATACCGGTAAATCGTTCAATTGCACCTTGGCACCAGATTGATGCATTTTCTCCAAGTTATATTGCAGTTCTTGTTCAATGTTAACCAAAGTGGATAGAAAACATTTTATGGCTGTAATCGATTTAACAAATTTCGAAATGAATGCTAAGCGATCGTCAATACACGATCTTCCAGCATAATACGCGCCAGATAAACGATCGCGCCTCGTTAATGTATCTCCGGGGTAAAGTAGGCTCATAAAAACAGCTAAGTTAGTGCGTGTATACTCTAAAGTAAGGAGGAAGATAGCCGAGGAAAAATTGTTGAAATAAAACCACTTTTAAGGTTTATTTCAGGTACATTTCGATCAAACTTACATGCAAGCCAATTAACTTGTCTAATGATCAACATCAACTTCAAGTGTTGAAAAAAATGAGACTTGCTCAGCAACTGACATGTTACTGTTAAGCTAAGCCTTGCACCGTGTCACACTCACTTTGCTTAAACGGATCAAAGAAGTTGTGTTGAATATGGGAGGCTAGGGTGATCTGCGAGCTTTTAAGAAACAGGGCAAGATCCTATCTTCCCATGCTGGCTTCAAAAGGAGTTTAACGCTGGTTCGTCCTTTCTGTTCCGGAGAATCATCTTCCGGCATGAAAACGGAAAATCCAATTCCAATTCGAAATCTGGGACACCTCGAAGAGCATCCAATTTGTGACCAACCTATCCCAGGTCTACTGTACACAACTAAGGTAGCCTAACTTTTTCTTACACTAAACGCACCACGTAAAGATTATGAAGGCAAGCATGGTCATGGTTTGGTCTATTGAAAACTCAATGGACACAGCGTCAACTGAAGCATGTGTTGACTGAGATAAATTCGTGAAATTATAGAGAAGTAAATAAATGTCCACAAAACAAGATCTTTATCTCATTTAATCGTAATTACCCTGATATAGGATTGACCTGTGTTTAGGCTCACCTGAAATAGGTACCTGAAATCCGATTTGTACGCACATCACACACAGCACTTGAGATCTAAGATGACTTCTCAAATTAAGTGGAAATAGTAGTTCCCTTTCAGAGATAGGCTAGGCTACGGGTATACTGACAAATTTCTTGAGAGATATTCAACGACTGCAGAATCGCTGAGCATCCAATTATTGGAGCTAAATCAAGCATATATTCGAAATGTGTTGCATAATTTAGTCCCTTGAGTTCAGGAAACATTTGATTCCACAGTTGAGAATATCCTTTCATACATACACAGAACCAGCTTATAGCCGACAAGGACACCAAACCCGGCAAATGGTAGAGAAAAGTAAGAAAGATACACTGATATGTTGTATGTAAAGCCCGCTAACCCATGAAAAAGATCCCTTATGCGGATCAGTGAGCGCTGACCCTAAATAAACCAAGATGCCCATGGAGAGAATACACATCCATTAACAAAAGAAAGAAAGGTAAGTGTAAGGAAAGAAAAGGCTCAAGCCAATAAATAGACGTGGAAAAAAACACATATCCAAATTGGATTACTTAATTCCGTGATGTTGCTCAGAGATCTTCTGGATTTCGTGGAAGAAACTCTAGCTGGGGATCATCACGATTCAATGGACTCATGTGGGTGTAATTTATTATTAATTATGTACGGTAGGGAAGGCATTATAATGAGTTTCCCGGAGTTCGGGACTAGATTTGACGACATCGATAGGAAGACGAATGTATCCGTTAGTAAGTGTCGATTTTAGAGTACAATTACTCGGAGTTTTCTTGATGGCTTCTTTTGACATCTTTAAGATCTTGTTTATCGTATGTTCATGTTTTCATATGAATATTAACTAAGAAGGTTTGATCAAATTTTCAGTATATTCGAATAATTTATGATAAGCTTTCAACTTGTCAGAGTAGTCACTTACTTGCATTTTAATATTGTGAATGGGAAAAATATTTGGCTATGGTTAATGTGCTTTTCTGGCGATGAATACTTATGTAAAATAAGCACATACTCAGCAGTAGACGAAAGGAATCAATTAACGTGTTACTATATGGTTACATTTGGGGTTGCGGCAAGAAACAGATAAATCGTCCTAGTTTACCGAGCAGAAAATAGGGGACCCATGTTTGGACTGAAGTTAAAAACATCAGCTTTATTTATGGCACTAATTGAGACAATAAATCACCTGAAACTAATTGCAACGTACTTGAACTGGGACAAGAGTGAATGCTCTCATTATATTCAACGAAATAGCACCCGGAAAGCTTGCTAAAGAAATGCCACTTGCCTCAGATTTAAGGTCACGAAATCTCAGATAAGGGAGTTTTTCTGGAGTAACGAAAAATACTCTTTCTGAAAAATGGTCACTGTCAATACTAAGTAAACTAGCGTAACAATTCTAGGGTCACATTGTGTGTGTCTGATGTGATTCGAAAGAAAAACGAACGTAGTATTTAAGTAATCTTCTAATATCTTTTGCTCTGAGAAAAGGGGAAACTGATTTCTGAAATGTTACATTTGTTTCAATAAAGAAAATTTGCACCAACAAAAGGAACCCCCTCCTTTCGTTTTCACATAAAAAAAATTGGCTACCAAACTCACTTTGAAAATAGCTAATTTAATGAACGAGATGACCAGATCAAATAGGAAGTACATCTGCATATCTTCAGCTGTGCCTACTTCTCCTTCTGCCAATGATTACCATACCAAGCCCACCGATTCAGCACAATCAGTGAATTCCGCCGAAAACGTGAACCGCAACACTGGTGCAGTGCCAAAAATGCAGCGATCTACTAAGTCGTCGTTATCTACGTGTTTCCGGCGGCTTAGGAATTCGTTAGACGAGGCTTTGACTTCCAAGAAGGCGCTTCCTACTGCGCTTAACAGTGTAACCTCAACATCATCTCAGGAATCTATGCACCAGGTGTCTCAATCTGAGTTGACTTCGTCTGAAATGCCGTCCTACAGCATGGTTGCTTCCCCTGGCTCTACACCCCTGATCCAGCGGCCCCTATGAAACGAGTTATGGTGCACCGAGCCTCCTATTCCGTCTCGCTCCATCGCGCCTACGACGGGACAATATCCCCAGCCGCCTCAGCAAGTCACGAATCGGAACGCAGCCGCCCCACTTTTTGACATCGTTCCTGTCGCCAATGAAGCCTATATATCCTGACACTTCATCCACTCATACCAGTGGCCCCAAGCTAAAGGGAGCGTCCCCACCTAAACAGCTCTTTATTTCCAGACTAGCGTTCGTAACTTCTAGGGACGATGTTCTGGAGTATAGTTGGTTTACTTTCTCCTCTGTCCTGCGTCAAACAGACTAAAAACAAGGACACCGACCTGCTCTCTGGCCATACGAGCTTTCCAATTCGCAGGTAAATTTCAAGGCAACCCGCCTGCCTCGCCGAGCTATATACCTGGATCCATGTTAACTATTTTATGAGAACGTTAACGGTTAAGGAACCAAGCTGGGGGCCTTCAATTTATCCGCGCTGGCTCAGCAACACCATGCCATCTGTATTTCCGAAACCGAAATGAACGATGCCATTTTAAACTCCGAGCTCTTTGAAAAGTACTTCCCCGGAACAATTTTTTGGCCAAGTTTAAACACCCCTTCAGGCACTTGGGTTCGTACCCATGAACAAGAACAACAGAAACAAAGAATGAAGATGGGATACGACATCGCAAAATGGATTCTCGAAGAACCTTACACATCAGAGAATAACAGGAATGAAGGGTACAAAAGGAGAACTCTCACGCAGAAAGGAACAGGAAAACGAATAAATAGATCGCAACCATACAGTTGGAGATGAGTTAAAACATGAAAAATATACTGAAAGAACGTGAGTTGCAGAGTACAACGAACAGCGCATAGTATCTACTACAGTTACATCCGGCTGCGATCCGGCATCAAGTTGACAAGGACTTGAACCGTGCAATCCTCAAAAAAACATACCACAGCTGCGTCCCACGAAAGACCCCACAGTGAAATCGGAATAATGTAAAATCAATAAAATAACCTGCCCAATAGAGGGCTGATGTAACAGCGTTGGATAGGAACCGGTTTTCTGGAAAAGAGTCACTATACCATATATTACAGTGGCCTTTCAGTAAACCATGTTCTCGGAGTAGATTTCTTAGTTAGCCAAAAAATAAAACCTTTGAAAATATAAGCGAACGGCTATTCACTCTGCGCTTGCTAGGCAAGTTTAGAAATATAAGCCTCATTAACGTTCATGCCCTCTACAGAAGAGGCTGCAGAGTCGGAGAAGGATACCTTCTACGAGGCAGTAGAATGAACCCTCAACCCTGTCCCAGATATGATATCAAAATCATACTTGGGGATTTTAACAGCCAAGTAGGGACAAAGCCCGTATTCAGACGACACGTTGGCTCCCATAGCCTACACCAAAATACAAACGATAACGGACTGCGGATCATTCATTTAGCAGTGTCACACGAAGTGGTTGTTGGAAGTACCTGGTTTGCGCGGAAAGCGGTCCACAAACATAATTGGGCCTCTCCAGACGGGGCCATGTGTTGATCGAACGCCGCTACCTTTCAGTCTTGATGAATGTCAGAACGTGTAGGGTGGCCAATATAGACTCGGACCACTATCTTGTTGGCACGGTACTCCAAGTTCAAATTACAACACAGCCCAGAATCCTCTCTGACAATCAAGTGAGAGTTAACAGTGAAGCCCTCCACAGCACAACTCTCCGCAACACCTATAAGGGGGAAATGGATGCCGCAAAAACCGCAGTCAACAGAGATCCCGATGATTTCACAATCACATGAAGAGCATGATCATTCATACGGCCACAAACATACTTAGCCCAGTCGACAAAAAAAGTTTGAGAAGCTGGTTCGACTATGAATGTAAGCAAACAATAGAATGGAAGAATGCCGCATGCCGGGTAATATTGCATTCTCAATGGACACGCACACGCGGATACTTACCACGAACTCCGGCGAGCGGAGAAGCTGCTCCCCAGGCCGAAAAAGGAAGCCTGGAAGAACCAACAGATCTGTGGACCTGAAAATCATAGGGAGCAACCACACCAGCCGCGCAAGTTTTACCAACAAGTCAGCAGGATGAAGCCGTACACACCTCGATGTTCATCCTGCCGAAATAAAGAGGGAAATCTAATTTCCGACAGAATGGGTATATTGGATCTATAGGTTGAGTATTTTCATAAACTGCTGAACAACTAGACCATCGGCACGTTGGAGGTCCGGCCAACTGAAAACGGCGGACAAATACTGCCACCACCAAGTATGGGAGAAACAGCCGATGATATTACATCATCATAGACTGACTAGGCTGACCTGATCAATGTGCGAGGCTAGACAAAAGCAGTAGGATCACTCTCAAGACCATTTGACATCAACAACGGTCTATGAGAAGGGGATGCCCTATCATGCATCCTCTTTAACCTAGCCCTGGAGAAAGTGATCCGCGATGCTGAGGTAAAGGCGTGGAGTACGATCCTCTTAAGTCCACCCAACTACTGGCCTAAGTTGACGATACCGACATCATGGGACGAACGACCTGATACGTACAAACTGCCTTCATCCTGATCGAGCAGACGGCCCACGGCGCGAAATCTTGGGCTGCACATCAATGAAGGCAAGACAAAATATATGGTGGCAACGTCAGTACAAAAAACCAAACCACCAACAACATCAAGTCTCACTGTTCAAACGGGAGGAAGAAAGATAGGAGACTACAACTTTCAGACCGTTGATAATTTCTCCTATCTAGGGTCGAAAATCACAACCAACAAGAGGTATGACGATGAAATCCGCTCACGGTTCTTGGCTGCCAACAGAGCTTATTTCCACTTACAAAAACTGTTCCGCTCGAAACGTCTCACCATAGGGTCAAACCTCTCACTGCACAAGACTATGATCCTGCCAATAATCATATATTCCCCAGAGACCTACGTCAGGTGAGGATGATCCAGCCCGGAAAGTCTATAAGGCAGAAAAATAAAAAAAAGACGGGGCAGACCCAGCCTGAGATGGAACGATGGCGCAGCCCAGGACGCCAGGCAGCTTTTAGGGACATCGAATTAGTAGACTTCGGCACAAAACCGGGATATCTGGAGTTCCTTATCTTTCTTGCCGATACGGGGCAGTTGCCCAGAATACGAGCAGAAGCAAGAAGTGAATCCTTTCAGTCTGTCTATTCTGAATTGCATGGCTCTTGCTGTCTCGGTTGGAGAAGAAGGGGGGAACCTCTGATGGTTTAAGCCCCCATACGCAAAATGTTAAATCCGGTGGAGTTGCATTTGCGTCAAAACAACTTAGAACAATGCTGAAACCGGTAATAAATATCGGCTGCTTGACTAAAACCATACATAAGGAAAACCCGCTTGCGTGATATCGAACTTATGGCTAATCGGAAACTTTAATCGAGAAACGAAAAAAAATCTAGAATAAATTACATCCATCTATGCTATTCACTCGTAATTCTCATCTATGATGACGAGTACCTAAAGAATTTGAGGAAACACTTCGCTACGGTTTTAAACTGTATCACATCCGTTGAAGTTTGATCTCTTATCGATGAACTAACCAGCCACCGTAACATGCGGATGTTGATTTTTCCTCTAAGCAGAAGAAAAATCATCTCGGTCATCAATGAACTTAAACGAGTTAAGCCCCTCGGGCTTCCAAAGAAGGGCAACCGTTTGAAGTATGACAACTGGAGGGGTACCTGCGTCCTCCCTGACATCGTACAAATAATCCTGGATCACATAAAAGAAGATCTCGAAATATTGATCGACAAAGGACAGGTTGGTTTCCGCTCCGCATCCTCCTGATTTGACCACATCAACATTCTACGGATCACTGTAGAGCAGTGTGCGAAGTTCAGATCTTCGCTGCGCCAATTCATCGATTTCGAAAATCTTGTCTGAACTGGGAATGTGTCTGGCGTGCTCTACATAGGAGGAGTGTTACGGAGAGACTAATAGCTAAATGCGACAAATTAATGCACAAAATGCTATCACTGATATCATTGATCATTTCATCAACGTGGAGAAATCCAATGGACCATGACATCTCTCCTCAATCATAGATGGTCGACGAGTTTGGTCACGTCAAATTCCTGTGGGGAATTGAAGTTCAGCGGAGTGCAAATGCACCCCTGAATGTGTGCTTTGCATTAGTCAGAGGAGTTTTGACTGTTGGTATGCTACCAGCGGCAGCGGATAATTTGTATTTAGGAAAGCGTTGAATACAGTGAAAAAATACCTCTCGCATTCCTTGATAGCGCAGTATCTACACTAGCAAACAATCTTTGAGAAGGAAATCAAAGTTGTCATAATCTGTGGAGATTATCGTTTCTATAGTAGCGGGCTTGAAGTATATATGCCATATCCAGTCTACCACTAGATATATAATCCAACTTCTTCCGCTTGTGATAATTAGTCACCAGCAGTTACCAAGTAATTTTTCCAGATGCTCTGGCTCTTTTCGCATTCCACCTTATTAGGAACTTAGCTAGAGATAGACGTTTTCTAATTGGTTGGTATTTGGTAACTGAGACAACTAGTTCTTTGAACTAATCCCATTTTTTTTTTGTTTACAGGCTTATAATAAGAAGGCATCGAGGAGATTACTGTAAGGTTACTGCCTGCAACTAACCAAAATAAATTGCTGATATTTTGTTCCCTCGGTGAGATCTTGGCCAGAAAGGGCCAAGCTGAGCCTGGTAGGCAAGTAAACGGACACGGTATTGATAACGATACATAGAAAGAAAAACATGCCGAAGAAGCGGTCGTCTCTAGCCCGGGAATCAAATAACTGCGGAAGGTGATTGACATCAATCTAGCCTTCAGGGAGCACATAAAGTATACATGTGAATTCCTAGCGAATGAAACAAAACCACATCGGATAAAGCAGATGGTGGTGGGTATAGTTCCAGTCAATATTCTCGTACAAGAAATGAGTGTACTCTACATGTAGAAGATAGATAAATAGCCGGAGTAAAATGATCGTTTGTAACGTAAATAGGCCAGGTCCTTGAAGGCTCAGTAAATGCATAACCTAATTCCTACCTTGGATAGAATGGGCAATGGCTTAAGCGGAGGCTAACTATCATATTACCCAGTTCCTTAGAAGTTACGATAGTTGCTACAGAAAGTATGAGAATTCTGCAAAATTAAGTTTAAAATATAGAAAGTTGGGTCCTCGTTGGAGACTTTTAAAAACAATAAGCCCTCAAATGTAACAAGCAGTTTTCTTGGGAGCTTGCACGAAACTTTGGATCACATAGGACAAAAAGTTCTAACAGAATAGACTCCGACCATCAAAACACTTTCTTCGGAGATAACCAAGAACTCCTTTCCTCCGGGTAAGTAGAATATACCTAAAACAATGCAAAGGTCAACGTATATCTGGGATTTCGTAAAGTTTCACGAATGGTCGAACCTTTTCTAAAAAGATTCAGCTACGTATGTTTAGTGATAAAATGCGCTACTCTTAAGAAATTAATAAAGAAAAAAGAAATTATCTTGAAGAAGGTTTACATACTTTAAAACTAATGTGAAAATTAGACTGAAAATCACTCCTACCCAATCCCCTTCCTCTTTCCGTTCTTGTCAAGTCTGATCATATTATTAGAGTCACGATTGAGCTAGAAATCCCTCCAAAACTAGTCCAATTAGTAAAAACCTAAATGACAACAAATGCCAATAAACATCTAAAATAAAAGTCCTATCATATGACTTAGACACCCTACTCTCGGAGGGTGGAACGTAAAATAGAATCCAGAGACGCATTACTGCTCGCAAAGCTTTTTATGCAACCTTTCCCATCGTAATGTCGAGAAAAATTCACAGAAGCAATAAACGGGATATCTGCAAAATCCTAATCCGTTCCATGCTACACCCACGCCGAACAATTTGACTATCTTGGTGCCGTAGCTTTTGCCGTTGGCTGGCGATGCGAACTAGGTATTGCATGACGCATTAACAGCGCTAAATTCGCTTTCATGATTGTGTCCAAAATCTGGAAATACAAATATCTCCATATCAACATCAAGTTGCAGATGTTTCGCGCAAATATTCCTTTTGTAATACTATTTGAAAAAACCACGTTGCCGTACGGGCCAGACATCCATAAACGGCCAACAAGCGGAAGTGGCAGCGGATAGGTTACATATTAAGCAAGGGCAACAACTCTATTCTATTCCAGGATGACCGACGAGTGGATCACCCTAGAACTACGTACCGGTAGAATAATGAAGCAACAGTTCAAGCCCGTTGGAAAATCGTGGAAGGAATTGAAGTAAATTGCCAAGATTCGATAGCAATAGCGCATAGATGTGGATGATGTGTATTAAAATCTCTGCCCTACTAAGTACAGAAAAAGGCACTGAAACCGTGGTGGAATGAGACGCACACGAGTGGTTTTCATACCGAAAGCGGGCAAGCACGGTCATGAGTCCGCGAAGGACTTTCGACTAATCAACCTGACCTCTTTCGTGCTGAAGACCCTACAGCGCGTGTTGGACATCCACTTAAGGACGATTATGGAGAGACCCCCTTTCTCTAAGTCGCATCATGTCTACCTCAAAGGAAAATCCACATAAACCGCCCTCCACGAGGTAATTGGCACGGTTGAGCGGTTGCTGCAGCATAAGCAGTATACCCTGGCTGCCTTCTTGGATATAGAGGGAGCTTTCAACAACGCTAATACCAACGCAATCAAGGAAGCCTTCACCAGTATTGGATTGGAGGGGTGTCTTGCGCATTGGATTATAGCCATGCTAAGTACCAGGATAATCCAGTCGGATCTAGGAGGCAACCACTTGACCAAAGCTGCGAACATAGGCACGCCACAGGGTGGCGCCATCTCCCCGATGCTCTGGTTAATAGTAATGGGCGAAATTGGACAGCAGCAGGGTGAATGTAATGGCGTATGCCGTCGACTTTGTGAATGAATAAAGATTCTTTCCTCTAATATAAAGTAGCTGGGTGTAATCCTGGATCTAGCTAAATTGGAGATTGAACATAGAGCTGAGGGTTAAGAAGGCCTGTATAGCCTTCTATGCCTGCAAGAGAACCTTTGCAAAGAAATGGGGTCGCCGGCCGAGGATGTATACCGCTGTAGTGCGTCCGATCCCAACGTATCGTGGCAAGCTTTGAGAAAAAAATACAATAGGATGAAGCTTAATAGGATCCAAACAACCGCGTGTGCAGGTGCTATTGGGGCTCTGCAGTCCTACCCGGCAGATGCCCTCAATGTACTCATGCATCTCCTCCCCCTCGACCTCCACATTTAATACGTTGCAGCGTGCAGTGCCGTCGTGTGTCCAGATACTGGGCAACGAAGTCCTACGGCCGTAGTAACATCCTAGATGAAGTACCTTGGCAAATCTTAGCTTTCCCCATGGACTATGCCACACGCAAGCTGAACTTCACAAGAAACTTTGCTGTGGATTTTCCAACCAGGGCAAAGTGGCAGACCGGCGGCGTGTTCCAAAGTTTACCAACGGATCAAAGTTGGCCTGTAGAGTCGGCGTGGGGGTTTTCTCGAATACACACAGCATATCCAAGCCGTATGGCCTCCCAGGTTTCGCCAGTATATTCCAAGCGGAAGTACTGTCGATATTAGAAGTCTGTCGATGGCTGGAGCGAGATTCGAGCCCCGAGAGTAACAAAGCCATTCTGACTGACAGCCAAGCGGCCATCAAGGCCTTGTACTAAGCGATGACATCTTCCAGACTAGTGGGGCAGTGCAGAGACGCGCTGAATCGTCTAGGCGGCGCATTCAAGGTCATCCTCCTCTGGGTTCCAGGGTATAGGAACATAGAGGGGAATGAGCGGGCTGACGGATTGATCAGACAAGACTCTGCTCTTGGCAGCCCTTCGGTGAATACAGTCGAAGTTTCGTTGGAGGCTGTCAGGGGCGGAGTCTGCTCGCACTACCTAGCAGCCGCGGACGTTAGATGGTGAAGTCTTACGAGCTGTGCCAAGTCAAGGAGAATTTTGCCTGCTTATAATATAGCCCGATCACGAGAGCTCCTGTGCCAGATGCATGGAAATGCATTCAAGATTACGGCGGTTTGCGCGGGACACTGACCCATAAGGGAACATGCCGCCTGGCTCAGCAAACCCTACAATTCGTATTGCTAAAGCTGCGGAAGGGAAGGAAGGGAAACCCTGATATACTTTCTCTGCGATTGCCCAGCTCTAGCTAGAGTCAGGCTAACACAACTGGGCAAAACATTCTTTGGGGACCTCAGAGAAAATTTCTGATTGCAGTGCTAATTGGGCTCCTCGGAGCGGCCACTGATACCTACCTACCAATCATCCCATGCTAGCTAGTGATGCCTTGGGATTTAAGGAACATTGTAAATTTGCAATCCTTTCACGGCTTGAATTGCTTACTCTGCCCTTGCCCTTAAAAACAATCGTCAACAACTTCAGAATTCTTTAATAAGTTTCGCTACATTTTTTGATGGCCATATCCATTCCGCAGATGTGACTAGGGCTGATTATCTCTTGGGTAGCAATCTGTTTCTTTCTGGTCCTTTATCGGCCCCCCGGAAACTCTAAAGGAAATTGTTGTGATATTTGTTAACTGTGCAGTCTCAACCTAAAGTTGTAGATGACCCCATTATCAACGCCCAAATTCAGTATAAATACATACACCACCGTTCTTCTTACCTCATTTAAAATGTAAATTTAATCCTTTTAGAACGAGATACTGCGCCCTAGAAACATTCAAGAAAATCTATGCTGAGTTCAATACTGTCATGCCATAATCATATCCTCTTATGATTTGTGGACATTTTACACTTTCTTTCCACAGAATGAGTTAAATCGTTACGCATCTTATCTCCGAAGAAAGTAAATTATTATCTTGTGACTCCGCATTAACATGATTTCTTAAATATAAAAATGCAAGTAGGTATGCACACACTCCACCGTTCACGGCACAAAAAATCAGATACATTCACATAACAAGTTCTTGTTACCATAAAATTTACGATCAGTTCGTCTATTAAGTATCGAATTACATCGTGTGTGATGATATGTTAGTTTGTCATTTTTATGTACTTATGCATCTTGTTCGATTTCGACAAAGTGGACAACGACGATAAAATATTTAGATCAGTTTACACTCTCAATTCCCATGTCATCAATATTTTCCCTTATAAATTTAAACATAGTCGTAAGGCCATGAGTGGGTTTAGTGAGGGGTTTATCTCAATCCGGGCAGCATCTCGGCAGACATGCTGGGAGAACTGGAAAGTTTGCCAGCAGAATTAAAGGAATAATATCAAGGAATCAGAGTAATGCAGACTGAAAAGTGTGGACGAAGTGAATTTACATGTTTGAGGATGGGATGAAATTATCCAGACAAAATATTTGAATGCTTTTTAATTAGACATTGTCTCCCATCTGAGAAACTGACAAAGTCTCCATTAGGTTGGCCTTTAAAATTGCGGCTATGCCTCTACAACAAAAAGGGGCATATTCGGGCACAGTCTTCTTAAATGCTCAACTGAGTTAGTTAGGAACAAATTTATGCAAGAAACCATCTTTTGTTGTTCTTTCAATCTTCAAATTTACGCATCTTTTGTGTGCTTTTACCAGTACCGGTTCGTTGTTGAATGTTGATTCGACCCTACTCCAACTAGCAATATGCTAGAAACCAAGTTTCCTGCTGGTGTAGTTTTCACCTCGATTTGCTTTAGACTTCTCAAAACAAGGTCCAAACAACCAAATCCCTAAATACGAACCTAGCGACATTGATATGTCAACATGTGTACCTACAACGTTTTAATATTTGGCTGGGCACACCTTTGCTTCAGAATGCGCTGTCTGCACGGCCATGGTGCGATCATCAAGATCACCAAAGATCTTATAAAGCAATTTGAGTCGTTACCACCGTCTTTTTTCTCGCCATACCCGAAACCAGGTTTTATTTTGTGGACACGCTCGAGCGGTTAATTAAATTAATCTGGACACAAGCATTTTGTGTTAACAACGAATTGATTTAGTGTCATCAACACATTTTGTATGTTTCAATCAGCCGTGGATTAAGCAGTAAATTGTGATACGGTCACATGATATGTTTTTGGGAATTTCTCGATTGATTTGTTTTAAATAAATTCCGGCTATCGATATTTAAAAAAAAAAAAGATAGAAATTCAACAGGAAAGAATGCATGCATATCACTATCTTATTTTCAAAGGTAATGGTATATTTTTTTTCTGATACTGATTCGCCGATCTATTTTGAGAAAATTTATCAGAGAGAATAGAGGTTCATTCAAACCCCAAGTAGATACTGTGGAGTAGCCATAATGCCAGTAACCACAGAAAATACTGATTGACTTTTTACGGTGTATTTTCTCTACACATGGATCTTGACAATTTGATAGTTTTAAATGAACATGTTTATTTTGAAAAAAACTGCGCTTGCACCCAGATTCTAACCTAATCTAATAATGATACTTAAATCCAATGCTTATATCTAATGTTTACAAATTCTGCGCTTAACCTCAATGTACCACTACCAAGCAATAAGTGTTGAAGAGGGAGACAATGGCGGGTTTTAATTCTGTGCTCACAATTTGGCAAGGCCTTAAGAATGTGGCCAATGGGGTGGAGTTACCCTCCAGATAAAGTTGCCTCATGAGTGGATTGGGATGATTCTCGGTTCTTTCGAAGAATCGCTCTATCAGGTTGAGAGTGAACTCTCGAAGAGATTTTACTCTTGGTCGCCGGTACACTTCGGCGTTGCGGCCGCACTTCTTAGTTTTCCAATTGTACGACAAGGCGGTACAGTATCTCAAGATTCTGCGCTCGAAGGACTCACATTTATTCATAGCTTTGGTCGAGCAAGTGCTCTATGAGCTTATGAGGACTTTAGAGGAGTCAGCTTAGATTTAGTGCGAAGTCCTACTCTTTTACCAAGAAAAGAGTAGATAGTACACCGCGTGCTTTGCTAAGAGCAAGCTTAAGGGGGGAATCGAATCTTAGGTGTTCATGAAACAGCATTCCCAAGTATTTCATTTTTGGCGAACTATTCACTACAATATTCCCGATGTGTATTTTTAAACGTTTAGCTTTTCTGTGGATCTAGATCCCAAGTAGCTGAATTTTCTCCGAAGAGTAATGACCTGTGTTTTGGCCTCATTGATTTTTATCCCCCAGGTCTGGTAGTACATGCAGAGATCTGATGAATATTTCTCAATAGCATTAACTCCATTACCAGGTTGTAGGCTCGACAAGAAAATGAGCGTGTCGTCGGCAAACTGTAATATTTCTATTGTAATAATTCTGTACCGCTCTCTGGGATTGGAGCGTCGACCGTGAAAATGTTATAAAGTGTAGGCCCTGAAATGGATCCCTGCGGTACTCCGGAGGTGACTGGTAGGAGATCGGAATAGTCATTTCTCACACTGACGTAAAAGTGCCTATCTTCGCAGAAACTTATTATAAGTCTGATCACCGGGATAGGGAATTTAAGGTTGATTAATTTGGAAGTAATCCTTTCACCCACACGGAATCAAGGTGAAGTATCCATTATTGATACAGTTTTTGAAGACTGCAAGAAGAAACTTCACTGATGACCTAGGGAGGTTCCTGATTAAAATATTTACTATGTCATCGGGTCCGGTTGATTTTTTACCGTTAAGGCGTTTTGCGATAGCTGCGAGCTGTGATAAGCTCAAAAAGGTTTTTGGGTCAGTTGGTTTGCAAGGTGAGTTAGAGGCGGAGAAGGTAGTTAATTTAAGTGAATGCTCGTCAGGGAAGTCTTTGATTGTCGAGTCTACAATCGAACTGACGGTCTGGTTCTTTCTAGGCGAAGGCGAGTTTAGTTCGTTTAGGAAAGACTCCGCGAGTACTTGGGCTTTCCTAGCGTTCAGATCTTTTCGTTGTTCTTGGTGAGAACGAAGTTTCTAGATCTTCTAGATACGGCGTGTCAGCCTATTTATGTGTTCAAACATATTAGATCCGGACTTCACATCTGCTAGCTTCCGGGTGAGTTCCTTGTTACGGAATTGTTCAACCATTTGACGGATTACTGTGCTTAGACAGTTAATCCGAGAAGTTAATACATTACATTCGGTGTTAATTCTGCTGCCCTTTTTATGGAAGATGCGCTTGAGATTTCTGCACCAGATCTGCTTGTTTTGTTATCTCGTGCGGCAAATTAATAAACTAAATATCACCGACTTTGAGGAACTTTTTGTTTTTGCGTGTAGCAGAGTTGTTGGCATCAGTAGCCAAAATGATGGCCGCATCGATTTCTTTGTCCGTTAGATTTTGCGAGACTGTGATTTTCTTCAGGTTTAGCTGTGGTGCTAATTCGGTCCTGAACTTATCCCAGTTAGTATGGGCGACGGTTCTAATTTTGTTGGGTACTCACTTCTGTAGCTGAGAGGAGAAGGCTAGTTTTAGTACAACTGCAAAGTGATCCGATTCCTGGTAAAGTTTTGCACGTTACCACCTGTAATATAAGTGTGACTTCTGCGGACATTCGGAAATAGTCAAACATGGATTGACTTTCAGGTTTTGTAGGTGCGTCAGGCAAGATCATCTCAAGCTGATGCAATGGATCCATTTTTCGAGAGTAATCCCATTTCGGTTTTTGCCAAATTGCCCCAGAAATTGTGCCTCAAGTTGGGGTCGCCATTAAAATTAGGTACTTAGATTTTGACTGGAGATCGCTCAGGATTTGTAAGTCTTGGCCCAGTTGCTCAGATGGTGAGTTACATTTGATGTAGACTGCAGCTATTAAAATGCAGTGGAACACGTTTGCAGGTTTTTGATGGTAGCTTCCTCAAATTCATAGTCTTTTCTGACGAAAAAGGCAGTACTGTAGTTGGTGTCGTTCCGGATAATAATACTTTTTAATCGTGTCTCTGAAACACAGTAGAAGTCCTATTTCAGAGAATCTACTAACTCTTGTGTGGTGGCACGTTGGGCGTGTGAGACCAAGGACGCGGAGTTAAATGTGACCAAGTTTCTGAAGGCCACCTTGTTACCTTGGGGAACTTGAGGGGCTGTAGTTCTAGGAAGAGTATTCCTAGCTACTTGAGCAAGAGATACGCTGGCTGGGCCAAGTTTTGGGAAGCTTGGGGGGCTGCAGCTCTAGGAAGGGTATTCCTGGCTTCTTGAGCGTAAGATACACCTGGTTGGGCCAAGTTTTGTGATATCTGAGTCACCGCCTATTTGGCTCTAATGCCCTCAACATTTTTTTGCCCTGTCGACTTCCCTTCTGGCAAACGTGTCCTTGTATGCCGGGCATCCGCGTTAGTGGGCGGGATGTCCAGTTTGACCGCAATTGCAGCAAGTAGGTGTGTCTACCGTGAGTCTTGAGCATTCCCCCCGCACATGAGTTTTAGTGCACCTCACGCACCTGTGCACGATGGAGCAATTGAGGGCGATGCGCCCGAAGTTTTGGCAGTTGTGGTACCGCACTTCTTGGATAGGCTTGACTTTCTGAAGCGAAATTTTTCGTTGGAGTATATACTTCACCGTGATTGCTACATTGAGCTCTTGAGAGGGCTCGAAGGTAACCATAAACAGCCCCGATTGCTTTTAAGGATATCGAATTGGTGGACCTCGGCACAAAACCGGGATGTCTAGAGTTCCTTATTAAGGCAGGCCTAGACCGCATACCGATTGTTGCACCGTTGATGATGATGATCATAATTCCCATACCGTAACCGGAGGGCTCAGTTGTTAGAGCGCTACGTTCTCGTGGCAGAAGATGTCACTGGTGGCAGACGATTTGTATCGTGACTGGATGTCGGATACCAGTCGAGCCAAATTTGAATGAGCACCTGAGTCAAATCAGGGTAATAATCACCCGCAAGCCCTATGTTGACCACATCGCCTCTTATGGGGTACCATAATCTTGTAGTGCATCGTTACGATCTTGAATGAGGTGCTCTAAAGCACTTGAATGCTCAGATCTAATTGGATTGTCGCGCGGACGATTGTTGTTATCATTATTATCAATTACCTTTCTTTTCTACCGAAGTGATCTACGCTCTAAAAGTTAGATCATTGCTTAAAGGTTAACTAGATCAATCATTCGGTAGAAGGGTGGGTTTACTCGCAGCTCCCGCACTGAGAATTCCACAATTAGAAGCAAGTTCGACGTTAGAAACACATTCAAAGAAACACATCACATTTATAAAAATTACTTCATTGAATTTCTGCTGTCAATCATCAACTGGTAATGCACAAAGTTCAAACTGATTTGGCGTAAAGTGTCTTTCAGTTTAACCCAACTGAATCTTATGGCAATGACAAGATGATGGAAGCTGCAGAAATCCACAAACCTCCCAACATTATCGTTATAGTCAATAATATATCCAACTAAGGTTTTGTCAGAGCTTATCGTACTATTCTGACAACCCATATCGATCGCAATGTCACCTTTGGGAATCCTAGCCTGAAGTGCGGTCAATTGCTCTTAGAAAGCTTCCTTCTTCATTCTACCGGAAGTCTCCATTAGTGCATAGCACTATGCAATTGCGATGCTCCTTAATCTGGACTGGAATCTTGCAGTCAGTAGCCTGTCAGAGACCCGCTCCGGCATCAAGAGAACACGCTTTGCGGTAATCGTTAGAAACAACTCGACTTCGGATTCGCGCCTGCTTAGCTTTGTTGACGTTTCCTTAACAGTAAAGTTTCGGAATTTGCAGGTTTCTGGTTCACAAATTTCCATCCCTTTGAGTCACCTTTTCAGATAACCGAGGAAAACAATGAGTGTATTCTTCAACCCCAACTCATCCGCTCTCCCAAATACCTGCAAAAATTGCACTGTTGCATAATCCTTGCGGAAAACTCAGGAAGAAGGAGTACTACAGGCTAAATCTTGCCTATTATAACCTTCTGTTCCGCCTCTACCAGGAAAAACAAAGCTGGTGATGTGAACGCAAGTGGTCTAATATCAGTATGTGGATTCGAATCCATGCAAACCATACCTTGGAAGACTCTCCGCAGAAGGCAGTGCAGTAGAAGACGAAGCTTCTTGGGGATTAGGACATAAGCGTTGCCATACTACCAGGTGTGACAATAACCAGAGTAATCGGACACTAGCTGGGCATAAGCTAGTGCCACCGGTGAAAACCACCCTGGGCTCTTCAGTTAGCGGCAATCTTTCAGCATATGTAAGGCTACACTTATCTCCGCAAACTTAAAGATTAGTAGTCTCCTCGGTTCTACTGGCAGCAAAGCTGGTAAAGCTTCAAAGCAGCCTTGGCGCATCTCTGGTTTAAGTTCATGGGTTCCCGTTTATAAAATTTATGACATTGAATCAGTAGTGAGAGATTGTTTTTTCTACAATAACAGATCTTCAAGACCGGAAATCTGTATCTTGATATTACATTTTTTAGAAGCAATCATACTGAGAGAAATTACCAAGCTAGGTCCTAGACAAAGCGACATAGTTGCCTCCATGTACCTATCTAACGTCGAGAAGCAAGAAGACTTACAGGAGTATTGCGGGGCATATGTTCAGCATAGGGATTTTACAAGATATCATGAGAAAGTAAAATTCACAGAACAGACAGGAGCGTTGAGTAAAATGGACCAGTGCTCAAATGCTGGTCCAGGTCAAAATTTGCACTCCGAAATGACGAACTCCAACGGTGAACACCCGTTACGTTTCTTACGAATATGTTGAAGTGAAAAATAAGTCTTGATGGTCAAAAGGTAGCATAGGTCGAAAAGTGGATCGGTTGGGACCAGGACCAGGACCAACAGATTTACTACAAAGCCCTATCTTCATCTCCATGTGTGGCCGCTACAAGTTATTTCTTAACGAAAAACTGCGGACGGAGAATAATGAAGGCGAGTCTTCCACGTCTAAAAATGAGACAAATTGTCCCAACTGTTCCTGCAGGTTGAGGTTTGGATATGACTGACAACCCTACTCGGAAAACCGAAGTTACGAAGCCACAAAACGAGCCTCAGACTGGATGGATTTTACAACGACTAATCCGACAACGGGAGCGGACTAAAGATTTGCGCGGTTTCTCATGAAAGGTGCCCTCCGGTACAGATCCAATGCTACTCAGCAGCTAGCCGATACCTTGTCTCAATATAAGGCTAATGTAACAGCGTTACAAGAGATACGCTGGACAGGGACCGGTTTCTAAGAGTTGAGCCTCTAAACCACATATTATAGTGGCCACCCAGTAAACTATGTGCTCGGTGTAGGTTTCTTACTCAGCCAAAAAATCAAACCTGCTTTAATCGGTTTGAATACATAAGCGGACGGTTACGCACTTTGCGTTTGCGAAGTAAACTTGAAAATGTAATTCTCAATAACGTTCACGACGTTCCAGAAGAAGCTGAAAAGTTGGAGGAGTATACCTTCTACGAGGCAGTAGAATGAACCTTCGAAGCCTGGCTCAGAGCTGGTAGCAAAATCATACTTGGAAATTTTAACAGCCAAGTAAGGACGGAGCTCGTGTTCAGGCCATACGTCGGCTTCCGTAGCTTATATACCAATACCAATGATAATGAGCTAACCAAATTGACCACGTGTTAATCGAACGCCACTACAGGTCTCTGAAATCGAAAAGTACAGGGAGCAACCGCACCAGACGCGGAAGTTTTACCAAAAAGTCACCAGAAGGAGGCTTTGTACACCTCAATACACATCTTTCCGACACAAAGAAGAAATCAGATGGAGCGATGGCGTACGTCAGGATGCCCGATAGCTTTTAGGGACATCAAGTCGGTAGACCCCGGAACAAAACCGGAATTTTTGGAGTTCCTTAGTAAGGCAGGCCTGGACCAGATGATGGTTGTTGCGTCCATAATGATGAAAAGTAACTCTGGATTATAAGCACGTTTCGGCTAACCGCAAAGTCAATTTGACGTAAGCCACCATCGTTGCTTTCAGAATCTTCCAGAATCGGTTGGTTTATTTCCAGCTATCACCTAGTATCGGACATATTTTTGAGTCTTTTGAGGTGTGTGTGTGTGTGTGTGTATGGTGGGGAGAAGCTACAGCTTCTGAGCACTCAGGCCGTGTTGGCCCATGGTACTCGCGTCCCCCGTCTAACGGAATATTCCGGATTCGTTAACGTATCGTAGGATTTCCGTTAGTGGATGTGGCGCTACCCGTCGTATTATAATTGGAGAACATCGGCACCAAAGATCTGATGCCTGATGCGTCCATAGGCAGGGCATTCACATAGGAAATGCTCCGTGGATTCCGCTTCCTCATTACAGGAGGGACACGTATCATCTTCGGTAATTCCTATTCTGAACATATGCCCAGCTAGTAAATTATGGTCTGTCAGAATGCCCACAATACACCTGCAAGTCCTCCTGCTTTTCGACAGGATAAACTTTGCGGTACGTATGTTGGGTTCTGGCAGGAAAAGTTTGGTGTGTCGAGCAGCATTTAGGCTCTGCCACCTGTCATTATGGGAAACTTGTTCCCAGTTTTTGAAAACAGATTTAGCCAATGCTACTGATACCCCAATAGCTGGCTTCGGTCCCGGCATAGGGGAGATTGACCCCTCTTTCGCTAAAGCGTCCGAGATTTCATTTCCCTCTATGCCACAGTGACCAGGTACCCAGAGTAGTTCCACCGTATTGAATCTAGACATAGAGTTCAAACGGTTTCTGCATTCCTGAACGATTTTCGAGGTGATCAAAGGACTGCTCAATGCCCTCAGTGCAGCTTCACTGTCACTGCAGATTGCGATGCGCCTGCCCTTCAGCCGCTCGTCAATCACCCAGTTTGCCACCCTTAGGATCGCATAAACTTCGGCTTGAAAAACCGTTGCATATTGTCCCAAAGGAAAAGCCCACTTCTCGTTTTTATTCGAGAGGTAGACTCCGGCTCCAGAACCTTCTTCTGTTTTTGAGCCATCCGTGTAGAAGACTTCCGTATATCCCTCCACGCATTCCTCTGGGTCTTCCCAGTCCTCTTTACGCTTCAGGGTAACTACATATCTTCTACCAAACAGATGTATGGGGACACGAGAATCGGAAGGCATTGTAAGAGCTGGATTCAGTCCTCCCAGTAACTCTTCCAATGCTCTGTGCCCCTCACATCCGTTGTTATCCCATAGATCTAATCGAATTAGCCTATGAGCTGCTCTCATTGCAGTGCTTGGAATAAATATATCCAGGCGCTGCAAATTGAGTAGTGCATTCAGAGCTGCGCCGGATGTCGTGCTCATGGCACCAGTGATACCCAGACAAACAGTTCTTTGCAGTGCAGCTAGTTTACGGTGAAAACCTTTCTGTCTCACCTTAACCCATCACACTACAGATGGCCTAATGATGGCAACGTATATCCACATTACCACATGAGGCCTGAGTCCCCATGTCGAGGCAAAGGTCCGTCTGCACAACCCATAAGCTGTGAGAGCTCGTTTCATCTTTACCTCTACATGTTTGTTCCAAAGAAGTTTTTTATCTAGAGTAACCCCCAGGTATTTCACTTCTTCGGAGAGTTGAAGGGTAGTACCCCTCATCTCAGGGAGGCAAAGTCCATCCAGTTTTCTCCTTTTTATGAATAAAACCATTGTGGTTTTATTTGGATTAACTGACAAACCATGTCTGAGGCACCAGCTGTCTATCAAATCAACGGCACGTTGTATATTCCTACACACCGTTCCAAGATCCCGATCAACAGCAAGTACAGCCACGTCATCTGCATAAGCTTGAGCGTGTATTGGCAAATTTTGCAGTTCGCATAGCAGTGAGTCGACCAGCATACTCCACAGAAGCGGCGAAAGCATACCTCCTTGGGGGCAGCCCTTCGTTGCCTCCGTAGTCGGGTAGCGATCGACCCCTACCTCAGCGCACAGCAATCTTTGCGTTAGCATAGCTTGGATCCACTTAATTGAAGCATCATCAACACCATGCGCTCTGGCGGCATCACAAAGTTTTTGAAAAGGCGCATAGTCAAAAGCCCCTTCAATGTCCACGAACACCCCCATCGCGTACTCACCATTCAAAGTTGCATCCTCTATCTTTGTGACCAAAGAATGAAGAGCAGACTCACAGGACTTTCCACGTTGGTAAGCATGTTGGTTTTCACTAAGTGGGTGTGACCTAAGTGCCTCTCCACGAATGTGACGCTCCACCAGTCTCTCCAAACCTTTCAGCAAGAATGAAGTCAAGCTGATCTGTCTGAAGTTCTTTGGATTAGAATAGTCATCTTTCCCAGGTTTCGGAATGAAAACTATTTTAACCTGTTGCCAAGAAGAAGGCACGTAGCCCAGAGCAAGACATCCTCGAAAAATATTTCTTAGAGGTCGCTCTAAATGCTCCATACCCTCCTTTAGCATTGCCGGATAGATGCCATCCATGCCAGGTGCTTTGAAATGTTCAAAGGACAGTATCGCAGCTCTCACCTTTTCAAGGGTAACAACCGCTTTCGCAGTGTTCCAGTTCCTCTTGCAACACTTGCGTGTTGAAGGGGTTGCAAGAACCGTCAACTCTCCCCCTACCACTTCTCTCACCCGTTCCCCCGGGTGGTGTACTTCCAGGAGGGTCTGTACTGAGTCCAGTCTGGAGCTCATGAAAGTACCGTCGGGTTTTCTAAGAGAATCCAACTTGGCCGACTCATCCCTTTTGAGGACTCTGCACAGCCTTGAAGTCTCCCTTTCGCCTTCCAGTTCCTCACAGTACGCTCTAAAGGAGTCTCGTTTCGAGCACCTCACGAGCCTCTTATATTCACGTTGTGAGTTCCTGAAATTTAACCAGTCTTCGTTCTTGTTACTTTTGCAAGCACGATTTAGAAGTCGCCTGGTTGATTTCCTGAGTTTTTGCAGTTCTCGGTTCCACCAAGGAACTGTTTTACCGCTTTGGCCTCGGGAAATAGGACAAGCCTCTTCATAACACTCGAAAAGTGTGTAGTTCAGAGTTTTCAATTCATCTTCCAGCACCAAAGGAGTCCTTAGTCGCCTAGGGAACTGTACTTTATTGCCAAGAAGTTCATTGAACTTTGCCCAATCCGTTTTCCTAGGGTTCCGTCTTTGTACTGCAGACTGTTCGCCCGCAATAGTCAGATTGAATTCTAGATATCGGTAATTTGACAGTGAGACCTCGTCTAGCACTCGCCAGTGTGTAATCAACTCTAACAATTTTGGGGTACAGATTGTTAGGTCAATTACTTCGCTTCTTCTCGGTCCCACGAACGTAGGGGCGCACCCCAGGTTTGCAGTCATAAGACCAGCTGAAGTGATGAAATCAAATAGCTTCTCTCCTCTTGGATTGCATTTGCTACTGCCCCAATAAATATGTTGAGCATTCGCATCGCAACCTATTAAGAGTTCGAGACCACTTGATTCTCCATACGCCACCAGATCCCTAAGTTCTTGCGTCGGTGGAGGATACAAAGAATCATAGGGTAAATAAGCGGAGGCAACTATGATGTTTTTCCTCTCGCCATTTATCTGGTATTGTATGATGACCGTAGTCCTGGGAACAATATTGTCTCAGCATAGTTGCCTCTAACCGTCTTGACATCAGGACGCAAGCTCTCGGTCTTATGGATCTTTCGTCGTAGAAGAACCTAGCCCCCGTTACTGATACAATACCACAGATTCTTTTAAATCGAACCCACGGTTCTTGCACCAGAAAGATATAGGGGAAATCCTGTAGCTTTGTCATTCTCGCTGCCAACAGGTAGGAGGGAGCTTTGGCATGCTGCAGGTTGATTTGACCAATCTTTATGTTTTTCGACATAAACTTAGTCTATTGTCTTATGGAAAACAGTTAGAAGCGTATGCGGCAGTCCGCGTATGAGGGGGTTTCCCCCACACCGTACCGCCAGAGACTCGATCCCCTCGTGATTGATTTCTCTGAGAAAAGCCGTACTTGGGAGTACCGCAATTCCCATGTTCTCATCCACGAAAGATCTCACCTCATCCCGCAGAGCATTCGTCTGTTTTCTACTTAGCACCTTACTTGGTTTGCGGTGTCCGAGTTGCATAGACTCGATCACTCGAACTGGCATCAAGTCAGTTTCGTTCACGTCTCTGGCTTCCCTTCCTTCCGCCTGTTCCTTGGAAGGTGTAGGAGAAGTTACTAGCAGGTAGGATTCACTCTGTAGTCCCTCCCCCTGAGGTGGTTTTGAGATTAATCTTTCATTTTCTTGGTCTGATTTGAAATTCTAAAAAATTTCTATATTTTACCGGGCGCCCACATTTGCAGCTGACGCCAATTCTCGCCTTCTGGAAGTTTCTCCACTCATTAATATTGTATCCAATCCCATGGCTTGAACCTCGCTACCAGGCATTTAGTCTGCTGGATTATTAGCATGTTTATATGTATGAATGAAGCAATTATAATGGCTATTTAACAGCTTCAGGTCTACAAGGAACTTCATCTTCGTCCAGGGCAAAATCTACTCGCCAGATGCTACTTCATTTTAATCCTTAAGCACAAAAAAGCGTAAGGAACTAATTTCATATTTCCTTACTGGTTTACGGTGCTCGTTTCCCTTGCACTAGATCAGCAGAGCATGGCACCCAACTTCCACTCCGGTGAAGTGGTTCCTGTTTCTGTTACCAGGGGCAAAAACTAATCTTTACCTCCGTATATTAGCTTATTTTAACCTTAAGGTAGAAAATTTCCATCGACCACAGTGGCTTGTAAGTAAGATTGTATAGCAAAGCTTTTGATATTATTTCAGTGAGGATTGTGGTTTTAGGACCCTATTAGGAAACCAGTAAATCCTGAGTCGAGATCTTTTACTACCTTTTCCTCTGTGACGTTTTGGTCCAGGACAGAAGGAACTTGAGACCAGCGTGACAAAATGTGATTGAAAGCTCCCTCCCATATGTATATACATACATGTACTTATCATGACATGTAAATACGTTTTGCCAAGCACGCCGAAACACAACTAGTTTGTTTTTGAAATTGAGGTCGTCCTGAATCCACATTGAGGCTCTAGTAGAGTTTTATCAAAGGCATCTGAGATATCTACTGGCTTGCGATTTGCGATTGACGTTAACACTTGGAGGGGTGCCATGGTCGAAGTGATTGAACGCCAGCCTCTCTATCTCGTTTGGCCGGGATCAAATTCTAAAATGACTCCAGTAGCTATTTTCTCCCCGAATTACTTCCCGGACTTGTTCGTTCCTATAAATTATTGGTCACGTAAAAGCTTCAGAGAAGCGTCAGAGGTCAGTTGACTACATTCAAACTGATCACCTTCAAATCAAGAAGTCCATGCAAATTATGTTTCAATTTTTACTTGCTGCTAAAGAATCATTCAATTGTAAAATAGAAAAACATTGAAGAAAGTTGTGTTTTTTACAGTTCCTAGTTAATAAATCCATTGAAAGTTTAACGTTGTGTAGTTTATTTTAATCACTTCTAGAAAAGGATCACAACTTACATGAATAGATTTCCTAAAACCTTTGAAAGTAATATAAAAACAATCCTTCCTGGTACTTTTCCCTAAACAAAAACTACCCTCTGATTAAATACACTACACTTCCATGCTAAGAAAACGATGCCATTCAATTCAAAACATTCCTTATCCACACCATTGTCATCATCGTAAAAGAAAATATCTTCCCTTCAAGTGAAAAGTAAACAAAAAATTGAATATCTGTTCGCTCAATTTAGCACAATAACTGTTTGTAGCTCGTAACCCCTGAACCAGAACCAGAATTGAAACCAGAAGCATGTCCCAAATCTCCTACATATTTATTTTATAACATCGCAATCAAAATGGCTGAACAAACATAATCATGTAGCAAATAATGGAAATTGAGAAACAGCAGAAACATTACGAGCGTCATATACCAAATTTTCCATTACATAGAGCACATGCCAGCATATGTATTGGATGTACATAGGATCCTTGTAGTTCCCGTATGTAATAGAACTTCCAAAATCCTGGAATGCTGTCCATAAATTCGAGTAAACGTTCAGCAGATTCGCAGAGATTCCGAACTTGCGCAGTCACCACGGGTACATTTCCTTTAAAACCCCTACAGCCACCCTTCGAACCTTGGACCAGATTCATTTCGTCTGAGGAGGGTAAGGACATCGTTTTGGCAAATTTAATTCTTTTAGAATATGAATTGCTTCTGTCCTACGTCCCTTGGCTGCTGTAAACTTTTAACAAAGGGGTTGGGAAATTGAGCAATCATTCTCGGCAATTCTGTTGATTTTGTGGAAAATTGTCCAATTAAGATTCCAGGGAAATCTCATTAAAATAGGGAGGCGATTGTGTGAAGGAGAATGATGATAATGAAAAGTTCCCTGATTTTCCATTTTGATAATGTCATTGTTCTAAACGTTCAAATGTTGACTATCTTGACGTTCTATTAATAGCGCAACAACAGAATAGGAAAATAAAGCTATTAAAGATATTTTACTTCCAAATGCTTTATTCGCTGTGGAGTTACCGCATAGATGAATTCGTAACAGTGAATTTGGCAATTTATAAGAATGCTAAGAAGAAAACTGTAATGAAGGGGAACTTTTATAAATAATAGGGCTTAAACTTTTGCGCTGGGTTTCACAAAAGATGCTAAAGTTCTAGGATACCTTCATATCGAAAAAGATTTCTTTTAATTGTTTTCTCTCTCTGTCTTAATAAACAAATATTATCCTCAAAGATAGGCGTCCTTTCTGTGTATTTTTTAGAGATATAAAGTTATATTTTTCAGGTGTTTCACCAAAAAAGATAGAGTTTCTTTTTAAGGTTTTGTGTAAAATAAAACCCTATTAAAATCGATTCACTGTCTGTCTGTCTGTCACACGCACTTTTCTCCAAAACGACTAAACCGATCCGAACGAAATTTAGTAGACAGATGGGAACTATGAAATCACACGCATACAGTGAGTGACATAAATTTAGGTGGAGTTTAAAGGGGGGCTCCCCATACATGCAAAATTTCACCGGATATAGTCGTGTAGGGTATCAAATGAAAGGGCTCGATTAATACTTTTCGAAACTGATATTAGTTTTGGGGTGAATTGCAAAGTCAAAATGTATGCACTTAAAACCAGACAGAACTCATTTTCAGAAATTACCGAACCCAAAAATCCGAAAAAAAATCAAGAAATTGCGCTTAGATGAAATCTAGGCTTCAAAATATGTCTCATTCCGATACCTACTCAAATAAACTTACTAATAGTATATTACCAACTTTTACAAATTGACTAAAAAACCCCCCTTATATTCATTCTAGCACTTCCAAATTTCACACCGGCATAGAGGACAATATTTCGAATACACGTGCCAAATTTCATGGAAATCTGACTAATTGGCATTCGCGTGAAATATTAAAGTCACATTTATAAAGAATCTACTTCTTCCCAACCCTTTTTAAGGCTTCGTGTAAAACACTTATGTAAAATCTAAGCTACGAGAGATGTCCCATTCCGATATATGTTCAAATAAACTTACTTATAGTATATTACCAACTTTTAGAAATCGACTGCAAAACTCCCCTTAAGTTCATCTCAGGAATAATAAATTTTGCAACGGCATAGAAGGTAGTATCGTTCATACGCCTGCCAAGTTTCATGAAAATCCAACTATCATTAAAGCTATAGCAGTTCATAATTATCAATTCCGTGCGAATTAACACCATCCTAAGCCATTCAAAGAAGATGATGACGTCATAATTAACGAGAATAATTGACATTCGAGTGAAACATTAAAATTCCATTCATGTTGAATCTACTTCCCCCAGCCCTTTTTAAGGTTTTGTTTGCAAAACAAAAAATAAAGGTATGCACGGTATCCTCCGTAACCGCTAAGGAATTGAGTTAGGTGGTAACTAACCTCACCGTGCCTTCGTTTGACCCATTTTGAGACATCTGGAATAATCTTGTGTGTCCAGCGTCCTTTAGGTGAATCATCCCATTTTTTTCGCCATTCCAAAATAGATTCACTTCGTGCCAATTGCCGACGATAGGTAAAGGACTCGCCGATTGCATATGATGAGTCATAGAGGCATCGACCCTCGTTCGCCAAGATGCCGATAGGGATCATGCCTGCTATCACAAAAGCTGCTTCATCTGAAGTTGTACGGCAACCGCATGACGTTCGCAATTCACTCAACCGGTATGGTGCTGCGATTTTTCTTCTATTTGCTTCCAACTTCAAAGCCGGTGCCCAGACTGGAGCTGCATAAAGCTAGATGGAGCTGACAACTCCCGAGATCAAGAGCCGCTTTGCCTAGGACCACCTATATTTGGTAACATTCTTGCCAACAATGTAGCCACCCCGGAAGCCTTGGTTGCTAAATTTTCAAAATGGGACTTGAATTTCAGTCTTTGATCAACCATGACTCCTAGGTATTTAAGCGTTGGCTGCGACTGTATGATGTGTTCACCAATGCTGATGTTTATCGACGTTTGGTTCCTTCGGTTAGTAATCAAGACTACCTCGGTTTTATGCTCCGCGAGTGTCACATCAGCTTTCTCCAGCCAAGACCAGATTTGAAAAATTGCCTCGTTTGTGAGTACTTCAATCTCATCAATATCTTGTGCCACGATAGTCACTCCAATATCATCTGCGATGCAGTCATACATTATTATCCACAGGAGAAGACCGAGGACCGATCCTTGTGAAACCCCGCAGGTTGTTTTATACGCCTTAGATTCATCGTCCGAATCGTAACACAATATCCTCTACCGGAGAAATTCCATGACTATGTGGACCAGGTATTTAGAAGTGTCCAATTTGGCTAAAGCCACAAATATTTTGCTCCATTGTGCCGTATTAAAGGCATTCTTCACGTCGAGAGCAACTACCACGCAAGATTTATTGACCTCCATTGCTTTTTTCGCAATTTCCGTCACCGTGCTGATGGCATTGACAGTAGATCTTGGTGTTTAGATATTGTCTTCTATTTGTAGTCAAGCCTAAAATTGATGGACCAGCAGCTTACTCCAAACTACAATTTTTATTTTACAGTGTAGATAGTGCAAAGCTACTTTGTAGTTTTGTACTGATGAAGGGGGTAAGTTACCCCCGAAATATATATCTACACTGTAAAATAAAAATTATAGTTTTGAGTAAGCTACTAGTAGATTTTGCCTTTCGGAGCCCGAACTGCCTGCCTGGGAGGCCACCCTCCTTTTCTGTGATTGGTGCAAGCCTATTGAAGATGACCCGTTCAAAAAGTATGCCGACGCCGTTTAGCAGGCATATAATACTTTAAAACGAACGATCACTCAAAGGTTTGCTTGACTTCGGGATTAGCACAAGCTTCTGTTTCCTCCACTCTTCCGGCACGTAGTAAATGTTTCCGCGAACCACTTTGGAACTGTTTCGACGGCCACTGTCGGTGCCTTCTTTATTCGGAATGCCGTTTAAACCTGTTGCTTTATTTTCGGCAATCTTCGTCGCGGCTTCCAGGACTTCTTTCGTGGTTACCTCGGGAATTTCACCGGGATCTGTCTGGACAGTGGGTAGGTTCGATTCCCTTGAAACTTGTGGGAAGAGAGTACCAATGATATCCCGTAGCAAATCAATGGAATTTTTAGCTATGTGACACGGAGCTGTCGTGCGCTCATCGCCGCCCACATCTTCTTCTTTTTCTTCAGCCTTTGTAACGTTCACAACCGGGGCCGGCTCATCATGATCGGTTTCGCCATTTGGCTCTATCAAATCCCTGATCAGGATATAATCGCGAGGCTTTTAAATCCCCATTCAGCGTATCAAACCACCGTTGTTTCGGCCGGCCTTTTGGTCGTTTACCATTGACTTCGATGTTCAGGTCAGTAGATGGGTGGACTTAAAGAGGATTGTACCTCTTGCATTTACCTCAGCATCACGGATCACTTTCTCGAGGATCAGGTTAAAGAGGACGCATTGTAGGGCATCCCCTTGTCGTAGACCGTTATTGATATTGAATGATCTTGAGAGTGATCCTGCTACTTTTATCTGGCCTCACACATTGGTCAGGGTCAGCCTAGTCAGTCTTATTAATTTCGTCGGGATACCGAATTCTCTCATCACTGTGTACAGTTTTACCCTGGCTATGCTATAATACGCGGCTTTAAAGTCGATGAATAGATGGTGTAACTGTTGTCCATATTCCAACAGTTTTTCCACCACTCGCCGCAGAAAGAAAATCTGATCTGTTGCTGATTTGCCTGGAATGAAGCCTCTTTGGTATGGGCCAATGATGTTCTGGGCGTATTGGGCTAACCGGCCTAGCAAGATAGAGGAGAATATCTTATAGATGGTACTCAGCAACGTGTTACCCCTATAATTGCTGGACTGTGTAATATCTCCCTTTTTATGTATGAGACAAATAATGCCTTGTTCCCAATCGTCTGGCATTGATTCGCTGTCCCATACCTTGTGCACAAATTGATGAACCACTTAGTGTAACTGGTCGCCTGCATATTTAACTAATTCGGTTGTAATCCCATCGGGTCCTGGCGACTTATGATTTTTAAGCCGACGAATTGCACGGACTGTTTCTCCAATACTTGGTAATGGCAGTATTTGTTCATCGTTTTCAGTTCATTTTTGGTTGACTAAGAAACCTACTCCGAGAACATGGTTTATTGGACGGCCACTATAATACTTGACTCTTCTCCAGGAAACCGGTGCCTGTCCAACGCATCTCCTGTAACGCTGTTACATCAGCCCTATAATGGCTAGCTGCTTGGCAGCTCCATCTCTGTACAGGCCTTGAGGAAATGCGCAAATCGTTATTCCTGCGTCGTTTAAAAGTCCATCCTGTCGGGGCCTCCTTCTGTGGCTCCGTAACTTTGGTTTTCCATATAGGATTGTCAGCCCTACCCAACCCTCAACCTGGAGGACAAGTTGGAACAATTTGTCCCGTTTTTAGGCGCGAGAGACTCGCCTTCATCCGTCTCCGTCTGCAGCTTTTCGTTAAGAAAGAGGTCCCAGCGATCACCACATGGAGGTGAAGATAGGGTTTGGTAGTAGAGCTGTTGGTGTTGGTTGAGCAGCCATTTCCCAGGTTTTATACTCTATCGTGGGTACCAATCAACGTTTCGCCCCCGGACTTATACTACCCTTTGACCACCTGATAGTGTACTTTGCTCTATTTAACTTGGCAGTAGTTCATCATCCTTTGACGACCAAAATAAGTTGAATGGGATTTTTTTTCCTAAACCTAATTTTAATGAAAATAATTTAATAGTGCAATAGTTCATTCCATACAAATCTATCTGTCACTATTACGAATTTAGCTGCATCCTTTCATTTCATTTTGTGATGTATAAATTACCAACACCTCCCGTGTTAGTAAATCAAATCCTTCTATTTCAATAAGGGCTTGTTCTACAGAAAACCTTTAAACCACAAAAGTGGTAACACGATCAGTATTCAAATGAGTACATTACTTAACTACGATAGGAAATTGATTTTTCTTTTTCTGCTACCACACGGTCTCAGATTTTCTAACCGTCCCCATCGTATTAAGATGGTACGTAACAACTGAAGAGTTTTACATATCATGTAAGTACTCAGATTGTGTATGCATAAGTGAACGCATGAGACCCTGTGTGGTGGGTGGAGGAACGTGCGTGGAACGCGACATTCTTAATGACTTACTTAACTTGACAATAGGTTATTAGTCGCGCTCTTTTACGACCATAATTCTCCGGAATGTGTCTAAGCAATGTCCTCCATCCTGAAAGGTACGATCGATAACCTGGTCGTCACCGCCGATAAAATTATCATTACGTGAACATCCTCCTACTGGAATTCCATTTACATTCATGTATGAATTAATTGGTTGAGTTACTTGCACGTTGGGGCCGTAATAAAATTCTTGGTTGAGGGATATACGATTTAATCGAAGGAAGCCCGTATCATTTTGCATATAAATTTGTTTTTCCTCTGAAATGTGTAACTACATTTTACAATGTATTTCAAGTTAAGTATCAGTTTTTGAACACAATGTGCTCACATGGAAATGTGTTACTTTGATTAGAGAATTAATTAAACACCACAGATATCACTACAGTAGCAGAAACTCCGCCGGATAAATATATTGTCAATTCTCAACATTTTTCGTAACTTTTGCAATTTTCACCCCTATAGACGCTATGAGTTGTGTATTCTGTTTTGATAGCGCAGATCCCGATCACCCCATTGCCCCCTTCATGATTTCTACTACTAAGGAAGGCAATTGTCGACTTGATTCAAACCTTCCATAATTCGCGCCCTCCTTGCGCGCTTCGCTTCTCCAAGTTTCACCTGTAGCCTTTTGATTGCGGCATTCACCGTGCACTAGTTTGCCTTCGACTTCAACATTTCACCGAGGATGTTCTGAGGTCTTTTGCCGATTTTAAAAAAGCCTTCTAAGCTCCTCCTCTCTAAGAAAAACCATGAAAAGTAGAACATGATATGCTCCAAGTCGTCGGGTATGCAACCACATTCAGAGGAAAACGGTGAATCATCCAACCTGAATCGGTAAAGATACTTCCTGCTACCACCATAGCCTGTCAGGAATTGAGTCAAGTAGTAGTTAACCTCGCCGTGTTGTCGCTGAATTTACTCCTCAATAAGATTTCAGTGTGTCGGTCCAGCGACCGCTCCGCAAGTCATCTTACCATTGTCCAACGACTACCGCCTTGCCGTCTTCCGGTGTTCTGTGCTGTTCTCAAGCAGATTCATCCTCCTTTTCTCGTACAGACAGCTTGCCTCACTTGCCAGAATGTCCATCAGGATCATTCCCGCAATGACACACGCTGCATCGTCTGAAATTGTATTGAAGGCGCTACACACCCTTAACGCCGTTAAGTGGTAAGACATGTTTGCCCTCCTCCGAATGCTCTGACGGGCTTCCTCCCAGACTGGTGCCGTATGTAACAGGGTAGAGCAAACCACTCCAGCTACAAGAAAGCTGCAGCTGTATCTTATACTTCCAATGTTAACCATCACAAGTGCTTACGATACACCTTTATTTGTCGCTTTCTCACCAGGTGTCCCTTCAATTTGATCTTCGCATTGATCATTGATCAGCTTTGAAGGGATGATGTGAAAACCAACACTAATACTAATCGTATTCCTATCTTACGGTAGGCAACCAACATCGCCTTCGTTTTGAACTTTCGGAACAAAACTGAACAATCTCCAGTCAGTCTTTTATGGCACGGATGATTTCGCTAGCGTACAGTTCAGCATCCTCAGGCTCTTTCGCGACGACAACCACTGCCAAATCATCGGTAAAATGGATTATCGTGGTCTCTTTTGGCACAGTAAGGACAAGGACTCCGTTGTACATCACGCTTCTCAGAAGCGGCCTAAAATGCCCTCTTGTACCATACCAAAATGTCCTCTCCAAGAGGTAACTTTCGAGCTTATTAAAATAACCGGAAGCATCCGTTTTAGCCAATAAGTTTTTTATCCACTCCCAACTACCTGAATTGAATGCATTCTTGTCGTCCAAAGTTGTCACGGCAAAACATTTATTAGAGACAATCGCGTCTCGAGGTGGCCAAAGGGTATTATAGGTCCCTGGGCTAAACGTTGATTGGTACCCACGATAGTCCACAAAAACTGGAAATTGCCTGCTGAACCAACACCTACAGCTCTACTACCAAACCCTATCTCTACCTCCACTTGGTGACCGCTGGGCGCTCTTTCCTAACGAAAAGCTGCAGACGGAGAAGGATGGACGTGAGTCTCCCATTCCATCCAGTAAACCATGTCCTCGATGTAGATTTCTTAGTCAGCCAAAAATTAAACCTGCTGTTATTGGCTTTGAAAAAATAAGCGAACGGCTATGAACTCTGCGCTTGCGAGGCAAACTTAGAAAGTTAAGCCTTTTTAACGTTCACGCTCCTACAGAAGAGTGCAGAGTCGAAAAAGGATACCTTCTACGAGGCAGTTTTTTTTCAGTCAGTCTCACCGTGCTTCCGATTCAGCCACGCACCTAAGTTGCCGATGAGCCGCGCAATCCATCTGCCTCTAGTTTCATTTTGCCAAGCGAGCTGCCACTCGTCTAGAGTGTGTTGCCGTTCTTCGCGAGCAACCACCTCCCTTGGCTCATCTGATTTGCGCTTGTATATGGCCTAACGCTCCCTAGCAAGAAGAGCAATGGGGATCACTCCCGCGATCACCATCACGGCCGGTTCAGAGACAGTGCGGTACGCAGACGCCACCCGTAAAGCCCCCCGTCTCTGTACTTGCGCGAGGCGTTTACGATATACCTTCCTATTAAGTTCGCCAGCCCATACCTCTGCGCCGTAGAGCAGGACAGACTGCGTTGAACTCATCAGGAGACGTCGCCTACTAGACGTAGAGCCCCCAATGTTTGCCATTAGCCTACTTAACGCCGAAACTCCAGCCGCAGCCTTGTTCGCTGCTGCTTTGATTTGCTCCGAAAAGCTCATCTTTGAGTCAAGAGTCAACCCGAGGTACTTTACCGCTGATTTTGACTCAATTAACGACTCGCCAAACGATATGGGACGCAGGGTCGGAATTCTCTTTTTAGTCAGGATGACTACTTCGGTTTTTTCCAGGGCAAGGTTGAAACCATGAGTAGTCATCCATCCGCTTACCCGTTGCATAAATATGCCGAGTATGCTTTGCGCCTGTTCGACAGTGCGTCCAGCAACAAGCGCTGCGACATCATCTGCATAACCGACCAGGCGCGACTCTTCTGGCATGTCGAGTTTAAGCAGACTGTCTTAGGTAGCATTCCAGAGGTCCGGCCGTAGGATGGATCCCTGTGCTACCCTGGACGTGACCTCCATCCAACTTTGACCCTCTAGTGTTTCATAGAGCAGGGAGCGTTTCCTCAGATAGTCCCTCTACAAGGCAGAGGAGTGGACCCTCGGGGCCTGTCCTAAATATGATATCAAAATCATACTTGGGGATTTTAACAGTTAAATAGGGACGGAGCCCATATTTAGGCGATACGCTGGCTTACATCAAAACACAAATGATAACGGACTGCGGATTATTCAATTCGCAGTGTCACACGAAATGGTTGTTGGAAGTACCTGGTTTGCGCGGAAAGTGCTCCACAAACAAACATAAGCCTCTACAGATGGGACCACTTTCAACCAAATTGACCACGTGTTGATCGAACGCCGCGAACATAGACTCGGATCACTATCTCGTTGGCATGGTGCCCCGAGCTCGAATAACAACACCACCCAGAATCCCCTCTGACAATCAAATGAGAGTGAAGCCGTCCACAACACAGTCCACAGTCGATGCTCATCCTGCCGAGACAAAGAGGGATATATGATTTCCGATAGAATGGACATATTGGAACGATGGGTTTAGTACTTTGATGAACTACTGAACGACCAGAACATCGGCGAGTCGGAGTTTCCCCCAACTGAAGACAACGGACAACTACTGTTACCACCAAGTATAGAAGAAACAGTCCATACAATCCACCAACTTAAGAACCATTAGTCGCCAGGAGTCGATGGAACTGCAGCCGTATTGGTTAAATATGAAGGCGACAAATTACACCAAGCGGTTCCTCAACTGATGCTCAAAGAATGGGACAGCGGATCAATGCCTGACGACTGGCTACGGGGCATTATCTGCTTCATTCATCAAAAGGGGATATCACACAGTGTAGCAATTATAGAGGTATCACGTTGCTGACTTCTATCTATTAGATATTCTCCGGTATGTTGCTAGGTCGGATAGCCCCATACGCCCAGAACATCATTGGCAAAGAGGCTTCACTCCAATCAGCAGGAGATCAGATTTTCTCTCTACGGCAAGCGATGGAAAAACTGTTGGAATATGACATCAGTTGTACCATCTTTTCGTCGACTTTAGGGCCGTCTATGATAGCCAGGGTGAAACTGTACACGGCCGTGAGAGAATTCGGTATCCCAACGAAATTGATAAGACTAACTAGGCCGACCCTGACCAATAAAAGCAGCAGGATCACTCTCAAGAATTTTCGACATCGCTAATGGTTTGCGACAAAGGGATACCGTATCATGCGTCCTCTTTAACCTCGAACAGGCGCGATTGGCGCGAGATCCTGGGCTGCACATTAATGAATGCAAGACAAAATATATGGTGGCAACGTAAGCACCGAAAACCACGCAACCAACGACATCAAACCACACTGGTCAAACGGGAAGAATAAAGATGGGAGACTACAACTTTGAGACCGTTGATAATTTCTCCTATCTAGGGTCGAAAATCACAACCGATAACAGCTACGATGATGAAATCCGCGCACGAACTGTTTCGCTCGAAACGTCTCAACATAGGGTCAAAGCTCTTACTGTACAAGACAATGATCTTGCCATGTAAGTACTCAGCAAGATAAATTGCGAACTCTTGGCCGCGATCGAGAGAAGAACCTTCCGAAGAATGTTTGGCCCCCTACATGAGGATGGACGATTCCGTAGCCTATATAGCAACGAAATCTATGAGTGATACCATGACCGTCTAGTTGTAGATAAAATCCGGCTCAATAGGTTACGCTGAGCGGGTCACTTAATCCATATGGATGAGGATGATCCAGCCCGGAAAGTCTAAAAGGGCAATATCCATGGTAGAAAAAGAGGACAAGGCAGACCCTGCCTGAGATGGAACCATGGCGTAGGTCAGGACGCAAAACAGCTTTTAGGGATATCGAATTGGTGGACCTCGGCCCAAAACCGGGATGTCTGGAGTTCCCTATTAAGGCAGGCATAGACCAGACACCGGTTGTTGCGCCGTTGATGATGATGATGATGATTTATTTAAACTGGAGGAGCCAAATCGAAAAACTAACAACGATATCCCCCGGGCTCGGAGTATCCTTGGGGTCCGGATATAGAAATTCTAATGAGAGAAAACTCTTAACCGCATTCATATAAAGTTGAGGATCTTCCACACCAATATCCTTCTAGAATTGCTATACGTGGCTATGGTTTATTATAGAAAATAATGTATGACTTGATGCAGAGAAGAGCAATTACCAGCCAAGTTCCCTTCCTTTTTGTTAGCCACTTGACTTGTTAATCGAATTATTACAGCAAATATGGTAGGTCTATTCGCCTAAATTAAAATGTACTTTATCCTATGTAAGCCTTTTTTTTTACTCGGAGTTGAAAGATGCTAAAGGGGCATGACAACAATTTAATCCAAATCCAAGGTTAAAATAAGTAAAATGGACGGAATACTACGTTGAAACCAAAATCAGAGAAAAATTAAAGCATATTTAATTTAATTATAAATTTTGCTATGTATTTCTTCTTTTAAAAATATAATTCACGAAAAATACTATCAATAATTAAGCTCAAAATTAATTTGATAAGCAAAAACTCCTAATTAGAGTCTCACATTACCAAAAGTTTATTGAGATAAGCAATAAGTAACCTTTTTGAGCAGTTATTTATTGCTTCAATTGAGAAGTTAATCAGCCTCGATCGCTGGCATTGAAGCTTAAATCAAATAGGTATGTTATTATGGTTACCATGCAAAAAACGGTAACTTCATATTAAACAATAAGGACTGCAAGAAAAATGCAATTTAAAGTTTTTCTTATGGGAAGAGCCAACAATGAATTGAAGGCTACGGGTCAAGAATCGAATAGTTTGAGCTTCAAACCCACTATTATATTTGCATAAGAGTATTAGCATGCATAATGATGCCATATTACACGGAAGAGGAAGGCTCCAATATACCTATATGAATACACACAATAGGTAACATATGTGCAAAAAATATATTGATCGCTGATTGATATGGCATTTTCGTAAAGTTCATTTGGAGCTGAACAAAAAGTACAATAGTATGAAGGCTTCGTATTTAGATTCATTTATCTAGAGTCCAACCAAAGGTATCCTTGTCATATAGTTTTAGTTGCGTTAGAGATACTTCAGTTTATATCGATTCGCCACAACCTCTTTGGGGAAAATTGAACGCTGATGATAATCATGAAGATTTAATGAATAAAACCACTGTATAGATTGACCGTTAAGAATTCACTCAAAATATTTAATCATCATCATCAACCACGCAAAAACGGTATCCCATCTAGGCCTGCGTCAATTAGGAACTCCGGATACCCCGACTTTGCTCTCACGTTCACCAATTCAATATCTCAAACAACTAGATGACATCCTGGCAGACGCTATGGCTCCATCTGAAGCAAGCTCTGCTACCTCTTCCTTTTCTCCCATAGACTTTTCGGGCTGGTTCATTGTCACCCTCTCAGATTAAGTGACCCCACAACGAAGCCTATTGAGCGGGATTTCGTTGATGGTGAAAGGTATCGAGAATGATTCTGTTGCTTTTATCGAGCCTCCCACGTTAATCAGGGTCAGTTAATCGCTGCTGTCATAAGTGGCCCTGAAGTCGATGAAAAGTGCATCGTATTATTCCACCGATTTCCGCAGAGAGAAAATTTGATCTGTTGATGATTTACCTGGAGTGAAATCTCTTTGGTATAGGTTGATGAATACCTCTATAATTGCTGTAATTAGTGCTGTTAGTCTGCTCGACTGTCTGTCTGTTACGGCTGATCTACTCGAAAACGGCGGAACCCAATCTCACAAAATTTGATGACAACGTGTGGACTGTGAGCTCCATCCATTTACATGTGATGAGTGGCGTGATTTTATGATTTAAGGGGTAGGATCTCATACATTTGAAGCAATTAAAGGGTTCAATCAGCACTTTCCAGAATTCCTTCAGCTAACGTATGCACCTTAAAATGTAACAGGCCTCGTTATCAGAACCTGTCCAACCGAGCAAGCTGAAATAATCACAAAGGCGCAGCTAGATAAAATTTAGGCAACAATATAAATCTCATTCCTTTATTTGCCCAAATAAAGCTAATTCCATCATAACTTTATTTATCTTTTAGATATGTTTAAAAAAGTTAAATTCATTATAGAAACATCAGGATACAGAAAACTACGTTGACGAGGATTGTCCATAGTATAGCCATAAGTTCTGTCAGTCGATGCGTATAGCTAGAAATGTTAGGCCGCCGAAACTGGTAACACTGCGCACAAAGAGTACCTAACCATACCACACTTCCGTCAGACTTTCAGGTTCCGAAGGTCAGTAGCGCGTGATCGACACCACGATGAAGTTCGATAATTACGAAAAAAGAATTACGATTATTGCATTGCACCAATGTGGGAATACGCCGAAAAAGATTCATAGTTTGCTAAAAAAGCTGCCGGTAAACGAACGACTCGTTTTTAGGAAATTAGCGCGAAACTGCGAAACAGCTGATGTGGTTGACAGCCGCGGGAGGGGCACCCGCACTCCGTACGTCGCTCGGATGTCGTGCATGCTGTGCGTGAGCGTGTTCATCGCAATCCTCTCTACAAGCAGAAACGAATGTCGGCGGAAATGGGCGGTTAAAAATATAGGAAAATTCTTTTTCCTGATGAAAAAATGTTTAGCATCGAGGAAAAATTCAACCGACAAAATGATCGAGTATATGCTCACAATTGTTACGAAGCCAAAGAACATGCTCAGCGAGTCCAAAGTCGTCACTATCCGACTTCTGTCATGATATGGTGGGGCGTCTCATATCACGGACTAACTGATGTTCATTTCTGCGAGGCCGGCGTCAAAACCAATGCGAGCGTATACGAAAAGATGTCAGAGGATGTAGTCGAGCTATTGAGTGAATCTCGACTCGTTAGAAAGCTGTGGTGCTTCCAATAGGACTCGGTCTGCGCTCACAAAGTCAACATAATTCGGCAGTGGTTAGCGGCGCATGTTCCGGATTTCATTACCGCGAATGAATGGACTGATAGAACTGTTTGTTTGCCTGATAGAACTTATGGCTATCATATGTAGATTTCTCAGGAAGACTTAATGAGAGCTAAAGTGCATTTCGTCACACTATGCGGAGGGGCGGAATTCCATCTCAAAGAAACTGCCCACCAAACCGTCTAGAACACAAACGCGGAACCGTTTGACACATTACCTCAGGCCAGGCCTATTCAGTATAGTAGCATAAACCCCGTGGTTATAGGAGCCTACGCATACTTTCGATTGAGCTTTCCCCCTCCACGATCCATCTACCTTTCCATTCTCTTTCCATGGATTACTACTGTGTACTGAGAATGCAGGCTCTCTCTTCATTAGTGACGGTTGGAATAAGTCCTGCTATCACCATTCCCGCTGGCTTCAAGACAGTACCGACACAACTCGCAAAACTCCTCGTCGTTGTTTTTGCCCAAAGCAGTTGTCATATATCTCCTACCCATACATCTGTGGCTCGTCGCATCTACCAGGATGCGCTGTGCTTCCTCAATCGTCCAAGGGGAGATCAGTACCGCAATATCAGCCAGGTATCTGACCAAATGATAATTGATCAGGTATCTGTAGTCGTAACAGACTATCGTATAAGACATTCCAAAAGCCCGGACCAAATATTGATTCCTGAGCCCGCTGCATGCGACCCACATTCAACACTCTCCTTCCGGGCACTTGTAGAGTAAAGCACGGTCCTTTAAATAGTCTCTCATCACCCACAAAATAAGGTTCCCAAGATTATGGAAACAATTACATTTCTTACATCTAACTTAAAAGAGGCATACCTCGTCTGCACTGACACACAGCGATACGATTGTGTACCTCAGATCGCATCAATTATGGACCGTCGCGCTCTAAAACCATGGTTTGATGGAACGTTTCCTGCAGCACGTATTGTGTTGGTCAATCTTGGTCCCTCGGCGCCCAACACATGGAGAAGACGGTACGCTGACGGCACCTCAGGAACACCTTGATTTTGCTTATCAACATCAGCCTACCAGCGTGGAGGAAAAACCCCTTGCTTTCCAACATGCGTTGAACACGGTTAGTAGCACATCCGGCTTTTTGAAGGTTTTGTGTGAAACAAAACCTTATTAAAATCGATTCATTGTCGTTCTGTCTGTCAGCCAAACGCACCTTTCACCAAAACGGCTAAACCGATCCAAACGAAATTGGGGGGACAGACGGGAGCTATGAAATCCCATGCATACAGGAAGTGACATAAGTTTAAGTCGAGTTTAAAGGGGGGCTCCCCATACATGCAAAGGGGAGATTTAAACTTTTTTTTCGCCAGATTAGCACTTTCTGAAACGAAAAGTAGTTTTGGCATGAATTGCAAAGTGCCCAAGTAAGGAGTCAAAATGTATACACTTAAAGTATACACTTCGGAGACTACCCAATCCAAAAATTCGAAAAAAAATTGAGAAAAGACGCTTAGATGAAATCTAGGCCTCAAAATATGTGTCTTTCCGACATCTGCTCCAATAAACTTACTAATAGTATATTTCCAACTTTTCGAAAATGGCTGAAAAGCCTCCTTAAATTCATCCTAGGAATAATTTCGCACTAGCATAGAGGACCATATTTCGCATACACATACCAAATTTCATGGAAATCTGGCCATTAACGCCAAAGTTATAGCAGTTCAAACTTAACAATTTCGTGGGAATTTACTGCTTCTAAGGCATGCAAATAAGATGCTGACGTTATAATTAAGAAGAGAAAAAAAAGACAAGAATAATTGACATTCCCGTGAAATATTAGAGTTGCATTTATGAAGAATCTACTTCTCCCCGGCCCTTGCATACATGCAGGAAATCCGACTATTATTGTCAAAATTATAGCAGTTCAAACTTTTCAATTTCGTGCGAATTTACCATATCTTAAGCCTTATAAATAAGATTCCGGTGTCATAATTAACAAGAACGATTGACATTCAAATGTAACATTGAAATTCCATTCATGAAAAATCTACTTCTCCCCAGCCCTTTTTTGTATCTGTTGTAGGTTAAATCCTTCGCATTTGCTAATAATATTAAACTTAAAGTGTCAAGCGTATGAGGTTGACTATTATCAATACAGGGCTTTCCATCAAATGATTTATTTAAATCGCTTTCTAAAAACTAGAGGGCAATGAAATTTTTAACTATGTGACACGGAGCTGTCACGTACTCGTCGCTCCTCACATCTTCTTCTTTTTCTTCAGCCTCTGTCCCGGCCACAAGCGGGGTCGGCTCATCGTGATCGGCTACGCCATTTTATTTTATCAAATACTTGATCTGGATATAATCGCAAGGATTTCAAATCCCCATCCAACGTATCAAGCCACTGTTGTTTCAGCCAGCCTTTTGGTCGCTTACCATTGGCTTCGATGTTCAGACCAATCTTGGCAAGTGAATTGTCGTGAATGCGAATTGCGTGACCACTCGCATTTTTTCCCCGATCGGTGCAACCTCATATCGATCGCGGATATCCTCATTTCGAATGTGGTCAAAACGTGTCACGTCACTAGTCCAACGTAACATCTTCGTCTCCATTACCGCAAGACGCCGTTCATTATCTTTTATAGTCGGCCAACACTCAGAACCATAGAGAGGGACAGGACGGACGACATTGCGGTAAATTTTAGACTTGAGACGCTCGCTAATACGTCGATCACAAAGAACACCAATTGTAGAATGCCGCTTCATCCACTGCCGCTGACATAACGGAGCGATTTAAATATCTCGGGTCAATGCTATCTGCTAACGGAGAACTGCGTTATGCTCCTAATATAAGGAAACACGACACCTTTTATACCTGAAGCGTCAAGCTTCCGGTTTCCCGACTTGTTTTTCTTTCACGGACAAGACCACCTCTTCCAGTTCCTTTGTAATAATCCCCCTCTCATTCACAGTGCTAGGTTAGATTAGCTGAACAAGAAAAAGTACCTAAACGATTTTTTCCATCTTCACTGCTTCGATGGAACCGGGTGATTAATAAGCACTGAGTTTTTTTGGAAGCCAAGTTATGCTCGAGGCCCAATAAGTCCCTGTTAATATCACTGACTAGCTTCTGCCAGCAGCGTTCCTTTTTGCTGTTGATTTCGTACCGGTCATAATGCACCTTTCTGAGTTCACTAACGATTCAATTGTAGATCTTCTATTTGCGTCTGGTTAATCCTCTTGAGAGAGCTTCCACAAATTTGCTAACTTCAATTGCGCCGATGTTTCACCTGGTATAGATTTTGCTGGACGCCAAAACAGTGGGAGAAGCCCTTTATCACTTTAAAGGAAATGTAAAATGTACTGGGGATCACTGATCGTGAAGTTTTCCAGTGCCCACCATTGTTGCATCTGAATACAAAAAATATTATTATATTCAAGAGTTTTGCAGTAAAAATCTCTTGCAACTTGAACTTAAACTCTAAGGGACCGAGCCTACTCCAAAATTTGGAGCCAATCATCTCCTCAGGTAACACTTCTCACTATTTGGCAGCTCTTTTGAGGACCTCGCGCCGCCCGGAACCGGAAACGTGAACCCCGTCTTCTTTCTGTATATTGTGATACTTGCAAAAAAATAGGAGATTTTTCCGACGCAAAAGTCTTCGCTTTTTGGACGGGTTCGCCGCAGTTATAGCAAAAAGTCCTTATGTACAGTCTTTCTCTCTAGAGTTAATCAAACCAGTTTATACCATGTCAGCCATAACTACGACACCAACGTCCATTTAACTGAAACTATTGTACAATTCGACTTCACTAAACAGTTACAAACTTGTAAGGTGTTAAATACCGATTTTCTCACAGGTAATTCTGCTCGCGTTGGTGTTCCCACAGCAATCACGTAGCTCTTCAGAACGATCGTTGATATATACCACCCTGTTCTTCCTGCTCGAAGTGTAACAGTCATGTTACAGAAGAGGAGAAAGAGGAAGGATATATTAAATCTTCAATAACTTTAACTCAGAGCTGATGGTCTGATCAAATTTTTAGATCATTAGTAAGAGGCCAAGATAACTGATCAGCTCTGTTATCCGTTTACTCGTCAAACTCGTCGTCAAATTGTTGCTTTTCCGCTAAAATAAATCCGCACATCCAGCTGACCATATCCATTGTAAATAACCATAAATAAATCAATATTTTAGCAATCACGGTGTTGACTTTTTAGAATCGAGGTAGACTAGCTAGGTATAGGTAGACTAGCTTTTTTAGAATTAATCTTTAAATACAACAAAGAAAATAAAATAGATTGCAATTTCAGAAGAAATGTAAGTTTTAGCGAACTGGGAACTTGGAACAAGCAAGTTATAAAAATGTTATACTATGGAAAAAATAGAATAAGGGCAACTTGATGTATTTTCTAGGACTGACTTTGCACAAATAAAAAAACAGAATCTATGAAAAAGGGTTTTAAGATTACAAACGATCCGACGGAGAAGTTGTGACATAAAGTAGAGAAATCTTATTAAAGGAAAAGCTATCTCGGAAAAATATCCATCACAGTAGTATAACGGCTTTAATAGCCTATTTTAGTAGTTTTTCCTCACTATTAATTGAACTTCTGAATGCAAAAACAACTTTAATCCGCTTTATCATGATCACTAACCACCTATATATATATCCAAACCAAAGTAGACACGCTCGTACATACACGTTTAATGTCAATATGCTCCAATCTAATCGTGTATATCATACGCTTAATTACATTATATGGAACACAGGATGGGTATAAGATAAAATTCCTGTAGACATTCATTTAAAGGTTAGGCTGCGAGTAAACTTAGTTGAAGGCTACATGGGACCAGGAGAGCAATAATGAAAATAAACACAAATCTACCACAAATGGCACCTCGAGGTATCGTGCAATTATCAAATGGACGTAAAACGAGCATTAATTTCCCGCGAATAAATTACTCGCAAGAAACGCCTACCAATGAAGGTTGCGTGCTCTCGAACAAGGCAATTCTGAAGGCTTAACTCCAGAGAATATGGCTGGAATACTTGTACATATCTACCTTGGTACGTATCTATCTATATAGCAAAGGGAAAACGGCAGGAACATTATTTACCTTGCAATGAGCATGATCTAAACAGTCACATGCGCAGAACACGGAATCTCTGGGCCCGAGGCTTCGAAGATGGCCTATCTATTAAGTTTCTCCAACTGCTCAGCCTCCTCCTTTTCAACAAGGCTGGATTAATATTGACGCTGATAGCTATCGGTGTGAGATGCTATTTCGAATATGTTGAAGAAGAAAAGATTGCCATTCTTATTCCTGAGCGAGGCAGATATGACCATGGCTGTATCTTTGTTGTACGTTTGCTACGTAACTTTTTCTTATATAAACAATCACCCCGTAATGGAACTTATTGGCTGGCGGTTTTGCTCTGTAATCGATCGGCCATTGAATACAGCCCCGAACGGAACGTTTTCTCTTTGAGGTGGTTGAGAGAAAAACCACAATTCCATATTCCTAATAACTTGTCAATTAGAAACTTGACTGGATATATGTGGCCTATTTTAGATACTTATCTGTTATATTTCTGTGTTGAAAATTGCTTACCTAAAATTCTCAGATATCCTAGAAAATCTGTTTACAGAGGATATATTCAATTTGAACGCAGCTTCCTTATTCAAGTTTATATAATTTTTACCTCTTTTACAAACTTCCGGCTGATTATCTGAATATGACAATTTTCTATCTAACTTCGCAACCGAACAAATGATAGAGTAATAAAACTCCAAAATGTCATATATATTTCATTTCCGGCGTCATTTCATCAGTCATCATGAGAAACCGCAGTGGTCGACCTTCCTTAATGTGTGACCTATTCACTGCCATCGACAACATGACATGCCGCGGATAAGTTCTAAAGAAAGTTTCGAGCTTTTAAGTACGGATGCCACGCTTGTACGCTGACCAAATTCTTCGTTTATTACAAACAGTCTGGCTTGTTTAGTAGCGTACTCCGATGATACTACCGCGAACTTCGCCAAGGCTTCGAGCGACAGTGGGGTCACTTTCCATTAACTGCTCCCATAGACCAATACAGAAAGAACACCAGCACAGAACAGACTCAACTTGATCTTGGTGTTGAGATAATTGCATTTACAGATTTTAGAAAAGACAGTGTATGCGGATCTGGTGCTGTTAATGCGTGGAGTGACATCTTGTTCGATGCCACTGTCAACGAAATCACGCTTCCTACAAATTGGTCTCAGCATAACTATAACTTTCCACATTTTCCACCATTAAACGGGAGCCTAGCTCACTCTCGAGGTTTCTCCTTGAACTTTCAAATCTTAGGCAAGTGAAGAAAATATGTTCCGCATCCTCGGCTGTACCTTCGCTCGTAGATGTTTCATCAAGACGGAAGCTATTTGACAATTTCAGAATAACCCGGTATGACACGGAAAATAAAAGCTTGGACCAAGCAAATAGCAAAGATATTGAAGTCAGGCGGTTTCCATGGGAATCCATGATCATTGGTCATTTATCGGGGTCTACGGTTACCACCCTAGGATTGGCGTGGAAGTGCTCAACATACCTCGCTGAGTTAGTTGCTAAGTAAGATTACGATCTAAAGTCTACGGGTTCTACGATGCATATGCCATCGTTATCAATAGCAAAATTACCAGATTAGATAGATAGATGCGTAGCTTCTCTGTATTAAAATCCAGATGCAATCATTGAAGACAAAGCAAAAATTGCGATAGTTAGAGATCGACAGCGCGTTATTTACGATCAGGTTTATGATAACTGCAACTTTCACTTCACAACTGGAAAACAAGTCGGGAAACCGGAAGCTAGGCACCCCACATATGAAAGATTTTGTGTACATCTTATATAAGCAGACAGTGGGTGGTCAAATTATTAGAGCCACGCTTCAAAAAATACGTAATTTCAGTTATCGACTTTTTCAAATTAGTTATGTTGTCAAACAGTATTGAGCAGATATTTGAAATATAGCTAAAAAAAACCCATACGATTTCTTGAAAAAGGGCCACTACACCATATATTATAGGTGCCATCAAGTAAACCATATGTTCGGAGTAGGAGTTCTTAGCTAGCTAAAAAATGTTATCGGCTTACAAAATATAAGCGAAAGGCTGTACACTCTGCATGGGCCTCTCCAGACGGGACCACTTTCAACCAAATTGGCCACGCGCTGATCGGACGCCGGCACCTGTCAGCCTTGGTGAATGTCGGAGCATATAGGGAGGCCGATATAGACTCGGATCACTATCTCGTTTGCATTGTACTCCGAGCTCGAATTACAACACCGCCTACAATCCCCTCTAAGAATCAGGTGAGAGTGAAAACTGAAGCCATTCATAACACAGCCTTCCGTAACACCTATGGGGGGGGGGGGGGGGGAATGGATGGCGCAATAACCACAGCTAACAGAAGTCGAGATGAAGCATCAACAAATGATCTTCACAACCACCTAAAAAGTGTTATCATTAATACAGCATCAAACATACTTGATCCTAGCCGCAAGAAAAGTCGAAACGGCTAGTTCAACGAAGAATCTAAGCTTCCAATGGAAAGGAAAAATGCAACAAGTCAGTAGGGCCTATATACTTCGATGATCATCCTGCCAAAACGACCGAGACAAAGAGGGAAATCTGGTTTCCGACAGAATGGGCATATTGGAGCGATGGGTTGAGTACTTTGATGAATTACTGAACAACCAGAACTTCGGCGAGTTGAAGGTCCCGCCAACTGAAGACGACGAATAATGCCACCACCAAGTATGGAAGAAACAGTCCGTGCAATTCATAGGCTTCAAAATCATATGCCGATAGGAGCCGATGGAATCACAACCGAATTGGTTAAATATAGAGGCGACCAATTTACACCAAGTGGTTCATCAACTCAAGGTGTGGGACAGCGAATCAATGCCTGATGACTGGCAGAGAGGCATTATCTGTCACACACATAAAAAGGGAGATATCACGCAGTGCAGCAATTATAGAGGTATCACGTTACTGAGTACCATTTATAAGATATTCTCCGCTATCTTGCTATACCCGATAGCCCCATACACCCGCAACTTCATTGGCCCATACCAAAGAGGGTTCACTCCAGGCAAATCAGCAACAGATCAGATTTTCTCTGTGGGCCAAGCGATACAAAACCTGCTGGCATATGAACGTCAGTTGCACCATCTTTTCATCAACTTTAAAGCCTCCTATGACAGCGTAGCCAGGGCAAAACTAAACACGGCCATGAGAGAATTCGATATCACGACGAAATTGGTAAGACTGACTAAACTGACCCTGATCTTAGCAAACAAAACTCCGAACTCTTGGTCGCGTTCGAGAGGAGAATCCTCTAAAGAATTTTTGGCACCTTAAATGAGGATGGACGATTCCATAGCCAACATAACGACGAAATCTATGAGCGATACCATGACCGTCGTCTGGTTGTGGATCAAATTTGGCTCAATAGGTTATGGTGGGCGGGTCACTTAATCCGTATGGATGAGAATGATCCCACCCGGAAAGTCTATAAGGGCAATATCTATGGTAGAAAAAGAAGACTAGGCAGACCCTGCCTGAGATAGAGCGATGGCGTAGGTCGGGATGCTAGACGGCTTTTAGGGATATCGAATTGGTGGACCTCGTCGCAAAACCGGGGTGTCTGGAGTTCCTCATTAAAGCGGGCCTAGAACGGATACCGGTTGTTGCGCCGTTGATGATGGCTAATTGTGCCTCCTGAAGGTGCTCTTTGGCTCGAGCCTGCACGAGTCGTTTTGTCCAGCCAATATATGTTTTGTGGCACTTCATCCGGTATACACCTTTGGTTAGGGATACTGCTAGGTGGCAATGTATCATTGAGTAATATGCAGCCGCCTTCTGTTGGTGTGAGTGATAAGATGAAAATCATTAATTAGAACCCAGAAATACAGGCCAAAGTAAAAACTTGCGAACGCGAGCTAATAAAAGAAAATATAAAGAAATTTTACACCAAATTCAATATAAAACTCTACTAGCATATGCCACACACTTAGAATTAGGTAATGAATTGATAGCGAAGGGGGCATCAATAACCTTCAAGTTTGCTAAAATAGCCAGAGCCCAAGAATGTGAGAAAGCCCAGAAGAGAAACATCCATAATTAACTACTGATACCACCTCTGCGGGATACCAAGCCTATCGCGACGATAGGCGTATAAAAGGCGCTAAAAGAATGTAAACCCATTATACCAAATCTTACGGACCTTAGGATGCCTAACCCGTCACTTCCGCGAATTCGATGTCAGCTAAAAATTCACAAACCGGGCAATGAAATGAGGGAGATTATTGCCGTTTTCAACTCCCCCACATATAACATTGCAAAATGGGTAATCGAGCAGATCAACAAACTACGAAACATCAACAGCAAAACATCAGTGGAAAATTATAATGGCATTGTTCCCTAGTATCCCGATAAAGGAAGCTATTGCGAACTTTGAAAATTGGCTAGTCTTCCTGGACATAACACACGAAGGAGGAAAAAAGACCAAACTATTTAAGAAGCTTGCAGATATATGCATGATTGAAAATGACTTGACCTTCAAGGTACGCTTCTACAAAACAACCAAGGGAACAACCATGGGTAATTTCAAAAGAGAGTAAATTGCACAACTTCAATTCTTAACCTTTTGAAGTTTTACGTAAAACAAAACCTTATTAAAATCTATTCAATGTCTGCCTCTCCGACTGTGCCTCTACCCTTTCTTTTGAGTGAGGGAAATCCAACATGGATACGCGTCTGTAGTCAGGGTCATGCATGCCACTCCAACTAGCTAAAACATACCACGCGCATGCACGTCCTCCTTCACTATTCTGCGGCATGTGCCGCCGACATGTGCTTCACCAGCCATCATAGGAAACCGGAGTTGTCGACCTTCCTTAATATATGACCTATTCACTGCTATCGACAGCACAACATGACACGCCGCGGACAAGCATTAAAGAAGACTTGGAGCTTTTGAGTACGGATGCTACGCCTGTGCACCGACCAAGTTCTTCGTCTAACACAAGCAAGCCTGGCTAACGTACTCAGATAATACGACCGCGAAATTTGCGAAGTCTTCGAGTGACAGTTGCGATTGCTTCCCATATACTGCACCCATATAGCAATGCAGAAAGAACACTAGCACGAAACAGTCCCAACTTGATCTTAGTGTTGCGATAACTGCATTTCCAGATTTTAGAAAAGGCAATGAAGGCGGATCCATAGCCCAACAAAACTCTGAAAGTGACTCACGTATTCAGGCCAAGAGTTGAGTTAAAGGTGATCCTTACACCAGAGAAGCAGCGGACACCAGATGCGTAGGACTTCATTGCCCTTTACAGCCGCTTCCGATTTACTAGAATGCTGGTCGTCCTTTAAAGTTCCCGGTATAAAAATAACACTCTCACGAAGAAAAGAGAGCATCCTCAGTTTTCACTTTCGGGAACTTTTCTGCGGCAGCTGGCACCCTACTCGAACGCCTCTCTCCAAATCGCCACCTTCCGCACATTTTTTCGAAAGAGAACTCTTCCTAATAATCTAATCGCACTTTCCTCACTTCCTACGCAATCCACTTAGGCGAAACCGAACTATAGGTTGGCTTTCGTATCGTTTCAGTACTACCCTTTTCACAATCAGTATGGCTAGCAAACTTCCCGTCTCAAGTGCCAATCTACAAAACATCAATTCCAGCTGCTCCGCTGTGAACCGGTCAGCCTGTCTTCATCCCGCTAATTTCGTGCAAAATGCATTTTCGTTCGCCTCAACCAGATCAACCGTTGGGACTGCATTTTGAAATATAAAAAACGGCCAGTTTAAATGCAAGGTCAATGTCCTCTTTTGACCGTCATGATATTTGTTATTATTATGTACATTTTGTAAAAATTGGCCATTTGTATAGAAATGTATAAATGAGTTTTAGAAATTTTAGGGGAAAGACAACAGGTGTTTGGTTTTGATAAAATAAAATGGGGGATTTTTTTTTTAAGTTTAAATGGTTGATGTAAATGAATGTTGATGATGGGAAAAAGGATATTGGGAGAAGTGTATTGAGAATGGTAAGGGGTGTATAAATGGAAGGAAAGGGAGAATATTACATATTAGAAATTGCATTCCTTTTTAAGATTATCTCTGGGAAAAGCGAAGGAAAGACTGTTTCTGTCACAAAGAGCCTCATATCCGTTTCCGGTTTTCCGTAGAACGAAACTTTATTAAAATCGTAGGCTGACAGTAAATTTAAATAAGATTTTGTTTTACACAAAACTTTAAAAACAAGTAACACAAAAAAGGAATGAAAGAAGGACTTACCTATTTTTCAGGCTATGGCAATGAAATAGAAGAAATTGTGAAAAACAATGAAAAGATAAATTCAGTCTTACGGTTGTGGAGATTAACAAATTTTTACGATTACTTCTCCAAATTCGCAATCGAATTAAGACCATTCATCTTCAAATTACAATTCCTCATTTCAATACTCACATTACCCTCCAAACATTTGCTTCCTCAGAATGGTTCCACGAATCATCGTCGGTCAGTCAGCCCCATCTTGAACTTACCATATTTCAGATTTGTGGAATAATCCTCTTTAATTTGTTGGGTGCATTACGCTCGCTGAAATTCATTTCGATACAATCACTTCCTATTAGCAAAATTTATTTTTAATAACAATCGATTACCTTAAATGGTAGGAACAATCTGGGGAAAATGATTTTGGATACTTTCCCATAAAAGAGGAAGATCCAACATTTAACTCAACCGCAATTATGGTACCGGTAAGTCCGCCACGGACATACCATTACAATTGCGGTTTCTAATGAGTCAACTCAACCTGATATTGTATCATCACCGGCTAATAATAAATATAAAGATATCTGGCACGCAGACAAATCTGATACCTCCTTATATGCCCGCGGAATTCCCAAAGCGACGAAATTAGCCTAACTGGTCACTTTATTATGGTTTATTCCGAGATTCGGAAATATCTGAAAAAACACCTCACCGTTTCCAACAATGTTGGGCTCTTTAGGCTCAGTTTTATTTCACGGAAAACATGATCGTTATGATGTCCCGTGAATTTCAACGAAGCCAAAATCCTACCAAGTGAATTAAAGATATATTTTAACGTGGAAAAATTCAAAATTTAATAGTTTCTAGGTGAATGTCACATTGGACTGTTTCCTATACTCAGGCCTGAAATGACCAAGCTGAACCATTTTCGTGTTGTAAAACCTTAATGATACTATTAACCAAATTTTTAGAGGTTCGGTGCCCATGGCTGCTTCCATTGAAATTACGTATGCAGCCGTAATAGAAGTAATTTGGTTCTATTTCGGAAATGTGATTGAAATATCAAATGATGGGAACATTTTTGGGAAAGAAAGTATTGTAAAATGTGTTGGTTTTCGGAAAAGATTGTCTTCTATTTTGGTAGAATTTAGTATAATGTGAGAGATGGATGTGGATGATAAGCTTCAAGTCAGACTATTTTCGTCTTAACCACCTTTTCATTGCGGGTAGGCACTTACTTCCCAAATATTGAGAAGTCACCCATCACATACGAGTAAGACGCATAATGAATCAACAATTCAATTGTAACCTATGAAAATATGACAATTGCTTTATGGCACTTTGGTTATGAGAAAAAGAAAGGTATCCGCCTCCGAACCTCAATGAAAAGCCTTTCAGTTTGTAATTTTCTTATGGATTAATGTGTGTGCAATGGTCTAGTGGCAGGTTAATGCATGTCAAAAACTAGGACCCACCAATGCGGTTATAAATTCCCGAGAAGTTGTTAATAGACTGCAGGATATTCCCCCACTATCAGAAGACGATTGCCTAGTATCCTACGACGTGAAGGCTCTTTTTTCAAACACACCCGTGAAAGAAACCCAGGCGAAATTCGAAGAGTGGCTCTCCTTCTTCTTTTTCTTCAGCCTTTGTCCCGTTCACAAGCGGGGTCGGCTCGTCGTGATCGGCTTCGCCTTTTGCCTCTATCGAATGCCTGATCTGGGTGCAATCTCGAGGCCTTTTGATCATTTTCCATCGACTTCGATGTTCACACCAATCTTGGCAAGTGAATTCTCGTTTGCACGAACTGCGTGACCATACCATCGAAGACGCCTCTCTCGCAACTTTTACACGATCGGTGCAACCCCATAACGAACGCGGATATCCTCATTTCGGATGTGATCTAAACGTGTGACGCCACTAGTCCAACGTAGCATCTTCGTCTCCATTACCGCAAGACGCCGTTCGTTGTCTTTTATGGTCGGCCAACACTCGGAACCATAGAGAGCGACTGGACGGACAACATTGCGGTAAATTTTAGATTTGAGACGTTCGTTGATACGTCGATCACAAAGAACACCAGTTGTGGAACGTCATTTCATGCAGGTTGCGTTAATGCGTGAAGCAATTTCATAACGCAGTTCTCCATTGACTGATAGCGTTGACCCGAGGTATTTAAATCACTTAGTTCTGGGCAGATCACTGCCACTGACAGTGATTGTGCCTGTTTCATGGGGATCGGTCGTCAAAAATTCAGTTTTGTTTAAATTCAATCTGAGACCGTGTTGCATGAGGCGATCATTCCATTTTTGAACAAGTTGCTCGAGATCATTTTTGCTATCAGATGCTAGGAAAACATCATCTGCATAAAGCAGTGTGTAGGACGCTGGAGGTTGGATATCCCGTGTGACGGTGTCCATAACAAGAACAAAGAGGAGTGGTGAGAGGGCGCTTCCTTGATGAACACCAACAGAGACACGAAGCGGTTTTGATACACCCGCCATACTTCGAAGTTTACTTTTCGGATCGTGGTAGAGCAATTGAACCCAGCGCACGAGTTCTTCTAGCACGAAGTGTTGTCGTAAAGCAAACCAGATGAGTTCGTATGGTACACGGTCAAACGCTTTCTCTAGATCCAGAAAGGCAATGTAAAGAGGGCGATGCTTCTCACGGTGTTCCTCCATGAGTAACCGCGCAGCGTGTATTGCGTCAGTAGTTCCGCAGTTCTTGACAAATCCGGCTTGATTCACGGTTATATCAACGATTTCGCGAATACGGTTGTCAAGAATGCGTTCAAAAATCTTCTTGGTATGGCAAAGTAACCGGATCGAACGGTAATTTGAACATTCTGCTGGACTACCTCTCTTTTTCCATATCGGAACAGTGGTACTTTCTTGCCAGTCAGATGGTGTTCTTCCTTCCTGAATAACCCGGTTAAAGAATTCACTGAGCCACAGTGTTGGGTCCCAGCTCTTCGCTTTCCAGAGCTCAGATGCGATGTAGTCAGGTCCTGTTGCTTTCCCCGATTTCATTTGTTTTATTGCCTTCTTGACTTCAGTTGCGCTGACTGGTAGAACTGCTCCAAATGTCGGCAATGATTGTGGAAGTGGAGGATGAGCAAATTCTTCAGTTGAAATCTGCTCGAAGTATTCTCGCTATCTATCCGTTGCGACTCGACGGTTGGTAAGCAAAGTACCATTCTTGTCATTAACACGACAGAAGTGTTCGATATCCTGTGTGCGTTCATTACGGCTTTTAGCAAGTCGATACAGATCTCTCTCGCCATCCCGAGTGTCCAGTTTATCGTAAAGATTTCCTGGTTGGCATTCTTATAAATTTGCCAATTAGCAGGCGTTTTATCGTCGAGAAATTTGTGGTAGAGGCGTTTCTTCTCACGGACCTTCATTTCAACATCATCATTCCAAAGCCAAGTATCTCGGTTGATGTACCGCTAACCCGGCTTGGTGACCCCGAGGGTTGCAGAGGCCGCTTTGTGGATCGTGTCTTTCATTTGGTTCAATGATTCTTCCACATTCGTAATGGTTGGCAATCGTATGAGTGAGACCGTTTCTCTTGCAGTTTGGCAAGAGAGCCCTGTGTATGAACGAAAATTATTTTACTTTCAGAGGAAGATTTTTTGAGACCACTTCGGGAGTAGCTGTGGGAACCCATATTCCCGACTAATGAGCGAGACGGGCCCCCGTCCTGTCGAGAAATGGGCAAGGGTTCTTGACACATGAATGGCGTCAGGATGTAAGTAAGTTAGTCCGAAAAAAACGAACAAAACAAATACGTGTCTGCACGCTAAATGTTGGCCCCCTAACTGGAAAGACCGAGGAACTCGCAAGAGCCCTTCGAAAAAGCCATTGATATTTGCACTCTGCATGAAACCCGATGGTCTGGTATCTAAAGCTGCGGCATTGAACGCGAACGCGTTAAAAATGGCTATAAACTTCTCTATTTTGGTAGCCCACACACTCAATATGGTATTGGCATTTCTATCTCACAGGGTTTCTATGAAGCCATCAAAGAAGTGGAAAGATTTGATGATGAGCTGATGAAGCTCACCATTATATCAGCTGATCACATTATTCACTTCCTCACCGCGTACGCAACACAGACAGGTCGACCTGATGCCGAGAAAGATACCTTCTGGCAATTTCTCGATGAAAAGACTTGTTATGTGCCTACTGATGACTATATCATCATTGTCGGCGACCTAAATGGTCATGTAGGTGAAAAGGCAGACGGTAACAGGTGGCATGGGGGAAAAGGGTTTGGAGCGCGCAATGAAGGTGGCGAGCGTATATCGGTTTTGCGGACACCCATGACCTTGTACTTATGAACACATGGTTCATCAAACGATTGTCTCATCTTCCTACATTTTATAGTTTGATGGCAGGTACGCCGACAAAGAAAGGAACAGATGAACAAACAAGTGACGTGCAGCCGAGTTGAAAATCTCAATCCAATTTGTACCCGGCGTTCTAGTTTTACTAACGAACCATATTATAATTTATGCAGAAGAAACAACTAAGTCCTGTCATTTGATGAAAGGACGTAATTTCTTCCTGTTGATTGGGGAAATTCTGAGTCCACATTCGTTGAACAAAATAAATTTGTAATCGATTTCCCAAATGAAGGAGGATAATAATTTCAATTGAAAGACATCAGGACTCGAAGACTTTATTTGGAAATATCAGCCTGACTTTTCCCAGATTATTTGCTTTCATATATTTTCAAAGAGTGGGACTTCTCACCAGTGTCAGCCGGTTATCCCAAGCAAATAAATTCTAATGCAGTGTCAGTTCATTATGTGAATCAAAAACAACCCTACAGCAAAAAAGAAAGGGAAAACAAAATACATAGTCAAATGTTGCTATCGCTCTTTTGAAAAAGGTCATGCTATTCAAGCGAATTTAATCGATTAAATTAACTAATCCAAATCTCAAAATCTGAAAGTACTTTTTTGATAAAAACTGAATCAAATCAGTTAATTTTCGTATCAATAACCAGGTCTCTGCGTCAGTGTTATCGCAGAATATGCATTATTTTTTTTACAGTCCCAACATCCTATCCCACCAAAAGTATTAAAATATTAAACATTAATTAATAAATAATCATTTCAATTTTCCATTAAATTTTTGATCACAAAGCAAATAGAGAAATTTCGGATCAATCAACAATGATCATTAATCTTTTCTTGTTGTTGTTATCTCCACCCATTGTATGGCTTAACCACATATTAGATTATTGCACATGAAACGGCCGATTTGGTAATAAAATTTGATACGACTGTAAAGCTTACAAAAATTTATTTAATCAAAATGGGTGCAAATCGATTCAAAACAGTTCTCCCAACGACATACAAGAGCATGTATGCCAGTTTCGTAGAAGTCCAAATTTCGGGTGTTGATAAACTGTTTTGTTAAATTGCTTTCCCACCAAAAAATGATTCAAATGCTTAAAAAAGTGGTAGATGAGGCAGAGTCTCATACTGCAATTCGTTCAACTTTTGACTCGTTGCTCCGGATACATGAGGTCGTGCATTGTCGTGAAGGAGTATCACACCACCTCTGTTGACTAATATCGGCCGTTGAATGCTCAATTTTTGGTGCATTTCCTCGAATTGGGCGCAGTATTTCTGTGCATTTATCGTTTCTCCAGATGTCAAATAGGAAAAGTGAATAACTCCAGCTGTAGACCACCAAACAGTCACCGTTACCTGCTTTGAATGGAGGCTCGGTTTCGGCATATGCTTGGGTGGCCCATCAGCACCTAGCCATTGTGCTGATCGGCGATGATTGTCGTATAATATCTACTTTCAATCAACAGTCACTATTCTGGGAAAAGGGGATCGCTTCTGTTGCGGGAGGGTAAAGAACTGTAAATTTCCATTCGAAGCGCCATATTTTGCTCCGTAAGATCATACGGAACCCATTCGTCAAGCTGTTTCACCTTTGCAAGTTGTTGCAAATGCCGGGAAACTGTTGAATAGTGTAAGCCCAGTTTCTCTACAATGTCTCCGACAGACTGAAGTATCTCAGATTCGACTAGCGAACGCAGCTCGTCATTATAACTCCTACCTTTCCAACAAATTTTTGTCGCTATAACCTTTCCCAAGAGAGGAATTCTCCTGGAGCATATGCTCTCAGAGGGCCATCCCGATTCCCATGGTACCAGATAACCTCCGGTGAGGCTTCGTGACAGAGCCACTTCAGATGAGTCCCTTGCAGACTCGGGTCTGATCGCCCTCCTCGAGTACGTGGGGACGGAACTCCCCAACGGGTTAGACAGACAGACAGACAGACAGATAGTAATCCGATTTCTTTTACACAAAACCTTAAAAATCTGACAAACTCACGAAGACAGCGTAGAAAATTCAAGACGCCAAACAGTCCAGGCCAATGTTGCTACCCTAGCACATATGTCGCGAACGAGGATAGTTATGAGCGCGTTCCTCATAAGAAGTGCGTTAGATACCAAGGTGTGCGTCTTGATGAGCGTCTCCAATTTAACGAGCACATTAAAGTCGGGTTAGAAAGCGCTCGCAAGGCATTCATGTCTCTTTGAAGACCCCTTGATACTTAAGGTTAAGATTATTTGCTATCTTACTTTGGTTAGACCGGTGCTCACTTACGAGTGTCCTATCTGGTTTAATTTGAGTGCTAGCCAAATGGAGAAAATAAGGTTCTTTGAAAAGAAATGTCTGCGTGCTTGCACGGGGCTTAATAGAACTGCTTCGTCAGACTATGAGAAAACTAATGAAGTGATGTATGCAGCTGCTGTTGTGCCGAGAATCGACACAGTTATTTTCAGATTGATTCGGAGTCATATAGTGCGATGTGTTTCGCATGGTGAGAACCCTTGATTCGTTCTACCGTTCTACCCAAACGATGGGTATTTCGAGAAAACTCTCACTCTCTCACTCTCTTTGTAAATATTACAACTGTTATTATTAGTTTTTCTCCCTATGGATGCTATTGTAAAAAAAAAGAAAAAAATATATAAACCGAAAAGTAAATAGTTTTAATTATGATAATTTTAAGAACCATAGTTTAAGTTAAGAAAAGTACTAGATGTTTTTCCTTATACTGTAAATATTTCTATTTTTTCTCCCGCATACAATTGTTTCGGAGACCACGTACCTCCTTCCCCAGTACCTAGGTACTAGCACTACTAGTACCTTAGGTACTAGCACTGAGGAAGGAGGCACAGTATAAGGAAAAACACTTAGTTCTTTTCTTAACTTACATACCAACTGTAAAAAAAAACATGGACATTAATTTCAACTCAATAATTTAAGTTAAAAGTATCCTTTGAAGCGATTATATATTAATTAATACTTTTATATTTCTTTATTTGCCACTAAGGCCAAGAGAATTCTGTTGAGTTTTTGGCCATTTCCCGACAACTTATTGTAAAATTAGATTTTTATTTCTTTCTTCTCTTCTCTGTCTATAAATCGTTATCTAAAAATTTTGAGAACCCACAGTGGCCATTATGTTAGATTTAAGTTATTTTTGTTAGTTTAAAAGATTGTTTTTTTTTTGTTCATTTTTCCAATCTATATATTATTGTTACCTATTTCTTAAAAATAAAAAATGATTTTAAAAACCAAAAAAAACCCTCATGGAAAGTGATCGTCTAAAATGATGGTTCGAACTTTGAAACATGACATTGAATACTTGGAATAGAAATATAATTGTAAATTGGCATAATTAAAAGTTTAACTGCAGCAATGAGCCATACAGAATTCATATTATATTCAGATACCATATGCTTTAATAACCAGCTTCAATGCAATACGATATTTTTTCTGCAAGTTAAAACTAAAACTTTAAAGTAGGTTACGTTATGATAGCATAACAGCAATATTTGTTTAGTGTAATATTAGTAATGCCTGTGCCAAATGACTCCATGTTTATAAAATCAAATAAATGTTGTCATTATTGAATATGTAATTAATCATTGGTACCCAGATTAAAGCTCATTTTCTGTCTGAACGATTTATTGAACCACATGCATAATTACGAACTAATTATAAATGATCTTATTGAACAAAATAATATTCACCATAAAAAAATTGGCAACCAACTACTTGTTTTATTGATGAAGTCAATTTTAAACTGAAAATATTTTTCGATCACTTGTTTTATATAATATATATACTCGTATGTATCGTACTCGTTCAGACTGCAACGGACTTGGTAAGGAAACCCAAATACTTCAGTATTTTGATTAATTAGTTAATGGTATATTTAATGTCGTTACGTGGAAATTTGTAATAGTGTATTAAAAAATTATGATTGATGAAGCTTATGTCGAAATAAATGATATGTAACCTTGTTCGATAATTGGGAAAAAGTACATGATCAAATCCTGAACATTGTTAATCAAGATGTGTATACAAAAAGAATATTCTCACCAGTGCCAGTGTTAAATCCATAATCGTATTTTGAAAAAAAAAAAACGCATAACTGCAATTATATCTAAAATAATAAAAATCTAACTTATATAATACACTTATTAGGGCAGAACTTATAATATTGAAAGAAAGACAGCCTAACTAAGGCAATATTATATTTAGATGTTTTTAAAATATATTTAACAGTTTCTATTAAGTTGTCGGTGCCTATATGTACCAAAATCGATGTGAGTGAGTTCACTTTCTAAACACTGATTAGACCTATACAGCCGGTCGGACATATGCAAGTATACCACTTTCCAAATGACATTTATACGTCCAAACCTACGAAAAAGAAGCGAGTCTTTAGAATTTATTAGGCAATTTTCGCAAAAAAAAACTCCTTGGTGTTATTTCGTCTCCCCCCGCGCCGTTAGGTTACATTTGCTCCGGCTGCCGAATTAGCAACCTAGTTGTCTCCAGAACCTTATGTACCTTGATCATCCTTTTAAGAAGTCGGTTAAAACTGCTTTTATCATCTGCACATCACAGGGTGTTCTTTCCATAATGTCAATAGCGTCAGCGTAGGCCAGTAGTTGGGTGGGCTTGAAGAGACTAGTGCATAAACCTCTGCATCATGGATCACTTTTTCCAGGGCCAGGTTAAAGAGGACGCATGGTAGCGCACTTCCTTGTCTTAGATTGTTGTTGATGCTGAATGGTCTCGGGAGGGATTTTTCTATTTTTATCTGGCCTCGCTTATTGGTCAGGGTCAACCTAGTCAGTCTTATCAATTTCGTTGGCATACCGAATTCTCTCATGGCCGTATACAGTTTTACCGTGACTATGCTATCATAGGCGACCTTAAAGTCGATGGAAAGATGATGCAATCGCTTGCCCCAGATCGCTTGCTGATTCGCTAGAGTTAAGTGTCTTTGATATGGACCGGTGATGTTCTGGGCGCATGGGACTATCGGACTTACCAAGATAGCGGAGAAAGCAGTAGAAGATAGTACCCAGTAACCTGACACATCTACAGCAGCATTTGTCCGTCGTCTTCAGTTGGTGGGACCTCCTAATCGCCGACGTTTTGGTTGCTAAGTAGTTTAACAAAGTACTCAACCCACCGCTCCAAGCTGCCTGTCGGAAATCAGATTTCCCTCTTCGTCTCCTGTCAGTCTCTGTTCATCCTGCTGACTTGTTGGTAAAACGTCGGCGCCTGGTGCAGTTGCTGCCTGTGCCACTCGAATTAACAGACATATTGGTTTTCCCAGGCTTCCTTTTCGGTCTGTGAAGTCGTTTGTCGGAGTTCGTGATAGGCCTCTGTGCGTGTCTGCGTGACATCCAGAATTACCCTGTATGCAGCATTCTCCCGTTCCTTTGCTAACTTATATTCAGCATGGCGTCTATTTGGCCAGTTCGGCTTTGTCTTCATCGGCTTTAGTGACAAGTATTATATTTGTGGCCGCATCAATGATGACGCTCTTCACGTGGTTGTGATGATAATTTGTTGATGCTTCATCTCCGGGACATCTATTAGTTGCGGTTATTGCGGCATCCATTTCCCCCTTATATATAGGTGCTGCGAGGGGCTGTGTTGTGAATGGCTTCAGAATTAATTCTCACCTGATTGCCAGATGGGAGTCGAGGTGGTGTTGTTATTCGATCAACATGTGATCAATTTGGTTGAAAGTGGTCCCGTCTGGAGAGGCCCACGTATGTTTGTCGACCACTTTCCGTGCAAACCAGGTAGTTCCAACAACCATTTCGTATGACACTGCGAATTGAATAGTCCACATTCCGTTATCATTTGTATTTTGGTGTAAGCTATGGGAGCCAACGTATCGCCTAAATACGAGCTCCGTCCCTACTTGATTGTTAAAATTCCCAAGTATGATATTAATATCATACTTGGGACAAGTTTCGAGGGTCCGTTCAACTGCCTCGTAGAGGTACCCTTCTCCTACTGTGCAGTCTCCTCTGTAGAGACATAAGCGTTAATAGGACTTATATTTCTAAATTGGCCTCGCGAGCGCAGAGTTCATAGCCTTTCGATTATATTTTGAAAGCTGTACTTTCCATGGAAATGCGCAAATCGTTATTTCGTTTTCCTTTCCAGGTTCGTCGTTGTAAAATCCATCCTGTCCGAAACTCCTTTCGTGGTTTCATAATGTCAGTTTTCCGCATAGGGTTGTCAGCCCTGCTCAACCCCATACTTGAAGGACCAGTTGGTACAGTTTTTCTACTTTAGACGCAGTTCAATGCTACATTTTAATAATGCATTAAAGCCACCGGGGTTCCTAAATGTTCGCTTCGTTTATACCCGTACGAATGACAAGATTCATGACCGATTGTTTTTGTGATTGATGGTGATATGATATTGCATGTAGAAGACCTCCTGGTTACGGCATCTGACTACCGGAAACAGGTTAATAACAGACTTCTGAGAAGTCCATATGCTCGACGACCACGGTATAGAGGACTCCCAAAAAGCTCACGTTCATCTAAGAATTCGAGAGAGAGAATTCCAGTCATAAAAGTTGGACACGCTACCCACCCGTAAACATTGATGTCACCATTAAAAGTGTCTTTATCTCTCATATGAATGAAGTTGTCAGCTATGTCCCTAAGAACATGACAAGACATAGGTGTTGTTGACGCGCTATACCCCACCAAGGAATAAATAACAACCATATATCTATTGGGAAGAGGGAATGAGCAAAAAACCATCTGGCTCTGCACGATGTCAGATCCCTACTTTCCTTAAAAAATAATGTGACTTCGAATAATTTCAAGCCTCTGTGCGAGATTTAAAGTCGTATGCCGTGAATATGAGGATACGTTAGATTGGCAACAACATATTTAGGGAGCTATTATCTTTAGAAACTTCAAATCAAACTAGATAGAACATCCCTTCAAGAAGGAGGTAGTGGTTGATAATCTGTTAGCGATTGGAACACATTTCGTACCCGTTGAAATGTCACCTAATCCTACGAATGAGAAGGTTGATGATCGATTGTTTTTGTGATTGATGGTGGTACGATGTTGCATGAAAAACATCTCATAGTTACAACCTCTGGCTACCGAAAACGGATTATGATTGAATTCTGATATGTACATACTACATGTACATACTCCCCGACAACGGTGTAGGGGACCTCGAGAATGTTTGTTATCACCAACTTGAGTAAGGAATTGAGGAGGAATCGAGTGATAAAAGCTGAACGTGCTAAGCACCCTCTCCTTCCTGCGGCGCTGTGCTTTTGTACTCTTCAAGTTGTAACCGAGAAGAACCTAGTGTCAGGCTACCTCGAAATGCGATATCGGTACTTCGAAGACCAGTTGTCCTCTTTTCCAGTTAGTTTCAGTCTGTTCTTTAGGACAAACTGGGCTATAAACCGGTCGGACTAAAACTCACTGTGGAACAGGACAACATTCATGAAATACCGATATATGTTATTTCCAAGACAATCGGCATTTCGAGAAAATTCAATCCTTTTTTCGTTTTTCTAACTAGGTTTTATGTGCGGGGAAAGTCGCGGCCATGTCCCTAAGAATATGACACGGCCTAATTGACTCCTGAAATGCGAAACTGGGTGTATGCATTAACATAAGAAGCTGAGTGCAACTCACTGGAGCTGTGAGACCGGAACATCATCATCATCATCAACGGCGCAACAACCGGTATCCAGTCTAGGCCTGTCTTAATAAGGAACTCCAGACATCCCGGCCTTGCGCCGAGGTCCACCAATTCGATATCCCTAAAAGATGTCTGGCGTCCTGACCTACACCACCACTCCATCTTAGGCAGGGTCTGCCTCGTCTTCTTTTTCTACCATAGATATTGCCCTTATAGAATTTCCGGGCTGGATCATCCTCACCCATGCGGATTAAGTGATCCGCCCACCGTAACCTATTGAGACGCATTTTATCCACAACCAGACGGTCATGGTATCGCCCAGAGATTTCGTCGTTATATAGGCTATGGAATCGTCCATTCTCATGTAGGGGATCAAAAATTCTTCGGAGAATTCTTCTCTCGAACACGGCCAAGAGTTCACAATTCTTTTTGCTAAGAACCAAAGTCTCCGAGGAATACATGAGGACTGGCAAGATCATTGTCTTCTACAGTAAGAACTTTGACTCTGTTATAAGACGTTTCGAGCGGAACAGTTTTTGTAAGCTAAAATAGGCTCGGCTCGGAAAAGCATAGTATGTATCGTGACCAAACGAATCCTGTCTTTGTGCTAATAAGAATCGTATAAGTTAACGCAAATAACAACCATTTCAAGATATGTGTCTTAGCTGGCAATTTCGATCGTAAGGCAGAGGCAATCGGAGCAGGATATATATTGCTTAGTCCTTATAGACCAAATACAAAACCCGACAAAGGTATGACTTATTATGGTCGGAACCACAAGGTTTCCAAACTTAGCTTTGAACTTAGATATTTACAATTTTATTTGAGGATAGAGTGGTCCTGCGCTCGCCATCTTTTCACGGAAGACCCGCGCTAATTTTCAGAAGCGGCAGCAAGGCACGTCAACGGTAACTTCTCACTCGTAATGATGAACAGCTGAAGAGGTGGAAGAAGCACTTCACGACGATTCTCAATGGCGTTGGTCTACCAGTACCAGGGATTCCACCTTTCTGCACGATCTTCGCGGTCTCCTTTTCCAGCCAATCAATACTTCCTCTCAGTTGTTAATCCTTAATCTAAATTTTTTCCCAAGGAATAGAAGAGAGGAAAAATCGTTAAGATTCTAAAGAAGAGTTTCCGACTTGAGCTCGACAACTGAAGCGTAATTTGCATGCTCCCTTAAATCATCTGGCTCAAATTATCCTGGAACGCATTGAGAAACACCTTGGAGGCTTGTTTGGCAGGTAGCAGATTGGTTTCCGATTCCGAACATATCAACATACTTCAGATCACTGTGGAACAGCGAGTTGGGTTTAAATCACCCCCCCAACTTCATCTTCATCGATTTCGAAAAAGTTTTTTACAGCGTGAGCAGTAAATGTATCTGGAATGCTCTGATTCTCTCTCTCTCTCTCTCTCTAATTTCACTTGCTACATCGAGGTAAAATCGATCCGAAACCGAAAAGTAGGAAGTGGGGGGGATGTATTTTGTCTTGAATATTTTACCCTCTTGTTATCGGCGACGCAGTTCATACTGCCTTGGTTAGAAAATGTGGAGGGGTTCAACGGACTATGTCCTAAACACCTCGACCACGCTGATGACATCTGCTAGCTCTCTTACCGGTTCACGGACCGTGGCCTAGACGGGCAAAAATAAACACCAGCAAAACCACGCTTCTCAGTCTGACCAGATTAACGAGGTTCAACGACTGCTATAGATCTGGATATCGTCGATTTTCACGGAAAATAACCGTGGCTGTTACTCAAAATTCCAAACTTTCAACAATTCAAGTCTACGATATTCTGGATATTCTGGCCAGAGAGAATAACCAGTAATAAACTTCGACGAGGTACAGGCTAGATAATCGTAGAAGAATCAATAGCAACTCGGAAGTGACGGTGGATAATTCGCACATTGTTGCATTGCGGTTTACCAGGTGCATAAGCTTGAATCCGCTGTTTTTTCAAAAAAAGCACTTTTTCTATAGAAATCAAAAAAAACTTTATTCATAATACTGGCCCTTGCTATCTACACATTTTTTCCATCTCTCGGTTAATTTATGGATACCATCCCGATAAAGTTGTTGATCTTTCGAGGCAAACCACTCATCAATCCATTTTCGGACGTCTGCGTAATAATCGAAGTGCTGCTCAGCGAGCGAGTCGCCAATCGATGAAAACAGATGATAGTCGGATGGGGCCAGGTCTGGTGAATAAGCGCGGTGGGGTAGTATCTCCCAGTTGAGCGTTTCTAAGTATTTTCGAACTTTTTTCGATGTGGGCGACGGAGCATTATCATGGAGGAAAATCAGCTTTTCATGTTTTTGCTGATATTCTGGCTGTTTTTCATTCAGAGCACGATGCAATTCGATGAGTTGTTGGTGATAACGGTGGGCATCGGCAGTTTCACCAGTTTTTAACATTCATACCAGACAGTACCCCGCTGATCCCACCACACACACAGCATTATTTTCCGTCCGAAGCGATTTGGTCTTGCTGAAGATGTCGCTGGTTGGCCGGTATCAACCCACAATTTTTTTCGTTTAGGATTCTCGAAGTAAATTCATTTTTCGTCCCCAGTCACAATCCAAAGCAAAAGCATCCCTCTTTTGCGTCTGGCAAGCAAGATTTCGCATGTGTTTCCTGGCCCAATTTTCATGCTTCTTGTCGCTCAGATCGAAATCGCCATTTTTGAACCAACGGAACCAGTTTCAGGACGTTGTTTCCATTGGCGTCGTAGGCCTCCACAAGTATTCGACGCGATTCAGCGGCGGATTTCTTCAAATTGAAGCAAAAAAGTAGAGCTACCCGCAAATGTTCTTTTCCGGGAACAAAACTGGACGTAGTTATTGAAGAAAAAAATATGTTTTTGGATGAAATTGCTGATGATATGGACTGACAATTGTTGACAAATGTCGTACTAAAAAAAAAATATGGCGTGCTCATAGTAGCTTCAAATGCTCACTGACGCCATCTGTGAGCAAACAACGGATTTAAACGTGTTCACCTGGTATATCATACAATGGAACCCACTATTTCAGGATGGCCGAGGGGTAGATCGCCTAGAGGCATGTGTCTTAGAAGAGTAGAGGAGGAGTGCAAGCTTTTCGAAGAATTGTGGAGTGAGTTAAGGATATTGCCGAAAACCAATAGCCATGGTGCGTATGTTTAGTCGGCGCGGTATGTCCCACATAGAGGTTTACGACAACTATCCAAGAAAGGTTTTTAGTAGGTGACCCCTAGCAAGCGATTGCTATGTATACGTTTATCTAATAACACTAGAATTTTGACCAGAAAAATTTGGACATTTTCCGAGTCAACGCCGGGATCCGTTTGATTTCAAAAAATTGTCGAATTTCTTCCTGAGTAGATTTGTGTAGTTTCCTTCCGTGCTCCACTTACTTTAAGCGCAAATCATCTGAAATCGTGAAGATAGTTGCTATGTCATAAAACGCAAAAGTCAACAATGATGGGGAAGAAAACATTTTGTCATCAAGAGAAGTTCGTTATTATTCTGGCGTCTAAAACCTACCAAAAAAATACATATCTTCACTTTATGCAGCTTAATCCTGGTTAACATATAATGTAGATGTCAATTTCCTAACAACTGATCCATCGGGCATGCCTTTATTCTGATATCTACACGTACCCAAGCATTAATGATGGATGGCCCAGAGAAGTCGAAATAGTCTTCTGTTTGACTAATTAACTAACAGCCAAGTTTCTCAATAATTCTGATGTTGATGACTGTCCAGTCTGGAATCCCGCGAAACTCAAGAGGCCGGTGATTGATTTCTTACGTGAACATTCGTTTTCTGCTAAGAACCATTCCTTCAGGAAACTTGAAAACCAATCAAAATATGATAATTTCAACCTTTCTTGAACACTTCATCTCTGGAAACGAAACCCTTTTTTACGGGCTAACCATTGACCAGAGTGCCGCCAAACCATTTAATATTCATTAAAATTAATGAAGGGAATGTTTCAATCATCTCCTTACATACCGGCCAAAGGATCATCATGCTAAGTTGGCGCTTTCCTGTACCTCATTCCTCCCTTATTTATTGTTCGGTTATTAATTATTGTCAGAGAAACAAAAAGGTAACTAGTCAGCCGGCGTGCTAGTGGCGAATGATACACCGAAACGACTGCGTTAAGATGTAAAATTCTTGAAGGCCTGCTTTTCACAGTAATATCCACGTAGTGTAGAAACACACTACATATGTCTGTGGCTAATAGAGCAAACTGAACTCCTTTAAAGGTGTCTATCTGATGAGAAAATTGCGATTTTAAAAGAAGACAATTCCATTTGTCCACCGAAGTTAATCCAGGGCTTCTCCCTGCAGAAACCTCTAACGAACATACTTCTTCATTTTTGGCAACCACCCTGTTTTTCAGTATATTTTTCTGGACGACCCTGCTGAAGAGTTGACGCCAGTTTGACTCTCGCTAAGATGAGTGAGTTTGTGCTTTATTTTTACTTTATTTGCTAGCCAGCTCCAACGAGCGGTGGTAATCGATCAACATCTCTAAAATATTAAGACATTTGCATTTAAATTGATTGGCAATGTCAAATGACCGAAAATGACATCATCAACGCTAACTTTTCAAAGCAACAAGTTGCCAAAACCAACGCAAAAATATTAAATGCTTGTAATAAAATATCATGATCTCGTGGACATTTCCGAGCAAACAACAATAATCGCAATAATGAGCCATGACGAATGTGTTTAATCTGACTTTATGATGTCGAAATTGGGCCCCTCAAAACACAGTCACCATTACCGTCACCGTCATATTTCACCTGGTCTGACCGTTTATTAGATTCGTGATTAATGTCTAAATGCAAATGTTTCAATCGAATCGCAATCTGCTCCGTGGTGATGCTACACTTTGATAAAGTTAATGTGCCACCAAGATGCTGCGTGGGTCGATCCATTCCCATATCGGGCTCCATATTACATGCTTTTTGTGCGGAAATATTATGAGGATTAAATCAGTTTAAAAGGTGAGGGAGTCTGCGTATGGAAGCATATTTAGGCAGATACATGGACAATTATCAAGAAATTTAAATTTAATCAGGGTTTATTGCTGACGGCCTGAGATAGGTATGTGCGTCATTTTTTACAAGGATTGTCCCAAAAATTCCTGTGATTTTCTGTGCACTACAGTGTAAACAAATCATACATTTTAAACCTGCGATCACCCTCTACTAATTGCACCATCTGATTAGTATTCTAATGATCTCAAACTGTAAACGTCTAATGTGCCTAAACATCATTTCATAGTATATCAAACACATGTCAATCTGGGTCGCATTGAAACATAATTATCCAATGCAGACCGCTATTCCCTCAGGGGTCGTCAGCAATCTTTAACGGGTCGCTTACGTAACGGGGTGTGACGTCCCCGAAGTGCCCGAATAAGTAGTTCTGACCCCCTAGGTAACAGTATACCTGCGTCCTAGGTAGTAGCCTCGAGAAAGCTTCACGATGAAGAGCGAACTGCGAATGACCGGTTTACATCGGGACACACTGGAAGTCTCCGGAGAAGTCGGCAACTCTCTGGCGACGTCGATGGGGTGATGTGAGCCTAGTTCTGCCAACGTGGTAGTTGTGACGTGTATCAGGAACCAACCCCTTCGAGACCCTAGTCGGATAGTGTGAACCGGTGTTAGTTGACGGCGTTGCCCCGACCGGCGCTGATTCATCCATGAATTCCGGGATCAGCTAAGCATAGGTCTGGCCCCAGGGAGCTGGGGTAGGGGCTGTGTCCCCGAGCTGTTCCTGACTATTGCGGCCTGAACCCTAGCACACGATGCGCTGGTGAGTTTTCCATGGAGAATACACTAAATTAATAAAAAAAATCGACGAAACAACAGGGAAGGAGGAAGAGCTAGTGTGTTTGGACGCAGCGTAAAAATGCGTCGTTCATCGCAGTGATCAGCGAAAGAGGCAACGAAGGCTGACACGCCCGATGTGACACCGGGGACGCCCAAATAAAGAGGAACCCTTATCAAGTGGCGTGATTGACCGTGCGAAGATGGCAACTCCAATACCTTGTAGTGCTCCTCCGCTAGCCCTAAGCAGATTGATTCGGGCTCAAACCGAGTGCAAGCGCAGTTGACCATGCTAGCTAGAGCCGAAGAGGAAAGGCTCATCAGGAAATGTGCAGAAGTGGTGAAGCGGATGCGGTCGGTAACGTTCCTCCCGAGGAACGTCAGCAAAGGCGTCAAAAACAGGCTGATGGAACTGGAGGAACTATTGGACCGCATCTCCTTTTATAGACGAACGCGGAGAGCAGCGGAAGACGATTGGAGAGCAGAAATAGCCGCACGCCTGAAGAAGACTTTATCGAAGTAGTTTCCAGAGCCCAAAAAATAAAGGAAAAAAATAAACAACTGACTACGCCGCCAGAGACCCGTCTGTCCAAAGACAAGGAGGCTGCAAACCAAAAGCCAGGAGCAGAAGAGACGAGGAAACGAAGAAGGACTAGACCGTCGGCACTGCTCATTAAGGCAAGACATTTGCGGAAGTCCTTAGTGAAATCTGATACAAGATGAAACCCGAAGGCAAAGGGATTATCTGAAAGACCTCTCCCTGTTCTATGAGACGCTAGAAGGCTACATGAATGAAAATCACGTCGGGAGTAGCAAAGTGATCCATCCTAGGGCCGGACCTCTGGAACGCTTCCTACGATAGTCTACTGAGACCCGGTATGCCCGAAGAGTCGCGCCTGGTCGGTTATGTAGACGACTTTGCGGCACTTGTTGCCGGACGCACTGTTAAACAGGTGCAAAGCAGACTTGGCATATTGATGCAACGGGTAAGCGGATGACTGCTCGCCGTTTTAGTCTTGCGCTGGAGAAAACCGAAGTACTCATCTTGACCAGAAGGAGAATCCCGACCCTGCGTCCCATGTCGATCAGCGAGTTGACTGTAGAGTCAAAACCATCAGTTAAACACCTTGGTTTAAAGCTCAACTCGAAGATGAACTTATTCGAGCAAATCAAAGCAGCAGCGGACAGGGCTGCAGCTGGAGTTTCTTCCTTGAGTCGACTAATGGCGAATTTTAGGGGCCCTATATCTACTAGGAGACGTATCCGCAGTCGATTCTGCTCTATGACACGGAGGTATGGGCTGATGCCCTTGACAAGGAGGTGCATCGTAAGCAGCTTGCTCAAGTGCAGAGACGGGGAGCTTTGCGAATGGCGTCTGCTTATCGCACTGTCTCCGAACCGGCCATGATGGTGATCGCGGGAGTGATCCCTCCTTGCTAAGGAGATCAAAGCTATCTACCGCCGTAAGGGCGAGAGCTTAAGAGAGGTGATTGCCCGTAGAGAGCGTCAATGCACCCTTACCGAGATGAGATTGATTACTTCCTTACCCAACTTCGAAGTGGGCATGGAGCTTTTCAGTCTTACCTACACAGAATTGGGAAGGCGCGATCTCCTGATTGTGTGTTCTGCAATGGAGTGGCGGATGACACTGAACACACCCTTTTCTCTTGCTCTCTCCAGACAACATTGTCACAGAGATGCTGAACTGCGCAGCAGCTGGAATCGTTTTGCATATTATTTTAGGGCTCTTCTTATTGCAAAGAAGATTGAACTCAACCGGCGAAGGAAACGGATGGTAAGGGGTTCTCTGAACCCCGCCCCTCCCGTTGGTGAAAGGGATTCCCTGACTTGAAGGCTCCCAAAGCCGGGAGAGCGGGAGGGCTAGCCCAAAGTAATGTGCCAAACGGTTCCAGGCTAGTTTTCTGATGACAGGGAGGTGTTTAATTGGTAGTCCGACTGCGTGTTGTTGCGGGAGTCCAACACTCTGTCCGTAAACGCATTGACTCCCCCCCCACCCAAAAAAATACAGACCACTATACAAGCACCAAGAGAACAAGACACAAGCGGCTAACTGAACCCCATTCCCCTAAAAAATACTTCACATCACAGAGACAACCCAAGGCTGGTGTACCTCAAATATTAGATGGATAGATAAATAGAGCAACATCAAATAGAGTGTAAATGTGAACTCTGTGGGGTTTGTTTGGTCCAGGGCTAACTTCCAGCTGACGCGGGGCTAAATTTTGGATGTGAAAATCCTGAAGTGAAAAGAACAGACGTGCCATTATAGAAGCCCTTTTGTTAGAAGAGAAATTTGCGCTTGCGGATGGACAGCTACGACCACAGGCTAAACATCAAGCAAACGAATTGGAAGAAATTCCAGAGAAAATGTATATTGTCGGAAATTCCTGCTTCCTGATGGGATGATTAGGCAGCGACGGTGCAACCGTACCTATTGACAGGCACCTGAAGAGTAAGCGCACTCATCAAATTTGATAAATCCGACACTGAAAAAGTCGACCTCAACATCAAATCTCGAAACAACATGTAAGGAAGTGAAACTTATTAGATGAGCTCGAATCCGTTTTTATACCTGCGCGTAAAACCATCCTCCAGTATTTCATAAGCGAGTTATACTCCTGCCAACCGCAAAATTAAAGGCACCACTTACAAAATAACAAGTCACCTTTACACAGATAAACATCTTATTCATGCTAAATGAATCTTTGGCATAATTTGCCTGTGGACTACAACAGAAAATTGCCACACTAGACGCAAAAGTTAAAGATCCTTGCGGTAGATCCAGGACACAACACAACAAAAATATCTCAGCTTTAACCAGAAAATTCAGAACCAACATCAGGCTCTTCTGAAGCTAAGAAGGACAGCCACCAGTGTCGGCTAACAATTGTTAACCAGTACAGTTGAGTTGAGGCTTAAGAGTACACTCAAAGTCTTCCCTGCTTGTTATAAAATGCTACTAAAAGAGAAATAGAAATCGTTGACCCGCAACCTGGAAATTTTGAAACTTTATTACTACGCCGAACACCTTTGGCTATCGAAAACGGACTATGATTGATTTCTGGAATAGACGCACGCCGCTCGACAATGGTAGCGAGGGTCCCCAGATTGCTCGCTTTCTTCAGTTCGAGCGAGAATTCCAACGATATAAGCTGGAGATTCTGGACCTAAGCGAAGTAAAATGGTGGAGCTCTGAAAAGTACTAATCTCCTTTTTGCAGCAATGTACTTTTGTACTCTGAAAAGCCAAAGAGTACCAGAAGCGAAGCCGGTGTCGGGTTGGTTCTGACGGCTACGGCAAGGCGCACTCTCTTGACCTAAGGACCGGCGTTTGACAGACTTCCCACTGCAGGATTCCTGTCCACATTAAGTAACATCACAATTGTACAATCCTGTGCACCAACGGAGACTTCAAATATAGTAGAGGAGGATGCTTTCTACGGGCAATCACTCGAAGTTCAGGGGAGGCTTCCGGAAGGGGACATTGCCATAGGGTCAGTTGGGTGTCAGCTGGCCAACATCGTACGAGCAATCAGATCGACAAATAGATTTAGGAACTGTCTTCTGGATGTACGTAATAAGAGAAGCGGCGACTTCGACCGAAGGCCGCTTGCGTTCGCTCGCGTCTTGCGTCAGTGAATTCTCGCTGATATGATCCCGCTGTCTCTGCACAGTGGCAAAGCTATCTTCCTGACCTGACGGCAGATATGCTGATGAACGGAAAGGGTTAAAGGCTCTATTGATCGCTGCCGTTGGTGGCGTGTATGACGCGTTCGAACTCCGATAGCAGGCGGAGCCCCGATAAATTCAACGTAGTGTGCGCGTGACAAGAGAGATTTTGCTATTTGGCTGGTCAGGGAAGTGGAAGATACCGCAGAGTGCAATAATTTCAGAACCGTATACCGCATCACGAAAGAGTTTGCATGGGGTCGCAAATCTCTCGATGGTCCTGTGATGGTCAACTTCTCATCCACGATAACAAACAACTGAAGAGGTGGACAGAACCATGGTTCTTAATTTAATTGATCACATCCGCTGAAGTTCCTCCACTTGTTCACGAACTATACCTCCAAACCGCTGAGCTTTACTGTCTCCCCGTTATTTATCAATGTACCTGCAGTTACTGCAGATCTGCTACTTCCACTCGTACGATAATCTTTCCGGTCCGGATCTTGCTGAAATGACCACATAAACACCCTACGGATCATTTTGGAACAGTACGCGGAGCTTAGAACTTCGTTGGACCTGCTCTTCATCAACTTCGAGAGTGGATCTGGAGTGCTCTACACAGGAGGGCCATTCCGAAGAAACTAAACAAAGAAGAAGCAAAGCGACATATAATGGGACAAAATGTTACGTGCAGCACCAAGGTAAAATCTCACTGGACTTTGGGAGCCTAAGCGGATGTCGCCAGGGCGTTATCGGTGACTTTATCCATGCTGCCTTATCCTGAGGACGTCAAGGATTTCAATGGGCTATGACATCTTTCCTCAAGCAGCTCGGCTACATTGGTGGCACCTGCGTGCTGCCTCACCAGGTCATGCACCATTTAAAAGAGAGCATAAATCGAAAATTCAGCTTCTTGCGTTGTTGAACCATTGCTATCAGCCTAAACATCACTTTGTAATGATGAATAAAATTTAGGATTTTGAGTTTGTTCTTCGCAGCACCGGTATTTTTGAGGACTCCTTTGCTAGCATGTCAAGGTGTAATGTAAGGTGGGTTCATAACACCAGATTCCCTGTATTTTTTTTCTCGATACCTACATTCTGCAAACTATTTTATATATTTTTTTATCTTTGAAGAAATTAGATTTTTTTATTCACCATGGCTTTTACAATAAACAACTGTAAACTCGAGACTCTCATTCATACTTAGTGAAACATTCTTATTATTTATGATATTGAGAAACCACTGAACCAGACAGAAGAAAATAACAAAAACTGGGAAAAGAACTAGAGAACCACAGAAATGAGAAGCTTCGTCGTTCATATTCATTTTTTTAGGTGACAAAGAAATTAAAAGCTTTCTCGGTCCAAATCCACGAACTCAATTTAACAGTAGTAGATAATCCAATAAAAACTACAAAACAAATCCTCATAAAATATGTATATTCGCCCACACAGATTCTAATAGAATTTTAATCAGCGCTTTGATAGCTCTCACCCATTTTGTTGATTTCTCGAGAAATTCTAAATCATTCAATTATAATTTGAACATGTAAAACATGTCGAATGTAAGACAACAGTTAGTGTGCACGTTATGTTGTTTTCATGATTACTTTCAACAAACCATTGGCCTCTTCTGCTCTCTCGGTTTACGACTGCAAAGATGAATCGTTAATGTCACAAAATAACTAATAATATCTGTCTTGTCTACTATCTTCCCATATAGTGACGGGAATACTTCATACCAAAGCTACTGAATAAATTTTATAATCAGAATGGCACGAATTTATGACTCATCACATTCATACAACTCATCTTGATGAAATTGATGGTGAAGTGGCATGAATAGATACAGGGTGTCACCGTTTTGTTGATTTGTGGGGTAAATAGTAAATAGATGTCAAGAGTAATAAAATTATCGATGCATCATTGATATTGATGTGAACATACAATTTGAATTTTGAAACAATAAGGGTAAGTTAAGGTTTTTTCATCTTGTTTAGAATTACAAGGACGTCCAAGGAAACAAAAAAAAATATTTCTTCTGCGTACTCATAACTGGCACTACAACCTCTAAAAGAAGTAAAATTTTTATATTATCCAAAAATCTCATTTTTCCGTCAGCAAATCTAAAGAACTTAGTATCACTTACGTAACATATGCGCTTGTACATCGTTTGGTAAAAAGAACCAAGGGTTCATTTCCCTTAAAAATAAAAGGTTAAATGGATTTCCCTCACGAAAATTCCTTTTGGTATGGCTTGAGTTAGGAGCTACTTTGTTAGGCAAGAGTTGAATAAAATTAAACAGGTTTTGAAAAGTAATTCCTTTATTGACTTAAAAGTTTCTGGTAAGTTAGACATATACCACATTTCGGGAACCAACTAAGAATAAAACCCCCTTTAGAAATGGAATTTACGGTATTTGTCTTTCTTACCAAAAACTTTTTAGCCAATACAGGAACTAATTTTTAGAACCCGTTTAATTTCCTTTTGTTATATCTACGTAGTTAGATTATGCTGCGTTGATGATGTTCCTTCCAATTTTCTTTAAAGGGAATATCTGATTGTATATAATATAGTAATGGTGGCTCCCCACCATGTAGAAACATGTAGGTTTAGTAAAATAGTTTAACCAGAATTTATTATTAAGTGTCTGATCAAACTACCGTCGTTCCTGCTGTTTAGATGACCTTACCATCGAATCAAACCCCGGCCCTCCCGAGTACATCTCCTCCAACTGCCTCGGCTTAGCGACCACGTTCTCCAATTGAACACGCAGATTTCTCCGCCAAGTGTTTCATTTCCAGGCGCAGTTTTTCGTATTTGTTCACTACCGCCCAGACCCTAGTCTCGCCTTATAGTAACAAAAATCCACCCTCTAGGCAACTCTGTTCTCACTCTTCGTAGCAGAAATCCCAAACCCTCGTGGATTTAATCCAGCCAGAGTCCTGTAACATGTCGACATAACTTGTAGTGAGCATAGTGGGCACGCGATAAAACTCGCCTGAATTCATATCACAACAAATTCTACCATTACTACCATTTACCAAGTTAAAAATAGTACTCAGCCCACAAAAAAGCCAACCAATTATCTTTGAAGTAAACATGAAGATGACACCAAAAAAGGTTATATCCTTAGAAAATTAACCCCTAAATTTGTTCCTCACTTAGTTCAACCTTATCCTCAAAGCAGTTCATGTTCAGAACAGGGAGATCCACAGTGGATGCTATTATGGAAGTCGTACATGCGGTTCATCGAGCCGAGGCACTCTGCCGCTGATCTCGACGGATAGTGCTCCTCATAACGCTTGATATCAGAAATGCCTTCAATTCCGTAAGATAGACAGATTGCTAGGCACATTAGAAAACTCATTCCACGTGATAAGCTATCTCTTGCGGATATTGAGGGATTATCTGAAAGACCGCTCCCTGCTCTATGGGACGCAAGAGGGCCAGAGGAGGATGGAAATCACGAGTAACATAGGGATACATCCTAGGGCCGGACCTCTGGAACGCTTCCTATGATAGTCTGCTGAGGTTTCGATATGCTCGAAAAGTCGCGCCTGGTCGGGTATGCAAACGACGTTGCGGCACTTGCTGCCGGACGCACTATTCAACAGCAAACTTGGCATATTGATGTGACGGATAAGCGGATGGATGTCTGCTCACGGATTCAGCCTTGCACTGGAAAAAGCCGAAGTGGTCATTTTGACCAGAAGGATACTATATGCGTCCCATATCGATCGGTGAGTTGACTACACAGCCAAAACTAACGGTTAAATACCTTGGTTTAATGTTTGACTCGAAAATGAGTTTCTTCGAGCAAATCAAAGCAGCAGCGGACAGGGATGCAGCTCGATTCACGGTCTCCAGTCGGCTAGTCGAGAATGTTGAGGAGCCCTCTATCTACTAGGAGACGTCTCCTTATGGGAGCAACGCAGACGGTTCTGCTCTATGGCGCAAAGTGCAGAAGCGGAGAGCTTTGCGAGTGGCGTCTACTTATCATGCTGTCTCCGAACCGGCCGTGATAGTGACCGTGGGAGTGATCCCCGTTGACTTGGACACGACTGGCAAGAAAATTCAATTGATTTTTTACAACCTGTCAGCTCTCCTGCCGAATAGTTTTCCATAGTTCCAATTATATTTCATCACTATCAACCGCGCAACAGCCGTTATCCGGTTGAGATCTGCCCTCGTAAAGAACTCCAGACATACCAGTCTTGTGCCCCAAAAATGATTTGGCAACAACCAGTCGATGGAAAAGGGCCAAACATTCTTCGGAGGATTCTTCTCTCGAACGCGGGTATGAGTTAAATATTTTCGATGCTACCAACCGAGAAATACCCGAGAACTGACAAGACAGATCTTCTCGTACAGTAAAAGCGTAAAAGCTTTACGGCGTTTCGAGCGGCACAGTTTCTGTAAACGGAAATAGACCTTGTTGGCTCTCAAAATCCATGTCAAATCTCTAATAGCCGCTATCAAATGTGATTTTTGACCCTAGCTAGAAGAAATTATCAACGGTTTCAAAATTATCGTTCCAGCTTGACCGGTGCTGTTTGATGTTGCTTTTTCTTTCATTTTTGTGCTGACATTGCCACCTCTTGCCTTCATTGATGTGCAGGCCAGGATCGAATATATATAATGTTTCTCGCTTTAATGATTCACTTTTTCCAATGCCTGATTAAAAAGGAGGCATTACGTCATTTCTTTGTGTTAGACCGGTGATGATGGTGAACGGTCTTGGAGTAACTCTGCTGCTTTCATCTTGCCTCGCACATTGGTCTGGGTCAGTCTAATCAGTCCTATCAATGCCGTCGGGATACTGAATTCTCTCATTGACATGGCCAGTTTTACCTTGGTTATCATTAGTCGCCTAGAAGGCAATGAAAAGATGGCACAACTGGTGGCCATATTCCAACATTTATTCCATCACTTGCCGCAGAGAGAAAATCTGATCTGTTGCTAATTTTCCTGGAGTGGAGCCTCTTTATTACGGGCGTATTCGGATTTATGAGTAGGGCAAATAATGCTTCGTTGCCATCATCAGGTATTGGCGGCTTCGCCGTAAAAACCTTTGGATATAAGATAACGAATCACTAGGTGTTCAGTTGAAATTCCATGAGCGCCTGGTGACTTTTGATTCTTAAGCCGATGAATTGTACGGACTGTTTCCTACGTATTGGCAGCATTTGTCCAGCGCCATCAGCGAAACCTCCAACCAACCGATACTCTTCATCAATTCATCAAAATACTCAACCCATCAGTCTAATAGGCCCAAACGGTCGGAAATCAGATCTCCCTCTTTATCTCGGCAGGATAAGCATCGAGATGTATGGCTTCATCTTGCTGACTTCTTAATAAAACTTCAGCGTCTGGTGTAGTTGTTCCCTATACATCTCGAGCTTGCAGATGGTTCCGTTATCTGCCTGTGAAGTCTGTTCGTCACTCAACGAAGTTCGTACCTGCGCGTGCCCGCATTCTTCGAGGTTATAGCATTGTCCGGTATGCAGTATTCTTCTATTCTATTGCCAGCTTTCATCCGTCTTGAACCAGCGGTCCCGTACTTTTTTGCAACGGAGAGCTGGTCTTTGTATGTTGATATTGCTCCCTAGATGATTGTGAAGATCATCTGTCGTTTTCCAGGTCTTCTGTTAGTCGCGGGGTTTACGGCATCCGTTTAGATTTTACGAAGGACTTTGTTATGCATGGCTTTGGTGTTTAGTTTCACCTGATTCTCAGAGGGAATTCGCGGTGGTGTTTTTATTCGAGCCCGTGTATCCTTCTCCGACACCGCAGTTTCCTCTTTAGGGGTGGGAACGTTGATGAAGCTTATATTTCGGAATTTCCCTCCCAAGCGCAATAACTGCAGGTTTTTAGTATTTTTATGTAACTAGAAAACTTGCCTATAAGGAAGTGAAGTGTCGAAATGGACCCTCTAACAGTTCCGAGCCTGACTAGCACAGATACATGCAGGCACATGTCAATCATCATCTGAACTTATATGATGACAGAAAGCCAGTTTTCGCCACTTTTTCCTTTTTAGGATCGCTATGTATTGCTCTCTTCATTTATGGCCACTACATGTCTCGATTCATTTGTTTCACGGTACTGAATGCTGTCCACACCTTCTTCATTGTTCCGCTCACGAGCGGAATCGGCTCATCGCGATCAGTCACACCATTTTGTTCTGTCAAACCCCTGGTCTGATTGCAGTCGCATGGCTTTTAAATCCCCAGCTAGCGTATCAAGCCACCGTTGTTTTGGCTAGCCTTTTCGTCGCTTATCGACTTCGATGTTCAGACCAATCTTAGCGAGTGAATTCTCGTTAGCGCGAGTTACGTGACCATACCATCGAAGACGCCTCTCGCAATTTCTTGTTCAATGCAATATCTTAGTCTCTATTGCCGCGAAACACCGTTCATTGTCTTTTATAGTCGGCCAACACCTAGAATCATAGGGGCGACAGGACGGACAACACTGCAGTAAAGAACGAAAAAGTTGACTGACGGTTTCGTCCAGGGCAGAGCCAACTCATCAGACGCTGCCTCACCTCTGCCCTGGAAGCAGCGTGACCAAAAGTAACGATAGATGGTAATCGCTCCATTTAAAAATAATCGCAAACACGTAATGGGTACGAATTACATTCAAGTGGAATCCGTCATAAATCCCGATCTAAATCATGCCGAAGCAAATTTTTGTTGATGATGCTGGGAGTCCTGAGTCCAAACCCACTTATTGCGGGGCCAGGCCACTTGGGAAGCAACTTACTTCCTCTTTTGTAGTCCACGGGCTCCTCTTTTTTAGGTTAAACACCCAAGTTTTCAGAAAAGAATGTGTGGTGAGTTGCCTCTGCCCTGGACGAAACCGTCAGTCAACTTTTTAGCTCCTTTTTGAAATCTTGTGTGTTTAACACAAAAAAGAGGAGTTCATGGACTGCAAAAGAGGAAGTAAGTTGCTTCCCAAGTGGCCCGGTCCGTCAAGTGGGTGCGGACTCAGAACTCCCAGCATCCTCAACAAAAAATTTACTGCAGTAAATTTTAGATTCGAGACGTTCGTTGATACGTCGACCACGGCGAACACCAGCTGTGGGAGGCAGGTTCCACAAATGTGTAAAGCGATTTCATAACACCATTCTCATTGGCTAACGTTGACATAATTATATATTGAGATATTTACATCACTCAGTTCTGGGTAGGTCACTCCCCCCTGTGTATCATGGGGATCGGTCGACAAAAATTCTCTTTTATTCAAAATCAATCTGAGATCTGTGTTGCATGGGGCGGCCATTTCATTTTTGAAAAAGTTGCTTGAGATCAGCTTTGCTGTGGGACGCCAAGAAAGCATCATCTCTCCTATTTAGCTCTTCGTTAAAAATCATTAGTATTAGGCCAATATTCATGGATGTCAAAACGCGAGAAAGCGAAAGTCTAGACCTCTTAGATAATAATACAACTCACTTTTTATGGCTGCGCCCACTCAGTTGCATAAAGAGAGCGTTGACACAGAAAAGCCTCACCTGGATATCATTGTTGATATATTGGTACCACCATATAGAGAAACAGCTCTTCATGAGCAACAGCCTCATATTTTTCCCATCAAAATACCACACTCCAGCCGATTAGAAGTCTAAGTTTTCCTGGTGTAATATTCAGATTCCGCCCAAACAACCTGACATGATGATTTGATGGAACATCAAATGTCGTCAGTAAAGGACGGCAGACATCACTGAACATACAAAAAAAAGTATCAGTTTGTGAATACAACCTTGACAGACTTTACCTCAGGTTTCAACCTACAATGTTGTCAATATTCTTCCCTTTCAATTGCACGTAAATTTCCCATTTCTGCCCTAGTGTATTTTTTCACCAATCTAACTTTTGAGGCCTCTTTCTTATAAAGAGAGGCCCCACCATCACTTTTTTTTCAAATTTATGGTTAAAGTGGTTTCCGATGGGCCTTTAATTTACATGTATGTTTCGAAACATTTCACTCCCCTTTTGCAGCTCATGCAGAAATCAACTCATGTTTAGGAAAATACTAATCGAGACCTTTCATATGATACCACAGATAACTATATGCGGCTCCTGAAATGCAACATAAAATTCTCGCATTCACTATGTGCGTGGGTAAGAAGATTATATACCGGAGATTCAACTCTCGGCTCATTGCTTGGATTTGTATGATGGAAGGAAAGCATTGCACATATTCAACGCTCATCAATTACTTGCACGTGAAAAATTTCGCGCAAACCAATATACTGGCATAGCCTGACTTTTTTTATTTGTATTTTTTTGTTATTGAAAGCTTTAAAAAGGAATATTCGGGGATTTTGCGTAGCCTCCGACTCTTTCCTAACACGATCTACATTTTTAGGTTTTTCTGAAGAGAATATAAAAATTTAATGGTGGAACAGAAAAGGAATAATCCTTTTTATATTTTACTTTTCAAGGAGGAATTCCCATGATCCTTATCTCCCAGCTATGGCAGAAAGTAATATCAACTCTTTGCGGGTACCCTGTGACAAATCCACATCCGTGCATATGGCCTTTGGTAGATGTACACATCTGTATAATTGTTAAAGACGTAATGTCTTGGACAAGCTGATTTAAATTCATACATGCGGTCGTTTTAACTAAACAACTGTGAAACCATTTGTTTATTAGCATACGTGAGTAAAATGCCACTAGATGACTGCGCCAGAGGAACTGCTTGCCAGTGTCCAGTGTCCGAGCACAAGTTCAACACCGCCATTAACAGGTAGCTCTTATGATTGACCACGTTGGTTTATGGCGCTAATTAATTGTCGGCCAGGATTTTATGTTGGCCTCAAATCCCGTAAAATTCTCCTATAATCGTAAAACAATCTGCTTGGGAATTTCAACTCACCTTTCATCGTTAAACTGCAACGCTCAACAAATTGACGAACGCACCTTCCAAATCGACTAGAAATCTGCGTAAAAGGAACAAACCCATCGTCGTATGTAATTATTTTCAAGCAGGAGAAACACATCAACTCGCAAAAGATATTACCCAAAGACAACGCCTGAATTTCAAGTAATTTACTAGGAAAAGAAAAGATATTTGATGTTGGCATCTTTGGCAATTTCGACTGCTTTAAATACGGGCGAGGGCATTAACGCATTATTTTATTGTGCGGAGCGCATATATGGAGGTAAATGTTAACAGCTTCGGTGTTGTCAATCGAGATGGTTTAAAAAAGACCACTTTGACCTCATGGAGAAGTTTCGAGTCCACTTCTTTCCTAATTCTTCAAAAAATGTCCTTCAAGGATGTGGTGGTTATACCAAGTAATAGATATGGTCTCAAAAGCAATTCTCTAAACAACCTCCCTTAAGTCTAACAAAATTTTCGAGATAGCTTTCGTGTTGTGACAACCATCAACTGCAGTAACAAGAAACTGATAAGAAGCCGGTAAGACCACCTCAGCCTATACATCTGCCGCTACCTTAAACCAAGGTGCGCTAATCGGGCAAGCCCCAACCCAAAGAAATTGGGTGTGCAACGAATTAACCGACGCTAATTTGCTGTTCGCGTTCAGTTATTAATTGTTTTCTTGGCGGATTCACTGGAAAGTCTTTTTATTTAATTGATTGCCATTATGCGCTCGGATACATTTGTGAATTGAATATTAATCCGTTGTGTTGAAATGCACGAGACAGAAATCCACTTAGCCAAGGAGGACGCCGAAGAAGTGCTGCTTGTGCAAAATTAAAACACCTTGGATACCAGCTACGTTCTTTGCGGTACACTTGGGCACTTGTAGCATAATAAAATAATAGAAAAAAGACATTATGTCATTGCTATTAAAGGATTGCGTCCAGAACTGAGCATAATCACTAATGATAACTAATGGCGTTTAGTTTAACATATGGGCACACCTTTCCGATGATTCATTTGATGCAAAATTGCATATGAATGAAAAATTGCGGGGATTTTCATTCATAAAAGCATGCAGGCATTTGAGAATTCCGCTTCTTAGTTTGCCATACTAATGAGTTCACATGATAGCCCTTTCTGCCCTTTGTTGGTTGAGGAAGGGCGCTTGAAGCCCCTTGTCATCATACTACAAACCGTTGTAGGCAATACTTAATTTTCACATCTCTTGACCATCACGATGGGTTAGGTTTGTGAAAGAAGCCGCCTTGATAGAATGGTAGACGCAATTTATATTTATAATTGCCTCACGGCGGCAGCCTCTACTTAGATTCCAACAAGGTGGAGTCAGAACGGGAAGTAAAGTAAGTCAACCGCTAAGTGAGCTTTCTGACAACTGTGCTCAGTAATATCCTAAGAAGTTGAACCCAGAATAATTTTACTAAATAACTTCAAAGAATTGGTAAAGCGAAGAATGACGGCGTAGGTCAGGACGCTAGGCAAATGCTTCAGTCATCGAATTTTTGGACATCACCGGAAGGCCGAGATGATTGGAGTTCCTCAGTAAGGCAAACCTAGATCGTACACCTGATTGTGCGTTGTCAACCACGAGGACAGGCCTATCAAACAAACCGAAACTGTTGGAATCTTCTCAACGTCCAAGTCTGACAGCCCCCCGACAGTAGTCCCTGCACTTAACAGAAGTAGTAAGTTGCTTCTCGAACAAGGGCGGCCACCATTAAGTGGATGGCGGACTCAGGACAACTCATTCCAGAACAAAATTTTCATTACATTTCCTCGGGCCAGGCCTATTCAGGGTAGTACCATAACCTCGAAGTTTAGGGAGCCTCAGCTACCTTGGCATCTCTTCTATTCATCTGTCTATTTTTTGCCTTAAAAATGCTTTGAGTGACATCCTTCTGCAGAAGAAAAAGATTTGACAGACTTACCTTACAACAAATGCAGTCGGCCGACCGTGAGTTCCCGATTGTATGCAGGTAAGACTGAAAAGCACCTGGGTTAGGTAATAGTTAACTTCACAGATTGAATCACGGCGCACGTTTTTAATGAGATGCGCAACCCATCTATTCCTGGATTCTCTCTCACAAGGTTGCTGTCATTCGTAAAGGCTGCGGGCTCTCTGTTCACAAACGACGACGTTCTTATTTTCCTTACCTTTTCTGAGGTATATAAACTTCCGCTCAGCACCAGGGAGAGCAACCGGGATAACTTCTGATGTCATCAATACTACTGGTTCCAAAACGGTACAATAGCGGATACTTTCTTACTGAGGGAGTCAGTTCGTACTTCGGAACCGTAAAAAAGGGCGGACTGAACCACACTCATTACGCCTATTGAATAAAGGATATCCAACATTGAACATCAGCAAACATTTTAGCCGCAGCCTTGTTTGCGATGTTACGCATTTGCTCGAAGAAACTCATCCTCGTGTCTATCGCGTCTATCGTTCACCAACCTGAATAGGGAGAACTGTGGGAACCCTTTCTTCATTCAGGAAAACAGCTTCGGTCTTCTCCAGATCTAAGGAGAATCCATATTCAGTTATCCATCTGTTATCTGACCCCATCACTATTCCCACTGCGCGCTGAGCATGCTCTACCGTGCTTGCGGTAACCAGCGCCGCAACATAATCCGCGTATCCGACCAGATGCGATTCACTATTCACTATGAAGAAAGACATAAGCCATCTCCGATATGACTTCATTTTGCGCTGTCCGTAATAGGTAGCCTGGAGGATTGAAAGAAATTTGTTTACCTCAAGCATGTGGTACCACCCCGCAGAATCAAAGGCATTTCTTACGTCTAAGATCAGAAAGGACAACACTCAGGAACAGTGGTGACTATGTACCTCAGGCAGTTTCACCGCTTGCACCACCTTCTCAGTTGCATCAATTGTAGATCGCCCCACTCTAAAACCCTATAGTTTTGGTGAGAAGTATCTCGCAGCACGTATTGCGCCAGTCAGTTTTGACTTGGTGAGCTTCTCACGCGGCTTGCCCACTGTATCCAACATATTGAAAGGACGGTATGCTGGCCGCATCTCGAGGTCGCAGTTTACCTTTGGTTATCAGCACAACCCTCGCAACCTTCCAGCAGTAAAGAAAAACACCAGCTGTCAAACATGCGTTAAATGTGCTGAGCAGCAATTTTAGTTTCTTTACAATAATGGGAATCGAATTTTTTGGCAATCAGCTTACACCCGAGATCGCATGACCCCTTGTAAACGTCGATGATTAGTTTCTGCCAACAGCGGGCTTTCTGCCTGTTGATTTCGGGGCGGATTTCCTTTTTCCTTCTTACATATTCTGCGGATTTAAAGGTCACCGCTTAAACACTCTGCAGTCTGTCGGCAGTTTCTTAGTAGACTGGGAACTTCAGCTGCCCACCACTGTTCAAGTAATTTCCCGCCTTGAGAATATTGAAAGGAGCCGCTTGTCAGTTCGAAAGAAATGTACTGATGATCGATCACTGGCCGTGAATTCTTCCAGTACCTTCTATTGTTTCGCCGGTAACACAAAGGCCTCGAGAAGCTGCTCCCATTCGAGGACTCTAGCGATATAGTCCATTTTTCTAATCTTGGCCTAGAATAGACCTATTCTGAAGCGGACGTAGATTCGTTCGATGTGAAGTAAACGCTGAAAAAAGCCACCGCTGCACAATGGACCCAAAAGAAGCCACCTCTTCCACCATGGGCTTGCACTCGTAAGATAACCGTATCTCTCACCCAGATAGTATCTGAACCAAATTTGCGACGTACAAAGATGGTGAGCTCCTATGTTACGCTTGCTGAAAAGCAATAAGCCAGCTCTTATTTCTTACCCCATCTGCTCCATCAGGTCGTGAGAACTTGCACTCCTAAGCATGTTTGCTTGCAGGAAGTTGATCATGGTGTTTGGTTTTTCAATTTGTGTAACTCTGCTTCTAAGATTTGGCACCGCCCAGAACCGGTTGCTCACATCTAAGTAATACCTTCCTCCTCTTAAGCTCGTCGTCAACAGATGTAATTCAATGCATGCATGGAGGTGCACAGTTCCAAACTTTTAATCGAATTTTAAATCAATATATATTACCGTTTCTGGAAAAAGCGGGCGCGACAGGCAGATAACATATCCGATACCCTCAACTGAAGAAGTTGCTCATTCTCCCCTTCTGCAATCATTTCCGACATTTGGAGCAATTCCACCTGTCAGCGCAACTGACGTCGAGGAGACAATAAAACGAATGAAATCGGGGGAAAGCCGCAACAACTGACGCCAATGCATCTGAGCTCTGGAAAGAGAAGAGCTGGGACCCATCACTGTGGCTCAATGAATTGTTTAATCGGGTTATTCAGGAAAGCAGAAGACAATCTGATTGGCAAGAAAGTACCACGGTTCCAATAGGGAAAAAAAAGGTAGTCCAGCAAAATGTTCAAATTACCGTCCGATCCGATTACTATCGCATACCATCAAGATTTTTGAACTCATTCTTGAAAACCGAATTCGCGAAACCGTTGAAATAACCACGAATCAAGCCGGATTTGTCAAGAGCTGTGGAACTACTGGCGCAATACACGCTACGCGGTTACTCATGGAGAAACACCGTGAAAAGCATCGCCCTCTTTACATTGCATTTCACACGAACTCACCTGGTATGCTCTACGACAACACTTAGTGCCAGAAGAACTCGTGGTTGGGTTCAATTGCTTTACCATAATGCGAAAAGTAAAAGTTCAAAGTTTGGTGGGTGTGTCGAAGCCGCTTCGTGTCTCTGTTGGTGTTCATCAAGGAAGCGCTCCCTCACCACTCCTCTTTGTTCTTGTTATGGACACCGTCACACGGGACATCCAATGTCCAGCGCCCCATACACTGCTTTATGCAGATGATGATGATGTTTCCCTAGCGTCCCATAGCAAAAATGATCTCGAGCAACTTGTCCAAAAATGGAATGATCGCCTCATGCAACACGGTCTCAGATTGAATATAAACAAAACTGAATTTTTTAAAACCGATCCCCATGAAACAGGTAGAATCACTGTCAGCAGCAGTGATCTGCCCAGAACTCAGAATCGCTATCAACCAATGGAGAACTGCGTTATAAAATTCCTTATTAACGCAACCTGAATGAAGTGACGTTCCACAACTGGTGTTCTTTGCGATCGACGTATCAACGAACGTCTCAAATGTAAAATTGATCGTAATGGCGTCCGTCTTATTGCTCTCTATGGTTCTGAGTGTTGGCTGACTATAAAAGACAATGAACAGCGTCTTGCGGTAATGGAGAAGAAGATGTTGAGTTGGACTAGTGGCGTGACATGGTTTGATCACATCCGACCGTCTTCGATGGTATGGTCATGAAACTCGCGCTAACGAGAATTCACTTGCCAAAATTGGTCTGAACATGGAAGTCGATGGTAAACGACCAAAAGGCTGGCCGAAAGAACGGTAGCTTGATACGCTGAATGGGGATTTAAAAGCCTCGAGGTTGCAACCATATCAGGCATTCGATAGATAAATAAATGGAGATAAATGGCGAAACCGACCACGACGAGTCGACCCCGCCAGTGAACGGGACAAAGACTGAAGAAAAAGAAGAAGATTAATGAACTAGAGCGACAGTCGAATCAAGGCATCGATATGTATACGGGTATAGAGGTTGGCTTTCTGCTTTGTGTCAATACAATGCTATTACGCTGCTAGCACATCCACCGTGTAATTAACGAATTTTTATGCATTTCACCTGTTTATAAAACAAACTCTTCTGAACCTTGATTATATACAAAACTCTGACTGACGAGCCTGTTCATCTGATATACATATAGTACTTTTTGTCCATTTTGTGACAAGTGGTATCCTTTACCTCATTCAAAATTCGAAACAATAGCCTGAAATCAAAGATCCAAACTAAAGGTAACAATCGCGAAGAGCACACTGAACCATAAGATAAAATATAGCTGGCCACTGATCCGACACAAATTGATAAAAAATTTGTAAGTTAACTGTAAAACTGTCGAAATCGCGTTACCAGGTTCGCGCCGAATTTGCTGAATTTCAAAGATACATATGTATGGAGGTAAGAACAACTTAAAGAATAAAAAGTGAAGGAAGTTTTTGTATAACTTCGATTTTCAGGGTAAAGTAAGAAACAGTAGTATCGATGGTTATGTTTTCAAATGTCTTTCGGAAAAAATACACCAATGCTATCTTATATAGATAATTTCTCCCACCTCTATGTCAATAGGGCCCCACCATGGAAGTTGGCAACTATATAATATTTTGCTTTGATACCTCATCCGAATGATCTGAATTCAAAGTGGCGGTTTTCTCCATTTCTTAGGATATATGGTGCTCTTTCAATTAAATGACCTGAAGATTATTTAACTTACTTTGCGCAGGAAAAAAATAGAAACCGTGTATCAATAAACATTTACGGCAAATGCTTTCGCCTCAAATTTACGTCGTACTGTGCGTGTCTTCGCTCAGATTTGTGCGGCAGAAGCGTACACATCAAGAGATTTTATGCTGTATGAATCCTTTGATATTCGTCAAAAATTGCAATAACCCGTATGGGAAACATCCTTCGAGGAATGATAGTGTGACGAGTTCCGGGTACGGTAGTCGAGATGGTTGAGCCTCTCTGCTGTAGGCTTATCACCTGCACAATAAAGAGAAGTACGAACAATTCCACCCACAAATTGTAGTATCTTATCGATGCAAGAGCTAAACCGTCTGTGTTGCCACTTTCCAAGTGCTGTCGGAACGCTATTCATCGAACTCACAAACATCTCTCCATTTGTCACAACCGTGTTCAATACGGACAAAGGACTCGGACACAATCTACCTTATACCCGAAATTAGACCATTCGATATTTTGCAACAATCAGTAGTCGAATATGCCCATCTATTTGCCGAAATCAACACTTTGCATTATGTCGTAACACGTGACCCAGCACAACGGGATTTGAAGCCTGCAAAAGTAGGAGATCGGTGCATTTATGGTGGCTAACGCAGACTGCACACGTACGCCTTCCGAATCGATCTTCGTTGCACACATTCACGATATTTTGGCTGTAGATTGTAATCAACTTAACGGAATAGGACGACCAAACGATCATCCTAAGTGGTCGAGGACAACCTAGAGGCAAGAGCTATCCCAAAAACCTAAAAAGCTAGCAAAATTGACCGTGAAGGTCCGCCCGCAAAGACTGAAGCTCCATCAAAGTGCTTGGTCGAAACGTTCTTGCACGCCTCTGTACTAGCCAGGCTCGGGAATGTTGGGGGGAGGGGTTTCTTCTGAGCGCTTTGATCAACGTGTCTATACCGATGCGTGGGATTTCAAAATAGACAACAACGAAGGAATTCGCGACGGCCTAACGAAGAAAAAAACCAGAACGCGAGCGGTCAATTTCGCCAACTTTTTAGGTTTTTGGGATAGCTCTTCCCTCTAGGTCGTTCTCGGCCACTAAAGATGATTGTTTCGTCCTCCTATTTTCCCATAAGTTTATTACAAGATACTATTTATAGTGCTTCGGAATTCTTCAGGATCGACCTATTTAGGGCATACAATCTAGTCCCTGTGACAGCTGCAAAAGTTTCAAATACAGCCGAAATTACTATTCAAATGCCTAGTAATGGTATTTGACTTCTAGGTACTTTCTACCGTTGCATGAATTAAGTTTCTGGGAGCCTAGCATTTGCAAAGGCGTAGATAGTCAGCATAATCATGATATCAAACAAGTCGGAATACCGGAAGCTCGCGCTTCGGATGTAAGGGTTTTGTGTTCATTTTATGTAAGAAATTTCAACGTACATTTTTCTATCCGTATATAGCTACAAATAATAGCTATATAGCTACAAACATAATCCTTCATATTTTTCCAAACTACGAGACATACCTACATATTACAAACAAACAAACTGCCTATTTCCGAATACTGTACACATATATGCACGTATATAAATTGATCGTACCCATATTTTCGATTTACTTCTTATATCTATTTTATATTATATTATATCTATTATATATTATATACCTACATGCACACATGTCTGGTTGGCAAATAACTAAAAAAAACTAAAACAAAATAATTCTCTGCGACCCAATTCATAAGAACTCATTTCGTTGTAGTATTGACGAATTGATATGTGATGATGACGTCATGCAGGTTGTAGACTGCACGAAATTCACAAAAAATTGTAAAGTTTCACCCCCTATAACTTTGTTAATAATAATTGGATTTTCAAACTTGACCAAATTGTGCACTATGTTCTTCATTACACGCATGCCAAATTTTGTACTTCTGGGATGAACATAAGGGGGGTGCCGGGTAAATTTCTAAAATGTGGAAATATATTATTATTAACTTTGTTTGTGCAGATATCGGAACCGGATATATTTTGAGGCCTAGATGTCGCAGAGATGCACCACTGTGATTTTTTTCAGATTTTTCGGTTGAATAGGTTCTGAGAACGAGACCTGCTACACTTTTTGGGGGTCATATTTTGAGCCCTCACTCCCCAATGTTTCACCCAATATCAAATATTGTACCAGTTTCGAAAAGTACTAATTGAGACCTTTCATTTGATATCCCACATGGCTACATTCTGTGAAAAAAATATTTGCACCCTCCATTCACATGTATGGTGAGCCCCCCCTTAAACTTAACACATGATGGCGCCACTTACTGCATGTAAAGGGAACACCAGATTACATACTCTCACCAATTTTCGTGATAATCGGTCCAGCCGTTTCCGAATAAATCGGGTGTGACAGACAAACAGACAGACAGGCAGACGGACAGACAGACACCGTCTCGATTCTAATAAGGTTTTGTTTCACACAAAACCTTAAAAACAGCAAACTGCTGATCGACTAAGAATGGTTTTCGACCAACTCAGGGAATGCGGTCTTACTTTAAACGCTAAAATGTCAATTCGGTAAAAACGTCATCGAGTCTTTCGATCACCAACCTTCCAGCAATGGGGTAAGGTCAATACAGTGTCAAGTTCAAGTCTTTTGACACCTTAAATGATTTGTGGCCTGCGAAGAGCTGCTTTGTTAAAAATACAGCCGAAATAGAAGCACTAAACTTATTAGTTGTAGTGGTAAGCAGCTAGATTTTTGACGACCCCATACTCCAGAAAGCAGCACTGTTCAAATCCATCAGCACAAAAACGCATTACTTAGCTGAACGACTGATGCATCTGACAGCGGAATAGAAGTCATATTCCAGCAAATTTCAAATAATCGGTGGTGGTTCAATAACGAGCCTTAATTTAAAGGGCCCACTCTTCAAACCTGATGAAATCTTGTGGCGATCATCACCCCCTTAAAAAGTTATAGACCCTCATAGGAGGGGTTTTCAATATCGTCATGGTAAAGTCTAAAGTTTAAACCTATGCAGTGAGGGGAAGAAAAGAGGGAGTACATGTAGGGACTATTTTGATATTATGACGATAAAGTTTGATTTGCCAGCCCAGCCTCTAGAAGGGGAGGAGGTATAAGGAAGGAAGGAAAAGGTTCCACCTTTCTATCTCCGTAAAAAAAACCCATAACTGTCACTACTTCTGACAAAGTTACGACGCCGCGAAGAGAAGCTCTTCTCATATTATTAGAAGCTTGTAGGTGGAACTATAATCGTCGTGATATGCAAAGGCAGTTTGCCCCCCTCACCAATGGGGGGGGGGGGGGGGGGGGCTTAAAAACGGGGATCTTCTCCTTCCCCTTATCCTATTTATCCTCCTCCTTTTCAAGGGCTTAAAAACGGGGATCTTCTCCTTCCCCTTATCCTATTTATCCTCCTCCTTTTCAAGGGTAATGCCGATAAATCAAACTTTGCCATGATGATATCAAAATATCCCCAATTTGAAGAACCATGACTTTTTAAGGGGCTGACAACACAATTTTCCAACGGGGTTTGAGAGAGAAGATATTCAGCTGCTCTTATCATACCCTCCTTTCCGCCAATGGGGATGGAATTTCAAGTTGAATTTGGGCGTCATTACATTTTAAGGGTAGCTGCGGTAATTTTTTAACGGGGTTGGAGAAAGACCATCGCTTGGGGGTTGGGTTGAAAATTCAAACTTTACCATGATCATATATAAAAAACATTTTGAGGGGCCATAACTTTTTAAGGGGGACAGCCATGGGTTCTCATCGAGCTGAAGGGGGACGTCACCCCTGACCCTCTATAAACTCCTCACTCCTCCGGAAAAAAGATTGAAAATTCAACTTTTTCCAAAAATTGTTGTACGCAGCCGTCATTACTGCGATAATCCCAGGTACTCAGTGAGGACAGATGTCTTTTCATGTCAACCTGGCGTTTAGTTTAGAAAAATCTACAGTTGTCCATTAGTTTGCTAAATGCACTTGCCGTTTTACATGAACATTTGGTTTTGGTGCAGAGAGTAATGGATCCATTACTTCACTCCAGAAATAAATTGGTAATCAGGTGAACATTTTGAATCAGGACCAAGTGACAAACAGCGATTAAAACGCCACCGCCGGTTAAAAAGTATTTCATCTCTGTGTTTTGAGATGTAAAAGGTATAATATTCATCGACTACCTTGAAAAAGGAAAAACAATGGGCAGTGAATAATATATGGGGTTGCTGTACCATTTGAAGGATGGAATCTAAGCGCAACGGCCACACATGAAGGGGGGAAAATCTGTTCCATTGCATCAGTGACTAACATTTATGTTTTGAATTGCGTCTACATCAAGCTTATTCCCCAAATTTCACCTTCCACGTCGTTCCAGGACTCAAATGAATGGTTGGTTGGTTGCAATTGCAATTTTATTTTATAAATTTTCCAGGATTTGAGTAAAGGGCGAAATGTGCAGTAAACGGAGCTGGAATCGAAAAAGAACTCTATTTAAAATCCAGTAGAGAGAGAAAATTTCTTAGTAACTTAAATGCTAGCGAAAGCTATTTAACCAATTTGGAAATAGCAACGTTCTAATTACTACCCTTCTAATCGCATTAACAGACCAAATACCCTGTTATATACCTGTTCGAATAACATATGAATGAAGATCAAGCAGGATCACCATCTATCAAAAACCCTTATAATTAACTAATTTTCATTATACTTATATACATAATTCTCTCTCGTAATATTTATTGAAAAGTCGTCCTGTTCTGTGCATCTCCTAACGGGGGTAACCACATTAGAAGGCTTATTTCGACATATTTATTTGGGGCTTCTTTTTATTAGGAAAAATTAATTAGAATTGAAACATATTTAGATATTTTGATAGTCATATTCCCAAGAAATTTTGGATTTCATTTGGAAACATTTAAACCACAAATAAGAAAGTTATACGACATTATTTCGATTAGAATCCTAATAAGACTTCTTCAACTACGGGACGTGTAGCGACTCCAACTTTTATCTGAAGCCAAAAAGCTTTTAATTTTAGCTTATTATATATATTCCTAAGTATATGAACCTTAATATCAGTGAAAATAATAAAAATTAAAAATTTGGTAACCCTTTAATAAAAAGCCGTTTTTAAAAAGCACCCTTAAAAATATGAAACCAATGCTTCATATTCTTGGTAATTTTGTAAGGAATCACGCCTCCAATTTTCATAATGATCGGTTTATTACTTTCTTAGTTCGAATTTCCAAAAATGTGGAAACCGTCATTTTGAGAAAAACGCCTTTGAAAAAATAAATTGTCTGAAAAGTCACCAAAATACAGTTGCAAAAAAACGAAATTCACTCGTAGAAGGGACTGATGCCAAGTATTCATAAATGCGCTATTTCCATAGAACCACCAGCTTACGTAAGGACATAGAGCGGGTGCTGAAGCCTGTATTCGATAATCGCACGGTTCAACGCCCATAAAATCACGAATTTCGCATTAAAATGTTTACAGTGTATTCTGGCATATCTAAGTTAATGATCTATGCAATGAGAAAATCTATTCTGAAAACCTCCTATCGTGGTTTCCCCCCTTAATAGGCCGCAGACACCTATATATGACTTAAATCCAAAGTTGTTTTTTGCTGGAAATTCTTTGTGACAAGAACACCCCGACAACACAGGCGTGTAAGCGTTATACCGAGGAATATCGTGCTCAGTGCCACAGTCAATAAAAGTGACGCTGTCCAGATGCATCTCTACATCATGTTTCGATATGCTATGTAAAGAGAAGAGTCTATAAGAGTCTATAAAAAGAGATGGCAGTTATTTTAGTCAAAATATAGATAATACACCCTTGACACATATAAATTCATACTAGAAATGTCAATCCTAAAGATGTCCGGACGTAGAAACTAGTACTTTCCACCATTTCCATTCTACCATTATGAAAGTCTTCAGAGTTGAACTTAATGCTTGGCTATCTTACCTATAAAAAATGTCAGGCGATGACGGCTTTACGGTTTCTTACCTGCCCCTGCTCCCAGGGCAGAGGTGAGACAGCGTCTGACGATTTGCCTCTGCCCTGGTAAGAAACCGTAAAGCCGTCATCGCCTGACATTTTTTTAAAAGTTTGGGTGCTAAATCCTAAACGAGGGGTCCGTGCACCAAAAAAAGAGGGAGTAAGTTGTTTCCAATTCGGTCCGGTCTAGCACAATTCTCAAAAAATATCTTATTTATACCAGCATATAGATTTCATCTTCCGATACTAAAGATGAAAATGACAATTTTCGATACATCCTGAACATCCCATTGATTTTCTGATATTTGAGTAAATTCAAAGGATGACTTTGGGGACCCAACGAATTTATTTGATACGGAAAAAATTACAAAAAAGTGAACAAATCGCTGTATAAAATTCGATTGTCCGGCACTCTAATTGATTCGCTGAGGTCATATTTTATTCGTATCCTTTGTTAAATCGCCGAAGGTTTGGTCTCTTCTGTCCAGAAACAATAGCTTGTTGGAACGTAAACAGCTGAATGGAATTTCAGGGTAATTTCTGGTCAAAAACACGTGTAAATAGTTCTCAGTATTGAATTGATTATGGATAACAACTCAGTGTGATTTTTGTCGATAAAATGCGCATACAACATTTCAACATGTCACAACATTGAACCAGTTTTGGAAGAAGCATCTTTTGATATAAGATAAACATCGATAAGGAGAATTTTGTCGGTCAAGATGTATAATGATTTTAGAATTTCGGATGGGGTCATCTCGTTATTTTTCTCTTGTGCATGATATTGGAAACTTTTAGGGATACCGTAAACGACTTTCTTCTTCTATAGAAAATGTAAAGTAGAATAAGCAATTTAATTTATATGGTAAACAAATTTCACTAGCGTATCAATCAATAGATAGATAATACAAGATGATGCAGATTATGTTTTTGTCGACTACGAGTAGGTTGGTATAATTTGTGAAAGCTGCTAGTCCCACACCACCTAAGCACCTGACTACAATTTCATAGATGCGATCCTTTGTCAATGCTACCAATTTCGCAAGTCGGGCGAGTTCCTTCAACCATCCCAACATTATGCCAAACACCATGTGCCTTTATGTATCATCTCTTCGTATCGAAATAAGATCTTGGAATCCAAAAGACAACGTGCATCAGAAACCAGCAGTTCGTCGCTTCAAATATGAAAAGTTTTTCAGTTCGTTTCTAATTTTATTATTAAATTAATTATTAATTGAGAACTATTTAACCTTCCAACTCCATTCCGTTCATTGTAGCTTGCATATACTTCCCCTGCACTTGCTCCTCTCAAATATATTAAGAACTATCTAGTAGTTCGTCTGAACTCCTTACTGCCAGGTTACCTTCCCTCTCTTGTTCTTCTGAGGGGATTTTAACCTACCCATGCCCAATTGACTTGATCATCTTGCTCCCAATATTTCCTTTTACTTTCTTAATTCATGAAAACTTTTTCCGCTTCGCAATTCAACATTGCCAAAAACTTTGCATCGCAATCTCGATCTCTTCCTCTAAGTTACGCTTATTATCCCCAACTTGAATTTATAGCGGAGTTCTGTTAGTCAAACTCTAACCCTTCGCGAAAATCAACTAAGTCCAATTTCCACCAAGCCAGCTTCATTGTTCTTAACCTAGCTTTAGAAACAATCGACTGGGATCGACTATTACCTAACTTAGCAGTTTTTACAATATCCCTTTCGATCTTCTCACCAATTAGGTCCTTTTTCCTCCCTACATGCCTTCCTGTATACCTAGCTTCACCTCTGTTGTGATTGACCAGAACCACCTCCTGAAGCATGCATCGTAGAAGTAGTTTCTAGCTTCTCAGAATGTCACCGACCTCGCTCACTTCAAGGATTTGCGTTCCACTGTACAGTCATTGATTAAAAAACGAATAAACGATAATTGATAGGCGTCGAGGCGGCCCTTGGTCGAAGTAATTTTAAACCGCTTTAGTATCATAATGACTATTCCCGAAAACCCTACCAATCTTACCCCACTTACATTAATTTCTCTGACTCCACAACCAATTCCCCACAATAATCCAGCGAAATACTCTGTCCTGACTTATCTTTCGTGTTAGCTCCCACGACCACTGCGTCCTCCACGCCCTGCTAGGTGCAGATTGCTCTAAATCACTCGCCATTCCACTCCTTACATCTACCTTGTTTGAGTTCCTCATTGGTAAACTTGACATCAATGTCGGAGCTGGTCCCGATAGGTTTCCTAACTTCTTCCTTGCTAACCACAAGCAATACATCGCATTCTTGCTGTGCACAATCTTCAGCAAAGGTCTCGAAGAATGCCACTTTCCTCATCTTTGGAAAGGAATCCTTATTATCCTTTTTCTCAAAATCGGAAGCCCTACCCTAGCTGTAAACTACGGTCCAATCTCTTTTCTCTCCTGTTGCTCCAAAATCCACGAAGGATGTGCATGGTTGACCGCATGCTTTAATCACCTAATTACGAAAGGGCGGAATGCTCTTCTGACACATCGATCTACTGAATCAAATGCTACTGGATGTTAGCATTTCCTGTTTACTCCTTAATGAAGGATAGCGCATCCCGCTTGTGATTATTTTTGCCCTCCTTTCTTAAATGAGACTGAGATATCAGTTTCAACATCATCACACTTAATGTTACGCAATTAATCGCGAGACAAACATAAAGTGAACACAGGCATCCACGATAACTGAGATTTGAACCCAGAAGAATGCGGTTATGGGACTGACGCTTTACCCCTGAACCATCGCAACGTCAACTGCAACTAAATGTGCTTCTCGCTTAAACCCTTCCCCCAACATTCTCTTTCTACTCTCTTGGTAAGCAACCCTATCACTACTGAGCTCCTTCCAAGCCCAAGGTTTAATCTTCGACGAAGGTACTACTTTGATCAAAAATTTCCAAGCTTTAAAAAAACACTTAGATGCAAGATTTTTAGATTTAGATTAGATTAGATTAGATTTTTAGTAATCCCCACCGATTGGAAAGCATTTATGTCAGGTCGATAGGAGTGCCATGCCGTACAGCAGATTATTTTTCGTTTGAGGAAAATTCGAAACAACTAGAGTTTTCAAGCTACCAGCGAGTAGGCGACGTCGCATCCAATTGTCGTTTAACCAAGTGCTGCTTCTTGTGTGATCAGATTCATGTTTCGAGCGAATAAGCTGACCAGGCTCCAAAGTGTGTCAACGACAGGGACACAGGCCCAAGTTCAATCAGTTATGGCAAAGAGAAATACTCTTAAGCGAACACTAGCCTCTCTTCCAATTTCAACTACAAACACCCAAATAGCAATCTCCTTTATTTGTAACTCCACCTTTACACGTTTCTTCCATTCGTAGACGTCATACAAAGCGAAAATCTACGAACAACCCCCAATTCCGATTTTCTTGCATTCGCCAGGAAATTCCAGGAATTCTTGCAGTTAGCACCCTGACTTTCAATGATGAGCTAGAATCATTACCCGAGCTCGTAGACACGAGTTGCCGTGTTTTGTTGAGGATCACAGCATGTAGCAATACGGACTCAGTTTCCAGAAATACCTAGCTTGCAGCCACACCTCTGTAAGCCAATTCTTAGCTTTCTTGATGTGACTAGTATACTCCAAACATCAGTCCTTTCAGACATGCTCCTCCACAGACATGTCTGAGCTAACCTCACACTCTGATTCCATCCGAATCATCATCCTTTACCCTTCCACTAAAAATATTAGGTTAATTTTCCATTTTTCGATCAGGGAATTCCAGTTTGCCTGTTTTCCGGCTCCACGTGCACTGTCGAGCCGATATCTATTTTGTAATTATAATTGTCATTCCTATTCGTAAATTTTTGCTGTTTTTCTAGTATATCCACCCTGAAGTGTGCAAGGGTACCCGGATTCCTTGAAGCTGAATAGCAAAAAGACATGCAAGCTCGCAAAAGTCGACACACTCTAATGGAGTGCACTTCGAAGTGGGGCTCTAATCACCAACTTTTACCACTTTGTCTTGTTTTTGAAATGGGATTTAATGTAACCTTCATAGTTATTACACGTATTGTATAAAGGCCCACATATGGATTGTGAGTGTTCCTGCTAGCCTTCAGGTAAATTAATCCAGTGCCAAAATAAACAATTAAATATTTACATACATTGTATAACATTGCATTACATAGCGTTATATTAAAGCAACAATCGCCTTGAAAGTCTGAAAGAAAAAAAAACCGATCCTTCGTCGACCACATAAGTTAAGCGTTGTTACGTATGGATAGTACTCACATGGGGAATCAAATATTTTACTTTAAGTTTTGATCTCCCGAGAATAGATAAAGATGCAAATCTATTATCATTGTATAATTCTGTATGCTTTTTATACATTTCTCAATTCTCGTGACAACATCGGAAGCAATAGGGGAGTTTCCAGGTTATTCCCGATACGGTGCTTGGATTTTGAAAAATGTTACATGCAAAGGTGAACAACAATTATATTTTATATTTCCTTGCCCTGCATTTATTAACATTTCTTTATTTTCGAGCGCGATTCGGTCATTTTTGGATCCTATTGATTATAAAATTTTATCGACTGTAAATAAAACTCAAAATTCAAAATATTACCGCCGCCAAACTCTCATGTACATGACGACCCATACTCGCAACTACCATCATTTGAAGATTCAAGGCATTCAAAGAAAAAAACTTTGGAGGCTCTGAGGTAATAGACAATTACAGGATCTTAATTTGAAAAAGTATGCACATACCTTAAAACCTGTATCTGCATGCGTTAAATGTAAATATATTTCACTCATTTCATCTACAGGTCAAGAACATCATTGCAACTATTGCTTTCAATTATCCAGAACGCCAAAATGTTCCCATCGTAAATTCGACTTTTCAAATGGAATTCTAAGTTGCCGATTAAGGACTCCCAAAAACAACCACTGTATGTATCTGTATCTGACAATAGGAACAATCGAAAAACTAAACATCGGTTTATCTGATTGTGATTGTGAGTAGTTGAAGTGCAAATGCCAAAGCATAGACACGATTTCTTGTAAATGATCAATGTGAAAGGTTCTATCAGGCCGTTCATCGCTAATAATTTCGACGAATTTGGAGAAACAATGCTGGAAAAAAAGTATCAACCCGACTATCTGATGGGGCATGAGTAGAATATTTGGCACTCATAAGCATGAGTGACGCTTGAAGAAATTGGAAAGAAAAATACTGCCACTTTTATGAAAGTGAGATGATAATGTGTTGAAATAGACTAGAATTTTGCCACCTCTGTTGTTTGAACATGCTTAAGCTGCGTACCACAATGTTAAAGAGATAAATTTATCTTTATCTTTATAATCTCTGTGGACAAACGGAGATTTGAAAATGTGGAAATCAAATTCACCACTGTATTTTTTTTTCCGAAGTGACTTTGATTTAGCTGTGCCGTGTATGTTAATACTCATATTATGCACACTTTGGACAACACTATTTTTGTAAATTTAAATATTTTTGCAATTGCCCCGTAAAATAAGATGAAATTATACGATATTTTTCGATATTTTGATATATTCTTCTTTATTTATGGGCCGATCGACCCCCAAATTTATCCATTCATTGCCTTACTTTCCCTCTTTTTCTCTCAGAAGGAGGAATGGTAGGCTTTTTGCGATTATATAATCTCATCCTTTGACTGTATATCCTTACATACTGCAAAATAGTAGTAGCATATTTGATACGCATTCAGTTGTGAAAAATGTTTTTTCTTCTAGATTTAATAAGGTAATTATAAACACCTTTTTATTAATATTTGTATATTTTGCACGTCTGATTCACAATTTTACAAACAATTTCAGATTTTTTCAAACGGCCTTCAGGTTTTTCCAAGTCAATTTCAGAATTTTTCACTTCAAATTCACACTTTTCCCATCCAAAATCATAATTTTCCATTTCAAATTCAGAATTTTTTCAATGTTCCGCTATAAGACTTTATACCAACATTTTATCACTAGATAAAGATGAAGCTTATCCAGTGAAAGAAATCTAAACCGCTCAAGAATTCTCCACCATTAGTTTTTTCATGGTCAGGGAAAAAAATGTAACCTCCTCAAACTTTGTTGCTTTTTTCACGACTTACGGCACTGAGGAATTCTTTCCCCGTCTCCTCAGGCTTGAATGAACTACAGATGTACTGCGTATCTCCTACATTCGGCATCATCACCGCCTGGGTTATAATGTCGCTCGATGTTTTCTAATGAGTATAACGCGAAAGCTGCTTAAACTTCAACGTTGCCGCTATCATCACCCCGCAAGGTAGCTAATTGAATTGATGCAAGAGTCTTGGGAAGCTTGAGAGGAAGCGGAAGTGCAACCGCTAGTGCAACAATCCGCTGCGACAACCTAGCGTTCAAACCTTAGCTCTCTGGGCATAGTTTGCTTGCTAAATAAAGAACTGAACGGATCCGGAAGTGTAAGGGAAGAGAAAAGTTGTACACGCCTTTCTTTTTAAGGTTTTGTTTGCAAACAAAACCCCAATATTCGCAATTACTCCCGTACAATGCGATTCATCTGATCGATACTTAGTATGTAGTGCCTCCGCAAAGCCCTGATTTTCCGGATGATAAACTTATAGCCGAATCCCCGTGGGTCCCCATTCATCTCGTTGACCAGGTTCTGCCAGCTGCGAGCTTCGCTTTTGTTTGTCGCGCTGCTAAGTTTCCTTTTTCTCATCTATACTGCGCTTTTGTGGCGCGTGCCTCCTCGTTGGCGTGTAAACGTAGCGCCCAACGGCGAAGCTTACGACACTACTTCCGTAAGTCGGCAATTTCTGCCCTTCACCAATACATAGAAGGCTTGTCACGGCGAGGGCCCCTCCGGGGGCACCTGTCATTATCAGGTTCATCACTGAATTTACGACAGTGTCAGCTGCAACGATAGCACACCCTAAGCGCCTTCCAGGACAACTCTCTCTGCTCCAAGATCTTCAACGAACTTCCCGATGTTCTCCCTCGCAACATTCCACACGCAGGGGAGCGTCGGGTTGGTGCACGCCGGCAAGTAGCGTCAACCACTTCGAACGCGGTGTACTAATGTATTTACGAGAAGTCTTGCCAGACTCGCCACTTGTCAACCGATGATGCCAGAGATTCCTCCGAAAAAATTGATGTCACGGATGCTTCCTTCGCAGCCTGCCCGGCGAAAAGTTGTCATGGATCCAGTGTTCAATACTACGAGCCCAGTTCTCGGTGCCATTTCCAGAATCCATTTTCCTCTGGAATTTGGCTGAGGCATGGCCCATTTAAGAGCCCTAGCATTAAAATCACCGCCTACCAGGACTCGCCCCTTCGCGCTCGCTGATTAGCACTAGATTAGCTTTTACCTCCGCAGCGAACTGCACTAACAACTGATGAGCGGTTGCACTTCGGTGCATGTTAATTTGTAAAATGCGGATCATGCTATTGGCGCCCTAGCCCTTTCCAGTTCCGCCCTAAAGATTGGACACCGTCCCAAACCAGCAGTGTGTGTGACGCTCTCACCAAATGCGCCACGATCCCTACATTTTCACTTTCACTTTCATTGTAGGACTTCGCTTAGTAATCTACCTGACCGCATCTCCGGTATACTGTCCTCGTGTCCGGTCCCTTGCAAGATGCTGACGTGTGTCCATAGTCCTGACACCTGTAGCACTTGACGAGACCTATCCGCATTCATACCCTGCGCACTACACATCCAATTTTGATTTTCCCGCTGCTAAGGAGTTTCCTCGCGTATTGCTCGGGGAGGTGATGCCTATCCGTGCATTGGCTACCTCTGGACATTCACGCTTTATGGCCTCCTCCACTTCGACTTTTTCTGTGAGGCAGTCAAAACCTCGGATTTCTAGACAGCACATAACTGCTCTGGACTAGAAACAAGAGCCTTCCCCCCTATCAACCCAATGACCGTTTCGCAGAACATACTCTTGCTAGTCGTTTTCGGGCCCAGTTCGACGAGGACTCCGCCACCCTTCGTTTTCTGTATGGAAGAGTAGGAAAATCAAGGTTTCGTCCTAGTGACATTCGCTCAAGGCGTTCATCGGTGGCAGATAAGGCTCGTCATCTTAGACCCGAGAAGTTAAAAATAGTTAAGCAGGACTTCAGTTACGCACTGAAAATGGAGTATTGTAGACCCTCTAGGAACCGCTGGGAATCACCGTTACACCTCACGTCTAAAATCAATTGCTTCATTCACTCCTGCAGGGATTTCCGTCGCTTCATTGTCATAACAAGACTAGATCGATATCCGCTGCCACATATACATGATGTTATCGCAAATTTGGCCAAGAAGACAATTTTCTGAAACATCAACCTGTTTCGAGAGCCTACGCCCTTTGGCTTATTTGAATATGTAGTGATGACCTTCGCCGCGAAGTTATTTCAGCGATTTCTTTCTTTCGACGACATCTTGATACCACTAGATGGGTTTCTCTTAAGTATAATTTCATCTTGACATCGTATTCGAAAAATTAAGCAAGTATGGCATAAGTCATTAACACAGTCACGTTTACATTCTGTGTGACAGGTGCTTGGCTATATGGTATTTGACAAAGGAATCGTGACCTAGTTGTCGTGTCGACGCGATCCAAAACTATAAGAGGCCGACAATCTGCAAGGAACTTCGTCGTTTTCTGGGTACATTCAACTATTATTGCAGATTCATTGCGAACGCCCCTATTTGACAAGTACCACTTAATGACATTGTTGCTGCCTCGAAAAAAGGGGATTTTTTAAGACCCGAAATATGTTATTATTCTTTAAATAGAGACTTCATAAAGGACTACACTTCATGTTTCTCCCAAAAAGGGATAAATTTTATATTTATTTAAGTAAACCTTTTTCGCATGGGAGTTTTTACATGATTTCCCAACTAGTGTCATTACTGGCATTAGTAAAAGTCGCGTTTGTATCATGTGTCTACATTTGAATATATATATATGCACGAATTGATAATATTGATATATTGAGTTTTCAAAGACCCATAATTAAAATGAAATCAAAAATCTATTTGGAACCGAAGAAGTAAGATATATTCATGTGACCAATAGCGAGAAACATTTGTACTAATCAGCTTAAGGTTACCCAAGCTTTTCAAAAAGTACCAGCTTTTATGTGCATAGAACACATTTGGCAGGGAATGCAATAGAGGCTGAGTATCTGAAAAGCAATGTGAATATATTTTCAATTGACAACGCCCAATTAGAACGTTGTTCGGCCATTTTCTCCACGCCCTAGCAGCCACACCAACCATGGAGCAGTTCAAGAAAACGCAATGAAAATGCATGCAATTGCTCGATGCAGACTGGTCGTTCTTAATTTGCTTTATGATGTGGCGTTCGGTAGCGCAATGGGTGGCAACTTGAAGCCAAAGTCAATAATTCAAGATTAGCCATCACCCAATTAATGTTACGTTCAAAAATAGCTTAGCCGTTGTAGCATTACTAATACGCTGAGACATTAGTCGAACTGTGGGAAGTGATTAACACTAACTAATAATAATAACTATAAACCAGGGTTCCCTGCGTTTTTCCTAATATGGAACTTGAACGAGGTGAGTGCAACATTTCACATGAATTTCCAATTAAGTCTACATCGGCACTGAGAAAGCTGTAACTCTATATCAGGGATCCCATTCAGTCGGCCTATTGAAAATATTCAAATGCTATAACCCAAATTCGTCTCAGCAAATCGACACACCCCGGCCAATTAACTACCGAAGCGTTCTAAGTGCTACTTTCTCTAACTAATTTTCCACTTAATTTCAGTTTTCTTGTTTTTTCCTATAAAACGAATTCCGGTTGAGTCACAACCATCGGTATCTAGTTCACGATGTGAGGTCCATGAAATTTTCAATGACCTACATTAAGAAAACACATGTCCTTTGGCATTACACCCATTTGGACACACTTACTGAACCATGGTTGAGTGGTGAAATGCCACCAAATTCGACCATAAATTGCTTCTGTGCATTTATGTATTTTCTATTTTCGATTATGGAAGGAAATGAATGAGTATTGATTTAGAACAGTTTTTCACGTCATGGGATCATGATGAAAATTGTTCCAAAAAATATATTAGGTTCTGAAATTATGAGTAATTAACACCATAGGATTATAATAAATGCACGAATAAGAATAATTTTATGGCTTCTTTATAAGTTGGTTCTAAAGATAAAATTTAGACACATACGCAATATCGTAAAAGATGCTTTAATATTATGTCATTTATATCAACCCAGTGGCTTCAGGGAAAGGAAAAATCCTGCGTTTTGAAGAAAGCAAAGCTATGCGTTACAGGTGAAAGAAAATCAGAAACTCTTTTAACAGTATCAGCAGAAAAGTTATCTAAATATATCAAGATAGCAAACATAATTTTATAAAAAGGTTTTTAAAGCATTATAAAAACCGGGCAATTCCAAAAAGTCGAAATCTTTCATCTGTCGTGGGCATTTTGTCTATCTGAGAAAATAAGGAAATAAATGCACTTCGGCTATTGTAGCTTTCACAAAACGCAGGGGATACGGATGGTTAGAACCTAAAATCGACTCAGGTTGTCCTACAACTTACCCAAAAGGGAAATTTAAAAACCAACCTATTCACCCCACAGCCTCCGGAATTATAAGCCTTACAATAAATAACCCCTTTCAGAATTTCCATTTATTAATCTGTCCTACCAAAAAAAACTCCAAAATATGCTTATCCTTGCCAAGGAAATGGTGCCCAACCTCTTAACAAAATTCAAAATCCTTCACGGTATTTGAAAATGTTGGACAAAGTTCGGTAAAAAAACTATTTTTTGAAAAGCCATTAAGGGGGTCATCCCGTGTACCGGATCCGAGGAATCGAATTTTTTTGGCATCAATTGTATCTAGATATAGTGTAGAATATATGGGCAAGGTGATTTTTTGATATTCAGAGTCGTCCGGAAATTATAGTGTTAAACATGTGATAAGTCACATGCCAGATTTATGTCGATCGCCGTAATAAAGCGCGTTTTTGGAGATGGGTGTATAAATTGCTCTGTATTTCAATAATCAACCATGCGATCGGGCTAGAAAAATTACTATGCACGCTCAAGATAGTATTAAATCTATGGTGAAAAATTTGTACTTTCATCTTTATCCAGTTCTTCGCAAAAAAATCTAAAAAAAGCGACCTTGTGACGGGATGACCCCCTTAACATTAGAAAACTGTAACGCAAGATTATGATTCGTGAAAGAGTACGTTGAATGTCGTGTCGAAGGCTGGACTATCGCATCTTATGATTTGACTAATAAAAATTTATTTCTTTTCAAAAGAAGGAATTCATCACATTCGGAATTTGGAAAATGTTAAAACGTCAAATGCCAAGTGCCGGTGGTCAAGTGTGGAGGGTGGTCTATGATGGTACGGTTTATTTTTTTTCATGATGCTGATATCCCAATATTGAGGGCGATGGATTTAATGATTGACTCCGAACCCTGTAGTTTATTATCGGGATGTATGCTACCTCATTCCCAAAACTAATTGTGCATCGATTGGATTTTTATACAGTACAATAATCTGTAGCTTTCGACTCTAATCACGAAGAGTTCGCCATCCGACAAACACGTAAACGTCTTTTGACAGCCTATACAAACCCCTGACTTGAATTCCATAGATCATCTCTGGGTAATCCTTGACAAAAGATTTAGGGAATTTCACAAAAACAACTGACCTATATACAGCCGCCTATGATAGCATAGCCAGGGTAAAACTGTACACGGCCATGAGAGAATTCGGTATCCCGACGAAATTAATAAGACTGATTAGGCTGACCCTGACCAATGTGCGAGGCCAGATAAAAGCAGCAGGATCACTCTCAAGACCATTCGACATCAACAACGGTCTACGACAAGGGGATGCGCTATCATGCGTCCTCTTTAACCTGGCCCTCGAGAAAGTGATCCGTGATGCTGAGGTGAATGCAAGAGGTACGATCCTCTTCAAGTCCACCCAACTACTGGCCTATGCTGACGATATCGACATCATGAGAAGAACCACCCGAGACGTACAAACTGCCTTCATCCAGATCGAGCAGGCGGAAATTGGCACGAGATCTTGGGCTGCACATCAATGAAGGCAAGACAAAATATATGGTGGTAACGTCAGCACCGAAGACGAATCAACCAACAACATCAAACCGCACTGGTCAAACACAAACACGAAGAAGAATAAGGATAGGAGAATACAACTTTGAGACCGTTGACAATTTCTCCTATCTAGGGTCGAAAATCACAACCGATAACAACTACGATGATGAAATCCGCGCACGGTTGTTGTCAGCCAACAGAGCCTATTTCAGCTTACAAAGACTGTTCCGCTCGAAACGTCTCACCATAAGGTCAAAGCTCTTACTGTACAAGACTATGATCTTGCCAGTCCTCATGTATTCCTCGGAAACTTGGGTTCTTAGCAAGAAAACTTGCGAACTCTTGGCCGCGTTCGAGAGAAGAATCCTCCGAAGAATTTTTGGCCCCCTACATGAGGATGGACGATTCCGCAGCCTACACAATGACGAAATCTATGAGCGATACCATGACCGTCCGGTTGTGGATAAAATCAGGCTCAATAGGTTAGGTGGGCGGGTCACTTAATCCGTATGGATGAGGATGATCCCACCCGGAAAGTCTATAAGGGCAATATCTATGGTAGAAAAAGAAAACGAGGCAGACTCTGTCTAAGATGGAGCGATGGCGTGGGCCAGGACGCCAGACAGCTTTTAGGGATATCGAATTGGTGGACCTCGGCGCAAAACCGGGATATCTGGAGTTCCTTATTAAGGCAGGCCTAGACCGGATACCGGTTGTTGCGCCGTTGATGATGATGATATATACAGCCAATAATTAACAGTGGGCGAGGATTCCAATGGACCTGATTTTCTAGTTTGTTGCCCCATTTTTTAGCGCTGTCGTGCGGTTTTTAATGCCAAATGAAATGCGACAAATTACTAAGCTTTTTATTCGCAGACTTATTAATTTTTTTCATTTTTGTAGTTTCTGGTAGAAAATTCAAATTTTAAATGAGTGACCACGTTTTTTTTTGCCCAAAATATTGAGTGGTTAAAGTGGTTACTTTAAGGCAACTTTTTTCAAAAATTTAAATTGCTCATCTTATTCTATTTGAAATATGCTACAAATAAAAAAATATAAAAATTAAAAATACATTCATTCTTAAACGAAAAACATCTCTAAAAGCTTTGAGCACGGTGTTTTTTCGCCACTGTAAATGCCAAGGTAGGGTCTGGCAATATCTTGCTGGAACACGTCATGATTAAACACGGTCTTGGCGACCTTGACAATAATCGTTGGGGGTTTGTGGATCTCTGCAGCTTCCACCGCCTCGTCATTGGTGGCATATTGTTCGAGCACAGAGTCTGCCATTAGGTCAGTTGTAGCACTCAGACTAACCACTTAGCGATCAGGACAGCAGTAGATTCAGGAACTGCCTCTTGGGTGTTCGTCTCAAAGGGGCCACCACCCGATGGTCGTATACGTTCACTCGTCTGTTACGTCAGCCAGAGAGTTCCAACGCCCAAAGTTCATCGGCCGCTTGTATGGCCCGGCTGTCGCTCGACAATAGGAGTAGTACCTTGATGATCAAATGCTAGATACAGTCAGTAACCCGGTTAAGGGTATCGATGGGCATTGAACAGTCATGAAAATATTCTTTTCTCGGATGCTACAAAGGTTAATAGTCAAGTCCCGAAGGAGCAGCCTAAAATTTGACGGACTGCGGAATGAGAAAGCGGATCATTGAAAGGAAGGGACGAAAGGTGCTTTCCACCTCTGCGAGCAATGGCGTATTTGGATACTGTTCAAATTTAACATAGTGTGCCGTGAGAGATTTTTTTATTGAGGTGATCAGAAAGGCGAGAGATGCCGCAGAATGCAATGATTTCAGAAGTGCCTCACAAAAGAATTCTGACCACATGGAAGTCTTTCGATGGTCTAGTGAAGAACGTTATCGGTCGACTTCTCATCCATGATGACGAGCAGCAAAAAAGGCAGGATGGAAGACTTCACCACTCGACTTGACCGTACCACATCCGGTGACGTTTCGCCTCTTGTGGATGAAAAGGCCAGTCATCGCAACAAGTAATAGCTATTATCAAAACGACATATGATGGCGCAGAATGTCACATGCTCCACCCAGGAAAAATCTCAAATGAATTTGAGATCACTTCTGGTCATGGAGCTTGGCAGATAGGGTTGGATTGAAGGTAAACACCAACAAAACCGAGGTTTTTAATCTGATGAGTCATAGCACACCTATCACCTTGATGTGCAGAGCACCGAAGTTGTTGATCAATTTGTATATCTGAGAAGCATGGTTTCTGCCGAATACCGCTTACACTGGCTTGTCTAAAATCTGAAAATGCAGTAATCTCAACATCATCATCAAGTTGAGACTTTTCTGTGCTAGTGATTGGAGTAGCACAAGGAACTCGTACACGATTCTTAAAATGGAAAGTTTAAGTACAACACATCTTCTTGTTTTAAGACGGCTTAAATGACAAATGAGCTAGTCCTTCCGATTGTCATGTCAAATCGCAGTAGTATTTTGAACTACTGCCTGATCAATGTTCTCTTAAACCTTGAAGTCCATAAATATTTTATGGACATCCTTATTATATTTTAAGCATTTCAGGCCTATTTAACCGTGAACAGTTAGTCTATTACAGATAGTCAGTCATATTTAAAGGGTGAGGCCAATTTATTTCGTTTTCCACCGATGCCATATACACCTACGAGTAGGTTTCGGATTCTTTTTGAAATCTATTGGTGACGAATTTTTCGGAATAACTGGCTTCTTCATGAGCTGTAGAGATACAACATCAGATGCCTCTCAAGGAGTAATGAACTGGATGATAGTTAAGACAACATCTTAAACATCTAGCCATCTAATAATAAGTAAATCAATTCGGAAATGCAAAGGAGTGGGGAACATATCGAACTAATAATTATATAGGTATAGAATTATTGTTCTTTCATGAAGACTAAAACCCCCCATTGTCCTCAGTGTATCACCCCCATTCCCACTTTGACGGTAAAGTCCTCAAGTAATATTTTAACGTCACTCGTAGGCCATGAATGGTGAAACCGCTCTAAGAAGCTATGGAAATTGTCCTCCTTTGTTTTGGCCCCTTCTTCTTGTAGCACGAGCGTTGAATTAGCCAGACCTTGAAAACTTTAGTGTTTATTGGGATCGCGCAAGATAACTATTGGATCTGAATTAGTGCTTCCGTTTCGGTGACCCTGGTAATTATCTAAATGTCGAACTTTTACCGAGGTCACTCCAAATTTCAAAGTTGCAAACGTCAACAAATTTGTGAATCTCCGAAAAGTGACAATTTGAAAGCTTTTGTCGAAATATTACCCAAATTCTGATCCGTAGCTTGGCAAACTAAATTAAGCTACTCAACTTTATAACACCAAGGATCCATAATGTACCTACATATAATATATAATCTATCTATAATTTAATTAGTTGATTAGTTGCCCATAGTTCCAATAACTCGTTCTTCATTTTTCTTACTTAGCCATAAACCAGAAAAACTATGCTTCAAAAATGAAGAAATGATACTTTGTTTCATCACACCGTATTTTAACTGATTAGATCACATCATAATCTAGTTTGTATATTGTTCCGTCAGTTTATATTTCTGATTTTCAACCTTAAACACGCTAATGATCCCCATTAAATTATACAAATGATCCCCGAGCAAAATAATAAATGTGGGACTGACTTGAATCAGTTTCTTGCAACCGCTCATAAGGAATATGTAAATCTTGTGATCTGAATCGGAATCGGAGTCGAAATTAAAATAAGTGCCATAAGATCAGTCGAATTGATTTGAATACGATCATAAAGTGTTGGATTAATCTATTGAATTCTCATAGCTAATAAAAAAATAAAATATTATAAAAAAAAAAACAGAAGAGATATTGGAACACAAGATTCTTTGAATAAAAGACGTTTCCATGGATAATGAGCGTCAGAACCGTCTTCAGCAGCAATTAATTAGGATACTCTCGCTATAAAAATCGACTCGATATTATCGCTAATAAAACACCTTTCGAAAATATCTCTTGGCTAGTTGAAAGACAGTGAACGGACTTGGTAACTGGACGTTTAATATGGAGCCCTGGGGAGGAATATGAAAATTACATATACCTTCGCCTCTCTAAATTAGTGAGTTTTGTACTCAACCAGCCCACTATTCCTCCATAATTTTTTATAATAGAAATCATGTTGTTTTCTGAATGGGACGACTTTATGTATATTTTACACTGCCAGCTATCAAGTTGTTTTGTTTCATATTTTCATCAAGCTTCAAAATTTTGTCATTACCCAATCTGTGCTTTTGGTCTTCTATGTTCTTGACGATGCAATTAATTTAATTTAGGATCAACTTCTGCGTCTCATGCCCCAAGTTCAAATCCCGGTTGAGTCATGATGATATCATCATCTCTGCGATTGATATGCTATTATAGGCTCATTACCTGCACATCTCATATCTGCTCTAGTCAGTAATTGAAGTTCTAAAATATAATATTAACTCCCGAGACTTTTCCAAGGACCTCTTTCACCAATTCCGTTCCATTTAAGGGTCTAGCACACCGAAATTCGTAAAAATAGTCAAAAAGTTTGTCGCTATTGGCCTTATTTCGATCGTATCTGGGTCTTTTATCCTGATTCCATCATAATTAATTGTTTTAGTGTATAGGAGATTCGTTGCTAGCGCCTTCACTGATGGAAATCGCCAGAAGAACATTCAATATTACCTGAACAAGGGGATTCAGTATCATCCTACTTACATCCTACTTACTACACTTGTGTATTGGAGTAGTACTATTTTCTCTACACCGAGATATCCCTTTTCTATTGACGAATTTAAATCGGCATATTGAGAACCTCCAAATGAAATCGTCAAATAGATGAAAACCCCAAAAAGAATGTTCGCGGGATCAACTTTTATAGGACATATGTGAGGTAGGTTTATGTGTGTGGTATAGTGAGAGGTGAGCTCAACCTCTGAGCACTCAGACCAGGAAGAGATTCGTCTCCTACCACATTGTTCGAAATTGTATGATGGGAAAAAATCATTGCATTGCAATTCGACGCATTACCTAGTTCTGATGAAATCGGCGTGTATGCATTGTGCGGCCACGGGGTAGTGAGCACATGCCTACAAACATGTAGTATTGAACAGCTGTTTATGACTTATAATATGAGATAAGGAAACACACTTAAAAAAAACATATAGGCGCATCGATACTGTGGCGAACCAATTTATGAACCGTAAGGGCTCGTCCCTACCCGATGAACACGCAATGACATTCCGTCCACTAGACACTTGATTTACTCCTCCTCCTCCGTCTGCTAACCCACATTTATTTATGTACCGTAAGATTTATAGTATAAAAGTAAAAAAAAATCAATTTTTTCGTGATCGACGGTTCGTTTTCGGCTTACGTGGCTGTCAAAGAGCCAAAAGTGCTGAGAAAATCATCCGCGCTAAATTGAGAATATTTGCCGCACAGGCACCGCTCAACTGAAATTCTCCACCAACACGCTAACCAGTCTCAGAATGTGGTTACGTCCATTGGACACTCCAGCCCCTCTTATATGACTACAAAAAAATCGCGTGTCTTACAAACGGGTGCAACCTAAATACGTCCGCGTACGAAGAAAACCGTGAGTGATTACCTAATCTTAGAAATAACCATTCGACCAAACGCGAAGCCTAAAAGCTCCGACCTAGAAACGAATGAAAGACGGAAAGTCCACAATGAATCACATCCCTGCCGGAAACATGCACCTAGCCTTTGGTGACCTCGAGGTACGGCCTTGCTGGAATCCCACCATACCTTGGTATTTCCAGGCCTACTAAACTAACTAACTAACTAACCGACTCTCGTGCTCTATCTCTCTAAATAATTAAGAAAAAGGATACAGCTTCTAAAGGAAAATTAGTTAACTAAAACGGTACTGTCAATAATAAAAATTATCGAAACTTTCTTTCATTCAAACAAGAAAAGTTCTAAATGAGGACCCGAGTTTTCATTAAGATTCACTAATCAACCTTAAAGAACATTGTATAGTTCGAGAACCTTCAGAAATGTCTTCGCTGCTATGTTTCAGACACGTTAACTGCTGCCACATTTTTTCATGGTTTCACAATTCGTTGCGCTTCAACTCCATACGGAGGAGTGCAAGCCTCCGCCACTGTTCTGTGGCAACTGCTCCTAGGGCGTCCCGCTTGTCGGCCACTTTAGGAGACTGCATGGAGCAGGCAGCAACGGAATTGTCGCCCTTCATTAATATGTTACCTATCCATTGTCACTTCCACTTTTTCAGCAACTCATCCACACCCTGTGCGCTGACCAAGTGATAGCGGAAACTTGAAGTCACTTTACATGTCCGTGTGTGAACAGTCTCATCTTGGTGTTATGATATCTGCATTTCTTGACTTTAGACAAGGCAGTAAAGGCGAATCTAGCGCTGATAATGCGCCTGGTGCCACGACGCGATGACCCGTTAGACTGAAAATGTTGTTTTCATAGGTGTTTATCTTTATTTCGACTCTACTTGCCTCTCTTTTCAAATCCAGAGCCATTTGACCAAGTTCAATAACTCGGTGAAAGGGCAAACAGATATTATCAGCGTAACCGAGGTTTGTGAAGAAAAATTCCATGTTCCGCTGAAGCGCTCTACTTTGTCTTGGTAAAAAGTTTGCGTCCGACCGCTAATGCTGAGCTTACTTTAGGCTTCCGTCAGGTGATTCTAATTTCCCTTACTCGTGTCTAGATTTTTACTGAATATGTAAAATTGAAACAATCTAAGCACTCAAATACTGAGGGCCCAAATTTATTAGAAAATTGTCATATAAACAAAAACTTTTTCTAAAATAACTTGTGGACAGGGCATGGAAATTGCAGCCAACCAAGCCGCTGTCCCAATTCACAATCCCCACAAACACTCGCACGCGTCCGATTTAAAATTCCAAAAAAATTTGACAATTTGACCCGCCTCAAATCACTTTCTTTTGGATGAAGTTGCTCGGAAGGATTAACGAAAAGTTAAAACGAAATAACAGAAGCACAAATAAAAATTATTTGCCAGTCAATCTTCCCCCAATATCTCAAGCATTCCGCCCAACCCGTGCATTCGCCACAGCTAAGAGCTAGCCAGCTAAACTAATTCCACCGTATTGAATCTAGATATAGAGTTCAATCGTGTTCTGCACGATCTATGATGTGATCAAATGAACGCCCTTAAGTATACTTGCCTATCGCCACAGGACCTGGGACCTGTTGCAATGTTGCAACGCACAAATGAGAATTTACTTGCGAGGATTGGTCTGAAGACGACCAAAAGGCTGGCCGAAGCAACTGCAACCTCATGTATTAGATTTGGTGATTTGGAAACCTCGCCACTGCATCGAGATCATGCCATGCAAAGCAAAATGGCGTAACCGATCAAGTCGTATCCACCCCGCTTGCGAATGGGACAAATTCTGACGAAAAAGGACAATGCAATAGTCTGTATATATCCAAGGGCTGTAATTTGAGTAGTGCATCTAGAGCTGCACGGGATGTCATATTCGCACCAATAATGTCCAGGAAGTATTGCATTGAGACTAGTATATAATGAAGATCTCTTTTTTCACCTTAACTCATCACACAAGTATTCATAAGTGAAAACCGGTCTGATGATAGCAACGTATATCAGCATTACCACATGGCCACCTTGTTGAGCCAACGATTTGTCTACACAGCCTATAAGCTATGATAGGTTGTTTCATCTTTGCCTCTATAAGTTCGTTCTAAAAAATTCCTTATCTAAAATTGCTCCAAAGTATTTCGTTTCTCCACATAAGTGTTCGTTAGCGCTTCACATAGCCCTGGATCCACCAGCTTAGACCCACTCAACTAAGGTATCATCAACACAATGTTCCCTGGTAAACTTCAGAAAGTTTTTGGATGAGTGTACAATCATGATCCCTTTCAAAGGTCACGAACGCTGAAAAACAAGAAAAGGATAGCAGACTCACAGAACTTTCTACTCTTGTAAGGTAATAATCGTTGGCGCAATAATCCACAGCTGGATCGACTGGTATCGCGCATCCAGTCACAACAGCAGATCCCTCCGCGACCTACGACTACGACAGCCCAGCGTTCTGATCACTTCAGCCATCCGGACACTCGGGTAAACCTCTTGGTTTAAATTTAAGGGGTTTAACCAAGGGTAGTCAGTGTTTTAGTTTAGCTTACAACACTTTCGTGTTAAAAAGTTTGCAAAAATCAATTACATGTTCATCCGAATAATAATCTTCCAAGAGAGTCTGCACTGACTCAACACGCAATTAGTAAGAGTAACATCAGGCTTCCTAAAGGAATCCAATTTGTTTGGCTCATTCCGCTTAAGGACCCTGTGTAACCTTGAAATTTCTCTTTCACCTCCTAATCGAACGTCTGTAGCCAAAACAGCCCTTGGTCGCCTAAGGGGCTACACTTTACAGCCAACATGCTCTGCCAGTGAGACTTTGTCTAGCATCCCAGAGTCTTTAATCAACTCTAACATCTTTAAAGTATAAATTCTTATATCAATTAATTTACTTCCCCTTGTTCCGACGAATGCCGGGACATACCTTAAATTCACAGTCATAAGACCAGCTAAAGTTGTAGCTTCCCTCTTCCAGCCTTTATTTTATTAGACATATGTGATGAAAAACCATCACTGACTGTGTGATTGTGGTACATCCAGTATGGGCTTCACCAGGGCTACCAGTTTTTCCTGTAGTCAGGGTTTCAGTTTCTCCCAATGAGAATTGCTTTATTCATTTCTCTGGCTGACTGCCCCATAGACATTAATTATGAGCTGAAGGGAAGAGCATATCTTCCGCAGGTTTTTCCGTGTGACAACATGAATTTGATGACTCTTTCAAAATCCACGCCATGGCTTTATCTTGATTGCTCTGGAGTGGATTTGAAGTCTGTGACTTCTTACCGCTTAGAGGGTAAAAATCTGTAGCTGTTTTGATTCTTAATATGGGGAGATACTGCAAGCCATCCTACCATGTAAAAGTAAGTAATTTGCTGCAGGAAAATACTTCGATATTCATTTGTTAATGCTTGATATTTCAGCAATGCTTTTATAAAATGCTCTCTTTCCTCTCTAGGTTAGTTGCTAAACCGAACTGTCAATGCAAGATTTTTTTTTAATTTTTAAAATTATGGGGACATTTCTTGGCGCTTAAACAAAAGGTATGTGAGTTGAGGAATTGGGATTAACTTTCCACTTCCGACACAGCCTATGCAATAAGTTTCCCCAGACTCAAACATTAATAAAATCCAACCCTTTGAGCATCCAGATCTCATTCAACGTCACTGTATCAACTCATACGATAAACACCAGGTAGAAATAGCTGATATTAAAAAACATGCCCGTGTTTATACATCGCAGCAACCTTTACACGGGATCAACACTGTAGTAACAACTTCATTAGCGGAATTCCAGATTGAACATTAGCTTGGGATAGATCGCTTGATTACCGACATTTAGAATGCCGAGTTTCTCGAAAAGCTGGGACGACTCAGCGCTCTCATAAAATAACTCATTTGCTTAACAAACGACCGTGCGGCAATTTTTAATTACTTTGTTACTGTCCTAATTATGTTAATAAGCATGTCCATTTTATCTTGTTATGGCCGCGCGGACTTTGTCCGATTTTTCTTAATCAGGTTGCGGCTTTAGTGTTCTACGATTTTATTGGCAATTTTCCGCCAGTTTTAAAATTGCTTGTTTACAGATTCTTTTACATTTCAAATGAGTTGTAAAATACCGAGATCTTTCCCAGTGAATAGTTTAGCTTGATAAGTTGAAAATTAAAGGTATGCACAAGCAAGGAAGATTTATTAGGTGTCTACAAAAGCTTCCACGGAATTCCAGTAGAAAAATTACGAGCTGTCATCACGCTGTGAGGAACAAGGCGAAAATTTTAAGTTTATACAGCGCAAAATACGTATTTTCATATTTTTGACATTCAGGTGCCTCTTTCAGGCCCCTGACATTTCCTCCTTTGCTGACCCGAGCATTCTTTTTATCAATGAAATCAATCCGATATTGTCCTCTTAAGTGACTATAATAACTCAGCAATTGTTTTGAGCGGTCCCGATGAGAAGTATTGAATTAGTGATACATTGTGGCTCTAGACCCCTAACTGAGGCAAAGAGAGTCAACAACCCCAAAACACCAACGTCCTGAATTTCTGATAAGGCAGATTAATCAGAATCACTCTCTTCGGCTCTTATGCTCTAAGTACATAGCTCCAGGTCCGTAGACTCATAGGTGTTGTTAGGAGATTTGATTCTATTACATGGTATTACGAGCAATATCCTGAACAGACTAGGTGACAGTGAACATATCAACCATGACCGACGATTCTGTAACTAGCTTTTGTTGTTTGCAATGTCTATTTCAGATTAATCTTTCTTATCGTACAAAAAAAGCAATGATCGCTTCTTTTTTAGCCTTTGTCCCGTCCAAAAACGGGATCGGCTCGTCTTAATCGTTTACACCATTTTGTTCCGACATAAACTTGACCTGAACGAAATCGAGAGGCTCTCAAATTACAATTCAACGCTGGCAAATTGCGAGAGAGACCTCTTGGATGGTATGAGCATATAATTCGAGTTGGCGAGAACTTACTTGTTAAAATTGTTCTTGGTTAAGAATCAAAAGGCCAGTCCATGCCTTTTGATTCTTTCTCACCGACTTCGATGGTCAGAACAATTTTAACAAGTAAGTTCTCGCCAACTCGAATTATATGCTCATACCATCCAAGAGGTCTCTCTCGCAATTTTTCAATGGTCGGTGCAACCCCATATTCTTCCGCCATTATTTGGACAATGTCAGGAATCCGATTGCCAAGAATGCATTTGAAAATGGCATGGGACTACAACCAAGTCGGACGGTAATTTGGACTGCTGGACCAAATTTCCCAGTTCATGTCGTTAGGTTCTGTTGCCGTCCCCGATTGCTGTTTGTAAAGGAACGCAATCAAGAAAAACCATTAAATGTTAAACCAAATTATAGTAAATTAACTCAAACAACAATGACCCATTAATATACCACAAGTCGGTTTCGTTCTCTTTTTCAATCAATCCAAAATAATACACCACTTTTTTGTCACATGTATTGCATTGAGATTAAGTCTCCTGAACATGGTAACTACTCTCGAAAAGTTACACCGTCCTTGTACTACTTCAATTTTCACAGCAGAGTTAGTGTTGATGGAAAAAAGATCGCTCATCTACACAAATTAGTAGGTGGAGGTGGAGGTACTACAGCTTGCAGAGTGATTTAGCGATACACAACGAAATCATTTCCTTTGGTTGAAAATGGCTGCCCCATACATTCCCGAGGATAACAACTGCGGGAAAAGGTTCAACAGCAACGACGTAACCAACAGAACGACCAACAATGGCAACAGCAGCCGCAACGGGAACATCAACATAATAGGACAACACTACCTGCCGAAGTCAAACTTAATAAAATGAATGACAGAGGTAAATTTAACTTCGTCTGTCAAAGAATAACAAGTCGGGAAACCGGAAGCTAGATGCCTCAGGTAAGAAAAGTTTTGTGTATTTCTTTTATAAAGAGATTTGAGTGTGCATTTGCCCCATTAGCATATAGCACGTAAAATATGCATATATTATGTGAAAATAGCCACTTTCAAGTGATATTGATATTCATAGTCTTGAATTTACAGAGGAGCGACAGTTTTGACCTAGTATAACTTTGTTAGTAATAGTGCGATTTTCAGGATCATGCTCTATACTCTAGCCTACATTGCTGCAAAATTCTGTGATTCTAGAGTAAACTTAAGGGGGGTTTTCCTGTCAATTACTGAAAATTATAGTAATGTACTAATATTAAATTTATTTGAACAGCTATCGGCATGGAGGGTATTTCGGAGCCTACGGACCATATAGTGGCAGCCCTCTGATTTTTTTCAGTTTTTTCGGTTGGTTAGTTTCTGAGAATGGGTTCGATAAAAAAAGACCACTTTCAGCCCCCCGCACTCCCCACCTTTTCAGCAAAAGTCAAAACTAAGACTGGCTTCGAAAAGTACTAACCGAGACCTTTAATTTGATACCCCACATGACTATATTTGATGAAAAAAAAATTTACACCCACCTTTTGCATGTATGGGGACCCCCCCCCCCCTTAAATTCGTCGTAAAAGGATGTAACTCACTATATGCGTGAGCGTTCACAGTTCCCACCATTCTACCAAATTTGGTGTCAATCGCTAAAACCGTCTCCGAGAAAAATGCGTGTGACGGACAGACAGGCAGACAGACAGATAGACGGACAGACAGACAGACACTAAAAGGCAAGCGTTCCCCACCGATTACCTGTCCAAAATTACTACAAAACATAGTGGACACTCTCTTCCCAGAGGATGTGAACTACACAAATCTGCCTAAAGTTCATGTAAACCCCGACGAAATTCCTGAAATGGTAGAAGAGGAAATTTTTGATGCAGCAAGGAAGTTCGCTAAAAATAAGACCCCAGGGCCAGATGGAATCCCGAATATCGCCCTGAAAGTGGCAGCCAGATCAGCACCAGGTATGTTTGCCAAAGTTTTTACGGTATGCCTTAGAGAAGGAGAATTCCCCGAGCAATGGAAGCTGCAAAAGTCGATATTTATTCCGAAGCCAGGTAAACCATTAAGAGACCCCTCGTCATATCGACGATATGTTTGGTCAATACCATTGGTAAACTATTTGAACGAGTATTATACAACAGGCTGCTCGCTGTTGCGGAAAAGGAAGGAGGCCTATCCGACAAGCAATTCGGGTTTCGTAAGGGGAGATCAACCATCGATGCAATCAGCATGGTGACTGGCCTGGCTCGCGCTGCAATACAAAATGACAAATGCTGCGCAGTGGTGACACTCGATGTAAAAAATGCTTTCAACACTGCAAAGTGGACGAAGATCGTAGAGGCTCAAACCAAACTAAAGGTTCCAAAGTACATTGTACGCGTCGTTGTTGGAAGAAAATTATATTGCGACTCGGACGATGGAGGGAAATTATTCGCAATGACGTGCGGCGTACCGCAGGGGTCTGTCTTAGGTCCCTTACTGTCATTAATTATGTACAACGGAGTGCTGACGCTACGCCTTCCTAACGGCGTGACAACTATTGGCTTTGCTGACGATATCGGGGTAACAATAGTGGCAAAACGCTTAGACGAGATCGAACTGTATGCAAATGAAGCGATATGGGAGATCAATTCCTGGTTGAAAAAGTCCGGTCTATCACTTGCTGAACATAACACGGAACTAGTGCTAATCAGCAAAAGAAGGAAAGACACGACCGTGAAAATTAAAGTTGGTGAAAAAACAATTTACTCCCAAGAGTCGCTTAAATATGTGGGAGTAATGATTGACAAAAGACTCAACTTTAAAAAACACATTGAGTGCGCTGCAACTAAAGCATCTTCCATCGCTGTAACGATCTCGAGGATACTACCGAACATTGGTGGACCAAGGCAAAGTCGACGTCGTCCTATTTCAAGGGTAGTTAGTTGCGTGCTACTCTACGCAGCTCCAGTTTGGGCAACCGTTCCGGAAAACAAATCAAACTGCGGAAAACTAGGAATGGCGTATCGACTAAGTGCACTCCGGGTATGCAGTGCTTATCGAACAACATCAGGAGAAGCAGCATATGTACTGGCAGGGACAATCCCCATAGACATCTTGGCGGATGAAGGTCGGCGTCTCTACGACAATATGTATGCAATCAGTAAGTCTATTTTACTTCGACGGCAACTAGCACGGCGAGAATATATCGCAAAATGGCAAAAGAGATGGAACGAGGCACAAACTGGCCGTTGGACCTACCGTATCATTCCACACATTCGAAGATGGATGGAAAGGAATCACGGGGAACTAAGCTACGAGCTAACACAGTTTTTAAGTGGTCATGGAGGTTATCGGGCTTATCTTTATCGATTCGGACACGACGAGTCACCATGGTGCCCAAGATGTGGTAACGTGGCTGAGAATGCGGAGCATGTTGTGTTTGAGTACCCAAGGTTTACAGCACACCGAACTAGGCTGGAGGCGATCGCAGACAGGCGCTTAACACCTGGAAATATAGTGGAGTTTATGTTGGAATAAACGGAGGCTTGGAATCAAGTGGTAATTGAGCTGAAAATGATTCATCAACAGCTAAGGCATGAAGAACTGCGTAGAAAGCAAAAAAGGGAGCGAACAATAATGCGCCGCAGTTAAGAACTGATCCAGCCCCGCGATGCAATGCTTATAGCAGTCCCGTAGGGAGAGTGGAAGAAGAAGGAGGTGGTTTTAGTGAGTAGAAGTCTCACATAACTGTTTGGCAGGAGCCAGCAGTAGGTTTTGAACCTTTCCACCTTCCAACGATGAAAAAAAAAGACAGACAGACGGTAAACGATTTTAATAAAGTTTTGTGTTTACACAAAACCTTAATAAAAAGGCGTAGGTTAGTGCTAAGGATATTATAGCAGCATAAGTAGCAACACTGATGAAAATAAATGACGAAGCATAAAACCTAGGAAACGCATGCTGAACCAACACCAACACCTCTACTATCAAACCCTATCTCCACCTCCGTGGTGACCGCCGGGAGCTCTTTCTTAACGATAAGCTGCAGACGGAGAAGAATAAAGGCGTGTCTCCCGCGCTTTAAAACGGGACAAATTGTACCAACTGGTCCTCCAGGTTAGGGGTTAGGTAGGGGTGACAACCCTTCACGAAAAACCAACGTTACGAAGCCACAGAAAGAGCCTCGGACAGGGTAGACTTTAAAATGACGAACCCGGCAACAACAATGGAGTAATGATCTGCGCATCTTCTCATGGAACTTGTGCTCCCTGTACAGAGACGGAGTTGCCAAGCAGCTAGCCGATACCCTGTCAAAATATAGGGCTGATGTAAAAGCGTTCAGGGACAGGGAAAGGTTTCCTGGTCCATCATTGGCCCTTACCAACGAGGCTTCATTCCAGGTAAATCAGTAACAGATCAGATTTTCACTGTGCGGCAAGCGATGGAATATGGAGATCGGCTGCGCCATCTTTTCATCGGCTTTAAAGGCGCCTATGATAGCATAGCCAAGGTAAACTGCACGCAGCTATGAGAGAATTCGGTATCCCTGCGAAATTGATAAGACAAGAAATAAAAGTAGCAGGATCACTTTCGAGACCATTCAATATCAACAACCATCTACGACAAGAGGATGTCCTATCATGGGTCCTCTTTAGCCTGGCCCTGGAGAAAGTGATTCGCGATGCCGATGTAAACGCGAGAGGCACCATCCTCTTCAAGTCCACCTAACTATAGGTCTACGCTGACGATATTGACATAATGGGAAGAACAACCCGAGATGTACAGTCTACCTTCATCCAGATCGAGATCCAGATCGGTGCGAGATTTCGGACTGCACATTCATGAAGGCAAGACGAAGTACCTGGTGTCAATGTCAGCACCAAAACTAAAGGAACGGACAACGTAGAATCGCACTGACCAAACAAAAACAATAGAGACCGTTGAAAATCTCTCCACGGTTGTTAGTTGCCAAGAGAGCCTATTTCAGGTTTCAAAAACTGTTCCGCTCGAAACGTCTCACCATAAGATCAAAGCTCTTACTGTACTAGACTATGATCTTGTCAGTCCTCATGTATTCCTCGGAGGGTTGGGTTCTTAGCAAAAAAATTGCGAACTGTTGGCAGCGTTCGAGAGAAGAATCTTTCGAAGAATTTTTAATTCCCTACATAACGACGAAATCTATGAGCGTTAGCACGACCGTCTGGTTGTGGGTAAAATCCGTCTCAACAGGTTACGGTGGGCGGGTCTCTTAATCCGTATGGATAAGGATGATCCGGTCAGGAAAGTCTATAAAGGCAGTATCTATGGTAGAAAGAATATTGAGGAGGAAATTGAAATAAAACATAACGTTAATAATAATCGAAAAAAAATAAAAATATATAGAATAAAATGAAGTTGATGTCCTGGGACTCTGACTCAGTCTGGTTCAAACCATGCAGAAATATACCATTCTGCATACGTGCTCGATATTGCAGGGAGTTCTCGGCGGATTCTCCTATTGACCTACCACCGGCCACTATCACCAACGCCATTTTATAATTTAACTAGGTAGAATCGTCCGAGCCTAAATGCTTGGCCTTTAGAGCTAGTATTAGGTAAAGCTGGCGCTTCGAGTATAAAGGTTTTGTGTTCATCTTACACACACCCATTTGTTCACTCGTTGAGAGCGTGTCTTGTTGTGGTATTGACGAATAGATATGTTGTGATGACATCATACACGTTTTAGAATGCATGAAATTCACAAATGCAAAGGTTTCACCTTCTTTGTTAATAATAGTGCAACCTTCTCAGAGTTATGCCTCATGTTATCCCTTATACCACTGCCAAATTTTGTGCTTCTAGCATGAACTTAAGAGGGGATTCGAGCCAAATTTCTAAAATATGGAAATATACTATTATCGACTTTATTTGTGCAGATTTCGGAATGAAATGTATTTTGAGGCTTAGATTTTGTTTAAATACACCACTGTGATTTTTTTTCAGATTTTTTGGTTGATAGGTTCTGAGAACGATACCTGTTACATTTTTTGGGTGCCATATTTCACCCAAGATCAAATCTGAGACCAGTTTCGAAAAGTACTAATTGAATCCTTTCATTTGATAAAATGTTCATTTGCTAAAATGTTACACCGTCCTTTCGCATGTGGGGGGGGCCTTTTAAACTTAAGACAAAATGGTGTCACTTATTGTATGTAAAGGGATTAACAGACTACACGCTCCAACCAACTTTTATCACAATCGGTCTAGCCGTTTCCGAATAAATCGGGCGTGATACAAAAACAGACGGGGAGGTAGACATGGACTCTATTCTAGTAAGGCTTTGTTTCACACAAAATCTTAAAAAAGGAAATAAGATATTAACTTAAATTATCTATCACGCTCTAAGATACAAAAGACACATACATCTTATCGCATCGGAAAAGTTTAAGTTCAAAAAATGAACTAAATTAAAAACAAGTCGGAAAACCAGAAGCTGGGCACTTCATTCAGATTGTTCGGTTGGATAGGTTCCGAGAACAAATTTTCGAAAAGTACTAATTGAACCCTTGCGTTTGATATCCTACATAACCATATTATGTGAAAAGTTGAAAAAGATGGTTATATACTATTAGTAAGTTTATTTGATATCGGAAATCGGATAGATATCGGAATGGGCCATATTTTGAAGCCTAGATTTCGTATAAGCGCAGATTTTTCGGTTGGGTAGTTTCCGAATATGAGTCCTTTCTCACTTTGAGTTTGAGTGGCTCCTTACACGTATTTTGCAATCATAGCTAGTATCAGCTTCGGAAGGCACTAATGGGGACATTTCATTTGATACCCCACATCACTATATATGGAGAAAAAAATTGTACTTCGGCCGTTTGCATATATCGGGAGGCCCCCTTAAAGCTGCACGTAAATTTACGACACTCCCACTTGGGGTTATTTTCATGTCAAAACAGTGGGGTATAACTTTGAACCTCAGCAGTATGTGTATGAGTAGAAAAGTTGGGAGATCTTCTCTCTCAAGGCCTGTTGAAAAATCTCAGTGGTCACCTCCCTTAAAACAGTAATGGGGGGGGGGGAGTATTTTGATATTATCATAGTTATCATACTTAACAAAGTTTGATTTGTCGTAGCCACCCCTGAGAGAGGGTACACAGATGGTGCTCCTTTCTAACATCGTCGAAGAATTAAAGTAGCCGTCACCTATTGAAAAGTTATGGTGCTCCTAAAGGGGTTATTTCCGTAACATTAATAAGCCTATTGGTTGGGCAAGAAAGACACGATCCACAAAGCGGCCTCTGCAACCCTCGGGGTAACCAAGCCGGGTAAGCGGTACATCAACCGAGATACTTGGCTTTGGAATGATGATGTTGAAATGAAGGTCCGTGAAAAGAAACGCCTCTACCACAAATTTCTCGACGATAAAACGCCTGCTAATTGGCAAATTTATAAGAATGCCAACCGGGAAGCAAAGAAAGCGGTCGCTGTCACCCGAGCGAACCATTTCAAAAATCTTTACGATAAACTGGACACTCGGGATGGCGAGAGAGATCTGTATCGACTTGCTAAAAGCCGTGATGAACGCACACAGGATATCGAATACTTCTGTTGTGTTAATGACAAGAACGGTACTTTGCTTACTGATCGTCGAGCCGCGACGGATAGATGGCGAGAATACTTCGAGCAGATTTCAACTGAAGAATTTGCTCATCCTCCACTTCCACAATCATTACCGACATTTGGAGCAGTTCCACCAGTCAGCGCAACAGAAGTCGAGGAGGCAATAAAACAAATGAAATCGGGGAAAGCAACAGGACCTGACGACATCGCATCTGAGCTCTGGAAAGCAAAGAGCTGGGACCCAACACCGTGGCTGAGTGAATTCTTTAACCGGGTTATTCAGGAAGGAAGAACACCATCTGACTGGCAAGAAAGTACCACTGTTCCAATATGGAAAAAGAAAGGTAGTCCAGCAGAATGTTCAAATTACCGTCCGATCCGGTTACTTTCCCATACTATGAAGATTTTTGAACGCATTCTTGACAACCGTATTCGCGAAATCGTTGAAATAACCGTGAATCAAGCCGGATTTGTCAAGAACTGCGGAACTACTGACGCAATACACGCTGCGCGGTTACTCATGGAGAAACACCGTGAGAAGCATCGCCCTCTTTACATTGCCTTTCTGGATCTAGAGAAAGCGTTTGACCGTGTACCACACGAACTCATTTGGTATGCTTTACGACAACACTTCGTGCCAGAAGAACTCGTGCGCTGGGTTCAATTGCTCTACCACGATCCGAAAAGTAAAGTTCGAAGTATGGCGGATGTATCAAAACCGCTCCGGGTCTCTGTTGGAGTTCATCAAGGAAGTGCCCTCTCACCACTCCTCTTTGTCCTTGTTATGGACACCGTCACACGAGATATCCAACGTCCAGCGCCCTACACACTGCTTTATGCAGATGATGTTTTCCTAGCATCTCATAGCAAAAATGATCTCGAGCAACTTGTTCAAAAATGGAATGATCGCTTCACGCAACACGGTCTCAGATTGAATTTAAACAAAACTGAATTTTTGACGACCGATCCCCATGAAATAGGCACAATCACTGTCAGCGGCAGTGATCTGCCCAGATCTGAGCGATTTAAATACCTCGGGTCAACGCTATCAGCCAATGGAGAGCTGCGTTATGAAATTGCTTCACGCATTAACGCAACCTGGATGAAGTGGCGTTCCACAACTGGTATCCTTTGTGATCGACGTATCAACGAACGTCTCAAATCTAAAATTTACCGCAATGTTGTCCGTCCAGTCGCTCTCTATGGTTCTGAGTGTTGGCCGACCATAAAAGACAATGAACGGCGTCTCGCGGTAATGGAGACGAAGATGCTACGTTGGACTAGTGGCGTCACACGTTTAGATCACATCCGAAATGAGGATATCCGCGATCGTTATGGGGTTGCACCGATCGTGGAAAAGTTGCGTGAGAGGCGTCTTCGATGGTATGGTCACGCAATTCGTGCAAACGAGAATTCACTTGCAAAGATTGGTCTGAACATCGAAGTCGATGGTAAACGACCAAAAGGCAGACCTAAGCAACGGTGGCTTGATACGCAGGATGGGGATTTGAAAGCCTCGAGATTGCACCCAGATCAGGCATTCGATAGAGCCAAATGGCGAAGCCGATCACGACGAGCCGACCCCGCTTGTGAACGGGACAAAGGCTGAAGAAAAAGAAGAAGAAGTTGGGCAAGAAGTGACTATTATGGGCCTTTAAAGGGGGTAGAAAGGAGGGGTTGGCAAATCAAATGAACAATTTGAACAATTTGTTATAAGCTCGTTGTACTTGTATATTAAGGCTACATTATATCATTATCTCTATTGTCCAACTTACTTCTTTATACAACAGATATAAATATAGAATTACACGGAAAGCATACGAAATGCATCAACGTTGTTGGCAAGTTAACACGAAGATTATTTTGAAATTATCTCAAATTGTCCACCTTTAATGTTTATGAGAAAGTTCGTTTTAGATTGATTCGATATTATTTCTCCAAATGACCAGCTATAAATCCTCAAATAAAATTCGTTGGACTGTAGAACAGAGTTCACTATTGATTTGCCCTTAGAATTAATATCTATAGAATTAATTTATTTCTAAACCTGTTTTATAGCTTATTTCTCACACTTCAAAATTTTCTAAGATATTAGATAAACCTTTGGGGTGTTCATCATTCTTTAGCGTTTGGAAATTCTGCTTCAAAAATGTATGCAATGAACTCAATTCTAGCAATAGATTTCATACTAACTGGAAAAAGATATGTGTATCTGTAACTACCAGAGAGCTTTTGCAATTAATAATCGTCGGAAAATTCCACGTATTTCCAAAAGCCTTATTCTAAACGATAACGGTCATGTGAAAGGAACTAATCACACAGCGATCTGATTAATTTTTCCGAATCATAACCATTTTCCAAACCTGGAATGTTAATTATTGAATCAATGTTCTGTGCCCTTGATTCAGATCCCCTATTTTCAGTACATTTAACACTGAAGCTAATGTACACAATTACCGAACAAATCCAAACCAGCCATGTACGGATATATAAAATTCCATTCGTCATTTCTCATGTAATTCTCATTAAAATATCAAATTATTTCTTCACCCTGGAAAATTGATTTTAACGAACGTTCCAACTATTTACAAGTCGATTTTCTAACCGTACCGAAAGTCGATTATAATTAAGATTTTCATTTAATGATCATTTAGCTTCAAGTAGAAATCTGTTCCACTAAAAATGGTAATTGGAATGCACCATTTGAGTATAAATTGTGTTGAGAGCTCTCCTAATTAAATTACAGAGCAGCCACAGCGGCAGAAAAAGAACTTGCTTTCATAATTAATTTCCATTTTCGTAATGATGTGAAAGACATTACCATGTTTTTTTACACGACGTATCGTCGGGGCCGCCATAATGTGTGCTGCTTTTTTGGGCTTGAGTGGAGTGTTTAAGATAATTATTTAATAATCTATGAGTGAAATTTAATTTTTATTTAAGTGGAGATATGAATCCAAAATGGAATATTGACCTATCGTAATCGGTATCGTTGTAAATTAGGGGCTCGTTAAAGAGTTCCGATAAGGAGTTCGTTGGGTAGATGTGAACACATTTACAAATTTATTGTCTCTCAAGTATTCTGCTCTAATTGGGATGCGACTAATTGGGTTTGGTGAAGATCACTATTCTTTATCTAGCATTATCTACACACAGACTCATCTTACTGAAGACGTTATTAGGGAGAATGTCTAGGAGATAGTGTATTGGGTAAGGTCGGTGACAATAAATTTTAGATATCTTCCAAAAATACTCTATTAATGTCAGTATGTGGCTAGCTCCAGTGGAAAATAGTGGAAAAGTATTGACATTAATACGTTATTTACAAAATATCTTCATCTTTTTTCAAATTCTACTAATAGATAGAAATTTTATTTTTCCTTCAAGGAGCTAATATATTCCTGTAATAGCCACATGATGTCTTCTGTAGAAAATCCTTCACTAATGTAATTAAATGACACCGTGACCATAATGGATAGCACGGCGTCGAAACCGCTAGTCGCGGGGCGGTTCGACGTCTAGCCGCCACGACGACCAGGACGGGTACAACATCTTACCGCCCCTTGTTGCACCAGAGATTCGTCGAGCGTTTCCCGCAATTCGCGCACGTGACTGAACTCGCATCGACACAATCCCGGCCATCATCAGGGAGCGTGCTCGACTTGAGGTCACCGCGGAAACTGTTGACCGAGAGAGAATTCTCAGAAATGGATCCTTTGCATAGACCAGCCATTCCCAGGCTCTATGTATCTTCAGCAACTCCGGAAATTCTATCTCAAATCAATGATGAGATTGCATCTCGATTGTGTGCTGATATGTCGAGGGGGGGAGTGGGCCTACGCTTAACAAAGCCGTGTTGCTCTTTCACTATGTGGTGGCCAAAGTGGGCGGACAACCAGTCGCTGACATGGGAATGGGACGGTAATTATCGGCAAGCGTACATTCGCCGATAGTGTGTATGGTGATGATGAGAGCCTCTTTCCACAAGCCGGGAAAATGATTCTCTTCGAGGCTTTTGTTGAAAATAAAAGATTGGGGAAAGGAGATAGACTTACCAGCAAAAAGAGGTTTGGAAGACCATCGTAGCCAGGTCTGACATTGGCATCAAGTTTGCCAATCAGGTATTCGACATGAAGAAGGGTAAGAAGAGGAATGTTAGGCGACGCGGGGCAGTCCACATCCACTATGGGAAAGGAGTCGGAGGGGGAACATCGACTGAGAAGAAGTAGTGGCAGAGTAAATCACAAAATACTTGGGGGGAGTTAGCTGAGGAGCCAGAGAAATAGCTATCGTTCCGATGCTTGTAGTTCTTCTAAATAAAACTAAAACTAGGTAGATTTCTCCAACTACAATATATTTGAATAGTTAGTAGATAGGTATTTCGAGAGCTCCTTACTCAAGCTACTAAATCATTGGGAAGTTTTTCCTGTTTTTAAATAAAACAAATTAAAGGTCTGTAGGTACGAATTGTAAAAAGTTGTTTAAAACTTAAAGATCCATATGTAGGTACACATTCTAAAAGGTAAATAGAAAAACGTAAAAAGGCCCACATGCAAATAGGGATGATCTTATAATTTTTGGGTTAATGAGCACCAATTATCAATAGTTAGTGGCTGGTGCGGTCCCTATATTTGTCAGCGAGTTTTTTAATTAGTCTCGATGCACAATTCCCTTCATCCGTTTTCATCAATTTTGACGCATCCTTTCGCAATATTTCCAAGCTCTCCCATGCATCAAAAGTGTGTGGCTTATTCACTTGTCGTACCAGCTCCAGATTTGGCCTCGTCACAGAATGACCCTTCTCGATGACGTGCATCGCTACCGATGAACGCACCGTGTTGGTTCCTGGTCTTTCACCCTTCTCTACTTCTTTTAAGTGTTCTTGGAACCTAGTCGTGATGAGGCGTTTTGTTTGGCCAATGTAGAGCATCTCGCAATCATTGCAGTTGATTTTGTAAATTCCACTTTTTTCTCTTCAGTTAATGGGTCCTTTTCGCTCCCTAAATGTCTTTTAAGTGTTGCGTCTCTGCTGGATCTAACCACTTTTATATTGTATTTTCCTAGAAAGGATTTTATTCTATAAAAGTGCTAGAGTGCTTTCTTGTTCGAAGAATGTTGAATGTTGGTTCTTCCATATCTGCTTTTGCTTTCTCTTAATCAGTTTTTCAATTATTTCGGCCGTGTAACCATTCTTGATTGCTATATCAAGTATGGACATTCTTTCTTCATGGAAGCCATCCTTATTTAAGGTGTATTTGCAGAGCCGGTGTACCATTGAATTTTAGGCGGTCATTTTTTGTGTAACGGTATTAACCGAAGTTGCTGGTATCGTTCTTTGAGTTGCCTTTGGTTTTCTGAATACCTCGAATTCGAGTTTTCCGCTGTTGTTTACATACACCTAAAAATCCAATTCACAATGGAAAAGGAAGAACATGGATCTCTACCATTTCTGGACCTACGAATAACAAACAACAGCGGAAAACTCGAATTTGAGATATACAGAAAACCAACGGCAACTCAAAGAACGATACCAGCAACTTCGGGGGCATGAAGAATCCCTAAAAAGAAATTGTCTAGCTCCGGCCAAGCTTTGGTCCGAACTATGGGCGGATTTACGCTGAATATAATGCCCGTACCCTTGTTGTTTTTTACGAATTATAAAAGAGAGCGTACAACACCTGATGAGTTGCCTCTGCTCTGGTAAGAAACCGTAGTCGTCTTCGTCCCTCTTTTCATTTTTGAACAAAAAGAGGAATCCGCGACCCATAAAGAGTGGGAGCAAGTTGCTCTCCATTTGGTTCGATCCGACATTAAATGGATGCGAACTTAGGACTCTTCAATCCCTAAAAAGAAAACGATTAAGGCTTCTGATAATCTGTTGAAGAAATCCTCGTACGGAGAAGGCGGACTGAGGCAGGAAAAATATACACACGATATGATAAAGGGGCATACTTGTGGCGGAATGACTCGTATGGTGACAGAATCGTAGCTGGAGAAGGAGAAGGAAAAGATGATTTCGGGACGGAGAGAGGACTTAACAGCTATTAGGACACCTCCGCAGGTTGTCTTGCTAAGCACAGCGCAGTCTCTGTCACAGAGTAACCTTCGAGCAGCTCAGAATCTAAAATTTTGTCATCCAGGCAGGTTTCAGAAATGCAGATGACATGATGTTGGAATGCTAAGGCAGACAGTTTGAAATCTGACAGCTTGGTCCTTAGACCCCTTACATTTGGATAAAAGAGTGTAAAATAAACGATTTCGACATTTCATTTCGGCGAGGCAGGCGGGTGGGTCGGAAATTTTCACGAGGCTTAGCCCTCTCATAAGACTTAACGAAGACCCCCTGTGACCAAAAGGAAGATTGGAGGATAGCGTCGAAGTCGTGAGGATATGTGACTTTGAAGGAAGCTATCACTAGATCAGGAAAGCCATCTTTCGTCAGCTTCACACACGAAAGAGGTGACAAAGTTGAATTGGCTTTCCTTCTGATATAGGCCAGAATTTCGTCGGACGTGGTGGAGTACGCTAACCTCGACACGAACAGCTGTTTCGGCGGCGAGGCAACGTTCAATTGGGGCCCGCTCGGGCGGCATGAGATCGGAAAGGCCTGCCGTGCAGCGGTGGCGGGCGTCGATGATGTACAGGAAGAAGTGTGTGGTGGTACTAATGCAGCGGCAGTAGGACAATCGTCAGAAGTGCGTAGCGCAGACGATGCTGAGAAGGGAACATGTCACTCGGATGGAGGACGATTTTTCAGTTGGCTAGCGAAAGTCGTCGAGCTAATACAATCTTTTATAGACGCAGTGGAACAGTGTGTGGCAGATAAAGGGAGAGAATTAGTCGAATTAGTCGCCTCAGTCGCCGGCAAGGTATAAACAGAGCCAGTCAGCGGCATCTCAAGAGCTGAGATTACGCCGGTGCTCCATGAAGCAGCAGCTTGAGGGAGCAGAATTGACGGCGATTGTGAAACTGCATTTTCAATCGACGCTTAGGGGTCGGAACTGCTTATTCGGGCACCTCGGGGACGTCACTCTCAGTATCATGAACGTTAAAAATCGCAGACGAACCCTCATATTATAAAAAACAGGAGACCAATTTAAAGTATCAAGGAGCTGAATTTTCTCAGCCCTCTCCCAAATTGTGCCTTATGTCTATTTCAATTATGTCTTCTGCATATTTCAATTCAATATAATTTTCAAATAATTTTTAAAGTTTAAAGAAATCAAAGGAGACAAAAACTAAAGCATTTCGAATAGCTCCTTCCTGTTCAAAGACAAATATTTTTTTGATTTACATTAAACGATGATACTCGTTTAGATTGTTTGACCTTCCTTTCATCCCTTGTCTCAACTTCAACATATATTTTACGTAATTCCTATTCTTATCAATTATCAATTATCTACCATTTAGTTATGGTGGTCGTTTTCTGAAATGAGGCACCCGTAACATTGGCCATGCCATTATCTGCAAACACCGGTTAGCAAATTCCTACCGAAAAGATGCAGCACAAATCAAAAGTGAATAGCATACTTAATTTTCAAAAGGAGACTCCATAAATGAGGTCTCCTACAGAGTCTCCAGCGTTACTTTCATTGTTGCACTGAAGAATGGAACACAGAACCTATTCATGATGCCAATTGGTAAGCAAGCCACCGCTTTGAAAAAGTACTACGTGTGTGCGTACCTAGAAATAAACACGAAGCAACTTTTGATTTTTTCGAGGATACTAAAGGATTCTGCCAATTTTCATACTGAAGGTCTCGATCCATTTTCGATGACAGTGATGCTAATTAGATTTCAGTAAGTTAGTTTGATATTTGCATTGTATTGAGCTTTTGTAGTCTGGAAAAAACGTATGATCAGTCGCCACAAGAAATGTATTTAGGGAACGTGCCAGGCAACAAAAAATTCACTATATATACATACCTTTCCACAGTATTCATCATAGCAACCGTTGAATTATCCTCGGCAATAGGATGCCAACAATCTTTTCATATGACCAACCTTGCGTTTTTTCTATGCAACACAAATTTCACACACGATCTGTTCCATTGTACTATCTACAATGCGGAAAGTCATCATCACAATTTCCGCATAAAAGGACATTTATAATAAATTGCATTGTTTGGATTCAAGGATAATACTTAGATTATTCCGTGATAAACGATTCCTGGTAGTGTTTTCTTTTTACAGTTGTCACAAAAGATTGTCTCCAGGATCCAAATATCAAGAATCATCAAATGTTCCATTCTTCAATTGTTCAAGAACAAAAAAGGGCACGATCATGTTTCAATTCTTCGCTCCTTTAACTTCTATTCGATTGCAGATTGCCGTTGCCATTCTTTCAGATATTTTGAAGAAAAGAAATTTGACGGTGCAATAAAATTTCGCTAACAACTCAAGTGCCCTACCAGATCTATTGTCCGGAATTAAATAGAGTCATTGTATCTTGAATAGTGGTTAACTTTAACACATTTTATTGTCAAGTATCTACAATTCCTGGATTCGGGTGTCTACAATTGTCCATCTGAGATACCCCGAGGTAATTTATTACTCTTGAACTCTATTGTATCTGAAGTAAAATAAAAACTGCAATTTTTCTCCTCAGTTGGCCCATATTCGAAAGTGATTAGTTATTTTCTTATAAAGATGTACACATTTACCCATTAAACGTCGGGATGCGAACCCATGCTCAGATTCACTCTCAGGTACTAAATATTTCGAGCAGATGTTTCTTATATACATACAAGAGTTAACCAAGGTCCCGAAATCAAATAAGTGGTGCACAAATGAGATTGGAATTGATGATCGATGACGGACACATGGGGTTTGGTACTCAGGCGCACTTATTCTACATTGATGACTCCTTTTGTTGGGAATGAATTACCTCTACCGACTATGGTTGTATCTTTTCGCATGGCGTCAAACTGACTGAAAAAATTGATGAGCGAATTCATTTTGTTTTATGTTTCCAATCAAGTTAATTATTCTGAGTTGGTTCGAACTTAAACCTTGAATCATCGCAAGAGAACTAATTGCCAATATATTGAAACACTTGTGTGGAGTTGCCAAATCTCCCATCAGGCGCGTCCCTTCGTGCGGACAACGGAACGTTCGGTGGAGGCGTATTGGGGATGCACATGCACGCATCAGGCTGGGTAGGTGGAAAGTAAACCCCCACCCGTGTATAAAAATTGGCTATGGGAAGGGCACCCAGAAATCAAACCAAATATAGAGGACGAGAAGGGAAACCCAGTACCGGCGGTTTTTAGGAATGGACAAGCGAGCTCGTCCCGAGTAGGTGTGTGTATGCGGTGGTGGGGGAGAAGCTACAGCTTCTGAGCGTGTTGGCCCATTTTACTCGCCACCTCCGGATTCGTTAACGTATCGCAGGAATTCCGTTATTGGATGTGATGCTACCTGTCGCAACTGGAGAACATCCGCACCAAAGATCTGATGCCTGCTGTGTCCATAGGCGGAACCTTCACATAGGAAATGCTCCGTGGATTCCGCTTCCTCGTTACAGGAGGGACACGTATCATCTTCAGTAATTCCTATTCTGAACATATGCGCAGCTAGTGAGTTATGGTCTGTCAGAATGCCTACAATACACCTGCAAGTCCTCCTGCTTTTCGACAGGATAAACTTTGCGGTACGCATGTTCGGTTCTGGCAGAAAAAGTTTGGTGTGTCGAACAGCATTTAGGCTCTGCCATCTGACATTTTGGGAAGCTTGTTCCCAGTTTTTGAAAACAAACTTTGCCAATGATACTGATACTCCAATTGCTGGTTCCGGTCCCGGCATAAGGGAGATTGACCCCTCTTTCGCTAAAGCATTCGAGATTTCATTTCCCTCTACGCCACACTGACCATAGTGAGGTACCCAGAGTAGTTCCACCGTATTGAATCTAGAGATAGAGTTCAAACGGTTTCTGCATTCCTGAACGATTTTCGAGGTGATCAAAGGACTATTCAACGTCCTCAATGCAGCTTGGCTATCACTGCAGATTGCGATGGGCGTGCCCTTCAACCGCTCGTCAATCACCCTTAGGATCGTATAAACTTCGGCTTGAAAAACAGCTGCATATTGTCCCAAAGGAAAAGCCCACTTCTCGTTTTTATTCGAGAGGTAGACTCCGGCTCCAGAACCCTCTTCTGTTAACCGGAGTAGGGATGGAATAAGTGAATCCCTTGGTGCCCAACTCGCGGCCAAGAAGAAAAAATCCTCATCGAGAAAGAAAGCTGCGCCGGCGAAAGTTCCGAGTAGTTTTTCGATTACAGGTCCGACTGTGACAAAAGAGGAACAACCTACAGCTAGTAAACCCGAAGAATGGACAAGGGTGGGCGCGAAAAAGCGGCACAAGGAGAAAGAGAAGACTCATCCAGAAGTAATCATTATTTCCAAGAACGGAGATATATCCTACGCCGATATCCTTCGTAAAGTCAAAGCCGATCCGGAACTGACAAACCTGGGTGGCAGTGTGAACCATATCAGTCGTACGCAAGAGCGAGATGATAGCAAATAGCTTTTGCAACCAGGTGGAGAAGGTGCTAAGTGAGCGAGTTGACGTGAAAGCTCGGAAGCAACAAATAGTGATCGAGAACAAAGACCTAGACGATCACATCACCAAAGGATATCTGTGCTGCGCTAAGGGACCAATTCAACCTTAACGACCTAGAAGACAGTGCCATCAAAATGGAGAAGAAGGCATATCGAGTCATACAAACCGCTATTATTATCTTGCAGTGGAATCAAGAATTAAACTGATTACCGCGGGTAAGGTAAGAATAAGTTAAGTCATGTGTCGACTTAGGAAGCAAATATCTCTGAAAAGATGCTTCAGATGCCTCGATTTTGGTCACTTTTCAGCAATATGTACTAACGAGTACGATAGGTCCAAAAGGTGCAGGAAGTCTGGTGAGGAGGTCCACCTTATCAAAGACTGTACTAGAGATTCGCAATGCATGTCGTGCAAAGCAAGAACGGGAGTAGATGACCGGCACATTGCAGGGGCCCGGCACAACAGGAGGGAGCTGAATCGTAAGGCTAAATAAGGTTGATACAAATCAACCTCAACGATTGCGAGGCAGCTCAATACTTGCTCTCGCAAACCATTCAAAAGTCGAATGTGAACGTGGCGGTAATATGTGAACCGTACAGAAATTACGTTATTACGTGAAAGACTCATCGGGAAAACCGGCGATATGAGCATGAGAATGGCAAGTCATTCTAGAAACAATGGCATTCCCGGGAACCGGCTTTGTACGGGCGAAAGTCAACAGCGTCCATATCTACAGATGCTATGCTCTTCGTAGTGCAACATTAGCGCAATATGAGGAGATGGTGGGTTTTAGACTGAGGAAATCGAGTTACGAACACAAGGGACCAAATCTTGCTCGAAACCTTGGCTGGACATCGTACTCGCCAACGTTGGTTGTGTACCCAGCTTCCGAGTCAGAGGACTAGTCTCAATCGTTGGTCTAACCTACCTCAGTACCGCGTTGGCGAGAGGAATGGTCTGGCGGGTGAGTGAGCACTGTACCTACAGTGACCATCAGGCCATCTTTCTCAACATCAGGGACAGGGAAGGCGACAGTTGGGTGAGCATTAAAAGCAGAACAACCAGGATAGCTGGGTGGTCCACTGGAACTTTCAAGGAAGAGACATTTCTAGCGGCTTTAGAAGGAGGTTACGATGCGAAGGGAACGGCCTGAAAAAAGTGAGCCAGTTATGTCAACGGAAAACCGAGGCCTGAGACTCTACAATGCCGCAACGCAAGTTCCATCACAGTAGAAAATCAAACTACTGATGGAAGCAGCAAGTCGCGCTGTTGAGAGCACCGTGTCTGCGAGCGAGGAGACCTTGCCAATGGACCAGAGGAAAGGCAGAACATCAGCAATCGGAAAAGAATACCGCTATATTCTAAGTAGTCTTAAGAAGGCTATGTAGGAAAGTAAGCGGAATGGCTACAAGCAGTTGTGCCCTGAAGTAAATACGTGACGTGCCCGCGACTCTTGTTCAAAATAATTACAATCCTTTTCCCACAACAAGAAGAAAGCGGACCTCATCCAATGGTTCAACAGGATGTCTTCACAATCCCCGGGATGACCGATGTGGAACTACGGGAGGTCTGTAGACGAATTGGAGACAATAAGAATTGGACGGGATTCCGAACAAAGCCCTGAAGTTGGCTACTAAAATCAGACCCACATGGTTCATAAGGATATTTGAATCATGCATGGGTGAAGAAGTGTTTCTCGCTCAATGGAGGAGACATAGGTTGGTTCTGCTACCGAAGCCCCAAAAACCACCCCTGCCCTTTCTGTCTTTTGGACACTATGAGGAAGATGTTGGAGAAGGTGATATACAATAAGCTGCTTCCGTTCGTTGAACTAACAGGTGGTCTATTGGAGCGGCAGTATGGGTTTCGTAGAGCGCGGTCCACGGTTCATGCCATTGTAACGGTCGTGGACCTGACCCAGGAGGCATCGACGGCTGGTAAGTGCTGCGCCGTGGTAACCCTGGATGTCAGGAATGCCTTTAACTCAGCCAACGGGGGTTGGATTAAGGGCACCCTGGCTAAATTGGTTCTCCCTGGTTACTTAGCTCGGATAATCGGGACACGGAAGATACAGGGAATACTTGCATCGCTTCGGATTGGATGAGTCTCCAGACTGTCCCAACTGCGCCGCTACACCCGAGGACCCAGAGCATTCCATTGTCTGATATGCACGAATGAAAAAAGAAGACTAAACGGCGTCCTCAATGCAGTTATAATTTCGTGGAGGAGATGCTGAGGTCCGCAGCAAATGCGATAAGCGGAACAGTAACTGCGATACAGGAGAAGCTGAAGGAACTGGAACGACCTCGGAAAAAGCGACGGACACGTGATTTACTTGTGATGCTGTAAACCAGAGCCCTCCTCGGGAACTAATACTTCACGGTGGTCCCGCGAGGATATGGGTAGAGAAGTAGGGGTCGTTTTAGTGGGTGAGAATCACACACACTGCAGCAACCTGGCGCAGCAGCGTCTTTTTTAAAATTTTCACCTCCACCCATTCAAATATATATACATATATATCGAAACAACAATAGGGGTAATTACTTGGTGCGGTTATAGTCCCCAAGGCTCTTACCATTTTGTTATAGACGGTATTTGCAATACACATAATAAAACCTTCTTCAGTCGCAATTGCCAAATTTTGTCCCTTTTTAATGTGTCGAGGCATCTCTGTATTACTATAATTTTTAATGCTCCAATCGACTTCTCTTATTGGATAAATAATTGGTGTCCACGAACTCTCAGATTCCCCGTATCAGATTCGAATATCAAATTGCATTGTCAGAAGACGCATAAAAAACCAATGTGTTCGGCTCCAAACCAAGGTAGACAGAGTCTACCTCGTTGGCCGCGCAGGTTCTTCTTGAAAGCAAATCTGTTCCCTAATCCAACATCCACACTTGGGGGAATTGATATTGTGTGACTCCAAATGACATGTGTTAGTGAGCAGGCCCTGGTGGTTGCTTCATGTCTTTTTACACGCCAAAGGAGGCGGTTTCGCGCTAGTAACCAAAAGCCCTTGGCTCATGTAATTCAATAGGGATTCAAGCGCCGCTGAATATATTAATTTAAGAGGAAAAGTCATGCGCATTTGTTATTGATATCATCCCAATGATGATCATTGGTTCAATTCAATTTGATAAGCAATCGATCTTGTGTTCGACGAACACAAACCATTGAGTGAGTTTACCTTTATTATGATCTTTATCGGATGAGTTTATTAAAATTCTTTCCCAAGTAGTTGATAATGATTTATGTAAATTAGGGTTGACTGTGAATCACGACTTAAAACATGTCTTTTTTGCCTTATTAACACGGTGCAGACTATTTTAAAATGAGATCCAATTCGTAAAAATCTAATTAACTAGCTTTGTTTATCGGGGGAACCACAGTTCCAACCATTCATGCCTTTTGTAAGGTCCATTGAAACAGCCTCATAAAATCAACAACATGTGAAGTGCAGGTCCATCACCTCCTCTCCTTCACATTGGCTACATATAACCAAGCCCAACACTCTATTTTTCTTCATTTAGTGGTTAAAGGCGCAGTGTTCCGTTAAAACCCATAGTAGGGTGTCACCTGAAGGCTGCGATTCGCGCTAGTCCGTTCGCCTACGTGAATCCTTTCGATTTCATCCATCGGAATAAACTTGACAGTGGATGGGCAGATACCAAATGTAGCCCTGGGCACACCTTTGTGGAGCCAGATCCTTGACAAGCCAGTCTCAGCAACGTTCGAGTATCCTTGCTCCCACATCTGGAATGTTCAGTCAGCCAAGTTACAGCAGCAACTGGTGGGGCGGAGCGAACAACTTTCGTGTCGCATGCACGCAAGTGCGAATCGCGTTAGCCATTATATCGGGAAAAAAATGTTTGACAGCGAAAATTGTTTTTTGCGGTCAATTGGAATTCGAGACAAGTCAAGCAGGAGGGAGAGATGACCTCTCTATTCAGTTTAATTAAATAATTAAGTTAATAAAAATTAATAAAAATCAGCTACAGGTATTGTACCTAAACCCCTCATGGCTTCCCTTGATGTCCTGACATCTGACAAAAATAAAAGGAAAACAGTTTTTCAATTATCATTTCCTTTCCTTCGACTTGTGTTTTATTTCGTTTCAATTTAAAAATCAAATTACTAAAATCGCTTACTCAACAGCTTCATTCGAGAGAAAATCAACTGCTTTTTTCTGGTTTTTGCACGCTGAAAGTAGGAAACCTGGTATCCCATTGAACAACGACAAAACTGCAGGACTACAATCGCCGAAGTCAGTTGCAAATACTCTCATTGAACGAGCCACCTTCGCCATTGTCCAAATCGGGCCTTATTAAAGGCTCTGGAACAGCGAATCCAACAGAACCATCAACATTACAACGTCACAACCGTCGCCCAGCAGATAAAAATTTTGTTATCCTTGATTATTTTATAATATTGAATAGGTTAAATTATTATTCTTTTTGTGAAGTAAAACAAAATGTCAGATCGCAAGAATCGGCACTACCTCCTTCTCTTTTCATAGAAAGAGAGAACGCCGCTAGAGACGGCGCAGGACCGTTTTTCGTTCGCTCTTTCGCTTTCTTGGCTCTCGAACTCCGCTCATTTCACTTGCGCGTTTTCCCGGGACCATGGTTCCTCCAACTCCACGCCCAGTTCACTTTCGCTGACGTCACAGCGGATGCCATTCGTTTTGATTACGCCATGGACGTGCTCGATGAGGAGGCAATAGAGCTTGTCTCCGACGCCGTCAAGGACTACTCTTATAGGCACTCAAAAAAGCAGCTTATAAAACGCCTGTCAATAAGTGAGACGCCTTAATTTAACCGCTTACCGTCAGGGCTAACGCTAGGTGACCGTACGCCAAGCAAACTGCTGGATGAGATGAAGCAGTTGGGTAGTGACAGTCTTTATGGCTGCATAGGCTCCCAGAGAGCACACAGGGCATCCTGACGTGTGCGGATTCGGGGTCTCTGGATATATTAGTCGTCATCGCAGACAAAATTGATAAGATCCACGTGCGATCCATGATTGATGATGTGTCTCGCGACAACGCAACCCAAGTGGCTCAACTGCAGCAGATGGTGGCAGCAATAATAGCCACCGTCTCCAAGTTGGCAGGTGCCTTCGGTGCTTTGCGTTCGGGAAGTAGAACTAGATCAAGGTCTAGATCCACCTCATAAAATTGGGGATCGGTTAGTAGGAGCTTCGACAAGTGCCGGGGCATACTGGTTCCATCGTAGGTTCGCTGAAAGGACTACAAATGTACCAGCCCCTGCAATTTCTCACCAAATCAGAATTGTCGGGAGTTCTAGCGACTGCTACCCGAAATGCAGCACCACGCCGCCGCACAATCTACGACTCCTTGAGCCGCCGCATAGGGAAAATAAGTTGAGCACCACTTTACTTTTTATGGCTAGTTTGACCGTTGCAATACCGCCATCCCATAGGTCGTTAACAGCTTGGAGATCTTTGGACCCCGCCTAGGCTGCGAATGAAAATTTAGCTGTTGCTAGTCAAGCACTCTATGCCGTCTTTTGAGCTGAGAAGTTAGAATCGTAAGAGGACCGCTGACCGGGAAGCAATTTGCCCAAAATAGGTAACATGAAAGTGATTTGCCCACAGTTTATTTTTTGTCCGGGTAAGACTTTAGCCTCAACAGGTGACGCCGACTGGAGCTCGGGGTCATGAGTACTGAATGAAGGAGGCTGCTTCGGATCGTGCGTGAGGGACTATGTCCCAATTGAATTTGTTCCAATTGGATGAGTGGAGAATCTGACTTTGAAATCAGATTTTCCATCAGCGAGTTCAGGGTCACCCCTTCACTCAGGATGGGGACGTCACAATCGAAATTTACTTATTTATTGTTGTATTGTTTGATGTTTTAATTTTATAGTGTGAGAATTATAATAGTCGGCTGCCTTGGCCTGTATTTTACCGGGAAAATAAGTCAATCTCGGCCCCTTTTAGCCGAAAGAAGACTTGTAGAAAATGGAGGTCGCCTGCTAGACAGAGTTCATCGTTCACAGCTTCAACTCAACCCTTTTGACCACTCAGCCCTCGGCACGACAATGGTACTCTGATTAGGGCTTTGGATTACCGCTTCGCTCCAAGTTTCACCTCTAGTTCCAGGAGGATTGTCCTCACCGGAATCCCCCACTAAGATAAATTTCTGCCATTTACTTTTTGAATGTCGGTGATTTCTTTCTCAATTGGCTCATAAAGATCTAGTTGATGTCATTGTGCTTGTGTTGCATGTAGGACCATCTTTAAGGGGGATAGGGTACTACCGGCTTGATTGTCCTCAATATCCTCAATAGTTCAGAATACAGGAAAGTTACCATCAAGTTTTTCATCCACACCAGCACTAACACTGTTATAGCAAACGTACTCGGTCTCAATCGGGAAATACGCGACTCTGTTCTCATCGGCGAAAGTAAAATATCTAAATGATTTCGGCTCATGTTCATTGCCATAAATTCGGAATACAAGAGGGTACAGGTATTTTACTATTTCCAGCATTGACATAGTGTCTTCCTATATCTCTTACGATTTTATTGAATTTCTCGATTAATTTTAGTCCAGAATGTGTTGTAATTATGCGTCTTTTTCAATTGGACTTACGTTATGCCTAATAAAAGTCAAAGTGTGACAGTCGTCAAGTTGTACAAGGTGATGAATGAAGATAGTTAACATTGTCCGAATGCCTAGTTTCACACCATCGAGCGTCTACCAAACCGTGAAACGTTTCACATAGACTGGGGTCACTGTGGATCCTCCTCCAAGCGGTTGCCCAACGAACTCTACCAATCCAGGAAACATTCAGCAGACACAAAAAAAAAAGGTTTCAACGAAGGTAGCGTTCAAAACATCGTTAATAAAAGGCAAAAGATGGGCAGTTACAAAATGTTCACTTTCAATAACCAGAAGTGACACCAATTGCTCAAGAACAGCTAGCAGAAGACTACGGCTTTAAAAACCCTCGGCAATAGCTATTTTCCATGGTGTGCGATTAGATCTGCCTCACCTGAACTGCTGACACTGCTGGTCTTAATCGAACGAGACTCGAACATCGACGACGACAGTTAACAGCGGCAGGTTTTACGGGACGTGTTGGAGCCATAGGTCAATCAATACTTTGGCACCGATGAATTTATGGTTTCACACTCAACACTTTGGCATCGACGAATGTACGATTCCGGAGGACTCGACTCCGCTCATTGTCTTTGCTAGTGGAGAAATTGCCGTACCCTCAACACAAAATGTTCGTACCTTTCCGTTATTGCTTATGATTTACAGATCAATTTCTTGAACTTGTTCTTGAAATTACTGTTCGTTTTCATAAATAAGGTGTCCAACTTCTTATGTCATTAATCAATGTCCTTAGAGTGAACTCGGAGTTGACCTCTGGTCTGAACACCAAACACCGCTAAGATAACCTTGAATCCATTCATTTTAAATTTTCTCAGCTTTACTGTTTGAACAGAGAGCACGTTCTGAATTCGTATAATTCCTTTCTCTGACTTCGCTCAGAACTTTCAATTCGTCTCTCTTGGATACTTGTAGATGCATTCCCCTCTCTCTATACATTTTTCTCCTAAAACTTTTAACTTTTCTTTAGATTGTAACGATTCACCAAAACGATGTGTTTTTCTCGGAAATTTGATCGGTTGGATTATTAATCTGAACAAACGAAAAACAATTTATTTTCTGGGCCAGATGATCGTCGATCTCAGTCATGATTCCTGGCTCATTTCAAATTAATACTTTTTGACCCCTCACCCCTCTATTTTGCAACCGAAATCTGAAGTTTTAAAATCTTACTATAGAATCAGCTTCGTTTGTCACCCCTATGTACGGAGAAAAATTTCACGCTAGTCTAATTTACTACAGTGGTCCTAGTTTGATTCTACGTAACATATAAAAATCTAGACTGGACCCATACAGACACTGACCTGGTCATAGTTCATCTTATGTTAACACAGCCGCTAGATTTTTTACTTTAGATTAATCCGTATGGGGGAGGATGTCTCAGCCCGGAAAAGCTATAAGCACAATATAGTGAGGTAGGAAAAGAAAACTTAGTAGACCCTGCCTCAAATGAAGCGATATCGTAGACCAGGACGCGGCCAGCTTTCACGAATATCGATTTGGTGGACCTCCACAAAACAGGGTCTGGAGGAGCCTATCAAAGCATGCCTATACCAGACACCGGTTATTGCGCCATTGATGATAATTAATTTCGAGCTGGTTAGCCGGCAACCTTACCTCTTCAATGGGGCTGGAATTCCATTGATCGTGGATATTTATATTAGTTGTTGCGATTTTTTAATATCTGGTACCTTAATTAACACTAACTAACGCCTAATGCACCGATAACTAGTGTCTTATTTGCTATCTACAGCTTATCTAGAAAAGACTAGCCAGGACCACGGTAACCAAAGCACTAACTAGCTTAACAGGTCCCAGTTGACATTTTCTAGCCAGGCTCCTCATTTAGACCAAGCTGCAGCCAGTCTAGTTTGTAAGTGCAAATTTTAGAGTATGATACTTAGTCCCTTTATATTATAGTACTTCTTCTTCTTCGGTAAGAACCAATTTTAAGAGTAAAATAAATGTATGTAATTAACGAGTCACTACTAAGGGTCGAAAAACCATTATTCTCTCAGAATCATGTTCGTGTAAGCAAAATATTCGAAACATTAAAGCAAAACAATTACTTTTGGGAAGGAGTCTTCTGTACAACTGTGCTTTCTTTCTTTATTCACAAAAGAGTGTTATCCAATTACACTCAACAAAAGCATTACTTTGTGGTTTTTCAATAAATTATCGACATTTTTCAGAAAAGTGATGACAGCATATGCACAGGAATACAGAACTGAATAACTCCACAAAATACAGCCTCCTTTCAAAATAAAATTGATTGCAAGCAAATTTCTCACTTTTTAACTTGGCCGGTCTTATTATACGAACACTTCAATGAAATTACCATTATCAAAGGACATGAGTGTATCCGATCAGATGCACCTATGTTCATAAGTGCTCTTTATGAACTCATTATGTTACTAAAAATTCTTTTCTGTGTGGTTCATATTGACATGTATGCATCCTTTCTCAACGCTTTGCCGCACTTCTGCCAATTATGGCCTTGTGGTCCAATTTGCCTTCACTGTAATTATGGAAGGAGAACTTATTAAATGTTTCACTTGAAACCACAACGTTACATTTCCTTATGTAATCGTATATAGGAACTGGGGTACAGGACATATCGAAAGGATGCTGCAAGATAGCAATAATTTAATTATTATTGGGATCAACCCAGTTGAGAAAGAACGTCTTTTGAAGGGAATTCGGAACCAGCAGATCCGCTACCTAAACAAAAGCTATTATCCGCTTGTGCTCAGATAGTCTTGAAAACAATTAACTTTTTTGAGTTGCAAATTTTGGTAACCAAAACTATTCTCATAATCATAACATTCTGCAATTGAACAAAAAACAAAAAAAATCATAATTTTTTAATAAAAAAGACCAAAGGCCTAAAGTCATTCTCCTTTTGTTATTTCCTCGCAGTAGTCCTGTATATATTTTTTTTACTTCTGAGCAATTAAAAAGATTTTACCCCAGTCAAGCCGGCGCAAACCAATCTACAGGTATGTATGTTGATATTGATACCAATACATTGTGCTGGTTAGATAGGCTCGCCGAAATGGTACATCTTTTCCTCTTCGTTCCGAATCAACAAGGACAATTTGAAAGGGATTGAAACCTCGAGGAGCGATCTCGAGAATTTTGAAATGGAAGCCTCATATTCGAATTACTCGGAGGTATCTTTGCTAAAACCAACACCATTTATAAACTCTAGTCAACACTAAGGAAACAATCAAGGCATCTAAATCGTCCCTAAATTCCTACAAATTTAAAACAGTAGCGTAACCGTAAAATTCCAGTACATTTTGCACCAAACTGCTCTTCACCTCCTGAAAATGCCCGTTCACTAACAAAGGATCAACCACAACAAAAATCCTACTAAAAAGCCCACAATTATCAGAAGAGGCCATCAAGATATTCATCCCAAAGAATTCAATAACCCCAAAATTATATGGCCTACCGAAAAGACCTAAAAAGAGCATCCCTCTCAAACGAATTATAAGCACCATCTACTCTCCAACGTACTTTTATGGTTCCCACACTGCTCCTCTATTGTTCTATGGCAAGTACTCTTGGGCGATCCACTCATCAGTCATGTTGGGACAGTGGGTTCTACTGAGTGACATAGCCAGTAATAGAAAAGTCGTCCCTCCTTAATGTGTGACCTATCAATTGCCATCACCCCCTGCTGATCACACCGCCCACGGGTAACTGGCTTGTGCGGGGACCAAGTTTTTTTTACTCGAAATTGTATCAGGTCAGCGTGCTCCGATAATACGTCGCCGGAAAGTATTCGCGAGCTTAAGTAAAAGCGCGGGTCACTTTCAAAGTCCTACTTCCAGTGAGCACTCAAACACCCCTTCAATTGTCACACTCAGTGTTAGAGTGCCCTTCTTCGAAATCTTAATCATCATCCCTTTTTTCCCTCAGGGCCAGGTCTTGGATTGCCAAAATTACCGTAAAAATGGGAGAAGCAAATCTGCAGAAGCTGTAGGAGCAGCGAACAATAACTCGAGCCCAGCATATTCTTTCCGCTTCTTGTATCAGAAGTCGGCCATTAACGTTTGTCGCAATAGAGCCTTCAATCGCCTCCATTAATCGATTCGCTTCAAATTCCGCAGTCAGACAAACCTTGTCACATTCCTTCGGTAGGTAGTCAACAATCTGAGTAGCATCCGAGAAAAGAACATTTGTGACAACAGCCCAATACTTATAGGTATTCTCAGACGAGTCACATCATTTCAATAAGATAGCTCTCCCATTGTCGAACGACTGCTAAATCATATAAGCGGGGCGATGTTGAACTTGACGGTCATAGCTCTCCAACACTGCGAGAAGTGCGCAACTATTAGATGGTGATCCATTTCGAGGAAGATATCACCGCTTCTCCTGTTACGCACATCGTGAGGGCAACTCCTAAATCTTTTGCAGATCGCAACGTCGCCAATCTAATTGCTTGTACGGTGTTGTTCAAAAACTGAATTATTATGGCAAACTCTGTGCGAAACAGTCTGCCACCAATGACAACCAGTGGAAGTTGCAGAAATTCAGAAATTTGCCACCATTATTGCTAAAATCGCCGTGGCCGTGATGCGCATCACATCTCCGAGCAGGCTGTGGTCAAAGCCCACCTTATCATTCAGATCACCAATCACGACCACAATGTCACCTTTTGCCTCTCCCGCAATGCGTATAGAAAGCATTCTTTTCCACTATATCGGAAATCCCCGTGAGTGCATAGGACAGTCCTGTTGTTTTAAGGTGAGTACCTGTCGAGTTGACGTAATCATACAGTCTTCTTAAGACACGTATTGATTTTATGACCACAATCAGACCCCGATGTGACATGCACAACAGTCAGTTTATTCATACTGGTGGATGCAAGGCCTACCGAAATCTCTATCGAACTTTTCAGTAAGGAAACGCATGTAAATTCAGGGGCTATTCCGGATCCCATAGTATCAGTATGCCCCTAATAAGGTTTCGTGACCGAAAGCCAATTCAGATGAGTCCCCGTACAGACTCGCGTCTGATTGTCCTGAATGCGGCTTGCCACCACATGGAAGTTCCCCTCGGCCGCTCGGTTTTGGTTTGGCCAACAATGCTGCTGCCCCGTATTCCTTACCACCAGAGTACAAATATTATACCCCTTAACCCTTAAGATTGGAATCTGGCAATCAAAGCCTTCTCAGAAGTCGGCTGCCAGGTCAAGGGAGCGCGACTTGCGAAAACCGTCAGTAATAACCCGACACGGGATCCGGGTCTGCTTCCACTTCACTTTCCACGTTTCCATAGCCTCAGATGTCCCGCTTATATCGACGGAATTCTCGCTGGGGTTAGAAAAAGTGAGCATTCTGAGGATCTTCAATACCGTCATCGAGAAACATGCCCGCGTTCAAAAAGCCAATCATAAACCTTTGACGATAGCTGAGGGGTTGTTGGAATAGCAACAAAGCTTCGGCAAATAGGGAAAACGCATTCAAAACAAGGAAATCGGAAATTGTCAGATCGAGTTACGTAAAGACATCTTTCTTTCATAAAAATGATGTGGTCAGACTCCGTTAAGAAACGAAATTTGCAACTTCCGTATAACTAGAACAACATATATTAAATTGTCCTTTAAAAAAACAATAAAAAAAGCCGGACCCTTGAACTATCAGACACTTCACTTGGCTTAAGACCAATATCAGCATCTAACATCTTCGAAACTTGTGGTCTTTACCAACTTCATTGCTAACTGCCGTAATTCACAACAGGAGGTATACGCTATCTATACCGATTTCACCAAAGCCTTTGATACCGTGAACCGCAATATTCTCCTCTCCAAACTCTTTCTACCCAACTTCGCCCCATCAATTAGCCCTTGGCTTTCTTCCTACCTCTCATGCGTTCTTACAGAGTATTTTTTTTCATGGATACTCATCCCGTTTCTTCTTTCGTTCCTTTGGTGTCCCCAAGACTCTATACTTGGCTTTATACTAGAACTCCCCTCCATCCTCAAATACACATGTTTGCCATACGCAGACGACCTTAAATTATTCGCCTCTGTTTCGTCTCCCCTGGAGTGTGCTCTCTTGCAGTAGAACCTTGATACTTTGGTCCATTGGTGCTCGATTAAATAAAGTAACATTGAATGTCAGCAAACGCCACAGTATATTCTATTCACTTAAACTCTTCCCAATATCGACAAACTTCGTTTCCGTTGCCACTTCATTGACATCATCAATCGAACTTCCAAAATGTTTAGTTTTATCCTACGTTTCTCCTCCGACTTTGTAATCGCCTGTAATTCTGTAATCGCTTGATGGATTGCTCTGCTAATACCGATATTATTTTCCGCATCGCCTCTCGTAGTACACGTAGTGTGAACATTTTTGAAGTCTCCTTCGCGGAACTCGAGATCTACTTTCACTAAGACTACGCTGGTCCCATAACGTCCTACAACTTGGTTCCTTTGGCTATGTCTCTTTCCTTGGTTTTAACCGTAAGTTAAGCTGCTTACTTGCTCCTCCCAATGAGGACTGTTAAATATTGTCCTGTGTCATATATATTGGGAGAAACTTCTTGACACAGGTCACGACTACTATCAAAGGCTGGCAGCCCTAAAACTTTTCAGATTGCCTGAACTCTGGATACCAGATAACCCCAGTTTCAACTAGCCTCGTTTCGGCCAAAAGGAGCTCTGCCAAAATTGACTCACTTTCCAGCCTCGATTGCAGAGCCTGCAGGCTCATGAGCTCATGAGGCAAACCCCTTCTGTCAGCTTTCCTGATTCTGGGCTGCACCTGCTGAACCTAAAGTCTTACCCGCAGGTAAGTATGGCAAAAAAGCGCCTGTACACAAGCTGATTTATGGCAAAACAACGCCACCGGGCAAACTGTAATCCCCAAATTGTACAAATTTGAAGGAAAGGAACATGAATGATATCTTCGGAGCGGTAGCTGTCCTCTAGCGATCTACAGCCCAAAGAGCAGCAAAGAGAAGTCAGCATGGAACGTTTTCATTTGCAACTAAGGATGGACAGCCTCCTGTCCAAAATAACCTCAATGCATCTTAAAATTGACGATAGAGCCAGTAGCCCGGCAACTTTATTTATTGTCGACGTTCCTGGACCAGATATAAGGAAGGTTTAGGAACAAAAGGGCTTCCCGCTCTGCATATGACTTAGGACATTGTAAAGCAGCCCCTAAAAATATCTCAGTTAAAATATAAGACTGTTAGCATTTAATCCGTCAATCGTATGCTCGCTGCTAACGCAGATTCAGAGACTTGGTTGCCTAAGTATTAATGGAGCAATGAGCACTACGCCGACTGCGGCACTTGAAGCTATCCTAGATTTACCCCCCCCCCCCCCCCCCCCCATTCACTTGGAGGTGAAACGGAAAGCAGCCAACGACGCATATAGGCTCGATACCATTGGGGCATGGAAAGGCGACCAATCAAACGGTCATACGTCTATCTGAAAATTCATTGAAAAACATCCAGTAGCCCTGATGCCAACCGATCATATGGTTTCCAGATTCGTCTTTGAAAAGACATAGACTGTCGTAATCACCGAAGGAGAAGTATGGTCGACAAGTGTCCATGAGTCTTTTCAGATTACAGACCTAATAATCTTCACCAACAAGTCAGTCATGGAAGATGGATCGGGCGCAGAGGTGTTCTCGGAGAATCCGATTATAGAACAGGCCCGAGCCCTCGGAAAAATTACGACCATATTCCAGGCGGAGATATATGCCATTTCATTGGCAGCAGAAGAGTGTCTGCGACTAAAGTGAAGCGGTCGCACCATTCGAATCAGTTACGACAGTCGGGCGGCATTATCAACACTAAATGGCAACGACATATCAAGCCAGTTGGTGTGGAGTTGTCATCAGGTGCTGCTAAAACTTGGCCGATTGAACGAAACATCCCTGATGTGGGTGCCGGGGCACTCTAACATCGCCGGTGATGAGAAGGCTGACAGACTGGCTCGCCGAGGGTCTGGATCCACAATGGTAGGGCCAGAACCAGCTCTTGGAATCCCACCATCTACTGTCAAGTCAAGGATTCACGTAACCGAGTTGAGAAATTTGGACTCTTGCCGGCAGGCGAAAATCCTTGTGAAAGAGCCTAGGCCCACTAGAGCGGCATTTTAGTTGTCCCTTAAGAAGTGGGACATGAAAACCCTAGTAGGGTTTTTGACGGGACACTGCTCCTTAAACTACTATATGGAGAAGATTGGGGTAGTGGTTTCGGCTATGTGCAGCCAATGTGAGGAGGAGGAGGAGACGGCCCTCCACTTCTTATCCAGCTGCCCGGCATCCTCAGATCTCAGACGAAGACACCTTGGCAAGGTTTTCTTCAATGAAGAATCTGCACACTCTCTGCCTCTGGAGAATGTTCTCAGATTCGCTAAAGCCTGCGAACACCGTAGGCGAGAAGCCATTGAATAGCCAACTTACGGGGATAGTACAATGGGCCTAACAATGGCCTGAGTGCTCGGAGCTGCGGCTCCCCTCAGTTAACTAAACTAAACTAAACTAATGCTCGTTTGCTTTATAACGTGGATCAATCAAAATATTCGTTTAGTTTATAGGCGTGGCCTTCTATGTTTCTTTTTGGTCCTGAATTCCTCATCGCCATATGATAACTTGACAAACCCCTTGGCCTCTATGATCCCCACTTCTCCTTAACCAACTGCTTAGTGTGTGAGTTTCTAGCAAATTATAGGAAATAACCAGGAAATTCTCATATTTGCACTTTTCGTCTACCTGTTCCCCAAACTCAATGGCACATCTATCCGCCACTTTAAAATCGATCCTCGTTAATCAAAATATTTACAAAAAACCTTAAACGACATTGCAACCCATTATTAACTACCCATAAAAATTAAGACATTTTCTCAGATACAAAAAAAAATATCTTGAATTCTTAGGAACATAACAACCTAATTAAAAACGTATCCCATCGATATCAGAAATCCACACATTAATATCTGACAAATTAATGAGCTCAATCAACTTAGATTTACAAACAGCAACGGAGACAGAGGCGAATATTGCGGGATGCCTCAACAAGCCTTAAATGCGAACGATCTTGACCGTGTCCAATGACTTAAAGATCTTCTCTACATCATGTTTGGACGGCATTGATTACCGTTCCAACTCTCCATTATGGACTATAAGTTGAGCTCACACATTGAATCGTCTTAAATAAATTAATTCTGGGCAATAGATATGTACAGTATCTCCTGTGTTCCGTGCAACAAAATACTCTCGTGTCGTATTTAAATTTATAATAAAGTCAGCATGATATTTACATGAGCGCATATGTGTAATGTTCCTGTATGGTTTGTCGAGAGATCTCTGAACAATTTAAGCGGCACTTCCAATCGGGTATGACATTTTTATCTCCCCATTAAAGTACGAACTAAATCATCTACTCCGAAATTTATAGAACCATTAAACAGCTAAATTGAGTTGGTTGAGTTGGTCTTTCTGTTCCAGCTTCGCAGAGAAGTGCGTACATCCTTCGTGAAATAAGCTTACATTTTTCTTGTACTTTCGAGCCGGGACACCCCCTTATAAAAAAGTCGGTTCTACACCTAGCACAACTGTTTAGCAGTATCGGGAAGATCCCCGCGACGCTTTACGGTAATTGAGATATTCACGGAATTATGACATTTTAGACATATGAGATCGATGATCACAACAGCGAGTGTGATTCAACGCAATTTCAGCCCTATCCATTCACATATTATCATGAAGCGGTGGTGTATCTTTTCGAATTGAAGAACCTTTTAGAAGTTAATACCACGGGGGGCAATAATACGCCGTCACTTAAGCCAAGCAGACCCAGAACTGGGCTTGTAGGCCTTCTGTGCGTCTACATGACAAGACGGCTACGAAGGTATGTAGGTGCGGAATATCTTTATTCAACAAGATTTTTTTCACCATCAAACCAAACACAAATTTCCTCCACACCTTGTAACACGCTTATAATCTTGAGATATCATCTTGTTAAGTCGAGACTATTTATCAGACTATATAAAATAATATTAACGCCTGAGATGGGGCACTTTTCGAGTGTGACGTGAAGATTTGCATGTTTGGATCAATAAAGTAAAATATTAAATAGGCATCTCACAATCTACCTGCTCAGATCTTGTACAATGGATTATAAGGACACCAGCAACAATCTTAGTATTGTAAAATTCTCGAATATCGAAAAGGAGCCTGTTATCAATTATGGAATGAAAATGTATCTATTAATGTACAATAAGATATTTGGATCATGAAATCTATTTACCAAAGATAGTAATAGTGAATAATGCCAGGTTCTTAATTTGAAAATAACGAGAAAGCGTTACTACCTTTGAAAATCTTCCTTACCAGTTATGCATCAGTGTCCAACGGAAGCTTCAAATATAAAAAGTTTTGTGTATTTCATTCGTAGGAATGCTTCTTTGCATGACGATTCCACATATGTCAACTTAATATGTCAAACTATACACTTTAATACGATACTTCCATTCTATACTACCTCAAGGTACAGTAAATTTGTAAGAAAAAGATAATTTTAATTTAATAATTTTACTAACGATGACACGATTCCCTTCAAACTTTCCAAGATTACGGATATATAGAATTTACGCTTCTGCAAAATTGCCTATCCCTAGGAAACGTTTAAAAATGTGCACTAGGAAAGTAAGGGATAATCGAACTGATCATCGAAGTTCAGCATGGCCAACCGCGAGGACAACACTATCCCAAAACCTAACGAAAATCAATAACTAAGCTGACTGTATTAGTCCGCCAACACCTTTGTACACCTTTACTGAAGTATCCGGTCGACACGCAATCATCAATTTCGACCCCTGCACTCCTCACTTTTCCAACAAATATGAAAACTAACCGAGACCTTTCATGACTATATGTGGTGAAAAAAACGTTACACCCCCCTTTTGCATGTATGGGGACCCCCCTTAAATTCGGCATAGAACGATGTAACTCACTGTATGGGTGAGCGTTCACAGTTCCCACATTTCCACTAAATTTGGTGTCCATCGTTATAACCGTTTCCGAGAAAAATGCATCTGACAGACAGACAGTAAACCGATTTTTGTTTTACGCAAAGCCTTAAAAATGAAAAAGTGAAAAAAAGGCTCCACTGCACACACGGAACCAGAAACCTCGTGACTCGAGTGCCACCATCAAGATCCAAGATTCATGATGAATCGCATCCTCAGCCAACCTCTCTCCTACCTCAAATCTTAGTTAGGCACAGCCTTTGAGGCCCCTCCCTATCACGGCATCTTGCAGCCATTCCAAATGAAGATGTCTTTTTTAGATGCTGTGATCCTCAAATCGACGAATTACTCTGATAATTTCATAGTAATTTTTTCGGTCAAAGGTAACTAATTTTGACACTAAAATATAATAATAAATTGATTGGTAGATTATTTTCTTTTATTAGCTGATAATTTTGTAAAATAGATACAAATACAGTATTTCGGGAGCCAACTGTCCCTTTCCTCAATGTTTTATATTCCGAAGTTCTCCTTATTATTTTTGGATTCTTAAAACTATTTCTGTAAGAATTGGATTCAAATTTACGAAATGTGGGCGCTTTCATATGGATCTAGTTTCCTGCCGTCGATTATTTCAACACTTCGGCGTTATCCAATGACAAATAGTTTCCTCGCTCTATTACATGTTTAGCAGCCGCGCACTTTTTGTGGGGATTTGGTCTCTTTAATGTATTTCAACACCCAGGTGTGGACCAACCGTTTGGTCTGCCTTATATAAATCATGTCTAAATTAATAAGGTTTTTACCAACAATCATGGAAGAGCAGCATACCACCTTGTCAGTGCATTCATCTGAAGGAACTTACACCTTAGAACCCATCCATTTTCTAAGGGGATTCTTTGATTTTCCTCAGCGCCATACTGAACCCCCTTTTATAGCTACCGAACTGATGCTAGAGAGCGTGGTTTTTCTATAAAATATGGCCTACATTTGATCTACTTAGATCAAATCAAGTTGTATGCTGGTACTTATTACCACCTTACAAGTCTGTTGCGAATAGTAGGCATATTTAACCGTGATATTCGGATGGAATTTAGGTTAGACAAATATCGAGCCAAGCCAGCCGCAAAGGTTATCACGATCCACATGCCGGACACAGCTTTGACGACCTCCACATTGAAGCTATGACCGAGACTAACTTCTACAAACATCTAGGAATTCTGCGAGGAACCCATGTTCGAATTGGTGCTTTAAAGAATGCTTTACTGTCCAAATTCCTGCAAAGTATAAAATGGGGCTAAAATCACATCTCTCGGGCAAAAATAAAATAATAATAATAAACTCCGCAGTAGCCCGGTTGTGAAAGGAGGAGGGATGGATAGCTTCAGTCTGAATGGCTCTACGCCATCGTAGCATCTCAGGGAGTAGGTGAGGAAAGTGTAGGAACTTCGCAGTCTTGCAGATTAGTCACTAAGGAAGCTATCCCCACACTTGGCAACTAGGAATAAAATGCAAATCCATCTATGGGAAGAAGAAGGAATTTAAGGTCCGGTACGGATAAGCGGTATTGGTGTGACTTCGTGACTGGGTCGGGGTCCCGTAACGGACAGCACGGCGTCGAAATCGCTAATCGTGGGGTGGTTCGACGTCTAGGCGCCACGATGGCCCGGAACATTGCTTCGTTTGCTACAGCTGTTTCGCCACAATCTGTGGCGACCAATTCAGCAGGTTTTCGTAGGCAGCGGACGAAGTGGATTGAGGAAATGAATCTCTTCATCATCCGCTCCTACAACGAAATAACGGCAGGGGAGGTACAATATCTTAAACCCCCCCGTGTTGCAACAGAGATTCGTCGAGCGTTTCCCGCGATTCACGCACGTGACTGGGCAGCGACCCGCAAACCAATACTGCTTTATTACTCGCAGCGACACAATCCCGGCTACCATCAGGGAACGTGTTCGACTTATGGTCATCGGGGAAACTGGTGACCAAGAGTCGATGGGGATAGAGGCGGCGGCATAAACAACACCACGCCGCTCTGCAGGCAACAGTTTCCGTATTCGCGGAAGCACTCTTCTCCACACTCCAGCTGAGATTCAGGACGAATTCCAAACAGCGTATATAGAATTTTCGAAAATGAATCCTTTGCATAGACCAGGTATTCCCAGACTCTATGCATCTCCAGCAACTCCAACAATTCTATCTCATATCAATGATGAGATTGCATCTCGACTGTGTACTGATATGTCGCTGCAACAACTACTACTTGTGTATTGTGGTGCAGCTACTGCTGTCAGATTACACGGTCAGAATATTCGCTTTCGCGTTATTGGTTTGAGTGACCGAAGAGATCCACCATGGAAAATTCGTCTGAATTGTCGGCGGGACTCACCAAGACAGGGCATTGCTAGATTAATTCGAATCAGCACTGGCAATGCCAACAGACAGGTGAGGAATAAAGTGCAGAGGGTTTACAGAAACTATGCCATCCCCACTGAAGCACCCGTAGTTGAAATTCGCGACACATTATATTGAAACTTTCTGTGATATGCAGTCGGTTGCAACGGTATGGCGAAAGTCACTCCAGACATGTCCAGAATGCAACTCACGCAAGGAACCAGCGGAGTAGTTCAAATCACTCAACGAATCCCAACAGAGCGTCCAGAAAATACAGTTTTCGGTGACGGAAACGAAACAATATTGGGATGGACTTTGAGGGTTACCCGACCAGCATGCTGAGTGGATCACCCCCGAATACACCCACTATTCCATTACGCCTGGCATGAATTCCGCTGATGTTGCGATTACTTGTTGCATTCTGTCCGAGGAGCAGAAGGGCTGCCAAGTCGGTTCAAGGGGTTGCTAAGAACAACTCATTATCGACTCGGTAGTTGTAGGACAAGCAAGTAGAAGCCAACAGACCTTTTTAGTTGCTATATCAATTATGCCATTGCATTCGACAGCGTACCGCAAACCTGGCTAATTGATGTCCTACGTCTGTATCGAATTGATGCGAAACTGGCGACAGTCATGGAAGGGTGACTTACCACCTTATCAATACTTTCATCCGAGGGTACCAATACCTCAAACCCTATCCATATACGGAGAGACATCTTCCAAGGAGGATTCGTTGAGTCCTCTTTGGTTTTGCATGGCACTGAACCCCCTACTCAATAATGCTAGAGGGCATGGTTGTGCAATAAAATATGGCCTACTTGCTAAATGCGAGCTGACACACTTGCTCTACTTAGATGGCATTAAATTATATGCTAGTACTGACGACCTTAGAAGTCTGTTGCAAATAGTAGATATGTACAGCCGTGATATTCGGATAGAATTTGGGTTATACAAGTGTCAATCCGAAGGTCACGAACCGCATGCTGGACATAGCATTGGTGACCTCCACATCCAAGCTATGACCAAACTCAGCAAGGAATCTATCCTCGAATTAGTGATCTGAAAGATGCTCTGCTGTCCGAATTCCTGCGACGTGTAAAACTGGTACTGAAATCGTATCTCTCGGGGAAGAATGAAATAAGCGCATCGAATGCCTTCGCTATCGCTTCACTGGCTGAAGCATCCGAAATTTTGCAGTGCACGAAGACCGATCTAGAAAAGGCGGATACGGACAACTATATCCAAATTCCAAATGCATCATCCAAACTCTGCCGTGGAACGTGACATCAGAGGTAAGGGTGTGGTTGGCGCGGCGACACAACATCATCGCCAAGTCGATTCGCTTGGCGCTTATTTTTACAACAAAGAGCAGACGAGTCCCTTTCATGTGGCTATTTGTAAGGCAGACTGTGGGCTGACTCCACTTAACATGAAGGATCGATCTTTCAATCCTCTGAGTGGAATGAAATTGGACCAAGAGCGGATCGATGAATGGAAGTCGAAGGTACAGTAAACACGTGAATTACCTTTGGCAGCCATTTGTCGATTTACATTTGTCGAACAGATGGATGTGTGCTGGGTAACTCTTTGCTTAGATGGACAGTGTAGTCGCACCCAAGCTTATAAAAAGCTCATCATGAAAGAGCCGGTGGAGAACGACCAGTGCAGAATGTATGGTTCAGCGTTAGAGATGTTGGACCATCTCATACCTGGCTGCAAAGAAGGTGAACTATGAGCCACTGGCTCGAGAAATCATAAAGATTGTAGTTCCCAACAATACTTTCCGCACAGGTGTTGTACTTAAATGCCTCACGGCCTCCCTTGATGTCCTGAGACCCTCACACAGTCTGGTTCAAACCATGCAGAAGTACACCATTCAGCATACGTATTCGATGTTGCCACCGGCCACCACCACCACCGCTCCTTGCTTGCTTGCTTGGCACTTAATGCTAGTATTAAGTAAAATCAGGCATCTGCCGAGATTGTGACAACTCCCACAATAAGCCAGTCCCAAGCGCGGTTGCGAAAAAAGTAGGGATGGATAGGTTCAGTCTGAATGGCTGTACGCCACAGATGGGCGTATGGGTAACCGGCATTAGCCGTTTGACTCCCACAATAGACAGCACGGCGTCAAAACCACAATCTCTGGCGACCACTTTATCAGATTCTCGTTGGCAGCGAATGAAGTGGACTAGGAAATGGACCTCTTTATCATTCGCTTCTACTATGTTACACCAGAGACCTGTCAAGCGTTCCTCATAGTACGTGCACGTGACTGTGCAGCGAGTTGCAAACCAGTAAAGCTTTATTATTCGGAAACTGGGAGCACCGTGACGGAAGCGGTTAGATGATCTTATACGCACCCTTTTATAATTCGTGGATGCGAATTTTATCGAACGTAAATCTACCCACACGGAGCTAGAAATTTTTTTAGTGATTCTTCTTCACTCTCTGACTGAAATCTCCGCTGAGGTTCAGGACGAATGCCAAGAACGTGTATAGAATTAGAGGTGGATCTTTTGCACAGACCAGGTATGTCCAGACGCTATATATCTCCAGCAACTCAAAGAATTCTATTCCAAGTGAATGATGAGATTAGATCTCACTGTGTGCTTATATCTCACTCCTGAACCTGAAATAACTGGTGTTCCGGTGCAGTTGTAGCTGCGTAACTCATTGTTCAGGACATTGCTAGGCTGACTCAAATCAAAACTAGCAATGTCAGCAGAAGGGTGAAAACTGAAACTATGCCATCCCCAATGTAAATGAAATTCTGGGCACACTCTAACGGAAAAGTTTCTGCCATATATAGTCAATTGCGAAGGTATGACGAAAGTTACTCCAGATGTGTTCAGACTGCAATGTATGGTTGAAACCAGCGAAGCAACTAATGGATTGGGCTGGTTTCGATAGAAACTGATTTTTAAACTGTTAACTGCTGATTTTGAACCACCAACTATATCTACTTGCTCCCTTCCAGGAAGACTCATGTGGTGAGAAAGGGTTACAATCTCAGAAACAAATCTCATTATTAATCCAGAAGTTGTTGAGATAGTTTGTCAGGTACTCATCAGAAAAGATTGGTTCTAAATCTGAAGAGTAAGGTGGATGCTGAATAGAAAAAAATCATCCGAGCTCCTGGAGTGCTCCTTTGACACCTTGTGTAACATGAGGCCTTACGTTTTGTGAAGCAGTATAGTTTTAACCTGTGAGCTTCATTTCGCGGTGCAATCAGACAATGTAGAGCTTCTTGTCGAGCGTATTACTTCTTCTATCCACTAGACCCTTCCAGTCCTACCAAATGCAAATCATAGTCTTCTTTGGGTAGAGGCCCTGCTTTACTCTCCGCTTCGGTGTTTCTTCTGGACACTTCTATTCTTGACTTGGCCTAACGTTTACGTATAAGCCCCATTTCTCATCGCCCCTCATTCCCACTTTTTCAAATCCCATCAAATAATGTTAACTTAGCTCTGTAACATGCCACGTAAAATATGACAGACGAGCTTACAAACAGATGGTTTCGTTCAATATAATTAATATGCTTCCGGGTTTTTTGAATTGATGTATATGGAGCCGACTACATTTGCAACAGCTTTTGGTCACGCTACTTCGGTGGGCAGAGACTAATCAGCGCCTGATGAGAGGCTTCTAGGACGAATTTTAGGAATGTTTCAAGTAAATTCCCTAAATATATTAATGTACCATTATTAACTCGATTTAAATAAATATCACTACTTCGTCATATAAGGACATCACCATAATCTTTTTCATTTTTTTTTCGGGTGGATAGTTCTGAGAATGTCCACTTAATTTAGGTGACTTTTTTCCAAACTTTCCTTTCCACATCGCAACTAAAACCTGTTTCATTTAATAAACTATATGACTATCTTCGATGAAAAAAAGGGGACACTCCTCTCTTATATATATGGTGGCCCCCCTTAAGCTTAACATAGAAGCAACTCAGTCGGTACAGATTCTCAACGTTTTCATCAATCGACTGTTAATAAACGAAAGTAAGGTGCAAATTAGCGAAGCCATAGAACTTAACGCTGGAATAGCTAAAACCCTTTGCACCTGACCTGAAACCGCATTCACTAGTTAAAATGTTCTCAACCCACATCGTACTCCAACTCCCAGGTACTACCAGATATTGTGCACGTAATTCAACTAAATTACACAATGACTAATTCAATTCGCTTCCCTTATTTAGGGAAGCAAAGGCAAAATCAGATATGGTTATTGTGTCAAATTTACGACAAAATTAGCTAAGAACTCTGACAAGCATTTAATTTAACTGGCGGATACTAAGTCTTATCAAGATAGATAGAAGTTAGGGTAAGTTACACGACAATAAAAGTGTTTTGGGGTGCCACCCCATGGCGAAGTTATTGTGCCGTACTAATCGTTATGCATAGTATACAAATCATTGGTACGAAAGGATATCTTATCGTTCGGTAAAATCAAGAGGTTTTGTAAATTTGTATTCCCCTCAATTCTTCCAAGTAACTTTAGGAGAACTTTATTTGCAAACTGGTCGAACGAAAGAGATAAAAATATGAAAGGTTTTGGAGATATATTGTACTAATCAGAAAAAATCCTGAAGAAAGAATATTATATTTTCCCAAATTTCCTTTGGCAAGACAGCAGCGTTAGAAATTGTTTCATTTCAAAATCCTATGCCTATCCTTAGAATTACATTTGATTGCATAAAAATCTTTCCAGAACATTATCTGCAGTTTCATCTACATACAAATATTTTAGAGGGTCACAAAGTCCATAGGGGTCAGTCCAACTGTTACGAATATTAGAACTATTTAGGATACCAAGCCGACATCACAATAATAATTATTATGATAACCAACCACTACCATTTAATGGTCGCTTACGTTCGCTTGTGTGTTGCGTCCACCACTTCTCGCAGAGTTGGGGATCTGCGACCGCCAACGCCATCAACCGCTTGTATGGCTCGGCTGTCGCTTGACAATGAGGGAGCCATTTTGCTGATCCAACGGCATATGTACTGAGTAAACCCCCTGAGAATATCGATAGCATTGGACTACCATCAAACATGCTCTTTCCTCCAATACTGCGGGGGTCATGGACCACATCCCGAAGGGTCGCCATAAGATCTGGCTGACCACGGAATCGTAGAAGTGGATCGATAAACGGAAGGGGTTGAAGGCTCTATTACCCGCTGCGTGCAATGGCAATTGTATCGCACTCGAACTTCGATAACGAGCGCAATCCCGAGAAGTTCAACGTAGTGTGCGCGGGGACAAAAGGGAATTTATTATTGCATTGGTCATGGGAAGCGGAAACTACCGCAGAACGCAATGATTTCAGAAGTGTATACCGCTTCACGAAAGAGCTTGCACTTTAACGGTCGACTTCTGATCCACGATGACGAGCAACAAAAGAGATGGAAAAAACACTTCACCACGGTTCTTAACCGTATCACATTCCCATGTAAATGGAATGCCAGTCACCATAATATGCGGATTCGGGCTGTTCTTCCAAGCAGAAGAGAAATCATTTCGACCATTACCTGCAGTTACTGCAAATCTGCTTCTTATACGGAAATCTTGGGAATTTAAGACCTTTCCCAGAAAGTGGAAGAAGGGGATGATCGTTATGATTTCAAAGAAGGGCACCCGTATGACAACTGGAGGGGTATCTGCGTGCTTACTGCCCTTGCAAAACTAATAGCTAAAATAATCCTGGAACATAAGAAAGAACATCCCAAAAGCTTGATCGACAGCGAGCAGACTGGTTTCTGCATCGGATTCTCGGACATTGATCATTTGCAGATAGGGTCCGCAGGCGTTTTAGCGGGGTTTAATTAATCCCGTAAGCACCCTGGACTGCTCTATTCCTGGTAAGTTCGCCCAGCAAAGTCCTCTCAATCATTCATCTTCATTCCTTAGTGTCATGAACATGAGCCCTTTTCTACCAAATTTGTCTCGCAGATGCGCATTTCCGGAGCTATATGCAAACTTCATCTGTGGGTTTTGAATATGCAGAATGAGATGTCCTGACACCTATCTACATAACTAAAAGTTATGTAATTATTAAAACTAATCTAGTTTATTCAAAAATTAATCTAAAGAGCAGGGAATGCGCGTTTCCTAGATCCCTGTTCAAACTTTGCATGCTTGAGCTCTTTCAATAATTCCACCTCGTTCATAATATGTCCTTCTTTAGTCACATGTTTCGCCAGAGATGATCTTATGTTGCCTCTTCTGGCGTATGACTAGTCCTCACTGCTTTAGGTTCTCCCTAACTTGGGCGATAAACAAACTCTGGCTAATATATGTTTTGGGACAGCTTTTACTTTATGTGGTGAAATCCCGCTCTTTTCTTCGGTTGTTTTCTGTCCTTCTCTGTTGTTCACCGACACTTGAACGTACATTCCCTGCCGGAGCCAACTACCTCGATGCCATTCTTGGTCAAATGTGTCCGTATCGCATGGAAGAATTCCTTGGAGCAAACCATACTCACCATACCCGTTTTCCTTTTGCTTATTAAGGTTTTGAGTAAAACAAAACCGTATTGAAATTGATTCTATCCCGATTTACTAGGAAAGGGCTGAACCGATTGTTATGAAATTTGTGAGGACTCGTGGTCTGTATGTCCCTTTATATGCAGGGAGTGGCACCATTTTGTGCTGAATTTGAAGGAGACTCCCCATACATGCGAAAGGGGAATGTACATTTTTTTTTATCACCGAATATGGTCATGTGTGGTATCAAATGGAAAGGCTCGATTAGTACTTTTCGAAACTGATCTTCTTTCTGATATCGAGTGAAACATAGGAGAGTGAAGGCTGAAAATGTGTGCCTCAAAAAGTGAAACAAGTCTGGTATTCAGAACATATCCAACCGAAAAATCTGAATAAATCACAGTGATGTATCTATGTGAAATCTAGACCTCAAAAAAAGTTAATGATAGTATATTACCATGTTTTAAAAATTTACCGGAAAACCCCCTTATAGATGGTACTCAGCAACATGATAACGCTATAATTGTTGCACAGCGTGATACCCTCCTTTTTATGTATGAGACAGATAATCCCTCATTGCCAGTCGTCAGGCATTGATTCGTTGTCCCATACTTTGAGCATCAGTTGATGAACCGCTTGGTGTAATTGGTCGCCGCCATATTTAACCAATTCGGGTGTAATTCCATCGGCTCCTAGCGACTTATGGTTATGGTCGGATGAGCATCGAGGTGTATAAGCTTCATCCTGCTGACTTGTTGGTAAACCTTCCTGGTGCGGTTGCGTCCTGTACTTTTCAAGTTTACAGATCTGTTGGTTCTCCCAGGCTTCCATCTTCCAAGTCCACGGATTTCTTGGTAGGTGTATGCGCGCGTCCGGGTTCTTTGAAAATGCATCATTACTCAGTATGCAACATTCTTCCATTCGGTTGCTAGCTCACATTCATCGTTGAACCAGCCGTTCTGACTTTTCTTGCGGCTGAGGCCAAGAATGTTTTTGGCCATATCAATGATAACGCTCTTCAGGTGGTTGTGAAGAGCATTTATTGATGCTTCATCTCCAGGACATCTGTTAGCTGCGATTATTGCAGCATCCATTTCCCCCTTATAGGTGTTAGGAAGGGCTGTGTTGTGGATGGCTTCGGTATTCACTCTCGCCTGATTGTCAGAGTGGATTGTAGGTGGTGTTGTAACTCGAGCCAGGAGCACCATGCTATCGAAATAGGGATCCGAGTCTATATTGGCCCCCCTATATGTTCTGGCATTCATCAAGTCTGAGAGGTGGCGGCATTCAGTCAACACGAGGTCAATTTGGTTAAAAGCGGTCCCGTTTGGGAAGGCCCACATTTATTTGTGGATCACTTTGCGCGCAATCCAGATACTTCCAACAACCATTTCTTGAGATACCGCGAAATAACCCTCAGTCCACTATCACTGGTACCCTTATATAAGCTTTAGGGGCCGACGTATCGCCTAAATACGAGCTCCGTCTCTACTTCAAGTAGAGTTTGATATAACACTTGGGATAGGCTTCGAGGGTCCGCTCAAATGCCTCGTAGAAGGTATCCTTCTCCGACTCTGCAGTCGCAGTGAGGACGTTAACGAAGCTTATATTTTTAAATTTGCACCGCAAACGCAGAGTGCACAGCGGTTCACTTATGTTTTCAAAGCCGATAACAGCAGGTTTCATTTTTTGGTTAACTAGAAAACCTAATCCGAGCATATGGAAGACCAGTTGGTACATTTTTAGGTGCGGGAGACTCGCCTTCATTCCTCCCGATCTGCAATTTTTCATTAAGAAGGAACTCCTAGCCATCACCACGTGGAGATGGAAATAGGGTGTGGTAGTAGAGCTGTTCGTGTTCAGCAGGCTTTCCCCAGGTTTTATGCTCCATCCTGAATGCCAATCCACGTTTCGCCCTGAGACCTATACTACCCTTTGACCGCTTCCAATAATTACTCCTTTTAATTAGTTTAAAACCCTTTATGAGAATCTCAAAAAACAGACAAAAGGGGGTAAGTGGTGTCCCGGGGAAAGGCTAAGTGGTATGGGATGGGGCGCCGCTCTTGCAATTTCTTCATAATCGGCAAGGCCAGTTGTGGCGCGACAGAGAAAAAATATATAAACCGTTATGTAAGTGTAGTGATAATGCTTGATGGGTGGGGACAACACAGTTTGTCTAATGGCTTGCCAAATTATCAAACATATGGTATCGTATGGATGCCGCTTTCTCATTCAACAAAAGAAAACTGAATAAAATATTTTGCATCTCAGGAATTAATATTCATAATATATATTGGCGCTGCCTCCATGTGATACGTAAAGAGTAACTCCTAAATCTGATTCCCATCAGAACTTAAGCAATCTATATAGTTGCATATTCGTTGCCAGCCAATTGGGATCAAACTCTTGCAAACTACGGAATATCATTAAAACTTGTAATGAGCAGACATGATTTGTAATGAACACGTAGCTTTCTACGTACAGCACATTTGCCATCAACACATGATTACCAATTTGAAACTAATAAAATTTTAAATAAACCAGGAGTTCACGTTAGTCTTCATCTAACAAATCATCCCCCAACCACATTCCAAGACTTCATCCGCATTTTACCGAGTTCATTTGATATCACGCTAACTTCCAAACAAAAGATAATTTAATTTTATATATAAAAAAATTTTGTAGCCATTTTACGTGATCTCATTCCCTTGGAAATTTATACCCCTACTATAAAGAAATTTACCAAGTTAACACCCTACTAATAAAGACCCAATTTATTTGTCTCACCCTTAAGTAATCTTCCCATACCACAACCAACTCTAAAATAAATGGCTGATAACAGCAGGCAGGCGAGCAGGCAATGCAGAGGGTTGCATTGGCGCAGCATTTCGGTCACCTACTTTCGATTCCTCCCTTGATTCTCTCATCATAATATCTGCGAAATTGTTATTCTACTCAGAACGCATGCAAGGACTCTCAGCCACTTGGAACACTCCATCATTCTTGTGCTTATGGCAGGCCGTCAGGAAAGCTCTTCGCTTCCTGCATATAAAAACCATGCGATTGTCATGGAATCGCTGTTGGCGGAAACAATGGTGACCAGGAGCAGGATTCGCCAAACTTTTCTCACAGCAGTTGAGGAAACTACCTAGTCTTTTTTCAAAAGTGCATTATGTATAAAGGGTTAATTTGACTTCATCCATCCTCAAAATCAGAAAAGGGAGTCTAACAGAAGTTCTCCTAATCCACTGAGCCACGTCCATTGAATATTTTTATAACCACGGACATCTTCAGTTCGCGTAACACATATTCGCAACAACCGAAATCGTTTGTCATGTTGTAATTGGGGAAGAATATGATAAAGAGGGTTGGTAGAGTATCCGTATGGTAACATGGTTACTTTTTATAGAATCGCTTAGCGGAGGATAAAATTGAACTTCATCATCCATGTATAGTTGTTATATGCGGGGTAATCGAGTGTGGTGACAAATCCCGAGGGACGATTTTGCCTTTCCCAAAACTAAGGGGTGGAAAACCTGATTTATCAGGCACTTCAATTTATCATGGTAATTTGGGACTGTGAATACTTCTCGCAGTCGACTCAATCGTTTCGTAATTTGGTAACTTGGCAAATGATCCATCATCCACAAGACAATGCTCTTAGATACCCAAACATCCGGAGCAATCATCAGTTGGATGTTGCCAATGTTTGACACACCGACTGGTGATGGTGTTCGATTTGGAAGGGTTAAATTGCTCTTGGCTTTTTCGGTTTTGATTATGTTTGATGGATGTAGAATTTGATCAGAGACATGAGCGTTCAATCCATCCTAATATGATTTAGGGGGTTAAAGATGAAAGACCCGAAATCGAACATTTGTACGGGGATTGGGTATTGACGATGGGGTCAGGTATGTAGAAATGTGCAGTTAAATTAGAATTGTAAACATGTAGAATTGCAGGAGCTTCGATAAATAATGCTGAACATTTTCGGGAAGTTACTTTATCCTGACGGAATCTTGATCTCTTAGGATCAAATTGGTGTTCACAATGTCCTTATATGTATATCGGCTGGCAGGCACTTGCTGTTGTCAGAAAGCCCATAGACAACCCTTTCAAATTGACAAACCAGTTTCTAAATTACTGCAACCCAGTCCTAAAAAATTCCCTTAAATTTTTTGAATATAACAAAGGTTAATGAAGATACAATCATAAAAGAAGGCTTTATCTCACCAAAATCAGACAAATATATTTAAATAGCGCCACTTCTGGTTTATCCAAGTTCAGCTTTTTAACGGACCTCGAATTTAGTGACTTTTTCATAATTACGAAGTGTTTATGCCGGATGCTTCGCGCAAACCGTAAAGATCCACCTCGTCAATCCAATCCCAACCGAAACGTTATGATGTGGATGGTCATTCAATTCACCCAGCTGCATGTTTCATGTTGCCTCATATTAAGGACGGGGGTCTCATTAAGGGCGTTATCTTTTGGTAAGGTAAGATTTTGTGGACCCTGGACCAGTGTGTGGAAAACTTACCCACTGAGATTTGAAACCGCCATTAGGCATTATATCACGTAGCTCATTTTTGCTAGGTCATCTTTCTTCTATTCGGGCCCTTCATAACCACGCCTTTCCTCAATCTCTTCCTATTATCGCAGTTTATTCTGCATCGACACGATTATTGAGTTGGTCGCAAGCCAATCTTCATGGCATACCAGGATTCTCCGAATAAAATTCTTTTTTATTTCACGAATCTCAGCATCGGAAAAATACGTGTGTAGGGTACTCCGGGATCCCATTTTACGAAATAAAATTTTGTTTAGGAATGATTTGTCCTGAGGCCGCCATCCACTTAATAGCGTGCCACACTAGTATGAGAAGCAACTTGTTTCTTCTGTTAAGTTGACGAGCTACTTTTTTTCTTGGGCATGTACCCGATCTGTTCGAATGCTCTGCGGGATGAGGTGAGATCTTTCGTGGATGAGAACATGGGAATTGCGGTACTCCCAAGTACGGCTTTTCTCAGAGAAATCAATCACGAGGGGATCGAGTCTCTGGCGGTACGGTGTGGGGGAAACCCCGTCATACGCGGACTGCCGCATACGCTTCTAACTGTTTTCCATAAGACAATAGACTAAGTTTATGTCGAAGAACATAAAGATTGGTCAAATCAACCTGCAGCATGCCAAAGCTCCCTCCTACCTGTTGGCAGAGAGAATGACAAAGCTACAGGATTTCCCCTATATCTTTCTGGTGCAAGAACCGTGGGTTCGATTTAACAGAATCTGTGGTATTGGATCAGTAAAGGGGGCTAGGATCTTCTACGACGAAAGATCCATAAGACCGAGAGCTTGCGTCGTGATGTCAAGGCGGTTAGAGGCAACTATGCTGAGACAATATTGTTCCCAGGACTTACCTACGGTCATCATACAATACCAGATAAATGGCGAGAGGAAAAACATCATAGTTGCCTCCGCTTATTTGCCCTATGATTCTTTGTATCCTCCACCGACGCAAGAACTTAGGAATCTGGTGGCGTATGCAGAATCAAGTGGTCTCGAACTCTTAATAGGTTGCGATGCGAATGCTCAACATATTTGTTGGGGCAGTAGCAAATGCAATCCAAGAGGAGAGAAGCTATTTGATTTCATCACTTCAGCTGGTCTTATGACTGCAAACGTGGGGTGCGCCCCTACGTTCGTGGGACCGAGAAGAAGCGAAGTAATTGACCTAACAATCTGTACCCCAAAATTGTTAGAGTTGATTACACACTGGCGAGTGCTAGACGAGGTCTCACTGTCAGATCACCGATATCTAGAATTCAATCTGACTATTGCGGGCGAACAGTCTGCAGTACAAAGACGGAACCCTAGGAAAACGGATTGGGCAAAGTTCAATGAACTTCTTGGCAATAAAGTACAGTTCCCTAGGCGACTAAGGACTCCTTTGGTGCTGGAAGATGAATTGAAAACTCTGAACTACACACTTTTAGAGTGTTATGAAGAGGCTTGTCCTATTTCCCGAGGCCAAAGCGGTAAAACAGTTCCTTGGTGGAACCGAGAACTGCAAAAACTCAGGAAATCAACCAGGCGACTTCTAAATAGTGCTTGCAAAAGTAACAAGAACGAAGACTGGTTAAATTTCAGGAACTCACAACGTGAATATAAGAGGCTCGTGAGGTGCTCCAAACGAGACTCCTTTAGAGCGTACTGTGAGGAACTGGAAGGCGAAAGGGAGACTTCAAAGCTGTGCAGAGTCCTCAAAAGGGATGAGTCGGCCAAGTTGGATTCTCTTAGAAAACCCGATGGTACTTTCACGAGCTCCAGACTGGACTCAGTACAGACCCTCCTGGAAGTACACCACCCGGGGGAACGGGTGAGAGAAGTGGTAGGGGGAGAGTTGACAGTTCTTGCAACCCCTTCAACACGCAAGTGTTGCAAGAGGAACTGGAACACTGCGAAAGCGGTTGTTACCCTTGAAAAGGTGAGAGCTGCGATACTGTCCTTTGAACATTTCAAAGCACCTGGCATGGATGGCATCTATCCGGCAATGCTAAAGGAGGGTATGGAGCATTTAGAGCGACCTCTAAGAAATATCTTTCGAGGATGTCTTGCTCTGGGCTACGTACCTTCTTCTTGGCAACAGGTTAAAGTAGTTTTCATACCGAAACCTGGGAAAGATGACTATTCTAATCCAAAGAACTTCAGACAGATCAGCTTGACGTCATTCTTGCTGAAAGGTTTGGAGAGACTGGTGGAGCGTCACATTCGTGGAAACGCACTTAGGTCACACCCACTTAGTGAAAACCAACATGCTTACCAACGTGCAAAGTCCTGTGAGTCTGCTCTTCATTCTTTGGTCACAAAGAAAGAGGATGCAACTTTGAATGGTGAGTACGCGATGGGGGTGTTCGTGGACATTGAAGGGGCTTTTGACTGTGCGCCTTTTCAAAAACTTTGTGATGCCGCCAGAGCGCATGGTGTTGATGATGCTTTAATTAAGTGGATCCATGCTATGCTAACGCAAAGATTGCTGTGCGCTGAGGTAGGGGTCGATCGCTACCTGACTCCGGAGGCAACGAAGGGCTGCCCCCAAGGAGGTGTACTTTCGCCGCTTCTGTGGAGTATGCTGATCGACTCACTGCTATGCGAACTGCAAAACTTGCCAATACACGCTCAAGCTTATGCTGATGACGTGGCTGTACTTGCTGTTGATCGGGATCTTGGAACGGTGTGTAGGAATATACAGCGTGCCGTTGATTTGATAGACAGCTGGTGCCTTAGACATGGTTTGTCAGTTAATCCAAATAAAACCGCAATGGTTTTATTCACAAAAAGGAGAAAACTGGATGGACTTTGCCTCCCTGAGATGAGGGGTACTACCCTTCAACTCTCCGAAGAAGTAAAATACCTGGGGGTTACTCTAGATAAAAAACTTCTTTGGAACAAACATGTAGAGGTAGGCTTATGGACTGTGCAGACGGACCTTTGCCTCGACATGGGGACTCAGGCCTCATGTGGTAATGTGGATATACGTTGCCATCATTAGGCCGATGTTCGTATATGCATCCGTAGTGTGGTGGGTTAAGGTGAGACAAAAAGGTTTTCACCGTAAACTAGCTGCACTGCAAAGATCTGTTTGTCTGGGTGTCACTGGTGCCATGAGCACGACATCCGGCGCAGCTCTGAATGCACTACTCAATTTGCAGCCCCTGGATATATTTATTCAAAGCACTGCAATGAGAGCAGCTCATAGGCTAATTCGATTAGATCTATGGGAAAACAACGGATGTGGGGGGCACAGAGCATTGGAAGAGTTACTGGGAGGACTGAATCCAGTTGTTACAATGCCTTCCGATTCTCGTGTCCCCATACATCTGTTTGGTAGAAGATATGTAGTTACCCTGAAGCGTAGAGAGGACTGGGAAGACCCAAAGGAATGCGTGGAGGGATATACGGAAGTCTTCTACACCGATGGCTCAAAAGCAGAAGAAGGTTCTGGAGCCGGAGTCTACCTCACGAATAAAAACGAGAAGTGGGCTTTTCCTTTGGGACAATATGCAACGGTTTTTCAAGCCGAAGTTTATGCGATCCTAAGGGTGGCAAACTGGGTGATTGACGAGCGGTTGAAGGGCAGGCGCATCGCAATCTGCAGTGACAGTCAAGCTGCACTGAGGGCATTGAGCAGTCCTTTGATCACCTCGAAAATCGTTCAGGAATGCAGAAACCGTTTGAACTCTATGTCTAGATTCAATACGATGGAACTACTCTGGGTACCTGGTCACTGTGGCATAGAGGGAAATGAAATCTCGGACGCTTTAGCGAAAGAGGGGTCAATCTCCCCTATGCCGGGACCGGAGCCAGCAATTGGGGTATCAGTAGCATTGGCTAAATCTGTTTTCAAAAACTGGGAACAAGTTTCCCATAATGACAGGTGGCAGAGCCTAAATGCTGCTCGACACACCAAACTTTCCTGCCAGAACCCAACATACGTACCGCAAAGTTTATCCTGTCGAAAAACAGGAGGACTTGCGGGTGTATTGTGGGCATTCTGACAGGCCATAATTCACTAGCTGGGCATATGTTCAGAATAGGAATTACCGAAGATGATACGTGTCCCTCCTGTAATGAGGAAGCGGAATCCACGGAGCATTTCCTATGTGAATGCCCCGCCTATGGACGCATCAGGCATCAGATCTTTGGTGCCAATGTTCTCCAATTACGACGGGTAGCATCACATCCACTAACGGAAATCCTACGATACGTTAACGAATCCGGAATATTCCGTTAGACGGGGGACGCGAGTACAATGGGCCAACACGGCCTGAGTGCTCAGAAGCTGTAGCTTCTCCCCCACCATACACACACACACACACACCCGATCTGTTCAGAAATTCTGTATTGAGCTTGGTCGGTTTCGATCGCAGGGCAGAGATGATCTCATCAGAGGTTGGCTCAGCATCTCTACCCTGCGGAGCAGCGTTACCAAAACTACGTGACGGCTTCGGAAAGTTCTCATCGAGACCTTTCATTTGATACCCTACATGACTATATTTGGTGAGGAAAAAATGTACACCCCCCTTTTGCATGTATGGGGACGCCCCCTTAAATTTGACGTAGAATGATGTAACTCACTGTATGCGTGAGCGTTCACAGTTCCCATCTTTCCACCAAATTTGGTGTCAATCGCTTCAAAACGCTTCCGGGAAAAATACGTGTGACAAACAAACATGCAGACAGACAGTAAACCGATTTTAATAAGGTTTTGTTTTACACAAAACCTTTGAAAAGGCTGGGGAGAGGTAGATTCTTCATAAATGGAAATGGCGGGTAAACGGATGGATGACTGCTTATGGTTTTAACCTCACATTGGAAAAAAGCCGAAGTAGTCATCCTGACTAAAAGGAGAATCCCGATTCTGTGTCGCATATCGATCGGCAAGTACGGCAATCGAGTCAAAACCGACGATGAAGAAGAGAATATGCAAATTACTCAAAAAGGGTCGAAGAGATCGCTTACATATGTATGTATATAGATATTAATCCGAGGGTGTGTCTAGCCAAAGCAACATGAAAGACATCACAACTAACGAGAGGGAAAAGTATGGGAGGCGCAATGCAATCATGACTGACTTCGCTTTGAACTTCATATTTCTCGGATACTTTACCTCAATGGAGAACGTGGCATTTTGCGGCACGCTGATTTTTAGTCGCCTTTTACGACAAGCAGGGAATACTTCGACTGCAATCTTAATAAATGGGCCCAATAGCTTAACAAATTAGCCATCTTCTTTTTCTTTACCTTTTGTCCCGTTTACAAGTGAGGTCGGCTCGTCGTGATGGGTTTCGCCACTTTGTTTTATCAAAAGCCTGATCTGGATGCCCCTCGCAACTTTTCCACGGTCGGTGCAACCCCACATCAATCGCGGATATCCTCATTTCAGATGTTATCAAAACGTGTGACGCCATTAGTCCAACGCAACATCTACCGCAAGACGCCGTTAATTGTCTTTTATAGTCGGCCAACACTCAGAACCATAGAGAGCAACAGGGCAGGCGATACTGCGGTAAATTTTAAATTTGGAACGTTCGTTGATACTTCGATCACAAAGAACATCAACTACGGAATGCCACTTCATCCAAATTGCGCTAATGCTTGAAGCAATTTCACAACGCAGTTCTCCATTGGCTGATAGCTAGAGATATTTATATCGCTCAGTTCTGGGCAGGTCACTCACTGCATTGACAGTGATTGTGCCTGTTTCATGGGGATCGGTCGTTAAAAATTCAGTTTTATTCAGATTCAATTTGAGACTGTGTTGCATGAGGCGATCATTCCCTTTTTAGATAGTATAGAGCTGAACGTTGGGTGCCCCACTTGACAGTGTCCATAACAAGAAGAAAGAGGGGTGGTGGGAGGGCGTTTCCTTCATGAACACCAACAGAAATACGAAGCAGTTTTGATACACCCGCCACACTTCAAACTCTACTTGTCAGATCGATTGCAATGCTTTCAAAAATCTTTATAGTATGGGAAAGTAATCGAATCGGACGGTAATTTGAACATTCTGCTGGACTACCTTTCTTTTTCCATATTGCAATTGTGGTACTTTCTTGCCAGACAGATGGTATTCTACCTTCCTCAATAACCCGATTGAAGAATTCACTCAATCACAGAGTTGGGTCCCAGCTCTTCGCCTTCCAAAACTCAGATCCGATGTCGTCAGGTCCTGTTGCGTTCCCCGATTTCATTCGTTTTATTGCTTCCTCGACTTCAGTTGCGCTCACAGTTGTGTCTCTATGGGTTTTACGTGAACACCTTTCCAGTGGACTTAATCCTATGGTCTTCTTAAGATACGCACGACAATCACAGCTCCGCTGAGACAAGCACAATGGTACCCGACTTTACTGAGTGCGCGGTTCAGTTTATCCATAATGGTGACTGCGAGACCTATCTAAACCTTTACCGAACTTTGAACGTTTGAGGCTCGAAAATCTCTTGTTCACTTGGATGTAACCAAAGCCTCCATGAAGTTCACACAAGGGGGCCAACTGCAAACAAACCGTGCTGAATTCACATGCTCCAGGATTGCTCCTGAAACACGAGAGTTCAGGGGCTATTCCAGTTTCCAAAGTACCCATATATCTCTAGTCTTATGGTAAGGTTTCGTGACCGAAGCCACTTCAGATGAATCCTCATGCAGACTCGGGCTTATCACCCTAATTAGGCTATAGAGCATTCGCTTACTGCATCACGGCCAGCAAAGCAAAGTAAGTAGAACGTTTCCCGGTGCTACAACCAGGAGATTCTCCACAGCCATTTGATTTTGGTTTGGCCGACAGAGTTGCCCCGTCTTCCTCCCCGCCACCTTGAGCACCGGTTGCGTTGCCAGGTGGAATTTCTCCATCTCTCGCCATCCCAAGTGTATCCTGCGTTTATCGTAAAGATTTTTGTAATGGACCGCTCTTTGCTTTCTGGTTTTCAGTCTTATAAATTTGCCAATTGGCGAGCGTTTTATCGACGAGAACTTGTGGTAGACGCGTTTTTTTTCACGAATCTTCATTTCAACATCGTCGTTCCAAACCCAACAATTGTTGTTAATCGCGGAAGTGAGATCATTTCTTCTCACGAACTCTCCACCATTTAGTGCGCTGGACCATTGCGTTCCTCACACTGTTTTATCGGTGGCTTGATTCGCAAGATGACAATCCACGGTCAACGAGGTGCAATGGCCCCACAGGGAACGGCTTTGCAATCTTTAACAGTAGTAACATGTAGGCGTCTTATGAGAATATAGTCGATTTGCCCACTATAAAATGTAGGAGCTTCATCAGCCGATCATCAAATCGTTCGACTTTTTTAGTGGCATCGCGGAAACCCTCTGAAATGGCAATGCCAACATCGTATTGAGTGTTTGCAATACCAAAATAGAAAAGTTTATAGCTATTTTTACCACGTTCGCCTTCTATTTCACAGCTTGTGGCACCAGACCATCGGGTTTCTGGTAGGGGCCCGTCCTGCCGTGTCGGCTGAGATGGACGCCCTAGCATTTTTCCGAGGCTCGTACCGATCATCTTATTTCTAACGACATAGGATGCATTTTCTTGGTCGGCCTGTCGCAGGACCTGTCACCAAGAGAGATCAGGGAGGATTTAGCATAGTGAAATAACTCCAATTATACTTTATTTATATCTTTCCCTGATCTCAGCATTTTATTTTTGTTTTACTAAAGATTATACAAAGTACGTTGCCTCAAACCCTCCTCCTTTACCTGGGCTTGGGACCAGCATACTATGTTGATAGGATAGCGGAGTTGAGTTGTATTTGGCGTAGCCAATAATAAATGTCTTTTATAATGATAATGGAACCTAAAATGGAGGACCAGGTGAATTGACAGTTTGTTGTCTACAGCCCGTTTTCTTCGGTTTTCTCATTATCGTTACTAAGCTCCCTGCCCGAAACTAATAACCCCGCACTGTATTCCCACCACGTGAAATCAGACATTAAGAATAAAACCACTTTGTGATCGCAACACCCACAACATACCCATCTCCACCATTGACCAATAACCATTGCAGTAAGGAACAGATTAGCTAAACTCAGAAGTGCTACAAATCATATGAATGCACAACTATTAATTTATCGCATCCGGTCGAAATTTCAATAAACTAAAACACGACAGTTATTATAAACGATTCAACACTTTCGCATGTTTCCCCATACTCTATCCTAGCGTTGGCATCTGCCTTGTACTTTTAATATCGCTCACGGATCATCTCGAGCCCCATAACCTCGCGTTCCTTCTAGAGTGCCTTTTCCAGGCAATGCTGTCTGTCTCCGCACTCCCATTTGCGCCGTCCATAAGTGTGAATTGTATGGTTCAAGACAAGACGCTTACAAGGCTCCGCAGCATCCACAGGAATGAAAAATTGGTAACAAGGCTCGGAAGTTTCTCGTCGATTTCGTGTAAGTCAATATTGGTGCTATCGATGAGCACCCGGTGGTTTCGTCTTCAGGTTCAAATGAGCTGGAGGAAAAGCTGCTGCACAATCTCACTCAAATGTGTAGGCGATTAATGGATTTATTCGTTATTGATCTTCATTGCGTGATTTTTATGATTTTTTTTGTTTCGGCTTTTGATCTGATATTGTTGCAAGTAATATACCAGAAGAATAATCGAGGAAGAGATTATGTTGGTTGCAAGTGCGTTTTGTACTGGGGAACATTAGGGAGAGTATCACGAACAGTTTGCAATATCACTTGTTTGTTTATTTACATTATTTCGTCTTGTTACTAGAATTAGTATGTCAACAAACTAACTAGCTCGAATTTTCGCAATCTCATTTTTCATTTCTCGTCAGAGCAGATAAATAAGCTTATATTAAAGTTTAAAAGCTGATTGTTAGCTAATTGTACCCTTTCGTAACTACGTCAACATCGCAAAAATCCTAATACTCTTGGTCTTAGAAAACCATAGAAATTCTATTAAAGCCATAGAACCGATCTCCTAGGACTGACTGAAGCCTTGTTTATGTTGTATTAGACTTTCCTCACTGCTACAGGTTTTTCAATTGTAAAGCATTAGTTTCAAAGTTGCTGAAACTGAAGCATAGTGATCAACAGTTTGAAATTTTTCAAAAGCAGCTTACGGTTTCGTACCAGAGCAGAGACAACTCATCAGACACTGTTTCACTCCCAATCGCTAAACTAAAATATTTGAAATAATTAAACGGTCTTTTGCATTTTCGTTAATTCCGACTAAGATTATAAAAGACTTGCTTCGGATGCACGGCCTGAATTCAATTAACAAAACCTGCATTTGTTATTGTATTTGCAAACAATCAAAATATTTAGTACAGGAGGAAACGGTTTTGGATTTATTTTTAATTACTGAATTTATTTGTTAGAAAAAAATGGCATCCAAATAATGAAATAAAACAAAAAATTCGTTGCTAGTTATCTTTTTATGCAACGAAATATTCATTCATAACTTCCCGCCAGAAGTTAAAAGTGATGAGCTATACTTTTGACAGGAAGTTGTAAATTTGGTAGGTATCAACAACCAGCAGATCGATGGATCCATCCATAAAACGACCGCAGACAAGTTACTACAAACTACTCCCAGCGCCATCTAATCATGAAAACTGTGTGAATTGTGGTACGCTTAGGGTCGGTTTGAAAATGCGCTAAGTTGAGGACTTACTTACTTTCGCATACTATCTCACAAGATGTCACTTCTTTGTTACTAATTTTTCTTAGCCAAGACAATGTGGGAAGTGATTCCACATTCATTGTCGACTGCACTTTTAGTTTAGTAGAGACAAGATCCAGCAAATTCGCTATAAAATTCACATAGGTAGGGTTTTGTATGAAGTACCGATTAGATCGATTACTACAATGCCCATCAAAAGCAATTTACTCGAAAAAGGCAGAAAAGAGTGAAATTGAATTGCGTGCATGTGTATCACATGCAATGCGTGGCGATTGTGAAATCAATCTATCGCTTGTAAAGGAGATAAGGGCCAAATTATGTCCAACAGGTGCTAAGTATTTGAATACTGATTCTAGCTAGAGCTGAGCAATCGCAGAAAAAGTACCTGAAGGTCCCCCCCTTCTCCGCAGCTTCATGCAGACCGCCGTAATCTTGAATGCATTTGCACGCGTCTGGCACAGGAGCTCTCGTGATCGGGCTATGTTATAAGCGGGGCAAATCTTCCTTGGCTTGGCACAGGGGGGAACCTTCGCCATCTTAGGCCCGTGGCTCCTAAGTGTGTGAGTGTTCCGCCCTTGACAGCCACTAGCGAAATACAAACTGTAACCGCCGAAGGGCTGCCAAGAGCAGAGCCCCGCCTGGTCGATCCGTCAGCCCACTCACTCCCCCCTATGTCCCCATGCCCGGGAACCCAGAGAAAGCTGACCTCGAGCGTAGCGCCCAGACTGCTCAGCGCATTTCTGCACTGCCCCACCAGCGTCGAGGATATCGTCGCTGAATACAAGGCCTTAATCGCCGCTTGGCGCGGGCCATGCTCCAGCCTTCGACAAACTTCCAGTATCACCAGGACTGCAGAGGCCCAGGAGCACCTGCCCATGCGGTTCTTTGAATCCTATTAAGCTTCGTTCTATACTATTTTTTGCTCAAAGCCTGCCACCATACAATAGAGCCGTACATTAGGATTGGAGGCACCACAGCGGTAAATATCCAGAGAACCATCCTCGGCCAGAGACCGCATTTTTCTGCAGAGGTTCTCTTACAGGCAAAGAAAGCTATACAGGCCTTCTTAACCCTCAGTACTATGTTCAATCTCCAATTTAGTTTAGGATCCAGGATTACACCCAGATACTTTACATTACAAATCCTTGCTCATTTAGCCGTGGTAGGTTGAATTCTGGTACCCTTGTCTTGGTGGTGACTAGCATCAGTTCCGTTTTCGTTGGGTATATGCCAAGTCCGCATCTTGCAGCCCACAGCACATCTTTGGCAACGCTCCTTCTATGATGTCGCTCATAATGAACGAAAACATCCCTGACACTATATCACTAAGTCGTCGGCATACGCCACTTACCTTCACCCCGCTGCTGTCCACTTAACCAGAACACGGAGAGATGGCCATGGGGCGTGCCTCTGCTCACAGCTCTGGTCAAGTAGTTGCCTCCCAGATCCGACTGGATTATCCTGGTACTTAACATGGATATAATCTAATGCGTAAGATACTCCTCCAATCCAATACTGGTCAAGGCTTCCTTGATGGCGTTGGTACTAACATTGTTGAATGCTCCCTCTATACCAAAGAAAGCAGCTAGGATATAGTGCTTGTATTGCAGTGACCACTCAACCGTGCCAATTACTTCGTGGAGAACGGTTACTGTTGATTTGCCTTTAAAGTAGACATACTGGGACCTAGAGAAAGGCGTTCTCTCCATAATCTACCTTAAATGGATGTTCAGGACGCGCTCTAGAGTCTTCAGCACGAAAGAGGTCAGGCTGATTAGTCGAAAGTCCTTCGCGGACTCATGCGCCTGCCCGCTTTCGGTATGAAAAAGGGATACAGCTCCGGTAAATCTCAACAAGCCATGGCACAACTCTTTCCTGCTGCTTCTTTTTCCATCTGAGCCTGGAGATTTATATGCGGAGAAGCTGTTTATAGCCCAGCGGATCTTATCCTCGGCAATTACCGATTTGATAGTCTCGCGCAGCTGGGGTGGTTGCAAACCCTCCAAACAAGGCTCTGACTCACAGTCCTCCTCGTTGGCGGGAAAGTGCGTTTGAACCAGCAGCTCCAAGGTTTCACTAGAAGATTCTGTCCAGGAGCGTTCCGACTTTTTAAGAAAGGATGGGCTTTTATGTTCCTTGGACAGAATCTTACTGACCCTCGCTGTGTACTTTCAATGTTCTGACAGTAGTCCAACCAAGACCGCCTCATGGTGGTCTTGATGGTCGACTTGTACTTCTTCAGTCAGTCCTTGTATGGCTGCCAATATTTATGCCTGCAGCAGATGTTGAAGATTTCTCCGGTTAGCTTCCTTCCCCACGGTGGCAGTGTCTTTTTGCTGTACTTAGTAGGGCGGTATCGAATGCCTTCTTCCTTGCGAGAATACATGCTCTAGGTCTGACCTGATCAGCGTCTCCTGTGCTGTGGTATAAATTGAAATATTTGCTTTGGAGCCCTTTGATGGTTCGGTCGCCTCTGACCCAGGGCTACTGTATTAGTGCAATGTCGACGTCTGCCTCTAGGAGGAAGACAAGCAGAGAAGCTGATTCGCACTTTGAGTGCTACAGAATTATCTGCGTTACCCTCAGCATCGTCTGCTTGCTTTGGGGGTTCGTCAGTCCCCGTCGGACCGTTGATCCTCATCTTCTCCAACAGCTTGCTGGCAGCGTCGATTGGATCCAGATCGTGGTCCGGTTTTGCAAAGCGGAACACTTTCACCTTTGCGTTCCTGACTCCGAACCACACCTTATAGTCTACCTTTTCCAGTGCCTTCAGATACTTTCCATTTATATGGAGCAGAAAAGGTTGACTGTTTGCCTGGGGTTATTCCTCCTTGATAACAGCCCAGTCGTCGTTAGGAATTCTGGGGTTTCGACGTCGCAGGGATTGGACGAACTTGTCCTTATCCATACGGATCTTCGGCAACCAGAACCAGATGCGAGCGACCGGTCTCCTTGGAATCTCGTCTTAGGGGATGACTTTGAGCTTTACCCCCTCCCAGGCGTCACTGATCTTAGCGACGCACGAACCGAGAATTGGCCCACGCAAGCTATAACGTGGAACTCACCGACCACCTAAGAGGAATCGAAGCAGAGGAAGGATCCCGTGCGTTTGCCTTTGGTCTCCAGGGGATGCTCAATGACCATTTCCGACTGCCTGGCCTCAACACTAGTCCATACTTACAGCGTAAGTTCACCGCTAGCGGACACATTGGTGTCCCCTGGCCACGTCGCTGAAGAGTTTCACAGTTCGTGGCTTGTAGACTCGCTGTTGCTGCTTACCTTTCTACAGATGTTACTTAGCGTCAAAGCTCTTGTTACTCTGCCGCACTTGTGATCTTATTTGTCCTCGTCTTAAGATTGGTTGCGTTTGAGATTGGAGGGTTTCTGCTCGCCCGCCAGGCGTCTGCTGTTATACTCCTCAATAATCGAGATCGAGATCTTTTCATCCCGCTCGTCGACCGTACCGGCCTCCTTATTCTTCATCTTCACCTCAGTCTGGAAGGTCCCTACGGTTGGTTTCAGCACAGCGGTGCTATGACTGGCACCGGGTGTGCTACTCTCGACTGCTACTCTCTCCTGGCTGGATGCCAGCGGCCATCCTCCGATGATGCGCTTGGCATCACCACCTCTTCTTCTATCGTCAAGTTATTTATATTTTTTTTTTTAAACTGAGTCCATGTTTTGTCCTAGGAGTAGTCCGAGAAGAATGTCCACCCTGGCTAGCCCGGCCACCAGGGTAAGGATTTTATTTGAAACTGAAGGTGCCCAAGGTATTCAGAGTTCGCATACTAAAGACCAAGCTCCCCGCAGCCCTCGGCGTATCCTCTTCCACCATGGCTTGAGGTCCTATTTGCACCTTCTTCAGTGCAGTGTCTTAACAAATTAGAATTCGAATATTTCTTTGCACCGGATTAATATAAACGTTTTAATTTTTCCTAATCTTTTAAATATAACTAAGAAAACGTTGATTATTATAATTGTACAAAAAATGGGCAATATCAGTGATATTCATAAAGTGCAACGAATACCCGCTCCGCTGTTTGTCCCAATCTAACACAATATATAATTAAATTGAAATCAATAATGATAAAAGTATTCTACCCTGGAATTACCGAATTTATTTTCACCTATCGACTTGTTTTGTTTAGACGCGGTAATAATGATAATAAAAACGATAATCAAACAATAAAATATAATTTATTGTAATTTGGACATTTTGAATGGTAATTTAGATTTGCATTGATATAATATAAATGCATTGAAAAGTATTTGTTTTTTAAATAATTTTCCCTAGAAAATTAGTTCATTTGCTTCCATGATGAAAATATTTCTACTTTAATAGGATCATTTGACGCACGCAACTATACCATTTACACAATATAAATGTTTATTTAGTTATATCAAACACATTAAAGAGTCGCTGTATTTCTACATTTAGATAATCTAAATGGCGCAATTGTGAGTTCTTTTCAAATACCTAATAGGAAGTAATAATAGGAAATGCAACTCGGAAATCCAAGGTACTTTAAGATTTTTAGACAAGAAAAATTTATTGAGAGGACATTTAAGGGGCTATTCTAATGATAAACGCGTAAAAATGGTATCATCTTAAAATCGTTCTAAAAAAAACTATCAAAGCTATCTATTTTACTTGGTGTTTTGCTAAGTCTTGAAAAACATAATTTCATGGTTATAAAAATTAAGAAAACAAGTCGGAATACTGGGAGCTCGCGCTTCGGGTATAAAGGTTTTGTGTTCATCTTATGTAAGAAACTTCAAGCTACATTTTTCTATCCGTATATAGCTACAAACCCAACATATTACTTCATATTTTTCCAAGCTACAAGACATGCGTACATATTAAAGCCATAGACATTATCCTCACCCTAAGCAAACAAACTACCTATTTCCGAATACTGTACATATATATGCACGTATATAAATTGATCGTACCCATATTTCCGATTTACTTCGTACGCAAAAGCATACATATGTACATATGTAGTACGTATATTTTAATTGCGGCTGGCTTAATGTACAAATATTCGAATTAGATACTACTACTACTTCATTAGCGCGCATATATATACACACATGTCTGTTAGAAGCAATTAATATTCATATACAAGTGACTAAAAAAATAAAACATAATAATTCTTTGTGACCCCATTCATATGAACTCACTTCGTTGTAATATTGACGAATTCATATGTGATGATGGCGTCATACACCCTATAACTTTGTTAATAATAGTTGGATTTTCTTCAAACTTAACCAAATTGTGCATAATATTATTCCTTACACCCCTTATATGCCAAATTTTGTACTTCTGGGATGGACATAAGGGGGATTGTCGAGTAAATTTCTAAAATATGAAAATATATTGTAATTAATTTTATTTGTGCAGATATCGAAACCAGATGTATGTTGAGGCCTAGATTTCGTAGAGATGCACCACTGTGATTTTTTCAAATCTTTCGGTTGGATAGGTTCTGAGAACGAGACCTGTTACACTTTTCGATGATTATATTTTGAGCCCTCACTCCCCTATGTTTCACACGATATCAAATATGAAACCAATTTCGAAAAGTACTAATTGAGCCCTTTTATTTGATACCCCACATGGCCACATTTTGTGAAAAAAAATGTTGCACGGGGCATGAGCCCCCCTTAAACTTAACACAAAATGATGCCACTTGCTGCATATAAAGGGAACAACAGATCACATGCTCTTAAAAATTTTCGTGACAGTCGGTCTAGCCGTCTCCAAAGAAATCAAGTGTGACCGACAGATAAACAGACAGACTGGCGGACAGGTAGACATCGACTCGATTCTAACAAAGTTTTACAAAAAACCTTAAAAATCATCGGGCCCCAATGGTATCTCCAACTTTATTCTGCGGAAGTGTCCGTCTACCATCAGTGAACGTCTCGTCGTCCTCTTCAACAACTGCCTGAACGATGGACACTTCCCGGTATCATGGTAATCAGCTCTCCTAATACCTATCCCTAAGAGGGGGTGCTCGGGTGATCTCAAAGCTATGAGGCCTATCTCTCTTCCTTCCAATGTTGAAAAAATCTTCGGACGTATCCTACTAAGTCACCTCAATAGGCGTTACTAAACGACTAACATTCCATTTAATCAATTCGCCTTCGAAAACATCAGATCCATCGAGCAGGCAATCCTGTACCTGCAAGACCACATCCTCAATAACCTGGAAAATAAGTAAATGCACCGTAGCCTGCGCCTTAGATCTTGAAAAGGCATTTGATTCAGTTTGGCTTGCTCTACAAACTAATTCAAACCATTTGTCCCCTCCCTTTATTCAGAATGCTTGGAGACGTCATCTGCAAAAGAACTTGCCACGTGCATTTCGATGGACTAGCCGGTGAACTCAGGAGTCCCTCAGGCATCCATTCTAGGCCGCAAACTTTTTAACATCCCCAAAGTATGTATTTCTATATATTACCAAATATTTTTAGCCAATAACAAGTCGGGAAACCGGAAGCTGGGCGCTTCAGGTATGAAAGGTTTTGTTTGCTTCTTGTGTGAGTATATTTGAGTGTAGAACTACCCCATTTGTACGTAGCCCGTTAAGAATATGCATTTAGCATTTCAGATTTAGTACTTCTGGTTGTAAATTTACACGGTAAAGACATCTTTGAGCTACTGTAACTTTGTTACTAATAGTATGATTTTGATCAAACTTGGAGATAATATGCTTCATATTATATTTTAAACTACTACCAACCAACTTTATAACTCTGAGATAAACTTAAGGGGGGTTTTCCTCAATTTTCCCACCATATAGAGGCAGCTTCATGATTTTTTTCAGATTTTTCGGTTAGGTAGTTTCTGACAATGTGTCCGTTAAACAAATCATCACTTTCCACCATTCTCACTCCCCGATTTTTTAACAAATCTCAAAACTAAGACCGGAATCGAAAAGTACTAATCGAGACCTTTCATTTGATACCCCACTATATTCGGTGGAAAAAAATTTTACACCCTCCCCTTACATTTACGGGCTCTCCCTCCCCCCCCCCCCTTAAATCTCAACGTAGAAGGATATCACTCACTGCATGTCTGGGGGCCTACAGGTCCCACCTTTTCACCAAATTTCGTGTCAATCGGTATAGCATTTCTGAGAAAAGTGTGACAGAGAGACAGACAGAGGGTATCTTTCCAGCACCGTGGAAGCGGCAGAAGCTGGTGGTGCTGCCTAAGGCTGGCAAACCGCCAGGGAACCGTCCTCCTATAGGCCCATATGTCTTCTAGACACTATGGGTAAAATGTTGGAGCGGGTTATTTATAATAGACTACTTCCAGTCGTTGACAGCCAAGGGGGCCTTTCAGATAGGCAGTATGGGTTCCGTAAAGCGAGGTCAACCATTGATGCCATCAAAATGGTTACTGGCTTCGCCGAAAATGCAATTCACGGAAGGGGTTGTACCAGCAAATATAGAGTGGTAGTGACCCTGGATGTGAGGAATGCATTTAACTCGGCCAATTTGAACCTTATACGAAAGTCTCTGGCAACGATTGGTGTTCCTACCTACCTCGCCGCTATTATCGATAGCTACTTGAAAGTGCGGACACTCTGGTACGATACCGATGATGGATCCAAAGAGTACGTTGCCTCCGCGGGTGTCCCACAGAGCTCCGTACTGGGCCCACTACTGTGGAACATCATGTATAATGATGTACTCAACCTTCTGGTTCCGGAGGAGGCCACGGTGGTGGTGGTTACGCCGATGATATAGCACTGGTTGTGGTCGCAAAGCATCTCGAGGACGCTGAGTTGTACTCAAGCGAAGCAATCAGTGTTGTTAAGGCTTGGTTAGGGAGTGCTGGACTGGCACTCGCGGAGGAAAAAACGGAAGCGGTTCTCATCACTAAGCGCCGCAAAAGAAATTACGCCTGCATTACAATCGGGAATCGTATCATCATTTCCAAGCCGGCCATCAAATACTTGGGGGTGATGATAGACCGAGGACTTAATTTTAAGCAGCACATAGAGCATACTTTTAAAAGAGCATCCACCACGAGTATGGCTCTGGCAAGGGTGATAGCGAACGTAGGAAGCCCGCGGCATACTTGCAGGCTGCTCATAGCCAGGTTGGTGAGCTCTATCATGCTGTATGCAGTCCCAGTTTGGGGAAAAGCACTGCAGGTTTTAGGCAATACACATAAACTGAATACGGTTTACAGAAGAACATCCCTAAGGGTGTGTTCTGCCTTCAGGACCGTCTCAGACGATGCAGCGTTCGTCATCTCGGAAATGAGGCCGATTGACATCCTGGCAACCGAAATGATGAACATTTATAACACCAGGTCCATCTCTCCCTTATCTCGGGTGAAAGAAGCCGAAAGGGAGAGATCCATAGGCAGATGGCAGCAGCGATGGGACCAGTCAGAAAAGGGTCGTTGGCTTACAAGTTGATCCCTTCCATCGGGGAATGGCTGGAGAGAAAGCATGGGGAGATCAATTATGATCTCACCCAGTTTCTCACCGGCCATGGAGATACCGTCAATACCTGTATAGGTTTAAATTGGACACCACGCCTAATTGTCCAAACTGCGGGATCTCAGAGGACTCAGCGCACGTTCTCTTCCAGTGTCCTAGGTTCGTGGAAGAAAGGAGGAACCTAGAGGAAACTCTAGATGATGTGCTATCACCGGAAAATTGGTTTTAGTGGGTAAAAATCCTACACTCTAGCGTGCCCAGGCCAGAGTCTTTTGAAGATTTCCACCTCCTAAAAAAAAAAAAGACAGACAGACAAACATTGAGCCCCTTTTTAATTTTGCAAACAAAACCTTAAAAAGGAAAAATATCTTCAAAGGCAAGCTTTCATTCTAGGATCAATGTTTTGCGACTGTCAGTGGATAATATCGTATGACTTTGTGCTTAGGTGCGTACTAAGCCTGAGATGCAGAAGAACCTCTCGTAAAAATAGCTTAACGCAATGTACCTGCAATAGTGGTCAATATCGCCAACACCAGGGAATAAGTATATTAGTGTAATACTTCTCAAAAAAACCTTCGCTGCTATGTTAGTTCTTTCTAGCTATGTATTATAGTTCTTTCATCCCTTGAAAATTTAATTATCTTCCATACATTCCAAAATATGGTGTGCATCATCACAAGATGACACGGAAATAGAATGCTATCAGTGATATGGTTATACGGGGAATCCCGGTACTTTTAACTATGGAAAGCGAACCAACTATTCTGTATGTAAACGGAAAGCACCCAAAATGCGAATCTGGTATGCTTAACAGTAACCAGTTTATTTCGCATTCATATTTGGTAATCTAGGCAACGACTTTTAACGTTTTTTCCTACCTTAGGAAAAATCCATACGAAAAATATAAGACCAAAACAAGACACCCACGGAACCACATCCATCTTTCACTTGCTGCTGATGCTAACACAACGGGAATTCAAACTCTTCGTTTTGTTCCCAGTTGTTTTCCACTCTTTTTGCTGTCGATTGGTCACTCCATTGTGTGGATTGTGGATCACGCCATGTGTATATATGTTTGTACGTAATGAACAACCTCGTGATGACCACGTGCACACTTCAGTTGCAATGACCTTGGCCAATGTTGACGCGTAACCCTCAAGAGAAATTCCCCAGAAGACGAGAACCGGGGAGAGTCAATGGGGTGACGAGTTGACTATTGCATGATGTGTGTCACGCTCATTCGCCCGGGAAAGTGATGCAATAGAATTTCGCAAAATAAGTGTGAACGCTCCAGTGTTTACAACCAACCCTGTCCCGCCCTACTCCTACCACGGAATGTGTCGAATGTGAACAGAACCACGCGAGCAGTTAATCCGAAAGCTTTCGTAAGGCTGATGAGAATGAGGTGATTTAGAATTTGTTGAGTGTACACGTTCGGAGAAACGTACGGCTTGGCTTGGCTCTCAAACAATGACCTGACATGTTGATAGATACACATATGGACATACATACAATGCTTAAAAAAAGTTTGCAAAACGCTTCCATATGGCATGATATTCTGTGCTGTTTGATTAATCCTATTTGTTTACCGTTTTCTGGAGAATTTAGATAATTGCCGCTCTCCTGGATATAGATAAATAGGAATCGCCTGCAGACAGCATATTTGTACGTCTGATCGTTATATCATTTTGCAATACATATCCATACATAGTTTATTTTTAATTAGTGAATTCAGATTTTAGTTCTGCAAATTACTTATCTATGAATTCATGCGTTTGTGTGTACATATACAACGGTGGGTATTTCCAATTATTAGGGTAGCAAACACTATATCAGGAATGATTATTTAAGCATTTACTCATTATGCATATTTATGAGTGCATCTAATCTAGTTGAAGAACAAAAAAATACTAAGTGTAAGAGGGATTTTAAAAAATTTGCTGAATGTCTTTAAAATGAAAAATAATTCGGAAAGCCGGGAGCTTGACACTTCAGGTAAAAAGGTTTTGTTTCCCTATGTGAGCAGCATAACGCAGTTCTCCATTGCCTGAAAGCGTTGACTCGAGATACTTAAATTGGTCAGTTCTATCAACGGTAGTGACCTGTCTCTAGGATCAATGCTATCAGCCAATGGAGAACTGCATAATGAAATTGCTTCAAGAATTAACGCAGCCTTGACGAAGTGCCGTTCCACAACTTGTGTTCTTTGTGATCGACGCACCAGCGAACGTCTCAAATCTAAAATTGACTGCAATGTTGTCCGTCCTGTCGCCCTCAATGGTTCTGAGTATTGGCCGACTATAAAAAGGAATGAATTGCGTCTTGCGGTAATGGAGACGAAGATGTTGAATTGAACTAGTGGCATGACACATTTTGAACACATCCGAAATGAGGATATCCGCGATCGATATGGGGTTGAACCGATCGTGGAAAAACTGCGAGAGAAGCGTCTTCGATGCTATAGTCACGTAATTCGTGCTAACAAGAATTCACTTGCCAATATTGGTCTGAACATGACTGAGCATGACTATACTCGATGAAAAAAATGTTTACATCCCCCCTTTACATGGGGGACGGGAACCCGCCTTTAAACTGCACGCAAATTTATGTCACTGTATGCGGGGAATTTCATATTTCCCATATGCCCACCAAATTTCGTTGGGATCAGTTTGGCCGTTTTGGAGAAATGTGCGTGTGACAGACAGACAGTCAGTGGCTTTTTCTTAGCTATTCTAGAGGAATACCCATGTTTGTTTAAAGTTCTTTGCATCGTCCTAGTGCTAACGTAATAATAGTTCTTCTCTTAGTTTTACACCACTTGTTTTCGGGGTTTTGCGTATTGCACTCCCTCTCACTCTTTCTTCCTTTTCAGATAACTTACAAGCACGTTCTGTCCTTTGTTTATATTCCACTGTTCCCGTTTCTTTATAACTTTTCATAATATGTTGGATTGTTGACTTCGATTTTTTTGTAATTTTACACTTCGAACTGCTGTGTTCACTGCATTGTGACTGATCTCATTTCTATGCAGTTTACTCAAAATAAAGGAAATACGGAACGGCTGAAGTAATCGTACGATGGCTTCTGTCGTTTGAGATAAGATGCATATTTGTATTTTTTCCTGGCATTACTTAAAAATGTCCGGATGGCTCAAGTGGTTAGAGCGCTGGGCTGTCGTAGCGGAAGGTCGCGGTTCAAATCTCGCTGGGGGCAGAGAAATTTGTTATCGTAACTGGATGTCGGACACCAGTCCACTCAGCTGTGAATGAGTATCTGAGTCAAATCAGGGTAATAATCTCGGGCGAGCGCAATGCTGACCACATTGCCTCCCACAGTGTACTGTGGTGTATCGTTACGGTCTTGAATGAAGTGCTCTAACACACTTTAAGGCCTTGATCCAATATGGATTGTTGCGCCAACGATTATTATTATTTCCGAGTTATCACAATCTCGGCAGATGCCGGATTTTACCTAATACTAGCACTAAGTGCCAAGCATTTAGGCTCGGACGATCCTACCTACTTAAAAACTAAAGGGGCACTGGTGGTGGTGGGCGGTGGTAGGTCAGTGGGAGAATCCGTCGAGTACTACCCGCAACATCGAGCACGTATGCAGAATGGTGTACTTCTGCATGGTTTGAACCAGACTGTGCAAAAGTCCCAGGACATCAAGGGAAGCCGTGAGGGATTTAGGTACAATACCTGTAGCTGACAATATTATGGGAACTACAACCACCCGCTCGAGATGCCAAATTTCTTTGATTTCCCGAGCCAATGGCTCATAGTTCACCTTCTTCTCCACATATTTCCGTTCAATGTTGCTATTATGGGGGATAGCAACATCAATAATATACGCGGAGCGACCCGTCTTGTCAACTAACAGTACGTCAGGCTTGTTGTGTGCGGTCCCAATACATGCTGTAAGCAGAACTATCAAGTACTGCTTGCGGCTCATATCGGTAAACCGGACATGTTCCCGTGATCAGCCTATGCTTATATGCAAGGTTTTGATGGATAACCTTACATACAGCATTATGCCTGGTGATGTATTGCACTGGTGCCATAACAGTACAGCCAGAAATGAGATGGTCCAACGTCTCTAACGCTGAACCACACATTCTGCACTGGTCGTTCTCCACTCGTTCTTTCATGATGAGCTTTTTATAAGCTCGGGTGGCGACCACGCCATTCTGAATGGCACACATGAACCCCTCCGTCTCAGCAAAGAGCTCCCCAGCACACAGCCATCTGTTCGACAGATGCAAATCGACAAATGGCTGCCAAAGACAATTCACATGTTCGACTTCCATTCATCGATCCGCTCTTGGTCCGACTTCACCCTGCTCAGAGGATTGAAAGATCGATCCTTCAAGTTAAGTGGAGTCAGTCCACAGTCTGCCTTACAGACAGCCGCATGCAAGGGACTCGCCTGCTCTTTGCTGTAAAAATAAGCGCGCAGCGAGTTGACTTGGCGATGATGTTGTGCCGCCACGTCAACCACGCCCCTACCTCCGATGTCACGAGGCAGGTTCGTCCGCTCCACGGCAGGCTTTGGGTGATGCATTCGGAATTTGAACATAGTTGTCCGTATCCGCCGCTGGACGTTTTCCAGATCAGTCTTCGTCCACGGCAATATTTCGAATGCATAAGCCAGTGAAGGGATAGCGAATACATTCAACGTGCTCATTTTATTCTTCCCCGAGAGATGCGATTTCAGCACCAGCTTTACACGTCGCAGGAATTCGGACAGCAGAGCTTCCTTCAGATTAATTATTATTATTATTATATTACTTAAAAAGGATGCCAGGCATGGTCATAACACTTATAATACAAGTAACAATATTTGTTTAAGGATTGTGGGGTCCTAAGTCCGTATATACTTGATGTCGGACCAGACCAAATGGGGAGCAATTGACTTCCTCTTTTTTTGGTCCACGGACCACTCGGTAAGGGTTTAGCACCCAAGCTTTAAAAATATCAGGCGAACACGGCTTTACGGTTTCTTACCAGAGCAGAGGCAAATCGTCAGACGCTGACTCACCGCTGCCCTGGGAGCAGCGTGACCGAAGCGGCTTGCAGATGTTAAGTGCTCCTTTGGTCCGACATCAAGTGCATGCGGACTTAGGACTCCGCAATCCATAAAAAAGTATTCAGTTCTAGCCAAGCTTTAGCCCAAAGTATGGGCGGATTTACGCCCAATATACTTCGCAGTCATGCCGTGCTCGGCGAATTATACGAAGGAGCACTTAACATTTGCGAGCCGCTTCGGTCACGCTGCTCTCAGGGCCGTGGTGAGGCAGCGTCTGACGATTTGCCTTCGCAAATAGTAGGTTTCGTTGACGACTTAAACATCATGGCACGTTTAGCTCCAGACCCCAAGGAAGTATTCTTACAACTAAATATAGCAGCGCAAGAAGTCGGCCTAAGAATTAATGAAAAGAAAACAAAATTCATGACAACTTTTTGTACCTAGGAGTAAGTATGGTAATGAAAAGGACGAAATTCAAAGACGAATAATGATGGCCAACAAATGATACAACTCAGTCCTATAGATAATGAAGTATAAAAGGGTGCACATGAAAATAAGCTCCGAATTCACAACACTATAATACGACCTGTGCTACTGTACGGCTGTGAAGCGTGGACTCTAACACAGGCGTTAGAGAAGTCCATCGACACATTCGAATGTGAAGTTCTATGTCGAATACCAGGACCAGTGAGCTATGAGTTGTACTAGCTCTATGACGACCCAGCAGCATCGGTGGTGGTAAAACTACGAAAATTACAGTGTACCGGCCGTGTGCACTGGTCGGACGACAAGCGAATACATAACAGGTTATTCAAAGGCACACCCGAAGGACGCCATCCAGTGGAAAAGCCACGCAAACAGGGGGAGGAACGAGGCCACTAAAAAGCTGCAGAAATTTTTGAACTAGAGTACGCGATCGAAGGATCGAATTGGCTGGAGGAAGTCTATCCTGAAGGCCACGGGCCGCTGAAAAAGAATGAAGGCACTGGTAGCCAATGAAACAGGTTTTTGATTGTCCGCCTTTCCTAAAACTGATGTGACCAGAGGGGAGAGACTGTGCTAACGCAGATATTGCCGTATTCTAAAGTAGGTGTTGGTCTTTATTTGACAACAGAAGCAACAAAAGGTTGCCCCTAAGGAGGTGTGCTAACACCATTTGTGCGGAATATGTTGAGCAACTCACTGCTATGTAAACTGCAAAACACGTCAGAGCTTATGAGAATGACCTGCTTCTGACAGCTATTAATTAAGAGGTCGGAACGGTGGTGGCGCGTTATTTGGGACCCT